>NC_058101.1:116062500-116687500 GCF_020171115.1 Neogale vison | reverse complement strand
TTTTCAATCCAGGCAGGTGCTATTCTAGATGGTGGTATCTTTCACAAATACTAAACCCCTTAAATTCATTATGGAGCATCTTAACACGAAGACTATTTTTTTTTTTTTTTAAGTAGTCTCCACATCCAGTGTGGAGCCCAACACAGGGCTTCAACTCATGACCCTGAGATCAAGTCCTGAACTAAGATCAAGAGTTGCTTGTTTAACTGACTGAGCCACCTAGGAGCCCCAAGACTTTCTGAATTTATTAACAGAAAGACACGTCTTTATTCTGGAAAAAAAAAAAAAGCTTTTATTTTATGTGGACAATCAAAAAGTTTCATTACTTAATATTACTAATAGGAAGAATCACATTTACATGGCATACACTTTATTTCCAAACATTTAGATCAAGGATCACGGTTCCTGTGGGTAAGGAGTTTGGACAGGGGTTAGCTGGGTCCACTGTTCAGGGACTCACAAGGCTGCAGTCATGATGCTGGCCAGCTTGCGTCTCATCTGAGGCTGCTCTTCCAGCTCAGGTGGTCATTAGCAGAACTGATTTCCCAATATCTGAAAAATTTGTAGTGACTTTGACTTCAAAGGCTGCAAGGGCCCACGTCACTGATGCTTTTTTTTTTTTTTTAAAGATTTTATTTATTTATTTGACAGAGAGAGATCACAAGTAGGCAGAGAGGCAGGCAGAGAGAGAGAGAGAGGAGGAAGCAGGCTCCCCGATGAGCAGAGAGCCCGATGCGGGACTCGATCCCAGGATCCTGAGATCATGACCTGAGCCGAAGGCAGCGGCTTAACCCACTGAGCCACCCAGGCGCCCCTCACTGATGCTTTTAAAGGCTTCCATTAAAGGCTCCTCTGATTGGGTTAGGCCCACCGGGATAAGTTGTTTTGTTTTGTTTTATGATCACATGAGGGACATCTCATTATCAAACTGATCACATGATATTCCATCATATTCACAGACTCCTCTCACAAAAGGGAAAAGAACATCCAGAGCATGTACACCAGCAAATGGAAGCTTAGAGGCCATCTAAGAGTTTTACCTAGTATGATAACAAATAAATATGTTAGCAATAAAATACACATTTTAATAGTATAATAAAAATGAGATATATAATTAAAAACTACACAAATGTCATATTCCCATTAAACTCCTAATATGCACAATGTTATGATATAAAAAATGTGTTCTCACTATATAGCTTTTCCAATTTCCTTTATTTTGTTTTACTTGATCCCTGTTTTATTTGACAGACAGAGATCACAAGTGGGCAGAGAGGCAGGCAGAGAGAGGAGGAAGCAGGCTCAATGCTGAGCACAGAGCCTGATTCGGGGCTCGATCTCAGAACCCCAGGATCATGACCTGAGCCGAAGGCAGAGGCTTTAACCCACTGAGCCACCCAGGCACCCCTTCAGAAGGGTTTTTTAATATAGGCCTTCTCCTACTGCCTGTTCTTTAGAAACATCTGTTTTATTATAAAGCAGTTTTTCTTTTCACTGCATTTTAAAAGTATATTCAGTTACAAATCTTCCAAATAATAAGAAAAGGAAAACAGAACTATAATGTGTGAAATAATTCTCACATGCCTATGAAGCAAATAAGAAAATGTTATTTTTGTATGTCACTAATAATCTTCTTCATCATTAATTGAGGCCTAAAATTTTCACAGATCAAATTTAAATGGTATGAGGTTCAGTTACTCAGAGATGCTTCTAAGCATCTTTAGTGACTTAACAGTTTTGATAATAATCAGGTGTAAGTGTGGGAAAGAAGTAAATGAACCTGGCTATACTGATTAGTAGTCAGTTTCTTAGGAATTCTTTAAAACTAAGACATTTGAGAACTTCTTTCTTTAATAACATGACTAATTACTTTTAACTCCCTTTGTAACTTTATTTTGAAAGAAAAAAGTACTTAGGGTCCCTGGTGGGCTTAGTCGGTGAAGCATCCCACTCTTGGTTTCAGTTTAGGTCGTGATCTCATGGGTCCTGAGATAGAGCCCCTCATGGCACTCCACACTCAGATTCTCTCCCTTTGCCCCTCCCCCAGCATGCACACACTCCTTCACTAAAATAAATAAATAAATCTTGTAAAAATACTTTAATAAAAAGGAACAAATTAGAAGAATTGTAAAAAAAAAAAAAAAGAGTATTTGTGTTCTCATATATCCTTCATCCAGATTGCCTTAATGGTACCATCTTACATACTGTATAGTAAAGGGACCAAAATTAATACATTAATGTTGATATGATATATGAATTACACCACAGACCTTGCTTGGATTACCTCGGCTTTTTTCCTTTTTCTGTTATATGATCCAAGTCAGGATCCCACATCACATTTAGTTGTGCTGTTCTTCTTAGCCTTCCCCATTCTGGGCCAATTTCTCAGTCTTTTCTTCCTCTTCAGAAGGACTGGTCAGGTATTTTATAAATCATTCCTTAATTTGAAATTGCCTTATATTTTTTTCTCATTATATTGAAGTTACTAATTTTTGGCAAAAAAGAATTAATATAGTCTAATATAAACTATGATATTGATACATCTATAAATGGTGACCTTAATCTTGATCATTTGAAGATGTCGCCTATCAGATTTCTCCATTATAAAGTCACTGTTGTGTTCTTTTTAAATATTATATATCCTGGGAGAGATATTTTAAGCTATGTGCATATTCCATTTCTCTTCAAATTTCCCTCCACTGTTTTAGCATCCATGGGTGGATCTTGCCTTCCATAATAGTTTTATTGTGTCTTGTTGGTGATTTTCTATTTTCCTCATTGGAAATGGGGGAAATTAGTTTCCTTGTGTTTGGTTGGTGGTTTTCTATTTTCGTCATTGGAAATGGGGGAAATTGGAATTTAAGGGAGACAGTCCCTTTCCCCTATTTATATATGTACTCAGTTATTTCTATTAGTATGGGTTCATGATATTTATTGTATTTTGTAGATACAATCCAATATTTTGATGTTTCTTTTTTTTTTTTAAAGATTTTATTTATTTATTTGAGAGAGAGAGACAGTGAGAGAGAGCACGAGCGAGGAGAAGGTCAGAGAGCGAAGCAGACTCCCCATGGAGCTGGGAGCCTGATGCGGGACTCGATCCCGAGACTCCAGGATCACGCCCTGAGCCGAAGGCAGTCGTCCAACCAACTGAGCCACCCAGGCGTCCCTTGATGTTTCTTTTGTTGCTCAAATTATTTCAGCTTTGGTCATTGGAAGCTTTTTTTAGGTTAGCTTCTGTTACCTTTTGATATATCACCATCCATTTTTTTTTTTAAATTTTTATTGATTTATTTGACAGAGAGAGATCACAAGCAGGCAGAGAGGCAGGCAGAGAGAGAGAGGAGGAAGCAAGCTCCCTGCTGAGCAGAGAGCCCGATGCGGGACTCGACCCCAGGATCCTGGGATCATGACCTGAGCCGAAGGCAGCGGCTTAACCCACTGAGCCACCCAGGCGCCCTCACCATCCATTTTTGAGCATTCCTTTACTTTCTGGCACCACAGAATTCTTCATCCTGTACTTCCCTGTCCCGTTCTAGAATCAACTACTTTTCCAAAGAGCCATGAAGTACTTTTCAAAGACTACAAAAATGGTTTTAGAAACCTAGATCTGGGTGCTAGATGTGTTTGTTGTTTTTTGTTTATCATTACTTCTAGGCATTCTTACTAGACAGAGCTAGACTATCTGTGAATGATAGTAACTCATTTAAGCTCCTCATTTAGAGAGAAGTAACAATTTAGTCCCTAGCTACCCAAAGAGTAGGCTATGTGATCAGCAGCATTTATATCACCTGAGTTTATTAGAAACCCAGAAGGGCCATGACACATTCTTCTGCATCAGAAGCACTAACCTAGATGGCAGTATTTCTCTTATTCTCCTTAGTTAATAATCATTTGAAATACTTGTTAAAAATTCAGCTTACCAGGTGCCTATCCAGAAGACTCTGTTTCAGTAGGTTTGATATTCATGTTTTTAACTAATACCTCAGGTGATTCTTGCTGGAAATTAAGTTTGGAAAACACTGATCTATAGGTCTATCAGTTAGATGCAATAATACAGGTGTCCTTAATATTTGAAATGGCGTTAACCTTGACATAAATCAGGTTATGTATTTCTCTATTGACTTTTATTTACTATCTTACATTTAGAAAGTGCTTCATATATCTCAAAGTGTTTTTGCATCAGTTACATTTGAAAAATTATCTTTCACAAATAACCATCATCACTCTAAGCCTTTCTTCTTATTACCTCCAGACTTAACTTCCTAAGAGAAAGATGAAACCCCTAACTCCTCTTTTCTAAAACTAAAAAAAGTGCTTCATTAGCTCTAAAACCAAACAAATTTTGTCTGGGCATGTATGGGCTGCCATGATTTCATTCCAATCTTAATTTTCTAAACTGATCTCTCTATACGCATACCCTCAGCTCATGATTTTGTTCATTTTGTGCTCTCTCATATGGGATTCTTGCCCCACTTTGCCCCATTTGTTTTGATAATACTAACATCCTATACCTGCCTCAAATGCTGCTGCTTCCAAGCTAGAATCCTGGTTCCTGGAGTTACCTATAATAACTGGATCTTGGATGTGTACTGTACTTGGTCATAGTAGAGGTGTGATCAGTTTTTCTTATTTTGCCATATATTTATACATAAATATGTGTTCTGAACACCTCCCTTGCTAGTTTAATGAGTATATTGAGGCTAGAAATCAGGCTGCATTGGGACCATGAATCTTTCTGTAGGCCTTAATAAAGGTTAAATTGTTTCATTTTTCTCTTCACTGTAACAGATGCTGATTGGTTTATATATTTCCTCTATAAGAGAATTAAGATGATTTTGACATGCTATTAAAAAGAATTATATGCTAGTTATATTTAAATACTAATGTGAAATTTTCCAGTCTGTCATATGATGACTATACCTGTGCTCTTTTTGCAGAAAAAAAGGGAAGGGACACACCAAGAAAGAGTAGTTCTTTCCCTCCCAACAGAAAGGAGAACATGTCCTGGGAAAAGAAATAAAATCTATTTAAAAACAAACCTCAAATTGCAATGGGGACACTTGGCACAACTATTTTATAACTTTTGCACATTATATCAGTATATGGTATCTGATGCCTTACAGCATTCATGTATCGTGCAACTAGGATAGCTATTAGAGATCAGATATATCTATCTGTACACACACACACACACACACACACACAGATATGTACCTAGGTAGCAAGTTTATAAAGCTATCTTAGAAATACTTTGTATAGGTGAATACTCAGAAAAAATTCACAAATAAAAGTAGGTGAGACTACTGAACCTAGCTAAAGGCAGTCCAGTAGGACTTGTGCTTTAGTAACCACTGGCACAGAGTGAGTCATTGGTTTTAAAATACTCAATTTAGGGACACCTGGGTGGCTCAGTGGGTTAAGCTGCTGCCTTCGGCTCGGGTTGTGGTCTTGGAGTCCTGGGATCGAGCCCCACATGGGGCTCTCTGCTCAGCAGGGAGCCTGCTTCCTCCTCTCTCTCTACCTGCCTCTCTGCCTGCTTGTGACCTCTCTCTGTCAAATAACTAAATAAAATCTTTTAAAAAAATAAAAATAAAAATAAATACTCAATTTATGCTTCAAATTATTTTATTCCTCATTTGAATCATATATGATTCATATTGACTCGTGGTTTTGGTTGGAAAAAGTATTATTTACAGAAGAAAAAGTCATATTTACACATACAGAATATCAATTTGAATATATGATTTCAAGAAATACTAATCACAAAGGATTACAAGGAAACTGCCATTCTGTCAGAGTCAAAAATTCTGCTGTTCTTCTGATGTCATGTCTAATGATTGGATCTTAAACAATTGGGAAGAGTATTTCCAAACAACTATAAAAAGCTACTTTATAGCCTGTGCTTATACATATCATATAGATAGATAGATAGATTAATAAATGCAGTATGATACAAACAATTTAAGTGTTTTTGTTCTTTAGGACTAGCAAGTTGATAGTGAGGTTATTAATCTACTTCAATTTCTAAAACAGTTAAGTTTTATCCTATTTATTGTACCACTTGAATAATTTGCTTCTAAAAATGTAAGAATACCTAGATGTCAAGCCAGTAGTTACTCTAAACAATACAACAGTAAACTTTGTCTATCAAAATTATTGTGGGAGCCCCCGGGTAACTCAATTGTTTAAGTGTCCAACTCATGATTTTGGCTCAGGTCATGATCTCAGGGTCCCAAGATCCAGCTCTTAGTCTCTCCACACTCAGCGGGAAGTCTGCTTGAGGATTTCTCTCTCTCTCCCTCAGACCCTCCCCCCATTCTCTGTCTCTTCCAAATAAATAAATCCTTAAATAAATTATTTTAAACATTTTAGTTTTTGATTAAAAAAAGAGGTTGCCCTTTATGCAGGCAAATATCATATTGATTAATATGAACTGGATAAAAGTAGCATGTATAGTAGAGATGATAGATTGAATTGTATTTCTGTGCAGCTGCAAAATTCTATCTCAAAGCAATGTCATCCATTAATATTTTTAACAAACAAAAACAATCAATAATGATAAAGTTATTTTTAAAAAATGAAGATATGTCATCTTTCTTTAATGATTGCCCTATTTTGGTGACTAATGTTTTCTAGTTTCTTTCTTTTGACCTGAAGGAGCTGAGATGTAAATCAGGAGATTTTTTTTTTAGTACATGAGCCAGAGGTTGAAGTCAGAGTGCTTTATCCCTTTGATGCTTTAACATCCCTGCAAGATCAGTGGGATTTATTCAGATCTCAGTCAGTTGCAGAGAAAGAACAAAATGATCCTGGGAGTGGAAGATACTCATTCACCGATGCTTAGTCTGTCTGGTGTTTTAAAACCAAAGACAGACATTTTCCAAAATATTAAGTTCAGTTCTTATATCATTTGCATATTTCACTTATGTATATGTGCATAGCGATAGGGATATTTATATAATCCCACTTTTTACATATACATAATGTGTATTTATTATATATGTATTAGATTAGATATATTCCTTCTTTACTTTCACTTTGTCAATTTTTCTATTATTTTCTTTTAGATAACAATTATAGTTACATATAGGCCAATGGCTGATATTTCTATTGCTAGCTCAATAAAAATGTAATTTAAATTAATTGCATTTTATTATGTTTTTTTGTTTATCTCCAGATAAGATTTTAGTTTATGGGAAAGTTTTTAGAAGGAATATAGAAAAAAGGGGGGGAGGGGCATACCAAATAGATCATGTAAAAAAAAATGGTTGGAAACATATCCTAAAGTTCCTGTCGATAATTAAATTGGGCAATATACTTGGAGAATTGAAGATAATCTATCATTTGAAAAACAAGGTAATCACAGAAAACAAGCATTAATTTTTACCTTTCTAATGAATAAAAAGGGAAGATGAGTTAAGGTCAATTTATTGAAGTTAACAGTGCAAAGAAACTTAGGCCATGTAACAAAACTTAAAAGATTTATAATACATGCAACTTCGTTTTAGGAAAATTCCACATTAAAACAAAACCTGTATAATTTCTAGCGCTAACCTCTAGCCACTTTATTTTTCTTGGTGAGAAAGGTCAAGAAACACTAGTCTTAGAACCACCAACATATTTTTCCTTCTAAATGCAGAAGAAATTGGAAGAATATGTGGCTCCTTATTTAGTGAGATTTGAGAAAACTAAAGCCACAAAATATCTGTATTAAGGAGACAGTATGCCTTAAACTTTTGTGTGTGCAGTTATTCCTTCTGAACAAGAAGTGATCTGTTAAAAATGTTGTACCAGTCCTTTATCAGCTACCAACACATATGGTGGATTAATTACCTAAGAAGGGTCAGGGTGGTGAGGGCCAGGACACAGCATCAGTGTGTTTGACAGAAGAGTTACAAAAAGAAAATGGCCTCTGACTTACAGCATCCTGGTAATGAATTCTAAATATCCAGGGAGCAGTAATCCTCTAAACCAAACCTTGAGATCACAAGAAGGGACATGACAGGAATGCACCGAAGGGTGTGAGGGCGTTGGAGAAACTGTATTACATTTTACAGTTTAGTCTTGGGCCTGACAAATGTAAAACACAGGGGTCTTCGATACAAGCCCCAGAAACCTTCTTTTACTTTCATTTAAGGAAAAAAAATGTATATTTATGTAATATGATATAATTATATATGCATAATTATGTATGTATCGTATCATACACACACACACACACACACATATATGATATACAGTACCTTGAAGAATTAAGGAAAAGCCAAACAGTCCTCAAGAAGAATAGAAACCTGGTAATCTCAGGGAAGTCATATAACACGACAGCTATATAATTTCCGGGGGCCAGTGAAAAATGAAAATGCAAGTTTCCTTGTTCAAAAATTGCAGAGAATTTCAAGGTGGTACAGCAGACCATCAAACCAAGGATAGGACCCTTCTAAGAGCCAGATGCTGTGACTGGACAGGGTGCAAGGCCATGGATCTGGCCAGAGGTTATGAGAATGAAGAGATTGGCTCTTCAAGACTCCACTGTTAGAGTAAGTCAGTTAAAATGGTTTTCTGTCCCTGTGCTGTGTTGCTCAAAATTCATATTTCTAGGAACTAGAGTTTGTAGGCCAAGTCTGAGTCACATTACCACATAGAAAAGGTGGGGGGGTGCATACCTTGCAAAGCAATCCCATTCAGTCAGTGAGGAGAGGAGGGACTTTTGTAAAGGAAAGTAAAGGCATTATTATCAAAGAAAGGGGAAAAATTTCTTCCTGTTCAGGGAAAAAAAAAAAAAAAAAACCACAAACAGATGTTCACATAAGAAGAAAGAGGGAAAAGGGAATCAATTCTGAGACTATTATGATCAGCTTCTAAGAGGTTGTCTCTAAGAACATGAATAGTTTATTTATAACACTTCTCTAGCAGCACCTCCCATGGGTCATACGCAGTCTGCTTTAAATATTCCAAAATTGTTAACTTCAATGATTCTAAGAGTCTTTCTTTTAACAAAAGTATTTTATTTTTATTTTTATTTTTTTTAAAGATTTTATTTATTTATTTGACAGAGAGAAATCACAAGTAGGCAGAGAGGCAGGCAGAGAGAGAGAGAGGGAAGCAGGCTCCCTGCTGAGCAGAGAGCCCGATGCGGGGCTCGATCCCATGACTCTGAGATCATGACCTGAGCCGAAGGCAGCGGCTTAACCCACTGAGCCACCCAGGCGCCCCTTAACAAAAGTATTTTAGTTAAATTTTCCAATACCAATTACTATAATCTCCTACTCTTTCATAAAGCTATTGAAGAATAGGGTTAAGAAAATATTTTAGATGAAAAAAGAAATTTTAAAAAATCATAAAAATCACTCTGAGGTAAGATTAGCTTACATTTTTCCAATCAGTATGTATATATGACTTTGAGAGTCTGGCTCAGTGAGTTCCTTGAATTTTTTTCCAAGAAGCTGTCTATAGAAGGAACAGAGGGTTAGGATATGGACTGTAGAATCAGAATCTTTGGGTCGAAAGACCAGTTTTGCTATTTGCATTCTGTCCCGTCTCTGTGCCTGAGATTCCTCCTCTGTAAATTATTAATGCAATAATTGACTATTAAAATATATTTTTAAAAGATTTTATTTATGTGAGGAGAGAAAGCGAGTGAGAGAGAGAATGCATGAGAGGCTGTAGGGTCAGAGGAAGATGCCGACTCCCTACTGAGCAGGGAGCTGATGGGGGACTTGGTCATGGGACTCTCTGATTGTGACCCGAGCCGGAAGGCTCAACCAGCTGAGCCACCCAGGCATCCAGACTATTAAAACATCTTAAAAGGTGACATAATTTAAGGTATAATTTGGACTGATGACTAAGGAAAACAAATTTTATTCTTTTCAGGCATCAAAAAGTAATTAAAACAACCCAACCTTGTCATTTTGGGAAGATGTGTTTTAGAATGGAACTTCATTTCTTTCTGAGGAATTTGTTTTCCTGTTACCCTTTCTAAGTGGATGGTTTTCTCTGGAAAGGAAAGAGTAAAGTGGAGGTGTTCTTTTATCAGTGGTTTTTCAGTTGCATAAAGAAAAGGGCTGTGTATTTTCTTTTTCATCATCATCTCTGTTTCAAAAGCAATTGGACATTGATAACAATCTGTGTTTCTGCTGCTTGTGTAAAAGAGAAACCATCCTCTGCCACCAGCAACCACTGTTATCTGGTTTTAAATGTCAAGTACACTTCAGCATAGAGAGAAAGAATCTGAGATAACATTGAAAGAGGAATATATTGGAGCCAAAGATAGAGTCCGACAATCTAAGTGTCTGTGTCTTCAAGACAGGGGTTAGGAAAAGATTCATCAAGAGAAACCTAAAACATTTTGCAGCTTCTAACTTATCTAACCTTGTGATTTATAGCCACATATCATGTTTATATGTATGATTGTAATATTTGTCTGTGCTGATGCTGTTCCTATGAATAATGGAAAGGTAATTCAGCTACTTTAAACCAAATCATTTAAATCACTTCAGAATGGCATTCTCACTTCATGTCATTCCTTTCAAGGTCTGGGCTCATATCTTTTACTAGCCTCAAGGATTTTTTGTTTGTTCCTTGCAACAGATATTTGTACTTTGACAGTTCCGTGATGTGTAATTATATATAAACCATGTTAATATGCTTTTCATTTACACCAATAATCTGGCCTGTTTTTGATATGAAGCCCAATGGTTTCTCTATTTCAGAGGGAAAAAAATTGGTAGACATCCTTTATCATTTTTGCCCATCCATGGTTAAATTTATTACTCCTTACCAAAAACTACGTTTTTAGAATCAGCACCATTTGGTGATGCTTCGTGTTCCTTGTGTCTTTTTGCTAATCATACTGTTTACTATTATACATCTAGCATTGAGATTTGAAATTAATTCAGCACTTTTTTGGTGGCAGTTTTATAGGAAGCCATCCAGACATCTTCCTAGGAAATTATTTATTATGATATTTTATATACCTACTTTCTTAGGACATTAACCACTATTATGAGTAATTAATAAGTAGGTATTGAAAGAATGAATGAATGAATGTTCAACTTAGCTTAGAAAATACAGGTTTAAGCAAAGTTAGAGGATTATTTGCCAGGATTTTTCAGTTACTATCATGTTAATGCTACACCAGGAATTCCTAAAGATTTAAACATACTGAATCATTAATTTTTTAAAAAAATAAAAGAATTGTGAATTTTTATTTTCCAAGTCCACACCTGAGTGTTCTGTTAGGAGCAGTCTATTACAGTGTTGGGTTTGCAGGGCAAGTTATATTTTAAAAATTATCCACGTGTTAACCTGAAAATAAAAGACACAAGCCAATGTTTATTTAGGATCTACATTTATTTGGGATCAATGAATTGTGATTTGGAGAGCAGAGATTCAAGCTGACACTCATAATGTCCTGCTTGTAGGGTGAAATCAAGGGCTTTCCTGAGGAAAAAGGGAAGGGGACAATTACATGATTTGAAGAAAAGAAACTAAGTTTTCTGTGGGCATTACAAACTAAGCTACTCTGGGTTATACATGGATTGACTCTTAATTCTTATGATCAGGATATTCATTCTCCTACTGACTTCTCAAGCAGTTGCTTAAAACATTGCCATTTTACCCAGCCCAAAGGTTTTGGACCACTTCAAAGAAAGATGGGCAAGGCAGTTTCACTACAGTGACTGCTATGGCTCTGTTTTCAGATGGCCCAGTCGTGTCGATTTCTCACACAATACAACTGCTCTTCGCGCCAGCCATCAACAGGTTGAACTGTAGACTTGTAATCCAAATTGAAAGATTTTTGTAGGTTTGGTTAGCTGAATTACAGCTCACAGTGTGTTACTGATATCATAGCCAACTAATAAAATATCTTAAATGTCAATATAATTTAAGATTCAACTAGGAATGATATTTAAAGAAAATAAATTTAAAGAAAATAAAGCTATTCTTGATCTTTCAGGTGCCTTCTAATTTATCTGAATCTTAACTTCAGGCAGAAAGTCATTACTCATTCCAGAATACTCATGATTCCAAAAGCCACTTAACATCTAGAATTACAGTTTGGGGGCAGCTTATTGGCTGGAGTGAAATTATACCCTTCTCATTTAGTAGGAAAGATTTTCAAGATAAGTGGGAAGCTACATTGTTTTTTATATTATTAAAAATGAGGTTATCCTCACTCCAACAACTGTGCCCCCACTACCACTTTATTTAACACACAAAAAAGTTCACACTGAGAACTCAGAAGGAGCTAGATTTAAACCCAGAAACCGTAACAGTTCCCACCTACACTTTCTCTTTGTTGCATCCACTTGAGGTCTAGACTCATATTCCATCCTAGTTTTCTTTATTAGTAGTGGTACTTCCTTCACTGTTACTGTTTTTATTCTACTTCATGTTAATCTCTCCTGTCTCTGTCTAACCCCTAATTCACTGGCCCAGAATATTTTTACAACCTTGAACAGTTTTGCCTTGGGAAGGTTCCAGAGATAAATCTGAAAAGTACTTCTTGGGAAATTGTGATGCGTAAACCTATTGCTTAGGGTTAATAATGTAGAATTCTTAATACATGTGTTTAGTTCATGTAAGATGACCATGTACTAAGTAATTCATTCAGCAAATACTGGTTAATTTAACAAATGCCTATTGAGAGACAGCTTGAAGCAAGGCATTTGGAAATACAGTGATCACTAAAAGAGGGTCTCTGTCTTCTTTAGTGTTACTAGCGAAGAGGCAACTCTAGAGCCTGAAGTAGGAGGAAGGATTGAAGATGGCTTTCTAGGAGAGGGGTGGGCGTAATCCAGTTTTAAAAGAGAGATTTATATTAGCCTTGCTATATCAAATGTCACATATATACTGGGAAAAATTATGGACAGTGAACATAAGAAGGTATGTTTAATCTGTTCTGCTATTGTGCTTCATGTTTTGTCTTGCAAAGTCTAAATGGGTGACACAGCAAAATGAGATTATGAAACAGGGGGCTAGAGGTTTAGCCCTGGAATTAATGTATTTAAAAGTAACCCACATCATTTCTGGGTATGTGTGAGTGGGTCTGTCAAGATATTTGAGAATACTTGATTTTGTATCATATAGGAAATCTTATTTTTCTAGTTGAAATTGGGTATAGATCATCATAATGCCTTTTGTTACCTCAAGAATGGAATATGGAGAATTTAGCTGATAAGATTAATGTAGGCTTTTATTAATCTTTCTCAAATTGATAGCATTCTATGGCTCTGAAATTTACTCAAAGTCATTATCTCTTACTCTTTTAGCTTTGAAAGTATTGAAAGTTTATAGTTTCCTAACCAGTATGTATTATGTCAGTAATTTTAGGTATTGCCTTTATGGCAGGCTACAGAGCAAGAATTGATTTTCTGTTTGAGAACATGACTTCCTAGATTATATTTTCACGACTGTCACTTATCACACTGAGATTGCCAGATCTCTAATATTTTTGAAAGGTGAAGGGCATAGAACAATCTTTGAAAACTAGATAGTTGCCTGTAGGTTGTATAACTTTTAACATATCATTAATGTTAGATATTCAATAAAACTTAGTTAGAGACAACTTTATAGCCTATGTTAATACATTGTAATCAATCCCAGCTGCTTATATTTATAAAATACTTCATTTTATAAAGGTTGCTTAGGTATCTAGAGATAAATTAGAGGCATTCTCTAATTTTGTTTTTAAGAAGTTCTTATATAACATAAATTTTCAAAAGAGAATATATTGTAACATATTTTTAAAATTTTCCTTTAAACTATATTTAAAAAAGAATTACATGCTCTCCTAAAGTGGTCAAAAATGGAGAATTTTAAAATACAAGCTCTTAAAACAATAACAGTAGGTTCTAACTGTTTTCTGTGATAATGAAATAGGATGCATTTTATGGTGCTGGTTTGGTTCCAAAAGATTAATCAGATCCCTTCATGATATGGATCTGAAATAAGACATTGTATTTTTGTGGCTTATTATCCTGATATTGAAGGAAATAGGGCAGGCAACAAATAGCATTGGAAATTAAATTATTATCAATAATGTGATTTCAATGTCTAAAAATAATACTCATCTTATTGATACTACCACACTAAAAATATGACTCTTATTGTTGAAGTTTATTTTAAAAAAGAAGAAGTTCACAATAGGCAAGTCTCTACTTAACTCTACATGCATTAATTCAAATTTTTTTCAATAGTGTGAAATGCTTTTTAAGGAGGATCTTAAATCACACGTAAAAACAGAAGTAGAGAATGAAAGGGAGAAATGTGAATGACATCAATGGCATGAGGGAAATGGACTCTGAATAACATAGATGATCAAGTCAGACTTTTCTTTGTAAACATGTACTTTCACACTTTGTGTGAGCAGGTTCGCACTCATGAAACATTTACTTTCTCTAAAATTTTGGAGAAGGAAATGAAAACTTTTCTATGGAAGTAGAGGTTTTACTATTTAATACCACTCCCTAAGACTGTAACTTAATATTTTACTATTCCAGCATACAGCTTAGAAGAGATAAATGTAGGAATATCTGAAATTTTAATACTATTAAAAGATGATGCAGGGGCACCTGGGTGGCTCAGTGGGTTAAAGCCTCTGCCTTCGGCTCAGGTCATGGTCTCAGGGTCCTGGGATCAAACCCTACATTGGGCTCTCTGCTCAGCGGGGAGCCTGCTTCCTCCTCTCTCTGCCTGCCTCTCTGACTACTTGTAATCGCTATCAAATAAATAAATAAAATCTTAAAAAAAAAAAAAAGATGATGCAGTATGAAGAAAAGAGCACTGGACTAGAAATCAGGAGACCCGAGTTCTCCACCTTCCAGTGTGTGGCACTTAGAAAATTACTTTAGGCTTGAACTTCTTTTTTAAATGTGAATGTTAAACTAGATGTCCTATAATGCTTTTTCTAGTATTGATGTAATTATTTATTTGGTATGAATATTACATATAATTGTACAATAAAGGTTGATGTATACATTAATGAATGAGAAAGGTAAGTATTGTTTCTACTTCCTTGGAACATGTGAGCCCCAACTATAGTTATTAAACAGAAACTTACACAAGTGATTATGTAATCTCACTGTTATTTCTAAGTTTAATGTTCATCAGAATCTATTCTTTAATAGTTGAGTTAGAATTATTTCAGCTTCAAGTAAAAGAAAAACCTAACTCCAGTTTCATTAAATAGTCAAAAAACATGTTACCCTGTCCAACAAGAAATTTACGGTCTTCAGTGTTGGTTGATTCGAAGAAACAATGACATTATCAGGGAGCCAGGTCTACCCCAAATTTTTTCTCTTCAGTTTTTTTCACAGTTGAGTCTCTTCCTATGCAGAATCCACCAGTAGTTTTAAAAAGTACATCAAGTCAAAATAATATCCAAAGGAAGGATGGCTGTATTTTTCTGTGTCTCTTTTTACTAGAGAGGAAGCACCCCACCAGTCTTTCTGTCATTTCCTGGAGCCATAATAGAGCCAGCATTTAAATAAGTTGGGGAGGTTTGTTTTTTTTTTTCTTGTTTCTAATTTAAAGAAGGAAGGAGGTGTGAATGAATAGTGGGCAGACAACCTACAATGTCTGCCATATGTATATGTGAATATTTAGAATATATATAAAATACATAAAATAATTTTTTTCCCTTCAGAAACTGCATCAGTTGATTCTAGAATTTCATTTTCGTTCTTTTTTTATAGTTTCCATTTCCCTGATGAGATCAACCATGTATTTATTTGTTATGTCAACTTTTTCTTTAAAGGCTTTGAACATTGATATGATCATAGCTGCTTAAAATCCATGTCTGATAATAGCAACACAAGGGTCATCTCATAATGTCTGTGAATTGTTTTTGTCTCCCGTTTTTCTTCATTGCATGTCTATTCATTTGAATATTTGCCAGACATCATGGATTACTTATTTCTGAGGATCTGTATTTTATGATCTTCCTTTAAAGAAAGAAGAGTGTTCTAGCTGGGAGTTATTTTTAAAGTAGATCAGATTGATATTTGCGCTTCTTTTTTTTTTTTTTTTTAAAGTTTAGAACTCTCTTGTCTCCCAGTACTGTAAGACTTCTTTGTTACTGGCAGATACTCCCCTAAATCTGCACCAGCATCAAAACTTCAGCTTATGTTTTTGCAGATGGCATCCAAGTTCAACCTTCTTTTTTTTTTTTTCCAATTTCTTTATTTTCAGAAAAACATTATTCATTATTTTTTCACCACACCCAGTGCTCCATGCAAGCCGTGCCCTTTATAATACCCACTACCTGGTACCCTAACCTCCCACCCCCCCGCCACTTCAAACCCCTCAGATTGTTTTTGAGAGTCCATAGTCTCTCATGGTTCACCTCCCCTTCCAATTTACCCCAACTCCCTTCTCCTCTCTAACGCCCCTTGTCCTCCATGCTCAAGTTCAACCTTCTAAAACCACTACAGTGGTAACTCATATAATTATTGCTGTTTTAATTTTGCCCTTTTGGCATCTGGAAATTTTTCTGTCTTTCCCTCCTGCACTGGAATATGTTTAAAAATAAATGTGCTCATAATTGATCCAGTATCTCTTCGTATTTGACACAGCCGTGGAGTGTAGTTCAGCTCAATCCACTGTGTTCTCCAAGGTCTCTTCAAGTTGATGTTTTAACTGCATTGTGATAAGTGCTACAAAGAAGGCTTAGCATAGAGGTGAGGAACTTGTGTACCTTTGGAGAGATGCAAAGGTGGTTTCCTTAAGAACTGTTATATGTTAACAAGAGATCTCAAGGTATAAGGATAAGCAACACTTTTTCATGCAGATGGAAAAACAGATACAAAGTTTCTGAGGCAGGATGAAGTCTGGCACATTTCAGAGCCCAGAGGAAGACCAGTGTAATTGAAGCTTGAAAAAACAAGGAGACAAGTTGTTATAAAATAAGGTATGGTGAGGCAGACAGTTGCTACATTATGGAGGACCTTGCTGGAGGACCTTAACATACACATCGGTTAAGATATGTGTATTTTAACTTGCCTTTCTCTATATCTTGCTTTTTTTCTACCCATCACTTCAGGTAGTAGTGAAGTCCTTCTCAAATGTAAATTTACAACATCTGAATGTTAAGTGTTAAAAAGTTATTATAACCACTCGACTATTACTACTGTGGAGGGATGGATGCTGGTTCTATCACTTCCAGTAATACAGCTAAATATCCAACCATAAGACAATTTGACATACAAGGTTTTTTCCCCTAAAATGACACTTTCAGATCAACAATATATTTTGAAAGGAAATTTGAGAAGAATGGCTTTTTTATCAGCAATAGCCTTTTTGTAGTTAGTTTCTCAAACAGTTTTTAGTTCTGGAAAGCCAATCTGTTAATGTAGATTTGTATCTTTGTGCCTATCTTAGAATTATTCAAGCTGAAATTTATTTCACCATAAATGACCCAGCCGTTTTTTAAATGCAAATTAAATAAAAATCAGTTTCCAAAGTTAAGTTTTTATAAAGTAATATTTTCTGCAGATCTACTTAATGAAGATTTCGAAGGCAGATGTATACATATGCTTATTTATTATGGTGAGCAAATAGAGATCACTTTTATTTTCTATTCCTTGGAAATCGGCTATGGAAAGCATAGCCACATTATAGAGTGTGAATCATTGAGATCCCTTATGGCCATAGACATTTGCTATAATGAAGGGTGTCAGTGCACTAAATAAGGAATAGCTTCTATGACAGCTAAGAACATCAGTTCTTTGCAAATGACATGATCTTGTATTTTGTTAGTCATTTGAACATTATATTGGGAAGTTTTCAAATGATGTGGGTGGAAGTAAAATTTCTCACTCTCAAACTGCTAGTGCTCCTTATAACTAAATGAGAAAAAACAATCATGAAAATAATCTTTTATTTTCTCTCCTTAGTGAAGAAAACTCCTTTAATCACACTCAAGTTTATGTCAAGATAAATATTTTCTTATTAAACTTGTCTGTCATAGTGAAAATAGAATTGCAACAGATTTTTTGAACTAGCTTGATAGAAAATTCCTTTCACACAAAGAATTCCAGTGACAAAAGTACAAAATGAATTTCTATAGTAGTTTTAGTTAAATGTTTAAAGTGCCAGTTCAAACTCAAGTTTCTACAGTTGAAACTTTCAAGAATACATTTAATGGAACATTTATGACCTGTGCCGTTAATCTTACTCAAAACCTTCATTTTTGTGGTATTTACAAGACTGAGAAAGGCCCATAAGTTTCAACTTTATCTAAATGTTGGTAATTTTTTAAATAAACTTTTTATTTTGAGATGACTATAGATTTGGTGCAGTTGTAAGAAATACAGATTGATTTCATGTTCCCCTTATCTGACTAGCTTAAGTTTCATTCCTGTGCTGACAAAATGATTTGATTTCTCTCTCTCTCTCTCTCTCTCTCTTTTCCTCTCTTTTTTATTTATTTTGTCTGGAACACAGAGTTTAGTCCTTTCTTACTGAGGTGAATTTTTTGAAATTAATTAATTCACTAATTAATTATTGAAATATAGTTGGAACACAATATTACATTAGTTTCAGGTGTGCAACAGTGATTTGACAACCCTGTGCATTATGCTGTGCTCACCTTCTGTCACCCTACAGTGCTATCACAGTACCACTGACCATATTCCTAATACAGTATATTTCATCCCCATCACTCATTATTCATTCCATGACTGTACCTTCCATTCCCCTTCACCCATTTTGCCCATTCCTCCATCATCCCCCTACTCTGGCAACTACCAGTTCTCTATATTTAAGTATTTATTTCTGCTATTTATGTTTTTTGGTTTTCTGTTTGATTTTTTTTTTAATTCCACGTGTAAGTAAAATCACATGATATTTATCTTGCTCCTTCTGACTTCTTTCACTTAGCATAATAACCTCTAGGTCCATCCATTTTGTCACAAATAACAAGATTTCGTTCTCTTTTATTCCTGGGTAATATTCCATTATATACAAATGCCACATCTTCTTTATCCATTTATCTATTGATAGACACTTAGGTTGCTTCCAGGCCTTAGCTGTTGTAAATAGTGCTGAAATAAACATAACGGTACAAATGTCTTTTTGAATTAGTGTCTTTGTTTTATTTGGGTAAATACCCAGTAGTGGAATTACTGCATCTGTGCTATTTCTATTTCTGATATTTTGAAGAACCACCATACTATTACCTACAGTGGCTACACTAATTTACATTCTTTACAGCAGTATATAAGCACTCCTTTATCTCTAGATCTTGCCAACACTTGTTATTTTTTGTCTTTTTGCTTTTAGCCATTATGATAGGTGTAAGGTAACATCTTTTGATTTGCATTTCCCTGATGATGTGTGATATTGGGTATTTTTTCATGTGTCTATCATCTGTATGTCTTTTTGAGAAAAATGTTTATTTAGGTCCTTTGCCCATTTTTTGAATTTTTTGGGGGGGGGTTGAATTTTATGTTTGTTATGTATTTGGATATTAATTACTTATTATATAGGATATATCTTATTGGATGTATCATTTGCAATCCAATCCTCCTGTTCAGTAGGTTGCCTTTCATTTTGTATATGGCTTCCTTTGCTGTGGAAAAGCTAAGTGTTACATTTTAATTTATAAAGATGAACAACATTCATGAGCAACAAGGCATGTGTAAAAATTACTGAGTTCTACTGAAGATTCATGAAGTTGACACAGAGAGGGTGAACTGTAAATAAATGTGTTTGATGAATATTACTATGTTGTTGTTGTTTGTTTATACTAGTTACAGTTATTAATGAACTGCTGTTATCAGGCCTCAGTATCCACCCCAACCTCTGCTGGGTTTTTTTGGCCAAGTTAAGGGACTGTCTAACTTTTTTGATACAATGCCCATTTGTTCACTTTTCTGAAACTATAATAATTCAGAGCATTGACAGACAGAGAATATGTCCCAAAGTGCATAGATTATATTGTCTAGTGATCCCTACTAATGCAGGAACAGGGGAGTACCTGAACCTAGCTTTCTCCTCATGGCCTTATGAGTGGCCTGTGAGAGGGGAAACTGTGGCTTCATAGTAGAGCTTTCTCTCTCTCTCTCTCTTTTTTTTTTAAGTTGAATTTACCCAGAGACACTTGGGTATTTTTGGCCCAATGAAAGTCTATTGTTAAAAAGATTGATATTTAAAATATTTAAAAGTTGTAAGGTTTAGGGACTTACCAGTCAGCAATATAATGGTCACATATAAACAACAGGATGGCTGTGCTAACCTACGCATCTGAGTAGTAATCCTTTTTTTTTTTTTTTTAAAGATTTTATTTATTTATTTGACAGAGAGAATTACAAGTAGGCAGAGAGGCAGGCAGAGAGAGAGAGGAGGAAGCAGGCTCCCTGCTGAGCAGAGAGCCCGATGCAGGACTCGATCCCAGGACCTTGAGATCATGACCTGAGCCAAAGGCAGCAGCTTAACCCACTGAGCCACCCAGGCGCCCGGTAGTAGTCCTTTTTAATGGCCCACTTCACTAAGTACCTCAACCTAATGAAGAATGATTTTGATTACAGTGGTCTTGCAGCTATTTTTCACATATAAATAAAATGTTTTGAGGTAAAAATATTTGTTTTTCATGTGCAAAAGAATGTTGCAGTTGACCCTTACACAACCCAGGAGTTGCAGGCACTGACACCCTGCACAGTCAAGAATCTGTGTATAATTTTTGATTCCCCCTCAAAATTAACTACTAATTGCCTAAGATTGAATGGAAACATTACCAGTAACAGTCAATTAATATATACTTTGTATGTTATGTATATTATATACTGTAGTCTTACAATAAAGTAAGCTGAGGAACAGAAAATGTTATGAAGAAAATCACAGGAGAGAAAACATTTATATATTGTACTGTAATTATTGAAAACAGTCCACACATAAGTGGATCCACAGAGTTGGAATCTATGGTGTGCTGGGTTCAACTGTAACTAATATATTTTTTGGTATCACTCATTAAAAGTTAATAGCTGTGGTGAGCTTCTTGAGGTTAGTGACTGTCTCCTCTTAAGCTTGGCAACTTCAGCCACCATTTCTCTGCTGGATACAATATGGATATTTTCTGTAATTGTGAAAAACATGCCATCATTCTCCCTTGTTGGAATTAAGAAGTACATTCAGTTTTTTGAATTATAAAACAAATGGTTGATTTATATTTCAAGCATTTCTGTATATAGTCCATTCTTAACTATCTGAAAGTGACAGGGCTTCTTATATTTGTTAAATGTTAAGCTATAATCCACAGAACCTCAGTGAACTCCTGAAATTAGTCATAGAACTTTACACCTTTATGGTTTCTGAAACGTTTGTCAGTCTTCAGTGATGTTTAGATTTGTGATTGGACAAACAGGTCCAAAGAAGTAGCAATCTAACTAAAAGGAATTAGGAAAATGTTAGCTTAATTACTTTATTGTAAGAGTGCTAGGAAATTTTGAACTGTGGGTAGCAGACCTGCAATGCATAGCAATTTACCTTGCATAAAAATCTATGTATACAAATGAGAGATATAGTGCATTGATTATTAAAATGTTTTATTCATTCACTCATTATTATATTCATTTTTTCAATTTTGGTTGTATAATTTACCAAGTCAACCTTTTATGAGCCAGACACCAGGGTAGTTCACAACTAAAACCTGATAAATCTTTGAAACTTCTATCTTAAATAAACTAGTACATATACTGTGAAATCTAATTTTTATATTCCATTTTATTCTTAATCAGTCTTGGAGAAAATAGGACAGAAGACACTAAAATATAATGGAAACCCTTTTGAATGATTGCATAGTTCACAAGTTGTGCATAATTGAGTGTCATATTACATAAAATACATTGTAAAAGTGAAAATATAAATGATTCTTTGTGTAATTGAAGGGTGTTTCATTTGTTTTTATCTTTTTGGCTTTTTGTTTTAAGTTTCTGGCTTATTTGCTTTTTTTTTCACATGACATACAGACTCATATAGTTGCTTTGAGCTTGCCTTGTCTGTATTCAAATCTCAACTCTGACCCTTCTTTGCTCTATGACCATCTGCATGTTACTTAACCTCTCCATGTTAAACTTCCTCAACTATGAAATGGGGATGATAATACTACCTAAAGGAGTTGTATTAACTGGTTTAACATGCAAAAGTCCTTATAAGACCACCTGAGATGAATTAAGTGTTATTATATATAGGCTCATTATGTGTTTAGTAGGAAAACAAAAGCCTTGCAAGAGTGTCTAGATTGATTCATCCCAAGTCTACTTCTTACTAGCTTTTTAACTATGAGATAAGTTACTTATCTGGGCCTTAGTTTCCTCATGTAAGATTAAGATATTTATTACATCTGCCTCTTGGAGTTGCAGAATTTCAGTGAATTACATGCATGGAATGATTAACACAGTATTTGGCCTATAAGTAAGCCCTCAAAAATTTTTAGCTGTTACTATTTTTTTAAAGATTGATTCATTCATTTTAGAGAGAGGGCGAGCATGAGTGAGTGTGGAGGGAGAGAAAGAGAAGAAGTGGACTTCGAGCTGAGCATGGAGCCCAATGCAGGGCTCAGTCTCCTGCCCTAAAATCGTGACCTGAGCCAAAACTAAGAGTCAGTGGCTTAACTGACTGTGCCACCCAAGCATCCCTATTACTGTTTAGTATTTTATTATAAATACAAAATGATGACAGAAATTACTGTCTTACCATTTCAAACAACAGTTGTGATCAATGAATGTATCTGTGAAGATCAAGTGAACAATTTAGTGTAATCCAAAAGTGTGTTTTACTTACTAATTATCTGATACTTTAAAAATTAATTGTACTGTGGTGGGGGCATCTGGGTGACTCAGTTGGTTAAGCATCAGAATTGCAATTTTGGTCATGCCATGATTTCATGGTCTGGATATCTAGTTCAGACTCAGGCTCTGCACAGAGTCTGCAAGGGATTCTCTGCCCCTCCACCCATGCCCCACCATTCACACATTCTCTCTCTTTCTCTCAAATAAATAAATAAAATCTTTAATAAGTTAATCTACTATTATGAATAATCAGAATTGAGTAAAACTAGGGCCCCTGGGTGGCTCAGTTGGTTAAGCAACTGCCTTTGGCTCTGGTCACGGTCCTGGAGTCCTGGGATCGAGTCCCGCATCAGGCTCCCAGCTCCATGGGGAGTCTGCTTCTCCCTCTGACCTTTCTCGCCTCTCATGCTCTCTCTCACTGTCTCTCTCTCAAATAAATAAATAAAAGAAAAAAAAAAAGTAAAAAAAAACAACCAAAAAAAAAAAAAAAAGAATTGAGTAAAACTAACTGAGGGTATATTTCTTACTGGTATCTTTTCCTAGCCTTGGTGGCAAGCTAGAAGGCTACTCTATTTTTTTTTTTTTTCCAATTTAGGTTGCTAAGTGACCTTGGCATATAATTCAGTAAATATTATACATAAAAGCTATTCAAATTGAGCACAAGTCCTAAACTACTTTTTCCATAAATAGCCTGAACTATGCTATCATGTTAATTGTCTTCATTGTATAGGCCCCTTGGCTTTAAGAAATGGAAACAAATTCAGAAAAACTCAGTGAAAAAGACTATTTCCATAAGCTCCTCTTTTGCACTATTTTTAGATTCCTGATCTGCACATTTGGAAAATTATTGACCTTAGTATCTTTACTTTTACATATAGTATCAATATAAGCCATGTTACAGGATTTCCAAAATGCAATTATTTTCAAATAATTGTTGATTATCAACTAGAATAGGGTAAATATATGGGTATTTTTTCCACACATTACTCTGCTAAAAATTTAATGATTGTTTGATAAACAGACTAATTACATATAAAGTTATGCATCTTCCACTTATTTTACTATTTTCACAGAAAATCTTATGCATACAAGTCTTTCTTAATTCCAAAAATGGCTAATGATTGCTTTAGTAATTTAACATAATTAACAAAATTATTTTATCTTAATTTTTGATTTCTTAATATTTCCAACTAATTTTTAAACATCTTTAGAAAAGATACGAAATTTCTCTTTTGGTGATTTCTGTTGACTTTCAACATTTTTAAAAAGAATTAATTTAAGAAACTATAAACATACTGTTATCATGTATAAATGAAATTCCCAAAAGGGAAGAAAATCACATTCTAAAGTAGTGATTATCGTTGAATCTTACTACTAAAAAAATACAATTGACTTATTTCATAATTTTGACAAAAGGGTCTTAGAATTTTCAGACTAGTAAGAGGAAATGCCAAACACAAGGAATTTTTTCTAGCTCACTCCTGACATTGATCAACAGTTTGGAAAATACTTCTCTAAATATGCTACATTGTGATTTTTTTTTCTTGTTAGGAATCTTTCCCTGAAATTAACAAAAGACATTGATCAGGAAGTCAGATGCTCCCATATCAGCCGAATGCCCAGCAGTCCATCTGCAGACCGGCCCCTGCAAGGTGTGGAAGAAAATGGAGGCCTCGATTCTTTGCCCTTCAGACTGATGTTACAGGACTGCACAGCCGTCAAGACGTTATTATTGAAGATGAAGAGAGTCCTTCAAGAGGTAATGGTTTACTTTAAGATTAATGTCTTTCAGTGCTGGTAGACAGTGGAGTCCGCAGACTGGTTAGTCCCTCCTCTGTTAAACTGCATGGCACTGGGCAGGGGTCAAGTATCCTCTTGCATCTTAGATTTTCTCATTTGTCAAATGAAGGATGTGGAGCTCCAGTTTATAAGGTACTCTTCAGCTCTAAAATTCTAAGATTCTGTGAAGGAATTGAAAAAGAATAAATTGACACCAAATCTGGGCAAAGTTGTTTAAAGAGAAATGGGCATCAGCTTTTAACCTATGTTTGTTTAGATGTTGTTACAAAGCTATTGAGAGACCTATTAAATGGACTTCTTTTTTTTTTTTTTTTTAAAGAGAGTGAGAGAGAGAAGGGAGGAGGGGCACAGGAATAGGCAGAGAGAGCATCCTAAGCAGGCAACACACCCAGCGCCAGGCCCAGTCCCATGACCCTGGGACTGGGAATTATGACCTGAACCAAAAATCAAGATTCTGATTCTCAGCTGACTGAGCCACCCAGGTCCCCTAAATGGATTTCATTTTAATGATATTGATCCTTTATTTATATGATACCATAAAAGTAGTGTTAATCGTTTTTGTCCCAGTTAGCAATCAGTCTAGTGAGATCTAATCTGAGTGAGTGACTCATTTGCCAACTGAATACAGTTGCCCTCCTACAGTCTGTGCTCAGATAATGAGTTAGTTAGGAGAATGCATAGTGGATTATTTCCTCTTTATGCCAGGTAATCAGCCATTCTTTAGGATTTAAGTATGCTGTGGGTTTATTTTTATATTTACGACTGTCTTCTTTGGGGATTTCTACAAGTAGTGTACATACTAATGTTATTTCAGACATATAAAGTGAGAGGTCAGAAATTTTAAATGACTTTCCTCTACTAGTTGTGTGAATTCAACACAACAGCCTGGGATTTCTGACTCCAAAGTTAGTGACTTTTTACTGTATCCCACTATTGTTCAATTGATTCGTAGTAATTGATAGGAGATGATAATAAATAATGTGAGAAAAGAAAAATATAAATATTTAGAATGAGTAGTATTATGGTTCCGTTACAAAGATGATCTCTAATAATTTGCTTTTCTAACACTTCAGTGATAATAATAATAATAATAATAATGCTAGCAGCTACCACTAGAGGCCAGAATGGAATCAGAGAGAGAGAAGGGAATTTAAGAGAATACATACCATAGACGATTGGGAGCATTCAGTCATGTGTTCTTATCAGCTGTTAATGTAAAAACTGGAGGAGATATCTGCATTCTATACCAGTTATATTGCTGGGGTGGTTTTGGGTCTAGAATCTAAATAGTGGTATGTAGGAGTAGTGCTTTTATATTTGATCACTCTTAGAATTTCAGGGATTTTATGAACTGTCAGTTATAAAACTAACATAGTCTTTATATAGTTTTTATGTCAGACATAAAAACTAAATTATATACACTTAAAATGAAACACATTATATTTTTAGAAGGGTAATCAATACTCAAAACCCATTGTTTCCTATTTATTTTACTATATTCTACTATTAACTATTTACTATATATATGGATCTATATATGGAAATATCATATAATGGCTGCTGTGTAAATTTTCCAATTTTAGATACATATATGTCATTTTGTTTGCTTGAAATCAGCCACACAGGAGTTTTATGCCGTAGGAATTGACAAAAACTACAAATTAGGGCTTTAATTTTTGGTATGCCTGTTAAATATTTAAGACTGCACTATATTTATGACTGTGGTTTCTATACTGAAATGTAAGTGTTTTGCTGCACTTGTCAAATCTCCCTGACTTTTGGCTTAACATGCAGACCAAATCTCTTTGAACAAAGCAAGTTTAATAACAACTGTTATATTGAAAGATACTAATCTCAAAGTCCGTAGTGTTCAACTGTTCAGCTAGAGCTGCTCCCTTGGTCTGAGTTTTAATTAAAAAAATCAACAAGTAAAAGGGAAGTAGGGGGGCACCTGGGTGGCTCAGTGGGTTAAGGCCTCTGCCTTCGGCTCGGGTCATGATCCCAGGGTCCTGGGATCGAGCCCCATATCGGGCTCTCTGCTCGGCGAGGAGCCTGCTTCCTCCCCCCTCTCTCTCTGCCTGCCTCTCTGCCTACTTGTGATCTGTGTCTGTCAAATAAATAAATAAAATCTTAAAATTAAAAAAAAAAGGGAAGTAGAAAGAACAGACAGGAAGTGTCAAAGGCTTTCTTAGGGTAATTTTTAAAATATTTAATATTTAAATATTTAATATTTTAAAAATATTCAGTGATATTCACTATGGAGTCAGTGTCCTGAGTATACTGAGATTGTTTTTATACTTCCATCTGTTTTTATTCATTAAAGAATATTTGAAGAAACTGAAGAGAATTGATTTTTAAAGCTGATGTATAAGGAGTAATTATTATTGTTTGCTAAACCCATCCAGAGAGTGGGGGGAGGGTCTTATTCTTTATTGTCAACAAGAAAAGCAATATTATGATATGATTAGCATAGACAACTGTTCTAGTCTTTATAATAGATGCCTTTAAAGAAAGTTGTTTATTTAAATATTCTTGGGGCACCTGGCTGGCTCAGTTAGTGGAGTATGCAACTCTTGATCTCAGGGTTGGGATTTGAGCTCCATGTTAAATGTAGACATTACTGAAATAAACTTTAAAAAATGTTCTCTAAGCCAGGAATTTTCAAACAGCAATTTACTTCTCAGTTACTATTTTATGTTGCATGGCAGTCCCACTTTTATACGCAGATTATTTTTTAACTTTAAGAAAGACCCAGTTTTTTTATTTGATTATTTATTTGATTTTTAAAATGAAAAAGGATTAATGAGTTTAATATATCATGTTAAAAAATGCTCCTACTTAAGATTTTTCCCAGTGGTGTTTTGTTTTATTAAATTTTAATTTTGACGTGGGTTAAATGTGGATAATTTGAGTGGAATCTCATACTTTTAATTTTGTTCTCCCTTTTTGAAGATCATTTGCTGTTATTAAAATGCACATGCATATTTCCAACAGCTCTGAAAATGTTAACTCTTTTATTTGGGAAAAAAAAAAAGACCGACTTTGGACGCTTAGAAATTCTATTGTCACTTTATTTTTCAGCATTAGTGATAAAAGTCACTAAAAAGTAGCAAGAGGAAAACTATGTCATTTTATTTCTTCCTTTTTTGTTATTTTTTCCACATAATTCTATTTATAGTATAAGAAGAGAATGTTTAATGTCTACAGAGAAAGTTTCTGTTCTCTTTCCTTTTAGTTTGTTCTGTCTCTTTTGTCACTCTCTCATGAAGTTTGTTCATACTGTAGTAACTAGCTGAGAAGACTGCTGGGAAGAGATTTCAGGTAAAATGAGTAGTACAATTTCTAGAAAGGTAACAGCTAATAAGAACATTTATCTAAGGTTGTTTGTAATCCCCCACTACTATCCATGCCTTTTTAGTTTATATTTAATAAACAAGAACTGGGAATGTACCTAGCAAATTTCCTGAATTATAAGGCATTAAAAAAAAAAAGAAAGAAAGAAAGGAAAAAAGTTAGATAAATAACAAAAAAATAATAGTTAATGTTGTGAGATGAGTCTCTTCTCATAATATAGCTAGATTAGTGAAGGTCAGAATACCATTTATTTAAGAATCAATATAGTTTACAAAGCCATAAATATTTAGGTTTGTAATTGCTGGTTGAGTTCTTACCTATTTTCCTTTTTCTTGTCACAACAACCTAATAGTTCAAACTATTGAATTTTATTATCTCCAAAAATAATAATGGAAAATTTTCAAAGGTATTTTTCTATTTTTTTTATTTTAAATATAAGTCACATATTTATATAGAGAACTTCACTATTCGTCATTATTCAATGGGCATTTAAGAGTTTTTTTTTTTTAAAAACACATTTCAGTAAAATGATTTCAGTGATTTTATAACTGACATCTTTTCTTTCTCTTTTTTTTTAAGATTTTATTTATTTATTTGAAAGAGATCACAAGTAGGCAGAGAGACAGGCAGAGGGAGAGGAAGGGAAGCAGGCTCCCTGCTGAGCAGAGTCTGATGCGGGACTCAATCCCAGGACCCTGGGATCATGACCTGAGCTGAGCAGAGGCTTTAACCCACTGAGCCACCCAGGCACCCCTATAACTGACAACTTTTCTATCCGCACATATCAAGAGCAAATGAAAAGCCTATAGAATCCCAGCTCCAGCAATGGACAATTACAGATGGGAGGAAGGCAACAGTGAATAGTCATAAAGTAAGGAAATTTACCAAAAGCAAGCAGTTAGCCATATAAATGTAGATAGCACTCTAATAATTAGACTTCTTTTTATATTTATTTTTTCAAAATAACAAAATCGCAAGTTTCTGCTGTCTGCTTTATGTTTATTTGTGCTTGCTCAAAAAATGTGTTTAAAGTAAAAATTGAAAAAAGATGTGCCAGTAAAACTGCAAACACAAGAAAATGAATGGCTGCACTGTCAAATAGGTATAAATATAAGATGTATTACCAGAATCAAAGGCCTGTGTTCCATACTGATGAAAGAGTCAGTTCATCAGGAAGACATAATTATACACGTGGATGGCCTATTTATGTAGCTTATAAATATATGTTACAAAAATCTGACAAAACTAAATGAAGAAATAGACAAATTCACATCATAGATAATTTTAACTGTGTTCTTTCAGAATTGATAAAACAGCTACACATGAAAATCAGAAAATTTTCAGAAGATTTAAACATCATCAAGTTCTTTAACCCCACTGAGATTTATAGATTATTGCAATTAATAATAGAATTATACAGTATTTTCAAATCCATGTGGAACATCACCAAGACAGAGTATATGCGAGGTCATAAAAAAGTCTCAATAAATTTGAAATGTATAATATATATATATGTATATATATATATATATATATATACATACACACACATATATTATATAATATATGAAAAATGAAATTAAATAGGAGTCAGATTAACTAACTAGAGAAACATCAAATATTGAAAATTAAACAACAAATTACTATAAACCTAATGGGTCAATTTGAAAACTTTGAGGAGAATTTTTAAGTGTTTCAAGTGAGATGATAATGATGTTGATAATATAACACATTTGTGGTATATAGTTGAAACTATGCTTAGAAGAAGTTCATAGTTTTAAAAGTTATACTTAAAGGAAGAAAGTGCTATAATTGATAATCTAAGTTTCTTCTTTAAGAAACTAGAAGGGCAAATTAAACCTAAAGGAAGAAATAGAAAGAAACATGAAGAACAAACTTAATAAAATTGAAAAGAGAGAATAGAAATAGGAAATTTATAAACCCAATTATTTTTGAGAAGTTTTTAAAAAAAAGGCTGAGGAAGAATAAAGAAAAAAGTAAGAAACACAAATTTCTGATGTCATCAATGAATCAAGGCAGGAATAATCAGTACTAATTCTAAAGACATTGAAAGAAGACAAGGGAATACTATTAACAACAGTTTGACAATAAATATAACAATGTAGATGAAAGGCACAAATTCCTTGACAAAAATCTAGCTTTTCAAAGTTACATAAGAAGAAAGTGAAAGTCTGCAAAGTCCAATTTCTATTAAAGAAATAGATTTTATTATTTAAAAAAAATTAAGTCCAGTAGTTTAAGTGCTGAATTCCATAAAATATTTAAGAAAATCTTAAGAAAGATATTATGCCCCCCCCCCAAAAATGAGGAAATACAGGAATAGAGTATGTTTCTCAGCATGTTAGATATGGCCAGCATAAACCTATTACAAAAATCTGGCAAAATCTTTATAAGTAAAAGGAAATTACAGAAAAATTCCCTTTGTAAATATAGATGTGCAAGTATTTTAAAAATTATTAAATGAGGGGCGCCTGGGTGGCTCAGTGGGTTAAAGCCTCTGCCTTCGGCTCAGGTCATGATCCCAGGGTCCTGGGATCGAGCCCCACATCGGGCTCTCTGCTCAGCAGGGAACCTGCTTCCTCCTCTCTCTCTGCCTACCCTCTCCCCACCTTGTGATCTCTGCCTGTCAAATAAATAAATAAAATCTTTAAAAAAAATTATTAAATGAAATTGAGGAACATATAAATAAACAATGACTTAGTTGGTTTTATTACAGGAGTACAAGGTTTGTTTAACATTCTAAAACTAATCATGTAGTTCACAATATTAATGAACTAAAAGAAAAAAATATGTGATTATATTGATACATGTAGAAAGCATATTTGGAAAACATTGAACACCAATTTATGGGTCAAAATAAAATTCTAAGTACATTAGTAATAGAAAGGAACTTTTATTCCTAGTTAACAATCATAATAATTGTACAAAGTGAAGTACAAAAATAGTACAAAGTGAAACCTCTTTTTCACTTTGGTGAGAGGTAAGATGTCCACTCTCACCACTTTTATTTAGCATTGTGTTCAAGTCCTAGCAAGAAATAAGGCAAGAAAAAGCATTAAAAACCTTAAATATTAGAAAGAAAATGTAAAACTACCTCTATCAGTAGATGACATGGTTGTTTGTATTTACATCCCTAGGAAATCTATTAAGAAGTTAGTAATAAACCTAGCAGGAATAATGAAATGTGAGATTAGCCTGGTTCAGGGATACCAAAATAAAAGGTTCCAATAAAATTATGTGTTGCTCCATAGAAAATTAACTAGTACATGAAAACAACAAAGGTTTGTTATGGTTTCTGTGATCAGGACTTTGAGGGCAGCTTATCTACCCCTTCTGGCTGAAGGCCAGTCATGAGGTTGCACTCAAAACGTCAGCCATGGATGCAGTCATATGGAAGTTGGACTGTATTTGAGGATTCACTTCCTAGCTCATTCGTATCCTATTGTTCATAGGGTTCAGTTCTTCACTGCTGGTGGCCAGAGACTGTTTCTCACTGTGTAGGCAACATGGCAAATGGCTTCCCAGGAGTGTACAATCCAAGAGAAAGGGAATGACACAAAATGAGGAGTGCCCTCTTTTTTTTTTTTTGAGCAAGGACTTTTGTACCTTAGTCTCTGAAGTAACATATCATCACTTTTGTGAAATTTATTGGAAATAAAGAATAGCCTTGTTGTTAGAGTGGGAGGGCACTATACAAAGGTCTGGGTACCAGGAGGTGAAAAAATGTTGTGGCCTTTGCTATCCAAAGCTACCATTATATACCTTTTGGCCCCCAGTGATGGATCCCTCACAGTGCAAAGTACACTTACCCCTCCAAAGGCCACCCAAAGTATCATTCTGTTAGAGTATTAGAATCTCATCATGTAAGGCTTGCAGAATTGTAGACAAGTCTTAAGTATAGCAACCCAAGTTCAGTTCTCTGCTTAAAGACCTGCAAACTAATGAATAGGTTAGGATTTTCTTGTTTCAGACTTAAAGCCTGGAAATGGTTCTTCACAGCTTTTAGTTTTGTCTTTTGTACTCTTGGTTCTTCCCTCCCAAGTCATTCCCCCCCTTTTTTTTAATAAAGTTAGCACACGTTTACTTCTGAATAGTTATCTTACTCTTAAATGTGCTTGTAGATGTAGATTTCCAGAGGCCTCTTTTCATTTTGCACTCTTTCTGTCCATTTAAGTCCAATTGCAGAGTGTTTCTATGAATAGAATTCTCTTAAATTACTTTTAGATTTCTTGTGGCTCTTATTAGAGATTCATCCATTCCATTAGGCATTCCATTAGACAAAAGCTACATCTACAAGTATCTTCAAAATAAACCCTTCTTTAACTTGAAGTAGTTGATGAACAACCCCTTTAAGCTTTTAACATTTTAATTATTTGGTTGAGAGGATCTGTGAGACATACTCTAAAACGTTCAACAGGATACTGTTAGTCTGGCTGAACTGGGTATTCTTCAGCACTGCCTTTCTGTATTTCAGAACTAATAAATTTCTACAGTAATAAAAACTGTTTACATCTGGATTGGTATAGTTGTTGCATAGGCTTATATTTTTATCAGAGTTCATCAAATTACACACTTAATGTGACAAGACGTGGAATGTCATCACATAACTGATAGCTCCATCGTTAGTGGTTCCATTTTGTGCAATCTCTGTCCTTCCTTTGCAAAACCTGTAAATGAAGTATGACCATTTATCATGCAGATGAAGTTAGGGCACTAGTGTCAATTCTTACAAGTTCTACGAAAACTTAATTTTCTCATTTTAGAATAATGCAAGTTAAAAAAATCAATACGACACAATATTCATACAAAGCAAAGGATCCATTCTATACTCCTTGAAGAAATCTCACTGAGAATGGATAAATTTCTGAATAAGAATGTTCTGCTTTCTTGAGGCCTGGCTTTTTATGAGGCTATAAAACCTGATATGCAAAATAGATAAGAAGGAGAAAAGTATAATTTCATGGCTCTTCTGTTATTTAAGTAACCTTAACTTTAAACAGCCCTTTAGGAGAGATTAGAGTAGGGAGAGAAAAATTATTTCCTAATTCCCAGCTCCATTTCATTAACAAAGTCCCACTGGAGGAAGTATATTAGATTGGTAAAAATCACCGGTGTCTGAAATCATGAAGATCTAGGGGTGGTTCTCACTTCTGCCACTTAATAGTTGCTACAAGTTGATTAAGATTTTTGAGTCTCGCTTTCATCACATGTAACTTTACTAACCATCCCATAGAGTTATTTGGACAATTAAACAATAAAATATATATAGTAGGTCATCATGGGTAGAGTATAGGGAAAGTATCCATGAACAAGAGCTACTGTAATTATTTTGCTTGTGTGATTATTAATGACTGTCAAACCAGGTGACAAATATGAGAGATTTCTTAAACACTTGGAAATGTACTAGTGAATGTTCTTAGTAGGACAAAGTGTTGCATTATTGAATAATAATTTAATATTAATCAGTGTTAATAAAGGTTATACTTGCTGAAACTAAAGGTAGAAGTATTATTGTCATTTTGGTTTTCTGGTCTTTCAGTTGAGGTGGTACATTTGAACTGATACTCTTTGGCAGTAGACCTTCTACATGTCAATTGAATTTCCTATTTTCAGTCAATATATAAGAAAGGATTTTACAAGTAAGAAATTATGGTAACAGACTCTGGTGGTAGCAATTGAGGCAGTGAGAAGGGAAAAGATGTGTGATGTGTTCTGAAAGCAATGCCAAAAATAATTGTTGTGAATTGGAATTGGGTGGTGATGGAAAGAGAAAAGCAAGGATAACTGACAGTTTTAATTTGAATAATGGGCCTGTTCTTGCCACTTCCTGAGACTGGGACTAGTAGAAGAGGAGTAACCTGTGTGAGAAAGGAAGGACAGAAGAGTTCAGTTTTGGCCAGGTTAAGATTGAGGTGTTTGTTTAGACATGCAAGGACATGTGTCAAGTAGAAATTCAGGTTAACATTTACAAACGCAGAAAGATTCGGGTAGACATACATAGATTGAATATTTACAATTACTTAGATTCTGTTTAAAACTATAGGAAAGAGAACTTGTAACTGAAACCACAGCAGGATGCTCCAGTATCTAATGATGAGAAAAATCAATAAAAAGAGTGTCCAGTAAGATGGAAAGAATACTAAGAGTGTAATGTCAAGAAGCCAAGAGAAAACATGGCTTTAAAAATGCCAGCCTGAGGAATGGTGCTGAGAAGTAAGTATGACAAGAAAAGAAAAGATGAACAGTCATTTGATTCTGGAAATCCATTAATTCCAAAAGTATATTACATAAGCATTAAAAATTTTGATATGTAAAATGACCTATTCAGGGTGTTCATTTATAAAACAACAACCTAGAATAGAAATAGTAACCATTTCCACCTGGTTCTCAATTGTTAAGTTATTGGTTCATTTATTTACAAGGCATGGTTTTTGAATAATACATGTTCTGAGATAATTTCAAAATTTATTTTAAAATGGAGAACCTGGGTAGCTCAGTCGATTGTGCATCCAACTCTTGATTTCAGCTCAGATCATGATCTCAGGGTTGTGAGATGGAATCCCAGGTTGGGCTCCATGCTGGTCATGGAGCCTGTTTAAGATTCTCTGTCTCTCCTTCTACCCACCCTGAAAATCTCTCTCTTTCTCCCTATATATATCTATATATATATAGATACATATATGGACATAGATAGTATGTAGATAGATCCATAATTATATATATTATTAAATTTTATATATATATGTATTTTTTAAAAGTAAGACATGTTTAGTTTTGGAAGGATATTGTAAATTTTATTGGACTAATAAGAATGATAAACAGTTCATTTTTGTGAACAATAAACCATTCAAGACAAAGTCATTTTACCTGAATACTCTCCACATTGAGGTATTATTTTTCTTTTAAAAGCTGTTACAATATTTCTTAAGATTAATACACTGCAGAGGCAATGTAGCATAGTAATGACAGTATATTAGTCTGTACAGGAAAAGACTTCTCATATTTTAATATTGGTTCTCTTGTGTGACTTTGGGCAAGATGCTAATCTCTTCTTGAAAATCTAGTCTTTTCCAAAAATGGAATTACTAAGAAGTGAATGTTTAAAATCATTCCTTAATACCATTTTTTCCAGAATGCTTGCACATTACTACTCTCCCTCTGGGTATAATATATTCATGTAATACAACACTTAATGTTCATATATTATTATGTTGCACAAAGAGTATTTTGAGCACAAAAAACAAATCACAGATAAGTTCATGCAGAATATGGAGTTCAAAAATATGCAAAGTGAAATGTTATTAAAGAATATATATATATGTATTATACTTGAGTGTGTATATGTGTGTATATCATACTAATATACTTATATATACTAAAGTCACAAAAAAGAAATATGGGTTATAGATTACCTATATAGAGTTAGTGAGTAGGAGAGGGGTAAACACGTACAGGTAAGGAGAGGATGACAGGACTTTGTAGGTATCATTTATTATATTAGCACTATATTTCCTAATTTGTTTGTTTTGAAATCATTATAAACTCATAATATTTTCTTATATGTATTTAATGTTGCATTAAAAAAATCAGTCTTTCCAAATTACTCATACCCTGAATGGCTTCCTATCCACCAGTCCCATCCTCTACAACACTATTTAGCTATGTATATCTCTGCCTGTAAAAATTGCAAAATTATGTTGGCTACTCTTTGTGATCAGTGTATCTTGTGATAGTTATTTGATGTCAGCTTCAAAATGAAGTGGGATCAAGGTGAGAGAGCCCACCAGCCAGGAAATTCTTTCCTGGTATGTGTAGTTATATTATCTGTTAATCATGTGTACTATTTTATTGCTTATTTAAAAACAAACAAACAAAACCCCAAAATTGGAACCCACAGTTTTAACAACAAATGCCAGCCTCATTATACCTGGACACTGTGGTTGTGTTATGATCATATTCAGTAATTAATCAAATAACCACTAATACGGTTTTGCTATGCATGTCTTTCTTTTTTCTTCATGAATCCAGCATTAATGTCTCAGTTGTAATACAACTCACATACTATTGTGTAATTTGATGGGCTAAATCTGGCATCAAGAATTTCAGGCTGCAACATTGCAGATACAGAGCAGATAACACCCTGCAGAATCTCCAGGGGATGCTCTGAGTGTTCAACACTTCTTGGTCAGGGGGCGGAGCAGAGAGCCACTTAAGCAAATGGTACTGTGGAAAGCCTGCCATTGTGTTCCTCTGAGACACATTTTTACTGAAATTGTGTTTTGTTTTTGTTTGAAAATCAGAAACAAAGGCGTATTTAATTACAGTGAAAATACCTATTTTTAATCACGGAGTATATGAAAGATGGCGTTACACATTTAGATAACATAATGCAATTGCTTGGAAGAAATACCAACCTTAAAGTTTTACAGATGATCAAAAGTGTTTTAGCATCTCGTGACTCATTTAGATGGAGGGCAGTTATTCCTTAAGTATTTCATTTTAACCTTAATGAAAATAAAAACCTGAGAAAACTATTGCCTTTATCTTAGTATAAATTTACTAATAGAAATACAGATGTTTACTACTTCATATATGGTTTTAAATAGATGAATCTTCGTTGTGTTTTTGAGGAGTAGCTACTAATAAAATCAAAATGACTTAAATTATCTTTATGACAAATAGGTGTGAGAACAAATAGATCTATTTGTCTTTTCTTTTATTAGACATCTTTGTAAATAAGAGAAGAGGAATTTTTTTTTGAGAAGAGGAATTTAAAAAATGAAAAATTAAGAAAGATTTGATTCACTTCCCTCAAAAATATACAAATGTTTTGTTATCCATGGTCTTCATTAGGGATCAGCTAACTTTTTTTCCTGTAAAGTCCTGGCCGTAAAGTCTACATTGCAATACAACCAAGTTAGAAGTAGTCAGAAAGCAGCTATAAAACATAACAAATGAGCATAGCTGAAGTCTTATAAAACTTTATTTATAAAAATAGGGAGATTTGGGTTTTGTCCTGAACCTGTCATTTTATACTACTTCAGAAAGACATGATTAAAGTTTCATGAGGAGGCATTGTGTGTAGTTAAGATCTTTCGTTTTAGGAGCCAGAATATAGAGTCTCAATCCCATCTCTGCTTACTATCTGAATGTTTCTTTTCTTTTCTCCCCCCCCCCAAGATTTTATTTATTTATTTGTCAGGGAAAGAGAGCGCGAGCGAGCGCAAAAGCAGGGAGAGCAACAGGCTGAGGGAGAAGCAGGCTTCTTTTCACACCCCCCCCCCCCCAGCAAAGAGCCTAATGCAGGTCTTAATCCCAGGACCCTGGGATCATGACCTGAGCCAAAAGCAGATGCTTAGCTCACTGAGCCATCCAGGCATCCCTAGCTGAATATTTCTAGGCAAGTTAAACCCTGGAGATAATTTTAACGTATCACATAGGTTTTTGAGACTATAATGTGCATTAATGTGCTTAAAATGCATGGAATAGTATTGGACACATAGCAAATTCTCAGTATGTATTAGTTTCCATTTTATTATCATTACAAAGTCTGAGGACCACTGTTGAAATAAAGATCATGGATTCGCCATTGAGAAACCCTGAATTCAAATCTTAGATTTATAATAATCTAACAGAATATTTCATTCCATTTTATTCAGTTTTGAGGAGCATTTGGTTTCCTCACATATAATAAAAGGATATAAATTAATTTAAATTTTATTATGAAGCTTGGGATTTAAATTCTGTCTGGCAGTGGGGAGGTCTAAGTAAATGTTAGTTCCCTTCTCTCCCTTCTCCTTCCCTCCTTTAAAAAAACCCAAAAACACAGAACTTATTCTAGCACTAGTTCAAACTTGTTAGCCAGATGGGGCTTTGATTCTCAGTTTGGTAACACATTCATGATTCTTACTTCTTCTAGAACTGGCCTTTGATTTTGGTATTTCTATTTCTTGCATGATCCAGAATTGAAGTACAATTCTTGAGCCCCATTTTTGTGGCAGACAGTGTCCTAGATACTGCTTGTTTACCTTTCTAAATCTCTGATCAAATTGTACAATTTTATAGTAAATTTTGAGCAGATGTCAGTGATAAATAATGTCCAAAAATAGTACCTATTTTTTCCTAAAATCTTTCAAAAATTCCATTTTTTTCTAAAATCTTGTTTTTAAGAAATATTTATAAATGCTTGCTGAAATATAAGTCTGTTTTTAAATCATTTTCTTGCAAGAAATTCTGTTACAGAAGTGATATTCTTAGCTTCTGTTTCAGCAAACATGCAATTCCATCCTCATCTTCCCCCAACAATTCTGCTTTCCCTAAAGGTGGCACTGTGTCTAGATTTACCACATATGATTTAAACCATTTAATTAGGTAATCCAAGGTAAAATTTTTAATTCTAATGCACTGTTACCTGAATTAAATTATGTTATGTATTTCTTATTTGGGGCTTTCCAAAAAGTTTGCAGTCAGCATATTGTTTTGTTTCACTTAATTCTTTGAATATCTAGCATGATTTGGACTCATGGTTGTAAATAAGGTGTGGATTAATTCAGTATCTACTAAAAGTTCTGTGTCCAGACACAGAACTTTTCAAACCTAAGGCTGTTTTGAAACCTAAGGCTGATTTTCTAATATTACAAGGCTTCCACATTTAGTACCTTTTTTTGGGGGAAAAATTTAACAACCTTAGACATTTCCTTGTCTGGGGCTTTGTCAGACAAAGAAAGAAATGGAAGTCCCACTGGAGAAAAAATTTCAACCTGGAAGTATTCTTGAGTTGTTTCTTCTGGACATTTCTCTGTATTAAGTTGACATCCAAGACTATTGATCTTACTGACAAATTGCTTAATACCTACCAAAGCCCTATGTATATTTTTTTCCTTTAAGAAATCTTTAGAAGAGGAAACAGTTTGGTAATGAGTAGTGGTCAAAAAAGCACTTAATATTGTTAGGGATACATATAACTATGTAGACCACAGGTCAAAAAACTGTGGACATTGATTTTGGGAGCAAAAATCCTATAGGTAACACCTACCTCTTTGTGCATACAGCAAACATAAGAATTTATTGTTGAAAGATAGTCCACAACTTCAGTGTGGATTTGATAATATTGGCAATTTTAGTAATGGAAGAGATGCCAGGATTCCAGGGATGTGTGTGGGGTGGTGGTAGTGGTAAGGGGTGTTAGCACATGTGTGTACATGTGAATAGTGTCTGTGTGTGTTGGGGGTTGTTGAGTGCATGTAATTGAATGTGTTGGGGTTGGGAGGCAGGATGGAAAAGGCTCTTAAAAATAGTTCCCAAAAGCAAACACCCTAAATATATAGTTGTCATCTATTTACTTCCTTCCTGTCAGATTAGATTTGACTCTATTAGCCAGACAACTTTGCAAAGAAGAAAAATAATGGGATGCTTCTAAAAGGTACACTGGGGCATATGTCTGCATTAATAGTCTTCACTTCTGAGTCCTTTCTTGGTCTGTTTTCATCTTTTACCCACTTTTCTTTTTAATTTACCATTCCCGCCTCTTTCCTGGCATTAACTTTCATCTTTGTTTCTTATGCACTGATCTTTCCTCCTTTTGGTAGGAAAACAAGAAACAGATTACCCACTACCCTCTGTCTTTTTTATTAGCACTAGGATATTTTATTTATATAAAGATAGCATTGATAAGTCTCAAATGGATTTAAAACATTTCTTTAAAAAGTAACATCGATTGTAGGATGCAGCATAGGCAGATGAAAAGGAAAATCCAGATATAGTTTACTTTACACTTGGTTAGGATAAGTTCAAATAGACTGAAGTTATTTGTCCTAAGAGTTTAGGTAAAAAGTACAGAAATTCAAGATAGTAGATTCAAAAATATTCTTCTTATAAATCAATAAGCAATAACTATTGTTATTTGGCTTTTGATGTTTTTTATTTCACCAAAGAAGACACCATCATGCCTATAGTCAGAAGCTAAATGGAGAGAGTTAGACACAGTAAACCACTTTTAAAGTAAATATTTTATGTATATTAATTTTGCTCCATTTCTCTCATGATTTCTTTTTTTTAATTGACTCTCTGCTTGAGCTTTGTGGTTTATTTTTAGGTTTAATATTGGGTTATGTAGCATTTTATTTTATAGGCTCTTTACTATAGCTTATATGATTCAGAACATAGACTCATATTCTGCTCTTCAGTTTTTCCACAGATACTCATTGAATAACAGTCTCTCAGGCCACAAAAAGAAAGAATGGAAGAGGAAAAAAGGAAAGATAGAAGGAAAGAGGAAAGACAGTATTTGCTTTCAAGAAAGAGAAATACAAAGCTCTTACATTCAGAAAATAAAGTCAAGTTTAAAGCCTAAAGTTCCTATATGTGTGGGGCATTGTACAAGAAATAGATCCCCGCAAATTAATATACTGAAGCCCTAACCACCAACATGACTATATTTGTAGATTGGACCTTAAAGGAATTAAATGAGGTCATAAAGATGGGGCCTTAATCCAGTATGACTGGTGTCCTTATACTAAGAGACACACGCACATGGAACATTGGGGCATAGACCAGCATAGTGAGAAAAGCATGCAAAAATAAAGAGGGAAAGTGGTCATTTGAAAGCCAAGGACAGAGGTCTCAGCAAAAACTGAACTTCTCAACACCTTAGTGTTGGACTTCTGGCATACAGAAGTGAGAAAAGAAATTTAAACTACCATTTTGTTATAGCAGTTCTAGAAAACTAATGTACAAGTCAACATCCCAGATAAAGAAACCAAGCCAAAAGCAGATTTTATACAGGAAATCTGAGAACTTTGTTTACTAGTACATAGAGGACCACCAAAGGAATGACACAGACTTACAATATTGATCAAAAAGCAGAAATCAGCTGCTTGTTTTTATACATTCATCTGTGCATGTGGTAAGAAGCCTGGACAGCTTTCTGTTGGTAATAAGAAAGGGGCAATGCTGTCCGTGTGATTTCACTGTTAAAATGGCCAAGAGTTTAAGTTAATTTTATGTTAATTTTGTGCAGAAGCATTTTGTGGTCAGCAGTTCTGTTCAGAAATTAATCTGGTGACAATTTGCAGGATTTATGGGAGTAAATTAAAGATTGCTGGAGGGAATGAAACTCAGCTTGGACTGATCCAGGTGTGAGGTAATAAGAGTGTGGAGTAAAGCTGTGTTAATAGGTACTTAGGAAAAGAGAGGGAACTCAAAGCTGTATCAAATTGAAATGAAGGGAATAATGATTTTTGCATAGGGTTTGAGGAGGAAACAAACATGGAAGATTGTTTTGATATTAAAAACTGAGATGTGGAAAAAGTGGGGGTAGCCCAGTACTAAGGAGGAAGTTCAAAATTCTAGTTCTGGAGACAATATCATGAGCTTGACCATGCTTAATGTTACATGATTGTGAATTGATTTGCTTAGGTATGCTTAAATGTTGATATAATTTATATTATCACTCTGTGATTTGCGAAGTGGACAAGATTAGAGAAAGTTAAGAGAGAAGAGTAAAATCAAGTGGGTCTGAAGAAGAGAACAAAGTCAAGGTATGCAAAGAGGCAGAATTATTAAAAAATTTTAAAAAACCCTAACATTTATATAGTGCTTAGAGTGTGCCAGGCACTATGATCATTTCTAAATACTGTCCCGTTTAGTCTTCCTAACAGCTGTATGATATGTGTTCTTAATATCATCTCTGTTTCATAGGTAAGGAAACTAAGCTGCAGAGTAGTTAGCTATTTTGTAGCTAGGAATTTCAATAGCCAAGACACTCTTAGCTTCAGAATTCATGCTTTTTATAATTATGCTGCATCTCCTCCCCCTCCCTCAAAAAAGGTAGGTTTGGTGAAAATAAAGGGAAATCCAAAAGGATGGGCGAAAGAGGAAAATATTCCTACACAAAAAAGGAAAGGGTTGTCATAGTCAAATGTTTTGCAGAAGGAGGATAAAGAATTTGAGGGACTAGATTAAAAATAAAGTCCTAGAGGAGCTCCTGGTGGCTCAGTTCATTAAGTGATTTATGTTCAGGTCATGATACTAGAGTGGTGAGAACAAACCCCACCTCGGACTCCACATTCAGCACAGAGTCTGCTTGTCTCTCCCCCTGCTTGTGCATTTCCACCCTCTTGAGCAAGTCAATAAATAAATAAATAAATAAAAAGAATATCTTATTTTAAAAATGAAGTCTTTGATTTAAAAAAGAACTCATTAAGATAATGAAGGATAAATTGAATTCCAGACTTCTAGAAATTTTGGATGAAGATTAGAATGAGAAAAGTTAGGTTATGACTAGAAACAAATCATTCTTTTAAAACAAAATGAAACAAAGCACCTTGATTTTGAAGTAAATGGAGGGAACATAATTGGTGAATTGGAAGAAAACACTGTCTGTTTGGGACAGTCTCTTTTGCCCTGCTGATTTCTCAATACATTACTCCCTATTCACACTGAGCATGCTCATGAATAGTGCTTCTTAGTATTAGTGTCCCCTTTCCCAGATATCTATGTGTGACTCCCACCACCATTTTCCCAATATACCAAAGCTACAATGGGGCCCCCACTTTGGACACAGCATTTTTTCTTAGCCTAAACAACTGCCTAAATTCCTTTTTTCTCTCTAAAATTTTTCCCCCTACCTCATCATTTACTCTTCATTTTTATAGCCAGTGCTTTAGTCCAAATATGCATTGCCTTAAATGTGTGAAATATTACACTAGTCTCATAACCAAGAAGCAGTATTGCAAAGTGCTTAGAAGCATAAGCTATTAAGTTGCACAGAATTTGGAGCAAATCCCATTTCTGACATTTGCATACTAGTTACCTTTGGGGAAGTTCTTTAATGTCTCCAAATTTGTTTTCTCATCAGTAGAATGAAGATTTAAATAATATGTGAGAAAAGTAATATTTATTGCAATATCATAAAAAAGAGAGAGAAAAGATCATTCCCCTCTCTCTTCTTTAATAGAGTCTTTTCTATTTTATCATGCTATTTTTCTTCAGAAAATTCCAGCAGTCCCCTGTTCATAAAAAATAAAAGTATAACTCGTCATCCTTTATTTAGGTTCTTCATAATCAGGCTATCCAGCCTTATCTCCCAGTTAATGTCTCCACTCTGTTCTAGTCAACGTGCCCTTTTCATTATTCTCTAGCTATGCCATGCTGATTTCATAGTGCAGAGTCTGGCACATTTTATTCCCTAAGGCTTGGCATGCCCTTCTCTCCTTACTTTGCCTGTACAGATTCTTAACCTTAAATTTCACCTCTTTAATAAACCTTCCATGATGTTCTTATTGCCTCATACATGTATTTAATCATCCACAACCCTGCACTATAATTTAGTTGTTGGTAAGATCAGTGCAGCTAAAGACCACATATTTGTTTCCTTTGTATTTCTCAGAGCATCTAACACAGTCAGAGAGACAGGGACTGACTGAACATTCTTCAGTGTATTAAGAGAATATACAAATATTTCAAAGAGCAGGGAAACAACTTTATTGTTTAAATACATGTCTTAAATTTTCTTTTTTTAAATTTTAACTGAGGAGATGTCACAGGTGATTATTAAGTTCTTGTTGATGCTTATAAAATTGAATACTAATTTCTAGATTTTACCAGATAAGGTATACCAGATTAATTTTGAGCCTTTAAGATCTTTACTGACATGTAAATGTACATAGGTCAAATATTAAAATATTTTGTGTGATTATTTTAAACATTATTAAACCAACAGCAAAACCAACACTCATACAAACCATTATGCTAATCGAACTTAATGTGTTCTACTCAGTGAGAAACCCATAGATGAAAATAAGAGATAATGTGTCTCTTTAGGACAAAGTTTGGACAGTTTGCTAGCAGCCCCTTTTAAAAAGTCCTAGTCTCCTAAGCTTGTGATTCTCTAGTTGTGACACATTGTGCATGCCACACCCACCAGGTTGCTTCTCATAGTCCCCAGTGGATATTGGATGGCAGGGTGGATGAGGGGAGCTGATAAAAACATAAGTTCAAGCTGCCTGATGTATCCTGAGTAATAAAGTCCCTGTGTCTCTGGTCCAGGAGTCTCGTCTTCTGCAAGTATCTCTGAAACTTTAGTATGATAATTTATTTTTATTTATTGAGTAAAATTTGATAGTTCTTTTTTTTTTAAGATTTTATTTATTTATTTGAGAGAACAAAAGAGAGCACAAGCAGTGGTAGGGAGAGAACAAGCCGAGTCCACACTGAGTGAGAAGCCTAAAGGGGGGCTTGATCTCAGGACTCTGAGATCATGACCTGAACTGAAGCAAGAGTCAGACATTTAACCGACTGAACCACCCAGGCATCTCCACAGTTATTTTCAAAGTTCATGTACAAAAGGTTCTTCCTTTAGAAATAATTTATAAATGAAATTATAAGTAAATTTACTTCCTAACCAAACAGATCCAATAAGCCAAATTCAAAAAGTTGTCATGTTTCAGGATGACTTCTGTAGTAAACAGGGTAGCCACACGTTAATACTTGAATCAGGACTCACTAGTTCTGTAGCATCCTTATAAGAATTTTTCATATGATTATAGAAATCGTGTTGAAAGAACACATCTATGAACTTCAATACTTTTTCAATGAATATGTGTTATGACTTCTTTTTTTTCCAATTTATTTATTTTCAGAAAAACAGTATTCATTATTTTTTCACCACACCCAGTGCTCCATGCAAGCCGTGCCCTCTATAATACCCACCACCTGTACCCCAACCTCCCACCCCCCCGCCACTTCAAACCCCTTAGACTGTTTTTCAGAGTCCATAGTCTCTCATGGTTCACCTCCCCTAATAAGATAGAGAGTTAGTGATCTTTGCATGCATTCTGAGTCTTTCAGCTGCCATATTTCTTACTAAACAACCTACTTGGGGTTTTTGTTTCTGATTTTTTATTTGTTAACATATAGTGTATTATTTGTTTCAAGAGTACATGTCTGTGATTCATCAGTCTTACACAATTCACAGCGCTCACCGTAGCACATACTCTCCCCAGTATCCATCACCCAGCCACCCCATTCCTCCTACCTCCTCCCCACTCCAGCAACCCTCAGTTTTTTTCCTGAGATTAATAAGAGTGTCTTATGGTTTGTATCCCTCTCTGGTTTCATCCTATTTCATTTTTCCTTCCCTTCCCTGATGATCCTTTGCCTTGTTTCTCAAATTCCACATATCAGGGAGATCATATGATAATTGTCTTTCTCTGATTGGCTTATTTCACTTAGCATAATACCCTCTAGTTCCATCCATGTTGTTGCAAATGGCAAGATTTCATTTTTTGATGGCTGCATAATATTCTGTTATGTGTATACACACACACACACACACACACACACACACACAACACACTACATCTTCTTTATCCATTCATCTATCAATAGATATCTAGGCTCTTTCCATAATTTGGCTATTGTGGGCATTACTGCAATAAACATTAGGGTGCACATGTCCCTTCGGATCACTACATTTGTACCTTAAGGGTAAATACTAGTAGTGTAATTAATGAGCAATAGGGTAGCTCTATTTTCAACTTTTTGGGGAACTGCTAAACTGTGTGGCTGTACCAACCTACCAACAGTGTAGGAAGTTTCTCCTCTCTCCCCATCCTTGCCAACACTGTCATTTCCTGACTGGTTAATTTTAGCCATTCTGACTATAGTGAGGTGGCATCTCATTGTGGTTTTGATACATATTTTCCTGATGCTGAGTGATGTGGAGCACTTTTTCATGTATCTGTTGGTTATCTGGATGTCTTCTTTGCAGAAATGTCTGTTCATGTCATCTGCCCATTTCTTGATTGGATTATTTGTTCTTTGGGTGTTAAGTTTGATACATTTTTGTAGATTTTGGATACTAGCCCTTTATCTGATATGTCATTTGCAAATATCTTCTCCCATTCTGTCAGTTGTCTTGGTTTTGGTGACTGTTTCCTTTGCTGTGCAAAAGCGTTTTATCTTGATCAAGTCCCAGTAGTTCATTTTTGCCCTTGCTTCCCTTGGCCTTTGGCAATGTTTCTAGAAAGAAGTTAGTGCAGCTGAGGTCAGAGAGGTTGCTGCCTCTGTTCTCTTCAAGGATTTTGATGGATTTCTGTCTCACATTGAGATCTTTCATCCATTTTGAGTCTACTTTTGTGTGTGGTGTAAGGAAATGGTACAGTTTCACTCTTCTGCATGTGGCTGTCCAATTTTCCCAACACCATTTGTTGAGGAGACTTTTTTCCACTTGACATTCTTTCCTGCTTTGTCAAAGATTAGTTGACCACAGAGTTGAGGGTCTATTTCTGGACACTCTATTCTGTTCCATTGATCTATGTGTCTGTTTTTGTGCCAGTACCACACTATCTTGATGATTACAGTTTTGTAATAGAGCTTGAAGTCTGGAATTGTGATGCCACCAGCTTTGCTTTCCTTTTTCAACATTCCTCTGGCTATTTGGGGTCTTTTCTGTTTCCATACAAATTTTAGGATTATTTGTTCCATTTCATTAAAAATCATTGATGGTATCTTGATAGGGATTGCATCCTTTCTTCTGGACATTTATGTTTCTGGTACATTGGAACATCTAAATGAACATCACACTCAATGATGTAGCCACCACAGTATCTATTTTGTATTGTATATAACTTGAAGCATCTTGATGCTCCATTTTCCACAAATAATTTTTTTCTTATTTTAAAATGTGTAGAGTGGCATAACTTTATATTTATGTGAAAATATGTGATTTTTCAAAAAAATTCGTTTGAATAATGAAAGATAGGGGTCTGTTAAGTTTATGCTATGGTATAAAACTGAAATCAGATTATATTAATTCCTTGAGATACCTATTTAACAATATTTAATTATTTTGGAAAGACTAATATTGACAGTAGTTTATCCAGTGAAATAACTTGCACTTACTAATTTTTCATAAGCCATATTATAACATGGAAATTCTTTTTCTTGAATTTACTTGAAATATTTAAATACTTATTTTTTATAGTTCAAATCATTTTATATGCTGTTTCTAATTCTTAAATATTTTGCCTATTATAGATTTTTTTAAATATTTTAACATATTTTGAATATATAAATATTGACCATTTTAAATTAACATGTTTTTATTTTCTATTCTAAATGTGCATTGCTTCTAAATATGCATTGTCATTTGTACAGCATCGTGAATTTTTAAAAATCTGCTGCTTACATATCTTTTCTTTAATACAAGATAGCTTCCCAGACAGTTTTCCCATTCATTTATTCATTTATTCAAAGGCTACTTATTTATCCATTATTACATATCTGAACTTGTCTCAGTTCCCTGAAATCTGTTAGTCACATCTCTGTAAGTGAAGGTGTCACATGCAACTTTTTACTTCTTTGGGAATCTATTGCCACATGATACTATGAACTATAAGAATAAGTATATGTGTATACTTATAAGAATAAGTTAATGGTGCTCTTGCCAGAAAAAGAGATTTAGAAGGGGTGCAGGGCTGGCCATATCATAGATTTCTACTGGGTGGGTACAGATGGAGAGGAGGAAGATAAAATTGAGATTGATTTTTGTCTTCAGAAATTTCAATTAATTTAAGGAAAGAAAGCAACATTTATGATGAAATCTTATCGGTTGATAAATTTGGGTATTTAAATATTATTCTGGCAGTTGCTTACATTTTAAAATAAGAGATTTTGAAGGAGAGGTGAATCATGAGAGACTATGGACTCTGAAAAACAATCTGAGGGGTTTGAAGTGGTGGGGGGGTGGGAGGTTGGGGTACCAGGTGGTGGGTATTATAGAGGGCACGAATTGCATGGAGCACTGGGTGTGGTGAAAAAATAATGAATACTATTTTTCTGAAAATAAATAAATTAATTTTAAAAAAGAAAGAGAGATTTCATACATTCTGTTCTATGCCTATAGGTGGCGTTAATAACACTACGGAAAAAAATGTGTTTGGTCTCTTGCCTTGTGATTTGTGACAATATCACTATATGAATTTTAGTTTTGTGTTTCTCATGTCAGATTTAGCAGATTCAATAAAGAGTACAGTGATTCTCTGTTTATCTTAGTTATGGATAATTATTTGTAATAAAGTTTTATAATAGGATTCTCATGTCAGCTGCTTTTTAACTAAAGAATCGTGGTTTGATGAGGTGAAAGATGCATTTTATGAAGAAATTTCTATAGCACAATTTTGTGATGTATTTTATGGCATGAAAATGACACTCTAGTGTTTTCATGGATTTTGATACACAGTGAAAAGGAACTTGGGAAAGTTTTTTACTCTTTTCTTTCACCTTCAACAAAAGCATTCCATTTTCCAAAGTTTGTGTTTTTCTTGTTCATCTTATGTAGACAAAACATTTCTCTCTTTTTCTAGTATTTGGAGTGTATTTGTGAAACTCTAAGGATAAGTATGATCAGATCTAGAAAAAACTTGGTTCAATTTATTTCATTCTCTAATACCCTCAAATTGTGTTAACTACCAAAAAAGATACTAAGTTGTTTGACATATTGGTATTCAAAGACTTAATTTTAAGGGTTTTTAAATTATTCTTGTCCAACACAGATTTAAAAAAAAACTACTTAGAATATCTAAATGCTCCCAAATAAAGTATTTTTGTGCCCTTGACAGTTGTTTTCCTCTGTATATCCTATAAATTTCTGAGGGTGTTATGTTAAAACCTTTTCTGATTTCTTTTATTGTTCCATCAATAACAATAACAATGTTTTGTTTTCTATGTTTTGAAACCATATTATCGGGTAGATTCATCCTTTTGTAATTTTAATATATCTTTATCGCTATTAAAGGTGTGTTTGGTCTATGTAGTCTATTATTAGCATTGCAGTTTGAGTTTCGGTTAGTTAGCATTTGCCTGGTATATATTTTTCATTCTTTTACTTTCATTATTCCATATTCTTATACATGTATCCCTAGTAAACAATATACAGTTGGCTATTACTTCTAAACTCCAGATTTAAAAATCCTTATCTTTTAATTTGAGTTTATATTTTCTTCCTTTAATGTAACTACTTGAATATTTGAATTGAAATGTATGATCTTAATAATCATTTTTCTATTGGTCCCAGTTGTTCTGGGTTTGTTTTCATATCTCTTTGGGTTTTTTAAATTGTTCCATTTTCTTTTTTGTTAGTTTGTTTAGTTATACAATGTTTTAAAACTCATCTTTTAGTATTTATGCTAGTGATTACAAGATGTCTTTGACTTCAGGAAAACTTGATTTAAATGAATACCTATATAATTTTCTTTGTAGTTATTAGGATATTAATTGTTAGGATATTAAGCACTTTTTAAAAAATTTTATTCCAGTGTAGTTACCATAGAGTGTCATATTAGTTTCAGGCGCACAATATAATGATGCAACAATTCTATGCATTTCCCAGTGTTCATCAAAATAAGTATACTCAATCCCCTTCACCTATTTATCCCATCTCCCCACCCACCTCTCTTCTGGTAACTGTTTATTCTCCATAGTTAAGGTCTCTTTCTTGACTTTTCTCTTCCTCTCTCTTTTTTCTCCTTTGTTCATTAGTTTTGTGTCTTAAATTTCACATATGAGTGAAGTCATATGGTACTTGTCTTTCTCTGACTGGCTTATTTCACTTAGCACTATACTCTCTAGCTCCATCCACATTTTTGCAAATGACAAGCTTTCATTCTTATTTATGACAGAGTAATATCCCTGTGTGTACATGTATACCACATCATCTTCATCCATTTATCAGTCTATGGACATTGGGTTGCTTCCATAATTTGGCGATTGTAAATAATGCTGCAATAAACAGAAGGGTGCATATATCTTTTGGAAATAGTGTTTTTGTATTCTTTGGGTAAATACCCAGTAGCATGATTACTGGATCATAGAATAGTCTATTTTTAAATTTTGAGATACCTCCATACTGTCTTCATCAGCAGCTGTACCAGGTTGCATTCCCATCACCAGTTCGGAAGAGTTCCTTTGTCTTTACATCTTCACCAACATCTGTTGTTTCTTGTGTTTTTTATTTCAGCCATTCTGACAGGTGTAAGGGAATATCTCATTGTAGTTTTGATTTGAATTTCCCTGACAGTGATGTTGGTCATCTTTTCATGTGACTGTTGGCTGTGTGTATGACGTCTTTGGAGAAATGTCTGTCCATGTCTTCTGCCCATTTTTAATTGAATCCTTTATTATTTTGGTGTCGCATTGTATAAGTTTTTTTTTCCCAATTTATTTATTTTCAGAAAAACAGTATTCATTATAGATTCTGGATACTAACCCTGTAATGGATATGTCATTTGCAAGTATTTTCTCCCATTCAATAGGTTGTCTTTTAGTTTGCTAGTTATTTCCTTTGCTGCTAAGCTTTTTTATTTTGATGTAGTTAAAGTAGTTAAGATTTGCTGTTGCTTCTCTTATCTCAGGAGACATATCTGGAAAAAAGTTGCTAAGGCTAATGTCAGAGAATTACTACCTGTGCCACCTTCTAGGATTTTTATGGCTTCAAGTCTCACAGGTAGGTTCTTAATCCATTTTGAGTTTATTTTTGTGTACGGTGTAAGAAAGTGGTCCAGTTCCATTCTTCTGCAGATAGCTGTTCAATTTTCCTAACACCATTTGTTGAAGATAACTTTTTTTCCATTGCATATTCTTGCCTCCTTTGTCAAAGATGAATTGACCATCCCATCATGGGCTTATTTCTGGGCTCTCGATCCTGTTCCATTTATTTCTCTTTCTGCTGCCTCATTACTAGTGGATCAAAGTGAAATGGATTTTTGTATATTAATATTTTATCCTGCAACCTTACTGAATTCACTTACTGGTTTTAATAGTTTTTTGGTGGAATCGTAGGGTTTTCTGTATATAGTGTCATGTCATTTGCAAATAGAGAAAGTTTCACTTCCTCCTTGCCAATTTCAATGACTTTTATTCCTTTTTCTTTTCTCATTACTGTGGGTAGGACTTCCAGCACTGTATTAAATAAAAGAAGTAAGAGTCTACATCCCTGCTCTTAGTTTTTCCCCATTACGTATGATGCTTGCTGTGGGTTTTTCATTTATGGACCTTATTATGTTGAGGTATGTTCTCTCTAGAGCTACTTTGTTGAGGGTTTTTATTATAAATGCAGCTTGTAATGAACTCCTCAAACTCAACACGCACGAAACAGGCAAACTTATTAAAAAATGGGCAGAAGATATGAACAGACACTTCTCCAATCAAGACCTACAAATGGCTATCAGACACATGAAAAAATGTTCATCATCATTAGCCCTCAGGGAGATTCAAATTAAAACTACATTGAGATATCACCTTACACCAGTTTAGAATGGCCAAAATTAACAAAACAGGAAACAACATGTGTTGGAGAGGATGTGGAGAAAGGGGAACCCTCTTACACTGTTGGTGGGAATGCAAGTTGGTGCAGCCTCTTTGGAGAACAATGTGGAGATTCCTCAAGAAATTAAAAATAGAGCTTCCCTATGACCCTGCAATTGCACTCCTGGGTATTTACCCCAAAGATACAGATGTCACGAAAAGAAGGGCCATCTGTACCCCAATGTTTATAGCAGCAATGGCCACAGTCGCCAAACTATGGAAAGAACCAAGATGCCCTTCAACGGACGAATGGATAAGGAAGATGTGGTCCATATACATTATGGAGTATTATGCCTCCATCAAAAAGGATGAATACCCAACTTTTGTAGCAACATGGATGGGACTGGAAGAGATTATGCTGATTATACATTAATTTTGTATCCTGCAACTTTACTGATTTCATTCATCAGTTACAGTAGTGTTTTGATGGAGTCTTTTGACTTCTGTGTATAGTATCATGTCATTTGTAAATGGGGAGTTTAACTTTTTCCTTACCAATTTGGATGGCTTTTATTTCTTTTTCTTGTCTGATTACTCTAGCTAGGACTTCCAGTATTCTGGTGGATAAAAGTGGTGAAAATAGATATCTTTGTCTTACTTCTGATCTCAGAGGGAAATTTCGCTCTTACTTTTTCCCGATTGAGTATGATGTTAGCTGTGAATTTGTCATAATGGCCTTTATTATAATGAGATACATTCTTTATCAACATAATTTGTTTAGCATTTTTATTATGAAGGAATGTTGAATTTTTTTCCAGTGCTTTTTCTGGATCTTGAGATGATCATATGATTTTTATCTTTCATGGTTTTTTAAAAAGATTTTATTTATTCGTGAGAGAGAGAGAGAGAGAGCAAAAGCAGGGGGAGAGGCAAGCAGGGGGAGAGGCAGGCTCCCTCCTGAGCAGAGAGCCAGATGCAGGGCTCCATCCCAGGCCCTGGATATAATGACCTGAGCTAAAGACAGATGCTTAGCCATCTGAGCCATGCAGGCACCCCTATCCTTCATGTTGTTACGTAGCATATTATGTTGGTTGATTCAAGAATACTCTAGTATCCTTGCATCCTCAGAATAAATCCCATTTAATTGTGGTGAATGATCCTTTTATTGTATTTTTGAATGTGATTTGCTAATATTTGGTTGAGGATTTTTGCAAATATTTTCATCAGGGATATTAGTCTGTGGTTTTCTTTTCCTCTTTTTTTTCTTTTTTTTTTTTTTTTTGTATTTTTAGTATCAGGGTGATGCTGGCCTCATAGAATATATTTGGAAGTTTTTCTTCCACTTCTGTTTTTTAGCATAGTTGGAAGAAGATAGCTGTTAGCTTTTTTTTGAATGTTTAGTAGAATTCATTTATGAATCCACTTCTTGCTGAACTTCTGTTTTTAATTTTTTGATTGCCAGTTTAGTTTCTTTACTAGTAATTGGTCTGTTCACATTTTCTGTTTCTTTTATTTGGGCTTTTAGTAGTTTGAGTATCTTTGTGTGGTATTTTTTTTTTCCTGTGTGTTCTTACAGCTAGATTAAATATTGCTTATGTGTATCTTACCTCTCTTTCTCTATCTCTCTCTTTTTCTTTAATTTTAGGATTTCAATTACATAAATATTGATGTTTTGCCATATATTGTATGTCTCTTATACTTTTTGTCTGTATTGCCATTGTTTATCCTCTCTGTGTTTTATTCTGAATATTTTCTTCTGACCCATATTCCACTTCACTAATCTTCTCTTTTCCATTAACTCTAATGTTGACCTCATCTAGTGACATTAAATTTTAATTAATATACCTTTCAGTCCATTGATTTTGTATCATCTTTAATTCTTTGCTGAAATTTTATATCTTGCCATGTAATTTCTTGAACATATTAATTGCAATTATATTGAAATTCATGTGTTTTAAATCTATATCTGGATCTCCTTTGGGTCTGTTTATTTACCTGGCTTTTTCCTTATTACTTACCTCTTTAGTTCTCTCTTGGTTGTTAATGTTTAATTAAATGAGAGGAGTAGTTTGAGGCTCTGGGTTTTATTAACTTCTTGCAGAAAAGATTCTACTTTTGCAGGTAGTTAAGATCAATGCACTTAATTTCAATCCAATCAGGGACTGGAGTGATTTTAAGAAGAATGTGAGTCTTTGGGAACTTAACTTACTGCTAAACTTAAAGTCTTTGGGAATCAATGCACTTATTTTCAATCCAATCAGGGACTGGAGTGATTCTAAGAAGAATGTGAGTCTTTGGGAAGTCAGGTGTTTCCTCAGGACCTCTTCTTGTGCAATCTGAATTCCAGTGTTATTTTCTTAATGCATTCTTATTCTAGTTGACTCTACTTAAGATCTCTTATTCTGAGACACTGCTTCCTACTCAACTTCTCAGATTTTGGTTTCAAATTGGCAAGTGATCCTGAAAGGACAAACTCTCTTTCTTCCTCTACTCTCTACCACCACACCCAATACTTATGGCACCAGGGGTATGGGGATTTTCTCCAGACCTACCAATTCTTCAATTCTCTAATTTTCTGCATATACTAACTGAGAGTTCAGTTTGATTCTGACACAATGTATCTGGAATAGGCATCAGATCTCATAGGTTAAGAACTCAGTGTCACGAGAGCATTTCAGATGTCAGTCTCAAGTCCAGGTAGTCCCTATTCTTCTCTCTAGCTATAAATTAGAGATTCCCACAGCCTCCTCTTTGTGTTTGGTAATTTGCTAGAATGGCTTATAGAATTGAAGAAAAAAGTTTACTTACAATATTGCTGGTTTATTAGAAAAGGTTATATCTCAGGAACAGTCAGACAAAAGAGATGCATAGGGGAAGGAGTGTGGAATGCTCCAGGCATGCCACCCTCATAGCACTCTACGTATTCACCAACCTAGAAAGTTTCTAAGTCCCCTTAGCTTTTTTTTTTTTTTTTTTTTTTTAATTAAATAGGAGTGACTGAATCATTGGACATTGGTGATTAAGTCAGTTGCCAGTCACATTTCCTTTCCTGAGGACTGGAGTATGGGGGTGGAAGTTCCACTTGGCTGTCTCCACTGGCAACTAACCTTCATCCTGAGGCTCTCTAGAAGCCCCCAACCACCAATCATTTTATTAGCATACAAAAAAAAATACTTATCACTTGGGAGATTTCAAGAGTTTTAAGAGCAGAGTTCCAGGAAACCAGGAGAGAAACCAAATGTATATTAAATTGTCAAAGACTGGAACGATAAAAGTAACACCAAAGGTCACATTTACTTTGGTTAAATAGCAACATTAAATTAAGCAAATTTGAAGATCTAATTGGCTTTATTAAATTATTCATGAATCAGCACCCTGTCTAACAAGTAGAAAGGCACTCTGAGAAGTTGTACAAAATGGAAGGTTTTTATAGGTGGAGTAGGGACAAGAAAGTTATTACTAGAAGAGAAGGATTGTTCCAGAGAGCCTGTTCGCTAAAGGAAAAAGCCAGGTGTCTTATCTTGCACATCTCCTCATTTTTCTGTGGAGGATGGTGAAGAACCAGTTGACAAACTCATAGGTGCTAATGGGAAGAAGAAAATCATGACTGATAGGTTAAGGCCACCTTTCTGGAGAGGTTGAAAATGTGATCTTTAGAAATATTTTCATTTAAATTCCATTTAATTAATACACAGTGTAATACTAGTTTCAGGTGTACAGTTTAGCCATTCAACAATTAACATAGAGCACCCAATGCTTATCACAAGTGCACTCCTTACTCCCTATTACCTATTTAACCCATTCTCCCACCCACCTCTGGTCTGGTAACCATCAGTTTATTCCCTGTACTTAAGTGTCTGTGAAACTTCAGTTAGATTTGGGTATTAAGCCCCAGTATGGAAACTCCATTTAAGTGACAGCATTTGGGGCCTGAAGTCTTCTTTTTTAAATTCCTCTGGGCTTCTTTTTTTCCTGGAATCTTGAGTTTTCAGGTTGTTGAATTTTAAGGTTGCTGTAGCCTTGTGAAGTCTCCCAATAGATTTGTTATTTGGTCAGACTTTTCTGGTTTTTCTTAATAGAAGTATCGATCTAATCCAGGGGTTTGAGAACGATGACCTGTGTGTCAAAAATATCCTGTCACCTGTTTTTATAAATAAAGTTTTATTGGAGCACTGCCATAGTGAATTGGTTACACATTGTTTATGGCTGCTTTCCTGCTACAAAGACGGACTTGAGACTGAATTGGATAGTTGTGACAAAGATTTTATGTCCTGTAAAGCCTAGCATGTTCACTGCCTGACCCTTTCCAGAATATAACTTGCCAATTTCTGCTCTTGTTCAACAGAACCAGATTAAAAAAACAAAAAATAAAAAAAACCCCTAAAATTATGTATTTTGTATCTGTTTATTTTGTTCCTTATTGGAAAATAGCCTTATTGTCTTAGATTTATATTTTTGGTAAAAAAATATATAAATTATTTTCTTATGTAACAAAATTTAATGGTAGTTTTTGTTTCCACTCTCCAAATTTCATTATATTCTTATTTATTACAGACAAAATCTATTTTTCATATTTTGGGCAAATTATTTTAAAACAGAAAATAGTTCAGCAATGAAAGAAATGCCAGGAGACAAATGTTACTTGTAACTTGAAACTATACTACTTATTTATGTAATCGAAGCAAAATCATTTTTTTTTCAAGAACTTATAACCAAATCACAGAATTGTGAACAGAGTTAAATAGCTGGCATGCTATTATCTGAATTTGTTTGAACCCTCAGTTGACTAGTGCATAGATTACTGTCAAACCACTAGTGTTTCTCTTTCTGAAATTTGGAGTAATATTCTTGAATTAGCAGCAGGTTATTCCCACTGTCAACCATATTTATGTAAATTCTCTGTAATTCCCCTCTAGGAATAACTGAAAAAAGATACGCCAACTCAGATTAAAGCTGTGCATTAAAACAGGCAATAAACATTAAATGCAGTGACAGTGGATATTTTCTTTATGAGGCGTATAATTTAGTATGGGACCACAAAATCTTTTTTTTTTCCTTAAAGATTTTATTTATTTATTTGACAGGAGAGAGAGAGAGAGTACAAGCAGGGGGCAGGGGAAAGGGAGAAGCAGGCTCCCTGCTGAGCAGGGAGCCTGACAGGGAGCTGGATCCCAGGACCTGAGCCAGGATCATGAACTGAGCCAAAGGATCATTACTTGAGCCACCCAAGTGCAAGTGCCCCCACAAAATCTTATTCTTCACAGCACTTTACAAATTAGAAATCTTGAGTATGTGGTACCATCTGTAATTATATAGTCTTACATAACTAGACACCAAATAGCCATATTAAAAAGTTCTTAGTGTATTATATTTATGTGTATGGGTATATGTATATATACACAAATATCACCATGATATTTGCCTTCTTATGTTCTTGCCTCTGTATGGAATTTCAGTAATACAGAAAAAGATAGTATTCACAGTCTTTCTGTTGTGAGTTTGACTCTCAAAATAATGAAAGACATGATAGGCCTTTTTTCAGAATTTAGGTGATAGTAAAGACCCAACTCCTGAATTAACGTTATGGTTGGACTGGTTGAGTCACAGCATGTTTTTAAACTGAACCCAATGTAATGAATTCCTGGAAGAGCATTCTCTTCTTATTCTATCTTGTTAGCACAGTCCACTGAAAAAGCCAAAAAATAATTCGGTAAATGAAATACTCTTCCTAGGGCCAGTTGAGTTTCAATTCTAGATGGGACTCCCTAAATATGAATGTCAGTTCTACCAGTTAAAAAGTGGATAACGCAGAGCAGGTAACTTTTCTTTCTCCTTGTGGATTAGAATAGTATCTACTTCATCAAATTAAATGAGATACATGCAAAGAATGTATTAGTCACTGAAAAAAAATTGTGATTTTTTCATTATGACCATTACCACCACCACCAGTACTATAATACTTCCAAAGTTTTTACTGTGAGCTCAAATTTGTTATTGTTATAACTTTTTCATTATTTTAACTATAAGTATGATTCATGTAGTGAGCTGGATTTTTTTTTTTGTCACTGTATAATGAATTTTTTTACCCAACTAGCCTTTTTTCTATGGTCAGTACATTCCTGTTATCTCTTTATATAGTATTTGAACTTCTAAAAAAAAATTGCTCTTCTAAATGTATATTTTTGCCAATAACATAATTTTAACTGTTTATTCTTGCTGTCTGGATTTTTAATGAATAGTTAAAGAACTATTCACTTGGTACAACTTAAGGCACATAAATTACATGGCATGTAAACTTTAAAAATTGCAAGGAGTTAATGAACTCTAATGGTGTGCCTTCTGAAGTGTTTAATAGTTCAGTATACTGATATATAACATGTACTAATATATATTATTTACTTTGAGAAATAATATCAGAGAAAAAATGGATTAATAGCTGAATAGAGTGAGAGATGAATATATACATATACATACTCATCAATGTATCATGCAGCAGCTGTAGCAGAATGTTAATTGTAGAATTAGGGAAAATATGTATGTATTCACCATATAATTCTTTTATCTTTTACTCATATTTTATATTTTTCATAACAAACTGTTGGGAGCAATATACTGAACATGCTTGAATCCAAATAGTTTTTAGTTATACAAAATAAATTGGCTATTTTAACATATCAAAATTTCATCTTTAATGGAGAAATAATAAAACTTCTGAAGATACTAAGGAAAATAATGCCATAGGAACATACCAAATTGATATATGCTATTCTTTAGGTTATGTCTTATAACCAGTAGTCATGTAAGTCATGCAAGCTATGTAAGTCATAAAATAATATATGCCAATTTTGTTAGCCATATTAAAATAGGAAGATAAAGGTAGCATTAGCTAATATTTTTTACCTAAATTTATATTTTATAAATACCTTTATAATTTGAATTTGTTATAAATTTATAGGATTTATGATAAAATAATATTTGTTATTTCTAACTTCTTTCTAAAATGGAGTTTAGATAAAACAACCAACCTCATTATCTGGGGAAGTCCCTTGAAACAGCCTGACTGGAATTCCAATTGAGAGGCCTGGGCAAGCATCTTCCCCTCGGGTGAGACTTCCAGCTGACCATCCCCATACCAGCCATATTTATAGGGCAAATGACAGGGTCTGAAGTTAAACTTTTGTTAGTCTGAGTGCAGTTTGGAGCAAACTACATTTCTGTGTTGTCACGTCTTTACATCTTCAAGGAGCCTGGGGAGTGCCTCCCTTCCTGGATTCCACTGGGGAGTCAGGGGTAGCCCAGCCTGGAGGCAGAGGCAATGCAAGGCAAAATTTATGCAGAAGGACCAGTTCGACCTGGAGGCCAGCTAATGTCAACTAATCAGTCTCCCAAGGTTGCATATGCAGCACAAGTCTTTAGCCTGCCTGGTACATGCAGGTCGAGGTGGTCGGTCATGTAGGACAGAATACAGAAACCTCCATCCTACAATACAACCTTCCAGTCTTTTAGATGCAAAATAGTGTATTAATAATTGCCTTCAGGTTTAAGATGGGGAGTAAATAATATAACTATATATAAAAAACTTGACAGTGTTCCATAAAGGTAGCAGGTATTGTTGGTACTTTCTTGGAATAAATAAGTACAGCCCTTCTTACGATTAAAATGAAGGAAGCAACATTCACTTAATTTCTGATATACTATATCTTTTAAAATTATTCATATTATTTAAATAGAGTGATGACCGCTTTCATTCCTGTGTCACTTCCTTTCCTTAACTCTAAACAAATTGTAACTTATCTAGAGAATGCCCTTTGATGGTTTGTTTATTCATCTTTTTTCCTTGTTCCTTTATTGTGGGAGTTTTTAAAGCTGCTTTAGCATTTAGAGTAGTTGGCAGTCAGTTATACCTTTATCCTCTTAATCACAAGAATCCCAATTGGAACAGAGTTTTGCAGAACTTTTTTTTTCTTTTTTTCTGTTGTGCAGCAGCTCCCAGGGGAGAATGAGAAAATATGTTTGTGGGTATTTACTAGAAAGATAATAGAAGAATAAAATAGAAGACACAATGGAAATGCTTCCTATGAGGAGAAATTGAACTAATAGGGATTGTTTAACGAAAAAGAAAGAAGGTTGAGATATGATATTCAGTGAAATGGACTTAACTGTAGCATGTTATGATAATATGCTGAATATAATGGAGACTTCCAGTGTTAAATGATAGTTATTAGACTCTGGCAAAGGTTAGTGAAAGGTTGTGTGTTAACTCAAGAATTTCCTAAAATACCAGTGTGTCCCTGTGTGATTTTTGTGATTGGTCTTAGTGAATATTATGAAAACCCAGAAATTTTATGCACCTGCTTTTTGTTCTTTATAAAATATAGGTTTTGGGACACTTGGGTGGCTCCGTCAGTTAAGCATCTGACCCTTGGTTTCAACTCAGGTCATGATTTCAGGGTCCTGAGATTGAGAGCCGTTTTGGATTCCTCACTCAGTGTGGAGTCCGCTCGAGATTCTTTCTCCCTCTCCCACTGCTTCTTCCCTTGCTCACACGTGTGCTAGCTCTCTCTCTAAAATAAGTAAATAGGATCTTTATAAAATAAGTTCAGTAATACGGAATTTAAAAATGTTTACTGAACACAGTGCAGGATATATCAGGAAATGTATTGCCTTGTTGAGTAAACTGGAAAAGGTAGCTTTGCTTCAATCCCAAGCAAATATACATACATACATATATGTATATATCTAGCCTTTTCTGAATAACAGTTGATCACCTAAAGAGCTAATTTGTTTCTCCTGAGTATCCTTTTATGGGAAAAACAACAAAAACAATAGCTTAAGTGGGTGTCAGAGCATTAATGTTCCAGTATAAAGCTCTGCTGCTTACTGACTCTGTTACCTTGGGTAAGTCATTTTTATTTTTGCATCTACTTTCTTACTCATTTTACTAATTGATCAAGATTTTCTAATTGTATCATCCTGTGAGTAAATAAAAAAAAAAAGAAACATGAATGTTTTTTAGTCTACTATATTAGGCATATTAAATGCACTCTCCCAAAGTGTTTAACATGCATTCCAACGGGGTTATTCATTCAGTTGGAAAAATCCTGTAAAGTACACAATATCTAAACTAAATTTGTATTTTATTTCCATGTAGCTAGTGTATATAACTAGGAAAGAGAATAAATTATAAATAATTAAAATCTATTTTTAGGAAGACAGTTTTCTTAAGTAAACTCTACTCGCAACGTGGGGCTCTAACTCACAACCCCAAAATCAAGAGTCACATCTTGTACTGACTGAGTCAGGCAGGTGCCCCAGGAAAAAGAACTTTAAAGACAGCCAATAGTCTTACTAAATCATTATTCTCTCAAATCTACCTGGTATAAGAAAGGTACAGGAGTACCTGGTACTCTTGAAGCTACAAGTTATGCGTTGAAGTGATAATCACTGTATCTAACTAAGGATGTAGCATTTCAGGATCCAGGATGCCTCTTGAATTATGTTTTCTTTCTTTGGCAGTATTATTATTATTATTCTTTAGAAATTCTCAGGCAACAAAATCATATTCTAATACCTTAAAGAATAGAGTATTTATTTCAGAAATTGAGATTCCTAATTGGCAGTAGTTTGACATTCTTTTGTTCCTGTGAAAGAGGATATTAGGATAATCATTGTGCATTGCTTTTTCTGATTTTTGCCAGGAAACTAAAATAGATACCCTGTGCCTTTTCATATGCAGTACTTTGTTAGTGTATTAGTGTGTACCCATTTGAAACGTAAAGGAGAAAGAAAAAAAAATAATGTTTTAGTAGATACTTGGGAACTTTGTATACTTTTTCTAAAAACCTTAGGGTTTTTTCCTTCTTTTTTTAATGTAGATCACATTATCTTTACTTTATAGATGAGTAAATTGAAGTCCAATCCAGTTCATTGTCTTGGCCAAGTACCTGGGCAATAGGTGGTAAATCCTGGATTAGAACATGCCTGATTGATTCCAAAGCCAAAACATTTCTACCATACAGGTATTCTGGCTCTACATAAAAAATCACCTGGTGAACCTTTAAAATATGAATGATTTAAGTGTTCAGAATCAGTTGAAAATTGCTATTTTTAAAATTTTTTGAAATATTATTTTAACATATTTTAAAGATACATAAGTCAAATCTAAAATATAACTTGCAGTTATTTTATTCCCCATAGCAGTACAGTGTTGATGAGCAGATGTTTAGCAGTTATATTTGTATGATGAAAATAAAATAATAGTGTGTTATTATTACTTTTATCCAAATGTCAAGAATGAGTATTTCTAATTTCCATTACAAAGTTTCTAATGTTATTTTCTAGTTGTTTGAAAACAAAACTAATGCCTGAGAATATAAGTTACTTGTGCACTACTACCATTTTATTTTGTTTATTTTTTAACTATTCATTTAAGAGAGAGAGAGCACAAGCAGAGGGGAGGTGCAGAGGCAGAGGGAGAAGCAGACTCCTTGCCAAGCAGGGAGTCAGATGCGAAACTCAATCCCAGGATCCTGGGATTGTGACCTGAGCCCAAGGCAGATGCTTAACTGACTGAGTCACCCAGGCACCTGCACTACTACCATTTTAAAGATAGGAATTTGTTTTCTGGTTCAGAGATTAAGTATATATAAATAAAAATGAAAATTTATTATTATTTTTTCCAATTTATTTATTTTCAGAAAAACAGTATTCATTATTTTTTCACCACACCCAGTGCTCCATGCAAGCCATGCCCTCTATAATACCCACCACCTGGTACCCCAGCCTCCCACCCCCCCGCCACTTCAAACCCCTCAGATTGTTTTTCAGAGTCCATAGTCTCTCATGGTTGACCTCCCCTTCCAATTTATCCAAAAGCACATACCCTCCCCAATGTCCATAACGCTACCCCCCTTCTCCCAACCCCCCTCCCCCCAGCAACCCACAGTTTGTTTCGTGAGATTAAGAGGACTCTATGCACAGAACTGATTTGTGACATTCCTTTTTGAGATTAACTTATAGGATCACAGAATTAACTTTAAAAGTAGCAATGTTATGAATATAATAGAAATATGAAATGAATACAATGTTGTTGATGTACTTCATTATTTACTAATGAAATAACATGGTGATTTCTCACTTAATTCCGAATTTCCAGCTAGATGGCAAGCAATTCAAAATGGGATTTAATGTAATAATGTAATTTTCTGATTAGTATGTTTCCTTTAAACTCTCAATCATAAATTATATTTTAATTTGGGAATGTGCTCACGCAGCACAAACACAGAATACATTCTTACTATATACAGATGGAAAAGGGAACTTTTTGCTAAAAGCATTAAAGCAATTTTGTTAATAGAATTTATTAGCACTGTGTTTCATGTCTTTTTATACTACCATGTGGTTTATATTATTATAATAACAATAAAATAACCCAATGAATTTATACACTTGGATGATTGATAAGTGTCTATTTACAAAGTTGCCTCAGAAACTAAAATATTAATTACATTTTTTGCATAAAATAACTTGCTTTTACAGAATTTTAGGCTGTGATAGAGTAGATCTTTGCTGAGATTATTACATTAATAATAGATCTTGTAAAAACTCATGTCCATGTTCAGTGAATTTATTTTTCCATTTATATTTCTATTAAATTATTATCCAATATGATTTTATTGAATGCCTACTAAATATAAGTACTCTTTTAGGTGGTGGCATATAGTGTGGCTACAATCTGTAGTATGGCTAGTAGCAATATACAGGGAAGAAAAACATTAAACAAATACGTGTAAGTATCAAGTATGTTGTATATTTTCTGAGCTTTGGAACATTTAGCAGTAATCCAGGGGGAGGGAGGGATTCTGATGACTGAAACATGCTGAGACTTAGCAGTGAGAGAAGAGTGTTTCGGAATGAGGGAAAAACCATTCTAAAGGCATTGAGGTTTAGAAAGGAGTGGTATATTAGTTTTCTGCTGCTGCTATAACAAATTACCATAAACTCAGCATCTTAAAAGAACACAAATTTATTATGTCACAGTTTTATAGGGCGGAAGTCTTGGGTAGGTGTTTGGTTCCTCTGGTATAGGTTTCACAAGGCAAAAATCAAGGTGTCAGCAGCTGGGGCTCTTATCTGGAGGTTCCGAGGGTGAGGAGGATGGAGGAAGGAAATCCATTTCCAAGCTCTTTCAGGTTGATGGCAGAATTCATTTCTTTGTGGCTACAGGGCTGAAGTTCCCATTTCCTTGCTGGCTATCAGCCAGAAACCATTCTCAGCTAGCTTAAGACCTCTCGCATTCCTTGTCATCTTGTCATATTGAACGTTCCTGCCTCCAATGGTGCAAGAAGTCTTTCTAACCCATTCTAAGTTTCTGACTTCCCTTCCTGCCATATCTCCATTTCTGCTTTCATTTGAGAAAAAGCTCTGCTCTTCCGAGCCAGTGTGATTATATTGGGTTTACTGAGGTTATTCAGGAAAATTTCTCTATCTTAAAACCAACTGATAAATAACTTTTTTTAAATTATTTTAATTGCATGGGCAAATACCTTTGCCATGTGATGTACATATTCATAGGCTTGACACATAAGCATAGATATTTATGTACACATAAGCATAGGGCCAAAATTCTCCCTACCACAGGGGAAGGGACTTTCATGGCAGATAAAAAGTTCAAGGAACTTAGTGGCTTGGTTGTTGTTTAGATATATTTGGACTTTGAAGTCACTCAAATGTTGACAGGTTTGTAGTGGAGAGAAAAACTGAACTCAAATGCAAAAGTCTCAGTAAATGAAAAGTGATAACCTAGAGGTTGGCAGTTAATAGGCACAAGGATGAGTAGAGAGAAACATAAGCCTCACAGATTAGAGAAATATTGCAGACTGTGGAGTGGTGTTAATCAGGAAGTTGCACTGAAGTGTCCTATCAAGTGCTAAAAAAGAGATAGGGTCCAACTGTGCTGCAGGAGAATCCAAATGCTTGGGAGAAAGTTGGGTTTCGGATATCTCAAACACTGGAAAACTGGGTGTTTTCACAGTTTATGATGATGAAGAGTTCATTTGCAATGAAAGAATGTTTGTAGGGAAAAAAATAGAGAATTTGTAAGAGAAGCACAGTTGGGAATGGATCAGGAGACAGAACACAAACTTCATCATGGGGATGGAAGAATTGGAGAGAATTAATAGAAAGTAGGGTCGAAGGGAAAGTGAATTGAGTTGACTGCAGATTTGCCAAGAAGATAAGAAATCTAAAGATCCCTTGAAAGGGGATACATTTCTTTCAGTAGTTATTAAGTGATCAGCAAAAAAACCGTCCAGTAGCTGAGAACTCCATGGTCTTCAATGGTGGATGGTAGAGTTGGTACCAAGCAGATTTTAGGGACTGCAAAGTCTAGAGCATGTATGATCCAAGTCAGTCATTTGTTTCCCTCATTATTTGTCATGTCTTACAAGAATCAGTATAAAAGGCTAAGAATACAAATTGTGGCTCTGCTGTGTATGGGTTTCAGTCTTGTCCATGTAATTGTGCCTAAGTTACTTACCCTCTTTGTGCCTTAGACTCTTCAGTGGAAGAATTTCATCCACAAAGTGGAAATGATGACAGTAGTAACAGTTGGAATTGGATAGCTTTGAATATCAGATGAGTATATGACCCATTGTACACATTTGTATCTGTTAGGTGTAGCTATTTAAGGGCCACTTACACAGTTTTTTTTTTAACCTACTTATATAAGATTTAAATATTATGGAGCATGCAAGATAAACTGCATTTCAGACTACAGATCTATGCTAAACTGAATAATTTTATGTCATTTTGGTTCAATTGTGCTACCTAAGAAACATAGTATTAACCTTAAAAAAGTGTATATTATGGCTTGTGTGTTTTGGTGGAGCTGTATCAACATAGTTGATAGGAAAATAGGTTACATTTTAAGTGATTTTGGTAGATTTAAAAATGCCAGTCCAAGTAAAGTAAAGTTGCCTGAAGGATTGTTTTTTCTTTAATAAAAAGAGCCATGATCTTCTAGACGTAATACTCTTGAGAAATGTATTTGTCATTAAAAACAAAGGAGGTCAAATGATTTTCTAGGTATAGTAGTCACAATAAATATCCACTGTCACCTATATAGAAGCAGAAGAAATATGCTGTCACTTCTGTTATTGGAAAACTGTCCATCTCTTTTCTACCTTTCTCCTCCAAGCACCCTTCCATGGAGAATTACCCTTGTACAACTCAATTTGTAGCAGAGTAAAAAGTTTTTAAGTTAAGGAGACGTTTCCTAAAATGCTAGCCTATTGCCATTTAGGATTAATTCCAACTGTACAACTGACAACTTGAAACCTCTTAGATGCTCCATTTTATGCCATGTGAGTTGGATGTTAAGAATTCATTCTAATTTATTATTTTACAAAGAAAATATTTTAAATGCATTATAGTATTAGGTGCTCAATCTGATTTTTTCAAAAATGATTTCAAAAGGATATAAAAATCATTTACAGTAGATGTGAGAAGAAATGTATTTTTAAGTACATGTTGATTAAAATAATGTCAATAGAGTAAAACACTTCCAAAGGATATTGATGTCAGATATCAACTGATTATTAATTTTGATTTTGGTCATTGTGTTTTTAGATTAACTTTTCTGTTCATAACTATAAAATTAATGCTTTCACTTCAGCATATTCTGATTGTATTGCAGTTATTTTTTTTAAATTGATGTGTACAAGGCACTTTATTAACCATTTTAAAGGATGTAAAAAGTATTCAATTTAGTTTCTGCCTTAAGGTACTGGTACAACTAAAGGGGTGAACCATGTGCATACATAACAATTGTCAAAGGTATAGTACATAAAGGACCATACAGAAATGCAAAGCAGAATAGAGGATAAGGAGAGAGGTGTTACCAGAAATTTGCCAGCCAAAACTCTCTCTTGATATTCCAGATAGACAACAAATACTAAGTGGAAAAGTAGGATATAGAATGTATAACAAAATCACATATATAGTAAATTCCAAGAAGGAATTTTTTATAAATATATGTATAGAAATAGAAAATACTAGAGGAAAATGTCTAAGAACAAAATTGTTCATTATTTATCCTGAATATTTTGTTTCCTCAGGATAAGGGAGTGAAGGCAATTAGGAAGGATGGAGGACGTCTGAAAGTATGGAAGTGGGCATCTGTTGGAGTCTATCTTCTGCCTGATGGGTTGGGACAGGAGACTCTGTAGAGTACTTTTACCATATAGTTGGTCCCACCATCAGGCACAGAGGCTAGTGTTTTGTACCTATATGTATCAGTTATGATTTTGGGGTAGGGAACTGGTAATCTCACAAGTAAAGCAGCTTCCCATAGGCTGATGGAAACTCTATGAAGAGTAAGCAGCTATGAATGTTTTCAGCTAGCACTCACGGTAGCTATACCTAATAAAGGGGTATGGGCGGACAGCACCAAAAATGTTCAGAATACATTATTATTATATTTAATCACACACACACACACACACACACACAATGTTCAGTCATTAGACAATTAGCAAGTACCTATTAACTACTGAAAATGAACAGTGAACTAGTATAGGTTTTAAAAAAAGAAAGAAAACACACAAACAACTACAAACTCCTTCCTTTTTCAAGAAGAACCAACATCTCTGGGGGCAGTAGTCAAGTATATCCATATTTATATATAATAAGGTATGTGTTAAAGTAATGTACTATATTCAGCTATTATAGAAGGGCAAAGAAGGACTCAACTCTTGCTACTTGCTATTTATATATTTTTAAGTGTACTCAGAAATAATAATGATAAATGAATATAGTTTAACTTAAAACTTTAATCCTCGGTTCTCTGAAAAATTCAACTGTATGGAATATCTTACTTCTATGAAATGCCGTGTAAACTGTAAATGCCTGTATAGCTGTGCCTGTGACAGGACATGTGTAATAACATCTCATTTATCCAGTAGCCACTTATTTCCAAACTTAAAATAACGAAACCATGATCTAGATCATCAGTATCTGAAAACAACACATGAACTCCTGAGAGTCCCACTAAAGAACACAAAATGCCTTGCTGGCTTCAGCACGTATACCCTGCTGTCGGGAAAATAGAATTAAAAACAAAATATTAAAAAAATATATTTTCCCAACTCAGAGATCCTTTCTACAGAGGTAACAGAGAAAGAAAAACACTTTTATTATTGATTAAGCATTAAACCAGAATGTGAAGCATATCACAGGCTTTCCACAAAGAGAGCACAAAGACAGAAATCTCACTCTTTTTTATAGTCAAGTGGATACAACCCATTATGTACATCTTTTCAAAGTAAGCCATACCTAGTCTTGCAGTAAAGGAAACTTGATAGCATATTTGTCACACATGGTTCATCCTGAATTTACCCAGTAATTGGTGTGACCATCTATGTTAATAAATTGGCTTTATCCAGGAGAGCAACAAACTTTTCATATCTTTTATGGCATGAGGTAGATTTACAGCTTTGAGAAAGGTGCCCCAAAAGTGGATAGGGTGCTATCTCCCTTGATGTCTACGCTTCAAAGGGATGGCTCCCAGGTCTCAGAAAGAAGTCCCTGGGTCTCAAAGCTGACAAGAGGCCTATCTAGCTTACAAAAAGATTTATGTCGATTTCAGAAACAGGAAAAAAGTGCTCACAGTTACAAGTTTACTAAAGTCAATTCTCTAAGAAAACGGAAGGAAGAGAAATCCCTTCTGTCATTTTCAGTAGGGGGAGTTAAACTTCTTTTTAATTTTTACTTGTCCTTACACTGCTCATGGTGAGGTTCTTTAGGCCCCAGGGGAATCAGTTACTTCATCATCTGAGCCACCCAGGAGCCCCTCTAGAAGAATTTCTAACCAAAGTACATTTTTTAAATCACATGTTGAGAGTGTGTTCTCTAAATATAGAAGAGAAAATAAACGTTATGTAATATCATATGTTGCCAATGTTTATTATACAGCTAATTGTAGCCAGGTTTACTTTATAGATTCACCAAATAGGAGAAATCAGAGAGTTTTTGAATTATTTTATTGCATAAAACTAATAACTGTATGTTAATTATACTTGCCTACATAAAAAGATAAAATAAGGAGCTCACAAAAAAGAAATCATATCGGTACTTTTTAGTTTAATTATCATGAACTCAATTTTGATTTTGAATGGTAGCATTTATTATATAGTTAAGCCAATTTTTCTACTTTTGTGCACACATTTTGATATTAATGATGTGTTTAAAGACTTCATGTTAGTATATATAATCTGATATGTTATAATATGTATATTTATATTCTGTCCCACGTGTTAGCACATTTTAACCTTGGACTGAATTAAGAAATGAAAATTGCACAGACTTTACAGAACTCAGGAAAACAATGGATTTTTAGAAATTCTCTTCTGCTGTCACCCTGTTGGAAAATAAAGGCAAGAAATGTCAAAATGTTCACAATTTTTAAGCATTGCCTTAGGAAAGCAGAAGTCTACATGTTGTCCAATACTGTTCACACTAGACTGAATAAAAATAAATTATTTCTTATGCTTTTATATTTGCCTGAACTACCAGTGCTAAAAGCTGTTGAGCAACTGTGAAGGAAGCTTTCCCCTGTCTTTCTGACATCCCAACACAGGCGCTAGGTGACCTGCAGGTATTCTATTCTCACTCCAGGTCAGCAAATCAGCAAATGGGGGTAGGTAAAACGTCTTGGAGACTACAAATATGTGTGTATATATGCATATATAGAATTAGTATATATTTGTACATATATATAATGCTTCCCAGAATAGCTTTAGAAATAGATCTACTTTATACTTTAAATGCTAATAATTCTGTTTATATTGATTTTATCATAAATTGTGCCTATGCTAAAAATGACAGTCATTAGATTTAAAATTAATCATCAGCTGAATTTAGAACCTTAGATCCTTTCAGATTTAAAAAAAAATACTTTGTTTTGTGTTTAGAATGACAGAAGGTGCTTTTTTTTTTTTTAAAAGATTTTATTTATTTATTTGAGAGAGAGACAGTGAGAAAGAGCATGAGCGAGGAGAAGGTCAGAGCGAGAAGCAGACTGCCCATGGAGCTGGGAGCCTGATGCGGGACTCGATCCCGGAATTCCGGGATCATGACCTGAGCCCAAGGCAGTCGTCCAACCAACTGAGCCACCCAGGCATTCCCAGCAGGTGCTTTTTAAACCAGATGCATAACATGGATTGGTAAATGTGTTCTTCTTTTCCCGTATCTTAACATTGCAGAAAGTTATTTCTCCAAAAGATTTGTGTTAGTTAGGATCAGCTAATTGTGTGTCGGTAACAGATTATTACAAAATTTCAGTGATTTAAGCTCACAAAGGTTTACTTCTTGCTTTTGTTACCTGCCAGTTAAGTACCCAAGGCTCTGTTCCATAAAATCATTCAAGATCCCAGGTTATGGAAGCCACCATATATCTTGTATCTGCACCTTGTTGGTCCTGACACCAGCACAAGGGAATGTATGGTGAGTTTGTGCCTGTTCTTTAGGGCTTTATCCCAGAAGAGCGTACTTAATTTCAGTTTGTAGCACTCCAGCTATAACTTGTCCCAAAGCATCACCTAACCAAGGAAAGTAAGGCAGAAGTGGTTCCTGGTGAGCACCAGTAATGTCTACTGACAACTAAGGGGTCATTTTGCCTTGAATCTATGTAGCAGTTTGTGTAAACTCTCATAACTTGGTAATACTGGGTATTCATATACAATCCTGTTTTATTAAGTACTAAATACTTCTAAATTCAGAATTAATTTTAATCATTAAATTTTGAATGTATTTTCATTTTTTAATACTTTGACAATTATAGTCCTTCTCAAGTTATATTTGAATATACAATCACAATAAATTACTGCATTGCCTAATGGCAATCATATATATTATCTTTAGGTAATCCACATTTTCCACACTTCTCTATACATCATAGTTTTTTTTAAATAAATAGCAAAAATGTTGATTGACTTTCACTTCTGATTTTAAATTGTAATGTAAAATTGTAATTTTGTAAATTTTGTAATTTTACATTACAATTTAAAATCAGAAGTGAAAGTCAATCAACATTTTTGCTATTTATTAAAAAAAAACTATGATGTATAGAGAAGTGTGGAAAATGTGGAAATCTGACATTTCCTAAATAATCTCATTATGGAAAAAATTTGCAGGAAAAATTAACAATTTTAGCAATGGAAATGGCTTTAAAATAGATAAGATCTAATTAAATTTCTTTGGAATCAACACTTTATTTGAAAATATTTTCTATTATAATGGTCAATTATGAATATATTTTTAAACTACTAAATGAAAATAGCACACCCATTTGAACTAAGAAAAATTTAGCATATCTTTAGAGAAACTAAATTTAAAAATACATACATAATGCTACTTTTTTGAGGTTTTGCTGAAATTAAAAAAATAATGTCTCAAGTAAATTAATGAGAGATTATGTGTTTGAAAAGTTTGAAATTGTCTTATAAGGGATGTTTCTTTGACAGAAAAAGTGGATAGAACAAAATAATTGCTATCTTCTTTCAGTCTTCTTCTCTAGTATATTTTTAAGCCTTCAGTAGTTGATAGCAGTTATATAAAGGATGCTTTCCCAAAGCCTTCCAACCTGTCATGTTTTGTCTTGTTTGTACTCAGAAGAATGTTCTGAGTTTGCCTGATTCAGTGATTATGTTTTGAATTAACAGCTTCACATTATCTTCTAAAATTTAAAATAAAATCATACAACATTGCCACATTAGAAAAGTAGTGATCATAGTTACCATTTTGTGTAACACAGGACTATATTTATGTTGCTTCATTTTATTTATTTTGGGGTATAATCATTTTCTTCAAGAAAATGTGTTTTGTCTGGGAAAGAAGGTTTGAAATTTATTTCCCTTTACTGAGCTTTAATTTTTTTGTTTCCAGAATGAGATTATAAACTCTTTTGAGGATCAAATGGTGTCACTAACATGGTGCCTACAATGGTATACCACTTAAAAATGTAACATTCTGTCCATTATTTTTGTTCTTACTGTTTCAGCCTGTGTTCAAGTTTATAAATTCTTAAAGCTAGAAAAAAATGTAAAGTCGGGTAATTTTTTAAAAATTTGTATTTTAAATTATGGTTCTTTGTTAGTTTTGATAAATGTATGTTTCCTGGTTTAGAATTATAGAGTCAAGGAAAAATGGAAAACGATAACATGGGCAGGCTAGAGTTTTTCATTAATATTATTCCTTTTGTAGACAGTAGTAGGTGCTCATGGTTGTATTTGAAATGGATTCAGTTCTACTCACTGATAATCTTTTGTGTAGTGTAGAATTTTTGATCTGCAAATCACAGAAAACCTCATCTTGAGCCTGTTCAGGCAGTGTCCATAAACAGTAATCTGGGGTGGGATGACCTTCAGAAGCAGTGGTCAGTAATGTCATCCAGTTCCTGAGTGCTTTCCAGCATTCTACCTTGTCACTGGTAATAGCATGAACTTCAGGCTGGTAACAAGATGGCAGCAGCATTTCCAAATTATACTTTCAGACACAGCCACATCCCAGTAAGAGACATCTGTTATTTTTTGTGTTTCACTGTTGAGATTGAAGAAGCTTTCCCCCAGAAATCACAGTATATTGATCAGTATTATCTCATTCCTACAAAAAATACTGGAAAGCGGAATGGAATTTCACTCATTTAGGAATGTAATGGATATCAGGATGACAATCAGTTACATCACTGACAGCCACATGTTTAGCTACCCTGCATACAAATGCACATTCTTCCCAAGCATAGGCACTTCCAGAAATGGCCATGCCTATCTGAAATAACGTTTATACCTTCCCCCCAAACAAGATAACACAAGGACTCATACAGTTACTAAAGCAAATTCAAATTCAGGATTTCTGTGTTAAGTGTAGTCCTTTCCACAAGGTTAGAGTCCAACGAATAATTTATACTCTAGCTGAAAAGAAATGTTTTATTCTCTGCCCAAGTTTGAAAACTTATGATAGTAGAGAATAGAAAATACTTCTAACATAAAAACTCTCTTTCAGAAAAGGGGGAAAATAAAAGAGTGGTACTGATTCATAGCTCCTTCATGTTCTGTTAAAAATAAGAGTGAATACAGTCAATTCTGGTAGTTGACTAAAATCCCTTGTTATGTAAATCTGACAGCTCCATGTTTAGGAGAGGGGGTGATAGTGACAACTTCTTTGTCCATAACTACTCTGGGCATTTTGGGGGTGGGGCTGTGGAATAATGTCTTACCTTGGAACTACAGAGCTTTAACAATCCACTTCCTGTTGAATGGGTTTGGTGCGTAAATATTGGTTTAATTATGGAAATACACTTTTGGTGAGGTTTACAGTCACTTTGGCAATGCATTTCCCTTAAAAATTCGGTTGGTTTCTAAGTCATTTGCATTCAGTTCCCTGGCCTCGCAATCTAGTCAGAAAGCTGGCTCACCAAGGAATTTTCCACAGGAAGTCTAGTCTCAGCCACAGACATCAGAGTCTCCTCCATCCCTTCCCCCAAATCTGCAATCATCATCCTTTAATGGCCTTTGCCATGAGGAAATTCAGAAGAATAGCCTCATGTGGGAAATCCCATACATAATTTGTTCTTTTCATCTATATTTTAAACATGAGTGTGTCTCCTTTACTAGGTCAGTAATGTTTAACTGGAGGTGTTTACTAGAAGTCTCGGTCTAGAGGCTTTCCTTTTGTTCCAGACAAATAGTCTACTCAGTCTTCATTCCCATTCTCTGCTTACCTCAGGTTGGAGGAGAAAGTTTGGCTTTTTAAACTCCCTAAGCTTCCACGTTATTGGATTCTAAGTCAATTATGGTCCACAGACAAGAAGAACCTCTTTAGGCAGCACTGTATTTTATTCCTTCTCTGCTTACCAATACATAAATGTTAGCTCAAAAACAGCTCTTTGTTCAGGACTTAACTAAAAGTTGCAGAACACCAGAACACCAGAAGCCAGAACACCAAAATTCTGAAAATTTCCTGTCAGTTCCCCAGATGAGCAAACATTTAGTCAAATGCTTCAGTTTCACACAAGAAGGATCATTTAACCACTAAACTTTGAAGAGTGAAATGGATTATCCTTTCCCTTCCTTTATCACCTTTTTACCAATTCAACATTTTTAGAGTCGGCTACTTGTGACAGCTCATTTCTGGTGACAGATTTGATAATCAGGATGTTTCCATATCTTGGTTATTGTAAATAATGCTGCAGTGAACATGGAGTTGCGTATATTTTTTAAAATTAATGTACTTGTTTTCTTCAGAAAAATACCCCAAAGTGGAATTGCTGAATCATGTGGTAGCAATATTTCTATTTTTTTGAAGAAGCTCCACTTTTTCTCTAGTGACTGCACCAATTTACATTCCCACTAATAGTGCACAAGGATTCCGTTTTCTTCTTATCTTTGCTAGCACTTGTTATTCCTAGTCATTTTGAGAATAGCTACTCTAACATGTATGAGGTGATACCTCACAGTGGTTTTGATTTTCAGTTTCCTGATTAATGGTGTAGAACATGGGGCGCCTGGATGGCTCAGTGGGTTAAAGCCTCAGCCTTTAGCTCAGGTCATCAACCCAGGGTCCTGGGATCCAGCCCTGAATTGGGCTCTCTGCTTAGCAGGGGGCCTGCTTCCCGTCCTCTCTCTGTCTGCCTCTCTGCCTACTTGTGATCTCCCTCTGCCAAATAAATAAATAAAGTCCTTAAAAAAAGATGTAGAACATATTTTCATGAACCTACTAGTTATCTGTACATCTTCTTTAGAAAATTGTCTGTTTGGATCTTTCTGCCCATTTAAAATCAGATTTTGTTTTGTTTTTGTTTCGCTGTTGAGGTGTATGAAATTTTTATATATTTTGAGTACTAGCCCTTTGTCAGACATACGATTTGTGAATATTTTCTCCCATTCAGTAGGCTGCCTTTTCATTTTGACGGTTTCCTTTGCTGTTAAGAAACTTTTAAGTTTGATGTAGTACCACTTGTTTATCTTTGCTTTTATTGCTTTTGTTTTTGGTTTCAGATTTAAAAAAAAAAAAATCATTACCAAGACCTTCAGCAAGAAGTTACCTCCTCTGTCTTCTCTTAAGTAGTTTTATGTTTTTAAGTCTTATATTCAAGTGTTTAAGCCATTTTGAGTTAATTTCTAGTGTGTATGGTATAAGATAATGATCCAGTTTCATTCTTACTCCTGTTGGTTATCAACTTTTCCCAGCACCATTTATAGAAGAGATTGTCCTTTCCTCGTTTTATATTCTTGACTCCTTTGCTATAAATTAACATTGACCATTTTTGCAAGGGTTTAATTTGGGGCTTTCTATTTTGTTCCATTTGCCTATGGATCTGTTTTTATGTTAGTACCATACTCTTAATTACCATAACTGTGTAATACAGTTCAAAATCAGGGACAACTGGCCAATCTATTGTCCAGCTTTGTTTTTCTTTCTCAAGATTGTCCCAGCAGTCTTTGTGAGAATTTTTATCATAAATGAATGTTGAATTTGGTCAGATTTCCTCTGCATCTATTGAGATGATATTAATTTTTATCCTTCATTTTAATGTGGTGTATTACATTGACTGATTTGCATTGGTTGAACCATTTTTGCATCCTCCAAAGAAATCCCATTTGATCATGGTGTATGTTCCTCTTGCTGTATGTTGAATTTGGTTTGCTAATATTTTGCTGAGGACTTTTTGCATCTGTGCTCATCAGGGATATTGGCCTGTATTTTTCCTTACTTGTGGCATCCTTGTCTGGTTTTGGTATTAGGGTAATGCTGGCCTTATAAAATAAGTTTGGAAGACTTTCCTCCTCTTACATGTTTGGAAGAGAAGGAAGGTATTAATTCTTTGAAAGTTTGATAGAATTCCCTAGTGAAACTGTCTGATCCTGGACTTTTGTTTGTTTAGAGACCTTAGATTATAGACATAGTTATTAAAAATGAAGGATATAAAAACAGATTATTATTAAAAATGAAGGATAAAATGAAGGATATTTATTACACTCATATTAAAATGAAGGATAAAAACATATTACCCCAAAGATACAGATGTCGTGAAAAGAAGGGCCATCTGTACCCCAATGTTTATAGCAGCAATGGCCACAGTCGCCAAACTATGGAAAGAACCAAGATGCCCTTCAACGGATGAATGGATAAGGAAGATGTGGTCCATATACACTATGGAGTATTATGCCTCCATCAGAAAGGACGAATATCCAACTTTTGTAGCAACATGGACGGGACTGGAAGAGATTATGCTGAGTGAAATCAGTCAAGCAGAGAGAGTCAATTATCATATGGTTTCACTCATTTGTGGAGCATAACCAATAGCATGGAGGACAAGGGGCGTTAGAGAGGAGTAGGGAATTTGGGTAAATTGGAAGGGGAGGTGAACCATGAGAGACTATGGACTCTGAAAAACAGTCTGAGGGGTTTGAAGTGGCGGGGGGGTGGGAGGTTGGGGTACCAGGTGGTGGGTATTATAGAGGGCACAGCTTGCATGGAGCACTGGGTGTGGTGAAAAAATAATGAATACTGTTTTTCTGAAAATAAATAAATTGGGAAAAAAAAAAAAAACATATTTTCTGTTTCATCTTGATTCAGTTTTGATTAGGTTTTGTGTTTCTAGGAATTTATCTGTTTCTTCTAGGTTGATAGTACTCTTTTATGATCCTTTGTATTTCTGTGGCATTATTTATAATACCTCCTCTTTCATTCTGATTTTATTTATTTGAATTCTCACTGTTCTTTCCTTGGTGAGTCTAGCTTAAGGTTTGACCATTTTGTTTACCTCTTCAGAGAACTGCCTCTTAATTTTATTCACCTTTTCTACTATCCTTTTAGTCTCTATTTTATTTTTGCCCTGATCTTTGTTATTTCCTTCCTTCTACCAACTTTTGGCTTTTTTTTTTTTCCCTAGTTCCATGAGGTGTGAAATTAGTTTTTTAAGACTTCTGTTGGTTCTGAGGTAGGCATTTATTGCTGCGAACTTTCCTTTTAGAACTGCTTTTGCTGCATTGTATAGACTTTGGTATCTTACCTTTCCATTTTTGTTTATCTCGATGTATTTTTTTATTTCTCTCTTGAGTTTTTCTTTTACCCATTGGATGTTCAGTTGCACCCATTGGATGTTCAGTTCAGTTTTTAATCTCCACATATTTATGAAATTTCCAGTTTTCTCTGTGGAGTTCATTTCTAGTTTCATACCAATGGATTGGAAAGGATTCTTGAAATGATTTCAGTCCTCTTAAATTTATTAAGACTTGTTTTGGGCCTAACATATAACCCATCTTGGAGATGTTCATGTGCGTTTGAGAAGACTGTGTATCCTGTTGGTTTGGGATGGAATGTTCTGTAAATACCTGTTAAGTCCATCTGGCCTGATGTGTGTCATTTAAAGTCAGTGTATTCTTACTGATTTTCTGTCTGGATGATCTACCAGTTGATGCATTTGGGTGTTAAAGCTCCCCTGCTATTACCATATTGCTGTCTATTTCTCCCTTTAGATCTGTTAATATATTCTCCATATGTAGGTATGTATGTATACATACGTGTGTGTGTGTGTGTGTGTGTGTGTGTGTGTACACTTAGATTTGCTCGTATTGGGTGTATAAATATTTATAAATGTTCGGCCTTCTGGTTAGATTGAGCTCTTTATCACCATATAATGCTCTTCTTTGTCTCTTATTGATTGAGCTCTTTATCATTATATAATGCTCTTCTTTGTCTCTTATTATGTCTTGGTTTTGTCTGATATAAGTATAGCTACTTCAGCTTTCTTCCGATTTCTATCTGCATGAATCGTCTTTTTCCATCCCTTTTCCTTCAGTCTGTGTGTGTCCTTACATTTATTTTTTTAATTTAACTTTATTTTTTCAGTGTTCCAGGATTCATTGTTTATGCACCACTTACATTTAAAGTAAGTCTCTTCTAGGCAACATATAGATGGTTCTTGGTTTTTGGTTTTTTTTTTGTTTTGTTTGTTTCTTTTCATTTAGCCTCTCTGTGTCTTTTGATTGGGAAATTTAGTCCATTTCTATTTAAAGTAATTATTGATAAATGTATGGCTATTGACATTTTGTTCATCGTCTTCTGGCTATTTTTGTAGTTCCTCTTTGTCTTGTTTTCTTGTGGTTTGATGCCTTTTTTAAAGTATGTTTATATTCCTTTCTCTTTAGCTTTTCTGTATTTACTATTGGTTTTTGTTCAATTTCAGGGACCTACTTTGGTGCTGGTATGTCAAAAATAATTAGTCATGCTACCTAGATTCAAGGAGTTCCATAGGTTGGGTGTTCTAATAATTAGGCCCTGAGCTTAAAGTTCAGATATTAGTGATTAATATAGGAGAAGTACTCCCAGGAGAAAACAGCAAGGGAGTGGGGAAAATAGAGTGGGAAGACAAAGAAGCCAGGTTATATAGATATTTCAGTTGAAGTTCTAGACTCAACCCTGATCCTGTCAGCATATCTGGAGGTTAAATTACACTTCAGACTGCCCTGCCTTTAGGTAAAGGAGTAGGGCCTTTGTACTCCTGTTGCTTAGGGCAGGAGGCATTGGGAATATGTGAGTAGTACTTAAACTTTCAGGTATGTCCAGCAACTCCTACAGGTGAGGATATCTACTAAAACAGTTCTCCGAAGGTTGCAGGTATAAATCTTTAGAAACAAAGCCTGCAAAAACTTGTCAAGCATGCCCAAAGCTGACTTACGGAATAAGAAGCAGTATATGTGGGGCATCAGAAATGATTTTTAATAGCAGAAGTTCATATTCTAGAAAAGGTGTTAATCCTTAAAAATATTAGTGTGATAACTGCAATAATATATTGACATTCAAAACAGAGTAATAACTCAGGAAGGGGATTGGATAAGTCTTTGGGTGGTAAGGATGGTCAAGGGATGCTTGAGGAGAAAGACGAAGAGAATAGCTAAATGTTAACATGCTTGTCACAATAAACTAAATATTAAAAGTGTAAATGTGGGGATGCCTGAGTAGCTCAGTTGGCTAAGCATCTGCCTTCTGCTCATGTCATGATCCTAGGGCCCTGGGATTGAGTCCAGCATTGGGCTCCCTGCTCCATGGGGAGTCTCCTTCTCTCCCTCTGCCTCCTTCTCCCCCTGCCTGCCACTCCCCCTGATTGTGCACTCTCTCCCTCTCTCTCTTTCTCTGGTAAATAAATATATAAAATCTAAAACAAAGCATAAGTGTGGTTTAATTATCAGTGTTCTGTTATGGGAAAATTAATCATCTTTCACCCACCCTTAGAAGAAGGTTTGTTTTGGGGGTGCTGGGCGGCTCAGTGCGTTAAAGCCTCTGCGTTTGCCTCAGGTCATGATCTCAGGGTCCTGGGATCAAGCCCCACATCGGGCTCTCTGCTCAGTGGGGGAGCCTGCTTCCCCCTCTCCCTCTGCCAGCCTCTCTGCCTCCTTGTGATCTCTCTCTCTCTCTCTGTCAAATAAATAAATAAATAATCTTAAAAAAAAAAAAAAAAGGTTTGTTTTAGGCAGTTTCTCTTGTCCTCTTCTCAAATCCAAAATTGCCTCACTGTGTGAACTGATTATTGTCCTTTAAGACCTGTTAAAAATTCCCTCTACAGAAACCTGTTGTCTTTTATGTCAAATAAAAGATTCTCTCTCTCTCCCACCCCTCTGTTCCTCCCCCAGCTCATGCTGTCTCTCTCTAAAATAAATACATAAATAAAATCTTTAAAATATATATATGTGTGTGTGTGTATATATAACCTAAGTCTCAATCCCCCCACATCTAGAAAATAGTAGTGATACTCATCTATATCTCCTAGGCTTGCTGTGAGTGTTAAATACATACTCAGCACATTGCCTGAGATAATCATAGATCCTTAGTAAATTATAACAACTATGAAAAATAAAAACAATAATATAGGAATATTACTTGAAAATTGTCAGTGAAGTAGAAATACTTCTCTTACTATTAAATCTTTATTCTATGAAGATCTATCAGAGAGTTTGACTCAAAGATATGTCTCTCAGTCTCTAGTAGATACATTTGCCTCCTTTAATTTAAATAGTCTTGGTTATTTTATTCTGAAATCCATCACAGATTAGACTAACATTTTTCAAGCCATGTTCCAAAGAACTCTTATATAAGTGAAATGTCAACTGGTATTCTGAGAAAATACACCATACAATAACTAAGCAGTTTTTAATTTAGCATAATTATGATTTTATAATTTATTTTCAAGATATATGTGAAAAATACCAGCACATTTATAGAGCTCTTGCAATTGTGGAAAATCTGATTTAAGAAGGCGTTTTTCTTTTGGAGGGGAGGAGGCTGGGAGGTTGGGTGAGCCTGGTGGCGGGTATTATGGAGGGCATGTATTGCATGGAGCACTGGGTGTGGTGAAAAAATAATGAATACTGTTTTTCTGAAAATAGATTTGAAGGAAATTTTGACATTGAAGTGAAAATTCCTGTTATCTTTTATCTTGAAAAATGTGAAATGCCTCATTTGATAATGATGTTGGTTAAATAACTTGTTAATTAAAAGTATGGATGTGGGGTGCCTGGTTGGCTCAGTGGGTTAAGACTCTGCCTTCGCCTCAGGTCATGATCTCAGGGTCCTGGAATTGAGCCCCACATTAGGCTCTGTGCTCAGCAGGGAGCTTGCTTCTCCCCTTCCTTCTGCCTGCCTCTCTGCCTACTTGTGATCTCTCCCTCTCTGTCAAATAAACAAAATCTTTAAAAAAAAAAAACAAAAGTTTGGATGCTACTTTATAATCGACCATTACTACTAGCTAATATTATAATGGACCATTACTTAGTAGCTAATATTTCTAGAATAATGCAATTCCATGAACACACTAAAGTAACTAGAAAATGGCCTTCCATAGGTATGTCCGGTCTTTGACACTAACAATAATAAATCACAATATTATTTTCTGTTCTTTTAGCTCTTTATAACCAAAGGTACAATAGTATTAAAAATAATAGTATCAAACTAAGCTCAGCATTAAAATACATCATTTATTTTGCTAAAATCTCATTCAAATGTAATAAATGGTCTCCTGACTTTCAACAGTATATCTGTATTTTTCTTATATATGCATGTTCTTCAAAGATTCAAAGATGTTTGCCTTTTTATTTGTAGAAAGAAATTAAACTAATACTATACCAGAAAAAAAGAACACAGTTTCATAATGTCAGGGTTAAAGCTCAGTACAGCTGGACTTCAAAAGATAAGATTAATGATGAGATTGGGCTCATTGACTCTTAATCTGCTTCACAGTGGCCTGAGTTTTCAAATTCTCTCATTAAAAACAACTAACAATTTTTTTAAAGATTTTATTTATTTATTTGACAGAGAGAGATTACAAGTAGGCAGAGAGGCAGGCAGAGAGAGAGAGGAGGAAGCAGGCTCCCTGCTGAGCAGAGAGCCCGATGCGGGACTCGATCCCAGGACCCTGAGATCATGACCTGAGCCGAAGGCAGCGGCTTAACCCACTGAGCCACCCAGGCGCCCCAAAAACAACTAACATTTAATGAATGTTTGTTAAGTGGCAGTTACAGATCTAAGATAAGAGCTTTATATGTATAAAATGTTTAATTTTTACAAAAACTATAAGAACATGTGTTAAAATTATTATTTCCATTTCACAGATGTGGAATGGCTTATAGTAGTGATTTAAATTAAGATAATTGTCAACCGCAAATTCATATGTTCCCATTTACTCTTTCACAACTGCAAAATAGAGTTGGATTTCCTAGGTTGTGAAGAGAGGAAAATAGTTGTAAAAAATTATTTCTATTTCATCCAGGGGAAAAAATAATGTTAACAAAATGGAATCAGGCAAGAGGAAATGTCATTGAATTGATAAGAGGAAGACTGAACAAGTGGTGAAAAGGGAGGTAGGCTTTATGACTTTGGAAAGGTATCCTAGTGATATTTCACTGTTCATTTGACAGGCAGGTGTAAGACTTGGTTCTTGTCATATTTTGCAACTAATCGTGGAGTTCAGAAAACTCCAAGCTTCAGTTTCTTATAAAAATAAGCTATTGGTCTAAATGACTTCTAAGTTCTGTAATTGTTGTGATATTCTGAAGTTTTGTTACCAAAGATACATCAAGGCAATCCATTCCCCAAGTCTTGCATATCTTGAGCAATACTAGCTACTATGGGGAGCGAAGGAAGAAAGAAAAGAAAAGAATAGAAAAAAGAAAAGAGGAGAGGAGGGAGGAAGGGAGGGCAGAGGAAGGGAGGAAGGAAGATAAATTCTTATTCTTCAGTTAATAATTTAGTTGCCAGAACAAAGGCACACTCATGTTTAAAACTCTGTGAACAGTTCATTCATGGCAATGAAAGTGCCATGGTGATTTATAAATTTATGTTTACTATAATAAATGATCTGAAGGAGAGTAAGAACTATGTTGGTATGTAAAGAACTCTGGGCCAGGAGTCAGAAAATTTCAAACAAATTCCAATTTTGCTATATTGTCCTGGTTGAGTGGAAATAGTAATAATTGAGCACCTCTCATAAGTAAGGTATTTTGCTAACTTCTTTACATAAGTTAACTATCCTTAACTCTAATGTACCAAGTAGGAACCTTCAGATTTTAGTGATTAAAAGCACAACTTATAGATTTTCCATGTAGAAGAATTCTATTTATATCATGAGCTTTTTTATGAGTTCTTATATTCAAGAAGTTATAGAAGTTGAGTTACTAGTCATTTAATGTTGGCTAGACTGCTAAATTACTTAGTATGCAGTATGATGGTTAGCTTCCCCTGCTTAATTGAGAGAAAAGGTCAATAGAAAGTAGGAAGGAAAGTTTTAGTATTGTTCTTTTGTGTTCATAGTAGTTTTCGGTGCCAGTGGAATGGTTTATGCCATAGACAGACCTAATGGTTCAAAATGTTCTGTTCTTTGGGGGCATGGAAAATGGCTTCATTTTTGGTTTTTATTTCCTCGAGAAAATTTCCAGAGCTGGGATTAGCTCTAAAAATCTTGTTTTAATCTTACAAAGAGTCAGAGCACTTATTAAATGTGGCAACCTCTGCCAAATGCTCCCTTCAGTATAAAAAGCTTCATTAGAGACTATGGACTCTGAAAAACAGTCTGAGGGGTTTGAAGTGGTGGGGGGGTGGGAGGTTGGGGTACCAGGTGGTGGGTATTATAGAGGGCACAGCTTGCATGGAGCACTGGGTGTGGTGAAAAAATAATGAATACTGTTTTTCTGAAAATAAATAAATTGGGAAAAAAAAAAAAAAAGCTTCATTAAGCCTATATATTGAACACTTTCTCACGGCATGGTCTGCGGGTGTGTGTGTGTGTGTGTGTGTGTGTGCACTTTAATTTATTAAGCTAGTTTAAACACGGCATTCTTAAAAAAGCTGACTATAAATCTCAATTTTATAGAGAAGAAGAAAATGTTTGGAAATAATTTAAATCTTTTACAATACTACCAAATCTGAATGCCAGTGAGCTACAATTTACCAATAGCATACATTCATTATTAATGCTACCATCTTTTGCTTTCAGAGGGCAACATAAGAAGAAAGCCAAAAACTGGAAAAACACCTTTTTTTGGGTGGGAGAGGGTGTCCAGAATTTTTGGTCTTTATATACTGGGGCAACCATTAGGGAACTAAAAGGGGCATAATTGAAAAAAAGAAATTAAAATGTTAACTTCAGGGGCGCCTGGGTGGCTCAGTGGGTTAAAGCCTCTGCCTTTGGCTCAGGTCATGATCCCAGGGTCCTGGGATCGAGCCCCACATTGGGCTCTCTGCTCAGCGGGGAGCCTGCTTCCTCCTCTCTCTCTCTCTGCCTGCCTTTCTCTCTGCCTACTTGTGATCTCTGTCTGTCAAATAAAATAAATTTTAAAAAAATGTTAACTTCAAGGACACAGTGCTTTGAATAAAAGCCCCAGATAAGTGAACTTGATAAGGTCATCAATTATAAATAAATGATCTAACATAAATAAGGAATTTTGTTACTTCTGAGACTAGATAATTTTTAAATGCATCTAATAAAGAAAATATTATAGGGAATTAATTTACATAAATTATTAACCTGTAGAAATTGGGTAACATCATCTCTTTTGCTGCACATTTTCAAGTGTAGGATGCTTGTTATGTGAGAATCTTAGAACTTGAGATTAAAATGGATTAGTTTGCTGTTACTAGTTTATTATTTACTCCTTATTAGTTTATTCTGTGTGTTAGATATCACTTAAAGTAGTAGATCTAGAAAGCAGTTTAGGAATGGAACAAAACCCCTTATTTACATGGGAAAAAATATAAAGGCAAAGCAAGTTGTGATTGTCTAGGTTCATGTGAGATCTGTTTGTATTCACACAACATTCAGTAGCTTATTTAGTTGACTCTCAATAGCTTATGAATTTGAGAAGGAAAAAATGGAAAAATAAATACTCTCTTTACATTATTGTATTTTGTTTTGTGATATTATTAATTCAAATATTTATACTTTTATTTTCTGGTAGTTATATTTCTTTTTTTCAAAGAATTTTCATTATGTTAGTAGTATTTTCATCATACTTTGTTAAGTGCAAGACTGTTAGTATTATATGAACATAGTATTGATTGATAATTTAAAAATAGTTATCAAACAAAAGATATACATAACCTAGGACAGTACATAAATTGCTAAGTGCTACTTAAATTTATGCAATTATGAATTCTTAATTAAATGCTATACTTCATTGAAAAAATTACTCTTTTAAGAAACTCATTAGCTATGTTCTCCAAATATAAAGTTTATATGCAACTAACAATTTTAATTTATAGGCAGTGAACATTAGAGTTGGATTGACATTGTACTGATTTTTTAAATTTCATTTTAATTGAAAATAAAGTGCACTGCCATAGTAAATAATGTTCACAGATACGTGTACCCATGTTTTATGGCTAAATTTATTTATATTCACATTAACTGATTTAGCTCCTGCAGTTCCACATTCAACAAATGCTTCATTGTATTTGTTATATACTTAACCGGTTTTGATAACAAGATGGATATTGTAACATACATATTTTACTGTGGCTAAAATTAAGAGAAACTGCTAGTTTTTTTTAAACCTGTGAATAGAAACTTACTCAGGTTCTATTACCAAAATAAGAGCTTTCAAAAATCGTTTAAATACTTTGTTTTGTTTATAATGTTATAAATATTAAAATTTACAGAACTTTATTAAGTATTTAAATTCATAAAAATAAACTGTATAATAAACCGTAACTGAATAATGAAGATAGTTTCTGTGATATAAAGATGATAAATGCATAAACCTGTCTTTTAGGCAGCTCACATTTTGGCAGACACACCCAAGTAATTTCAGTTTGGCCTGATAATAGCTAAACCCCAGCACTTATTTATCACTTTATATGTGTCTGCCCTGCTTTTATTAGTTTTACCTCATTTACTCCTCTCAACAACCCTTAAGTGTAGGTTCTATTACCATTTCCATTTTACAGAAGAGAAAACACTGCCCAGAGAGCATATGTAACTTGTGTGAGGTCACATAATTAGTAACTTGCTGGGCTGAGATTGAAACCACACAGCCTGAATCTCACTCAAGAGAAAAGAGGTACACATGGGCTATAATTGTAGCAGAGAGATGATGCTGAGTTACAGCTTGAGAAATAAAAAACAATGTGCTAGTTAAAGGCTGCACAGTGATGGAGAAGGAATTTGTCAGGGTGAGGGATTGTCGTTTAAAGTGTTTTCCGGGATAAGAAAAGAGATTTAGTGAGGGCACTGAGCTATGAGACCAGTGAGTGTATGAGGGGAACTAAAGCAGGTTCCAGTTTCCAGTTACCACAAACCTATTTCTCCAGGTGAATCTGTAGACCATCTGAAGAAAGAAATCCTTATATACATATTGAATATACAGATACTCAGAGTGTGTCATAGACCTACTGCATGAGACCATAGATCTCTGCAGTGGAACCAAAAAAGAGTATTTTAGTAGAGCATGTCAGGCGATTAACTAACTGTTCTGTATAATAATTTCTAGAATCCTGTACAAGGCTGTAAAGTTAAAGATGAGAAGTATGAGGAGACTTAGCCAGATAAGGGAGATAAGGGCTATATGTATATTATATCTATATATCTATATATCTATATATCTATATTTCACATCTTTTTTTTTCTTTCTTTTTCTTTTTTTTATTAACATATAATGTATTATTTTTTCAGGGGTACAAACCTGTGATTCATCACTCTTACACAATTCATAAACTCTCCATAGCACATACCCTCCCCAGTGTCTATGACCCAGTCATGCCATCCTTCCCAACCCCCTCCCCTCCAGCAACCCTCAGCTTGTTTCTTGAGATTGAGAACTTCTTAATGGTTTGTCTCCCTCTCTGCTTTCATCATGTTTTCTTTTTCCCTCCCTTACCTATGATCCTCTGTCTTGTTTCTCAAATTCCTCATATCAGTGAGACCATATGATAATTGTCTTCTCTGATTGATTTATTTTGCTTAGCATAATACCTTCTAGTTTTATCCACATTGTTGCAAATGGTAAGATTTTCGTTTTTTGATGGCTGCATATATATGGAATACTATATATGGAATATATATATGGAATACTATATATGTGTGTATATATGCTTTTTCCCTATAATTTGGCTTTTTCCATAATTTTTCCATAATTTGGCTTTTTCCATAATTTTTTTCCATAATTTTGCTCTTGTGGACATTGCTACTGTAAACATTGGGGTGGAAATACCCCTTCAGTTAACTATATTTGTATTCTTTGGATAAATATCTAGTAGTGCAGTTGCTGGGTCAAAGGGTAGTTCTGTTTTTAACTTTTGAGGAAGCTCCATGCTGTTTTCCAGAGTGGCTGCACCAGTCTGCATTCCCACCAACAGTGCAAAAGTGTTCTTCTTTCTCTGCATCCTCGCCAACTTTTGAGTTTCCTGTGTTGTTAATTTTAGCCATTCTGACAGGTGTGAGGTGGTACCTCATTGTGGTTTTGATTTATATTTCCCTGATGAATGATGTTGAACATCTTTTCATGTGTATATTAGCTATTTGGATGTCTTCTTTGAAAAAGTGCCTATTCATGTCTTCTGCTCATTTCTTAACTGGATGTTTTTTTGGTTTTGTTTTGGTTTTTTTTAGGTTTTGAGTTTGATAAGTTCTTTACAGGTTTTGGATACTAGCCCTTTATCCAATATATCATTTGCAAATGTCTTCTCTCATTCCATTGGTTGCCTTTTAGTTTCATTGGCTATTTTCTTCATTGTGCAGAAGTTTTTATCTTGGCATAGTCCCAGTAGTTCATTTTTTGCTTTTGTTTTGTTTCCCTTTCCTCCAAAGACATTTCTAGTAAGAAGTTGCTGTGGCCAACATCAAAGAGTTTGCTGCCTGTGTTCTCCTCTAGGATTTTGATGGTTTCCTGTCTTATATTTAGGTCTCTTATCCATTTTTAATTTATTTTTGTGTATGGTGTAAGAAAGTTTTCCAGTTTCATTCTCCTGCATGTCACTGTCCAGTTTCCCCAACATTATTTGTCAAAGACACTGTCTTTTTTCCACTGGATATTCTTTTCTGTTTTGTTGAAGATCAGTTGACCATACAGTTGTGGGTCCATTCTAGGTTGTATGTTCTGTTCCATCAATCTATGTGTCTATTTATGTGCCAGTACCATACTGTCTTGATGATTACAGCTTTGTAATAGAGCGTGAAGTGTAGAATTGTGATGCCTCCAAGTTTGCTCTTCTTTTTCATTATGGCTTTTGCTATTTGGGGTCTTTGGTGGTTCCATATAAATTTTAGGATTGTTTGTTCTAGCTCTGTGAAAAATACTGTTGGTAATTTGATAAGGATTGCATGAATGTATAGATTGCTTTGGGCAATATGGTCATTTTAACGATATTTGTTCTTCCAATCCCAAGAGCATGGAATGTTTTTCCATTTCTTTATGTCTTCTTCAATTTCTTTTGTAAGCATTTCATAGTTTTCAAGAAAATACTGATTCTTACCTACTCTTTTATTGAGATACAAATTCCCCCATGCCCTTGACACCCTCATTCTAGAATTCATTTATTTGCTACTTGCACAAATCTCTCCCTCTTCAATAAATTTTTCAAAAGACATGGCTAAAGGGCACTTAACATTCAGTTAAGTGTCCTACTCTTGGTTGTGGCTCAGGTCATGATCCCAGGGTGGTGAGACAGAACCTTGTTTTGGGCTCAGTGCTCAGTGAGGAATCTGCTTGGGACTCTCTCCCTTTTCCTCTGCCTCTCCCTCTTGTGTGCTTATTCTTTCTCTCTCTCTCTCTTGCTGTCTCTCTTGCTGTATCTCAAATAAATACATAAATAAATCTTTAAAAGGGATAATCAAGTTCAACATTCATTTATTCATTCATTCAGCCTAATGATTCTCAGTCCTCATGACAAATAAGAATGGCCTAAGGAGCTTTTTATAAAAGGAATATGAAAAGAGAACAGTTTATTTATAAGTTGGTTTTTTTTTCTCCTAGTATCTGCTATATGAAAGTTTTTCTACTCTGTACTTTGTGGAATACAGGTGTAAAATAAGTTCACTACCCGCAGGGAGCTTGAAATCTGGAAAGGAAGTAAGATATGTACCAAAAAACTGCCATATGTTAAAAAATTTATAAAAGCCACAAAGAGATGCAATATAATGTGCTATAGGAGTTCAGAGAATTATAGTATTGCTTTTCTGTTGGCCATCAAGGAAGTTTTCATGGAAGAGTGGGCTGTTGAGCTTGGTTGTAAATGATGGTTGAAATTTTGATATTAGGGTTAGTAGAGAAAAGAGCATTTCCATACATCTTGATGGAGAGGTGACTTAAAGAAGTTAAATTGGATGAGGGGAATTTCATTAGAGGAATTGTTGGAAAATAACTGATAATTTGTCATGAGAATTAGGCTAAACTTAGAAAGGGTAATATAATTAAAAGAGAAGATTCTCAATTTAAGGGGGCTAAATGTCAGCTTAGAGTATAGAATTCATTCATGATTCAAAGTGAAATATTCAAACCGTTACAGCAAAAGAGAGGCATGACAACCAGGTATTATATGTGAGTGATGGATTGCTAAATTCCTCTCCTGAAACTCATATTGCACTATATGTTAACTAAATAGAATTTAAATAAAAACTTGAAACAAACAAAACCAGAAGGGGAAGGAGGAGGAGGAGGAAGAGAGAGGCATGAAGAACCATGTTTCAGAAAGATCAATCTGATATGAGTGTGGGAATAATTGCAGAGAGAGAGACTAATTGGGGCACCCTTAAGATACAGACAAGGATTATATTTTAAATCTGGTCTTTAGTTCATAATAGAGCTGAAAAATTGAGAAGTGAGTTTGCAAAATAAGCCTATTTAGAAATTGATCTTTCTCGTGTATTTTGTGATTATTTCCTTCTAAAATATAAAGTAATAAATAAATAAATAAATGGAATTAAAGCTTCATTTGCCCCCTCCAAGTTCTTGTATAATTATTTGTATGTAATGTATGTCTGTATATTAAAGATGTCCAGTGGTGTTCAGGTTAGCAATCAGCTCTCCAAATAAAAAAGCCCTGGTCTTTACCATTTGCCCATTTCTGTGGTGTAAATAACCCTTATATGACCAATTTCAAACTCTCCAATTGTGAGGTAATGGAACTTGAATTTGGTAAGTTTTTGGAAGAAGACTTTTCCTCTACCAATTGTGGACTGGATGGCCTGTGCCCTTCAAATAAACTGACAATAAACAACAGTTTATTATGCACGGGGTCTGCTCAGCTGCAAACAACTCCCTGAATAGTCAGAGGTGAAGATTTCTGTGCCAAGTTAACAAAAAAGGAAGCCCTAGTTAGGGCTTCCAAGGAAAAATATGGGAGGTTTTATTGACTTTTGGGTGCTGATGGGCAGTTAGATTGGCACTTCTTTTGCTAATAAGGATCAGTCTTCTCTTGATCAAGAAGCCTGTCCGGGAGGGGTATCAATGGCAGCTCTTTGGGGGGGGGACACTCTGCTCAAATTTAGGTAATATGTTTTTCTGTGATAACTGATTGTTCAGAAACCTCCAGTTTAAAATATTACTTATATCACCTTCATGGACTGTTAATCCTCTTAAGAAGAGAGAAACACTATCAACTGTAAGAAGCCCTGGTGAAGTAGTTCCTGCACACAATTATACATGTCCCACTTCAAAACTGCCTTCATTCCTGTGTTGCATTAAAATTTTAAAGAAAAAAGAATCAAAACCTAAATTTGCCCTTTGTAGCTGTGATTTGTGCATAGGTAGAGGAGCTGATACTGTCAAACGTTCAGAAATAACAAAAGTAAAACCACTGAATTATCAAAGTAGTGATTAATGGAAGTTTATTATGCACATACACCAAAAAGACAGTTGGTGAACCAGGACCACTCAAACCAAAATGTGGAATGAAGCTCAGGTGTATAAGGAACTTTCATAATGGGAAGGCAGTTTATTCTGTACAGTGATAGGTTATAATATTAGAATTTTATTAATTGATAGGGAATTTTTTAGTGGCCTCATCATATCCATTTTGAGTAGCTGAGTTAGACTTACAACAAAAACACAAATTTAATTTCATATGTACCAGAGCCTAAAGATGAGACCCAAAAATAAGGAGATCACTTGAGGCTTATATATCATCCTGAGCTAAGGAGTATAGTAAGACCCTGGATTTCAAAGGGTAGGAGGGTAGTTCACAGGACAAGAAGAAAAGCAGATGTTTGATAATTAGATGTTTGCCCTGCCATACAGATAGGTCTTTCAGAAAAAATGTTATCTCTGGTAATAGCTCTCTTTTTGGGCCAGTCCCCCCTTCTCAATTATTTTAGGTAGTTCAGAGAGAGGTAAAAATTTTTTGCAGGTCTCCTGGGTCTTGATTGCCTTCAGCTCAAAATACTCTATATGCTATATGGCATATTTTAGGGTCACATACACTGCTCCTCCTCACCTCACATAATTATATTGATGCAGTTCTTTTCTATGCCCATAAATTCCTACTCAGTTCTTGTTTGCTCATGGAAAACCTTAGAAGTCACCTCTGATTCCTCTATATGTCTTGTAGCCCGTATCCAAAAAGTCAGAGAATTTGATCATTCTACCTTTAAAAAATGTATATACTTTTCAGCCAGTTTTCACCACCCAGTGATAAAAACCTTATTTCAACCACAGTCATCACTCAACATATCACAGTCACCTTCTAAGGGGTTTTTACTTTCCACACTTACCTTTTGGCAGTCTCTTTTAACCTAGCTTTTGCTATATTTTATTCATTATAAGTGTTACCCAAACCAGTCCATATTCAAAGGAAGGGGATTTATGCAAAAGTTCAGATACAAGAAAGCAGGTATCTTTGGAGGCCACTCTAGAAGGTGTCTATATCAGGCAACTTATGTAGTTTTGGCGTGTTTTTTTTTTTTAAGATTTTATTTATTTGTTTTCTGTTTGAGAGAGAGCAAGAGAACACAAGGGGGGGTGGTCATAGAGGGACAAGCTGACTCTCCCCACTGAGCATGGAACACATCATGGGGTTTGATCCCAGGACCTGAGATCATGACCTGACCTGAAGTCAGATGCTTTACTCACTAAGCCACCAGGTACCCCAACATATCCAATTTTAAGTATTAAGCCTGGTACTTAGAATTTAAAGCCAGAAACTCACTACCCATCTGTAGCAGACAAAGAATTTAACTGTCTTACAGTTTAAAAGCTGCCAGCAGGGTCATACCTACCAACACTTAAAAAGTCCCAGAAAGGAAAGGTGCTCTTTCCTTCCAGTTCACTACTAGACCAGCCTCATCTGCTAATGAAAAGTGGTTCTATATAGCTTAACGTCGACCAGCATCAGTTTGCAACTTCTGAGGCTTGCATTTGAGTTTTGGCTGAGACTGCAGATAACCTTGTCCTTCTGTGATTGTTGGGACCCAGTGGCTTTGCTGAGGCCCATTCAGCCCACAGGTCATCACTTAAGACTCACAAGGATATAAAAATAACTGCTTACCTGTGGCCTCCATAAGCTGTAGACAGCCTTTCAGGTTAAACTCTTATGATCTGAGACTTAAGCTCTTACTTAAAACTTAGCAATATGAAGTCTACTGCATAGCTATTGAACAGAGCACATGTGCTCTGCATGTGATCCTGCTAGCAAAAGAAAGAGGAATGAACTGAGCCAAGCACACTCAGTTCATCTATCCAAATTTATCAGCAAGAAAAGCGATCCTTTCTTCGGTAGTCAGAGAAGCTGAGAGTATAACACTAGCAGAATGCCTTCTACATGAAAAGAAACACCAGAAAGAAACACCAGGAATGAGAAGCAAGTGTTTCCCTCAGACCTAAAATATTTTTCAAATATTTTATTTGCTTTATAATTTTGTTTTATTATTAAGAAAAATCAAAATGATCACATATATCAGTCTTTGATTTTATGATTTAATTACATTTAAATAGCCCTCATCATTCTGTGATGATTGGTAGATAATGATGACTTCTGTTGTCTTTAAGTACTTCCTTTTTTTCCCCTGTGATTTAATACTTTAATCCATTTAGAGTTTATTTGAGTGACATTTGAGGATACATGTTTTCCCCTAATACTAACCAATTGGTGAATGCCAACCTATTAAATAACCTGATATATTTGCTTGCCTGTTGAAAGTATAATAAATTTAGAAGTCACCTTCTAAGAAGTAGAAGTAAAAATCAGTACATTATCCATGGACGAAAATTTGATAGTAAATACAAAGTATATCCAAGGATACATGCATATCCTTTAACATGCATAATCCTATAAATTAAAAAAACAATAATCAGAGAACTGTTTTGAGAATTTTATCAGAGCATTAATTTTAAAGAAAAAATGGCAATATGAAATATTTTAAATTAGAGGCCTAGGAAGAAGAATAAAGTTATGCTTATATGGTAGAATGTTATGCTTTCATCATAAAGTACATTGAAAGAAAATATTTTTAATAATTATTTTTATTAACATATAATGTATTATTTGCCCCAGAAATACAGGTCCATGAATCATCAGGCTTACACATTTCACAGCACTCACCATAGCACATACCCTCCCAATGGCCATAACCAAACTACCCTGTCCCTACCTGCCATCCCCCAGCAACCCTCAGTTTGTTTCCTGAGATTAAGAGTCTCTTATGGCTTGTCTCCATCATGAGCCCACCTTGCTTCATTTTTTTCCTTCCCTATCCCCCATAACCCCTTGCCCTGTCTCTCAAATTCCTCATATCAGAGAGATCATATGATAATTGTCTTTCTCTGATTGACTTATTTCGCTCAGCATAATACTCTCTAGTTCCACCACATCATTACAAATGGCAAAATTTCATTTCTTTTGATGGCTGCATAATATTCCATTGTATATATATTCCACATCTTTTTTATGCATTCATCTGTTGATGGACATCTAGTTCTTTCCATAATTTGGCTATTGTGGACATTTCTGCTATAAACTTTGGGTACACATGTCCCTTCAGATCACTACATTTGTATCTTTAGAGTAAATACCCAGTAGTGCAATTGCTGGCTTGTAGGGTAGCTCTATTTTCAACTTTTGGAGGAACCTCCATACTGTTTCCCAGAGTAGCTGTTCCAACTTGCATCCCCACCAACAGTATAGGAGGGTTCTTCTTTCTCTGCATTCTCGCCAGCATCTGTCGTTTCTTGACTGGATAATTTTAGCCATTCTGACTGGTGTGAAGAGGTATCTCATTGTGGTTTTGATTTGTCTTTCCCTGATGCTGAGTGATGTGGAGCACTTGTTCATGTGTCTGTTGGCCATCTGGATGTCTTCTTTGCAGAAATGTCTGTTCATGTCCTCTGCCCATTTCTTGATTGGATTATTTGTTCTTCTGGTGTTGAGTTTGATAAGTTCTTCATAGATTTTGGATACTAGCCCTTTTTATCTGATATGTCATTTGCAAATATCTTCTCCCATTCTGTCAGCTGTCTTTTGTTTTGTTAACTGTTTCCTTTGCTGTGCAAAAGCTTTTGATCGTGATGAAGTCCCAGTAGTTCATTTTTGCCCTTGCTTCCTTTGCCATTGGCAATGTTTCTGGGAAGAAGTTGCTATGGCTGAGGTCAAAGAGGTTGCTGCCTGTGTTCTCCTCAAGGATTTTGATAGATTCCTGTCTCACATGGTGGTCTTTAATCCCTTTGACTCTATTTTTAAGTGTGGTGTAAGGAAATGGTCCAGTTTCATTCTTTTGTATGTGGCTGTCCAATTTTTCCAATACCATTTGTTGAAGGAACTCTTTCCCATTGGACATTCTTTCCTGCTTTGTCGAAGATTAGTTGACCATAAGTTGAGGGTCTATTTCTGGGCTCTCTATTCTGTTCCACTGATCTGTATGTCTGTTTTTGTGCCAGTACCACACTTTCTTGATGATGACAGCTTTGTAATAGAGCTTGAAGTCTGGAATTGTGATGCCACCAGCTTTGGTTTTCTTTTTCAACATTCCTCTGGCTATTTGGGGTCTTTTCTGGTTCCGTATAAATTTTAGGATTATTCCATTTCTTTGGATAAAGTTGATCGTATAGTGATAGGGATTGCATTAAATGTGTAGATTGCTTTAGGTAGCATAGATGTTTTCACAATATTTGTTCTTGCAATCCATGAGCATGGAATGTTTTTCCATTTCTTTGTGTCTTCCTCAGTTCCTTTCATGAGGACTTTATAGTTTTCTGAGTACAGACTCTTTGCCTCTTTGGTTAGGTTTATTCCTAGGTATCTTATGATTTTGGGTGCAATTGTAAATGGGATTGACTCCTTAGTTTCTCTTTCTTATGTCTTGCTGTTGGTGTGTAGAAATGCAACTGATTTCAGTGTGTTGATTTTATATCCTGACATTTTACTGAATTCCTGTATGAGTTCTAGCAGTTTTGGAGTGGAGTCTTTTGGGTTTTCCACATAAAGTATCATATCATCTACAAAGAGTGGTAGTTTGACTTCTTCTTTGCTGATTCAGATGCCTTTTACTTCTTTTGTTTTCTGATTGCTGAGGCTAGGACTTGTAGTGCTGTGCTGAATAACAGTGGTGATAGTGGACATCCCTGCTATGTTTCTGACCTTATTGGGGAAACTCTCAGTTTTTCCCCATTGAGAATGATATTTGCTGTGGATTTTTCATAGATGGCTTTGATGATATTGAGGTATGTACCCTCTGTGTCTACACTTCGAACAGTTTTGATCAAGAAAGGCTGCTGTACTTTGTCAAATGCATTTTGAGCATCTATTGGGAGTATCATATGGTTTTTCTTCATTCTTTTATTAGTATATTGTGTCACATCGATTTGCAGATGTTGAACCAAACTTGCAGCCCAGGAATAAATCCCACTTGGTTTTGGTGAATAATCCTTTTAATGTACTGTTGGATCCTATTGGCTAGTATTTTGGTGAGAATTTTCACATACATGTTCATCAAGGATATTGTTCTGTAATTCTCATTTTTTGATGGGGTCTTTGTCTGGTTTTGGGATCAAGGTAATGCTGGCCTCAAAAATGAATTTGGCATTTTCCTTCCATTTCTGTCTGTCTTTCTTTGTTTCTTTTCTTTTCTTCCTTTCTTTTTTTTTTTAAAACAGTTTCAGGAGAATAGGTATTAATGCTTCTTTAAGTGTTTGGTAGAATTCCCCTGGGAAGCCATCTGGCCCTGGGCTCTTGTTCGCTGGTAGATTTTTGATGACTGCTTCAATCTCCTCATTGGTTATGGATCTGGTCAAGTTTTCTACTTCTTTTTGGCTTAATTTTGGTAGTTTATATGTCTCTAGGAATGCATCCATTTCTCCCAGATTGTAAAATTTGCTAGTGTATATTTGCTCATAATTTTATATTTTTTGGTATTGGTTGTGATCTTTCCTCTTTCTTCCATGATTTTATTAATGGTCCCTTCTCTTTTCTTTTTGATAAGTCTGGCCAGGGGTTTATTAATCTCATTAATTCTTTCAGAGAACCAGCTCCTAGTTTTGTTGATTTGTTCGACTGTTCTTTGGTTTCTATTTCATTGATGATTTTTGCTCTGATCTTTATTATATCTCTTCTGCTCCTGGGTTTAGACGTTCTTTGCTGTTCTTTCTCCAGCTCCTTTAGGTGTTGGGTTAGGTTGTATACTTGAGACCTTTCTTGTTTCTTGAGAAAGGTTTGTATCGCTATATACTTTCCTCTCAGAACTACCTTTGCTGTGTCCCAAAGATTTTGAACAGTTATGCCTTCAATTTTTTCAATTCTTCTTTAATTTCCTGGTTGGCCCATTCATCCTTTAGTAGGATGTTCTTTAGCTCCATGTATTTGAGTTCTTTCCAACTTTCCTCTTGTGGTTGAGTTCTATTTTCAAAGCATTGTGGTCTGAAAATACGTGGGAAATGATCCCAATCTTTTGGTACCAGTTGAGATCTGATTTGTGACCCAAGATGTGATCTATTCTGGAGAATGTTCCATGTGCACTAGAGAAGAATGTGTATTCTGTTGCTTTGGGATGAAATGTTCTGAATATATCTGTGATGATCGTCTGGTCCAGTGTGTCATTTAAAGCCTTTATTTCCTTGTTGATCTTTTGCTTGCATGATCTGTCCATTGGAGTGAGGGGGGTGTTTAAGTACCCTACTATTATCGTGTTATTGTTGATGTGTTTCTTTGATTTTGTTATTAACTGGTTTATATAATTGACTTCTCCCATGTTAGGGGCGTAGATATTTAAAATTGTTAGATCTTCTTATTGGACAGACCCTTTAAGTATGATATGGTGTCCTTCCTTATCTTTATAGTCTTTGGCTTAAAATCTAATTTATCTGATATAAGGAGTGCCACCCCATCTTTCTTTTGATGTCCGTTAGCATGGTAAATTGTTTTCCACCCCCTCACTTTAAATCTGGAGGTGTCTTTTGGTCTAAAATGAGGTTCTTGTAGACAGCATATTGATGGGTTTTGTTTTTTAATCCATTCTGATACCCTGTGTCTTTTGATTGGGGCATTTAGCCCAATTTACAGTTAGGGTAACTTTTGAGAGATATGAATTTAGTGCCATTGTATTGCGTGTAAGGTGGCTATTACTGTATATTGTCTCTGTGCCTTTCTGATTTACTACTTTTAGAGAACCCCTTTCAATATTTCCTGTAGAGCTGGTTTTTTCTTTGCAAATTCTTTTAGTTTTTGTTTGTCCTAAAAGCTTTTTATCTCTCCTTCTATTTTCCCTGACAGCCTAACTGGATATAGGATTCTGGCTGCATATTTTTCTCATTTAGCGCTCTGAATATATCATGCCAGTTATTTCTGGCCTGCTAGGTCTCTGTGGATAGGTTTTCTGTCAATCTAATATTTCTTCCATTGTATATTACAGACCTTTTGTCCCGACCTGCTTTCAGGATTTTCTCTTTGTCACTAGGACTTGCAAGTTTTACTATTACATGATGGGGTGTGGACCTTGATTTTGAAGGGTGTTCTCCATGCCTACCAGATTTTGTTGCTTGTGGGGTTACCACTTGTGGGGTTCCCTTTGCTAAATTAGGAAAATTCTCTACTACACCAGTATACCTCTGTTTCTCTCTGTCTTTTTCTTCCTGGAATCTTAATTATTCTAATACTCTTTTGTTTTATGGCATCACTTTCTCTTGAATTCTGCCCTCTTGGTCCAGTAGTTGTTTATCTCTCTTTTGCTCAGCTTCTTTATTCTCCATCCTTTTGGTATTTTTATCACTAATTCTCTCTTCTGTCTCATTTATCCTAGCAGTAAGAGCCTCCATTTTTCATTGCACCTCATTAATAGATTTTTAAATTTCAACTTGGTTAGATTTTAGTTCTTTTATTTCTCCAGAAAGGGATTTTATTTCTCCAGAAAGAGATTGTCTAATATTTTCCATGGCTTTTTTGAGCCCAGCTAGCACCTCAGTAACCATCATAATGAACTCTAGTTCTGACATATCACCAATGTCCATATTGATTAAGTCCCTAGCCATTGGTACTGCCTCTTGTTCTTTTTTTTTGTGGTGAGTTTTTCCACCTTGTCATTTTATCCAGATAAGAATATATGAACGAGAGAATAAAATACTAAAAATACTAAAAGTGTGGCAAAGACCCCAGGAAAATATATGCTAAGCAAATTAGAAGAGTCCTTAAACTGGGGGAAAGGTAAGGGGGAAAAATATAAAAATTTTTAAACGTATATACATATATATTATATATATATATATATATATATAATATATTATATAGATGTATATTATAATGATGAATAGAACAGAGACACTGACTTGATTTTGGGTGTATTCTGGTCTCTTAGAAAAAACTACCTTCCAAAATTTTAAAGAAGATTTTAAATAAGGGTAAACATGATGGAGGGATGAAATATGACTGTAAAGATGAATATTTTTAAAAATTTCTAAAAAAATAAGTGACTCAATCTCACAAAACAAACTGTGGGTTCCTGGGGGGAAGGGGGTTGGGGAAGGGGGGTGGGGTTATGGACATTGGGGAGGGTATGTGCTTTGGTGAGTGCTGTGAAGTGTGTAAACCTGGCGATTCACAGACCTGTACCCCTGGGGATAAAAATATATGTTTATAAAAAAAATAAAAATAATAAAAAAAGGAAAAAAATTTTCTAAAAAAATTGATAAGTTGGTTGAAAAAAAAAAGCAGAGAGAATATGATCAGGCTGGAGACTAGAACAAAGCCATATTTTAGATTTAGGGCCCATTTTGATATATTAGACGAAATTGTATACCTGAATTTTAAGGAAAAAAAAACTTATCTGTGTACAAAATATAAGGTTAAATACGAGGAAGGAATAATATATGACTATAACAATGAAAATTTTAAAAGATTATTTTTAAAAAAGGTATTGTTAAGATAAAATAGTTAAAAAAAACATTAAATGAGCAAAGAGGAAAAGTTAAAAAGATAGAATAAGAAAAAATAAAATTCAAAAAACTTTAACTTTGCAAGACTAAAGGATCATGGGGAAAAAAGCCAGAAATTCTATACATTGCTTTCCACTAGTTCTGGAGTTCTGCAGTTCTTGTTGATCCGTGAACCTTGTCTTGGCTGGATGTTCTTGCTGATCTTCTGGGGGAGGGGCCTATTGAAGTGATTCTCAAATGTCTTTGCCCAGGGTGGCATTGCACCCCTCTTTGCCAGGGGCCAGGCTAAGTAATCTCAGGTTCAGTCTTGGTAGCTTTTGTTCCCTGAATGCTTTCTGTAGAGCTTTGGAAGACGGGAATGAAAATGGCAGCCTCCCAGTATCTGTCTTGGAGGAGCCGAGATCTTGGGGGCTCCACTCCTTAGTTTGCCCTCGGAGAAAAACAGTCATTCCCTCCTCTCTCCCCAGTCTCTGACCGCACTCCGTGCTCACCCAGCCTGTGACGGAGCATTTCTATCTCTGGCACACAGCCCCGTTTGGAATCTCCAAACCCAGATTCCTGCTGCATGGTCCCGCACCACTCCTGCTGGATAAGGAAGAAGGGGGGCTCTCCAGATGTACCACTTGTGGGTCCCTGCTCAAAGAGCAGTGGTCCAACTGCACCTTGGATCACAGTTTAATGTTACCCTGAGCTGAGAGTTCACTCATTGGCTCCATCTCTGTAGCCGTCTTCCCCACTCTGATACCTAGCAGCTCTGCAACACTCAGACACCCCTAATCTTTCTGTCACCCAGCGGGACCTGAGACCACACTGTCCCTGTGTGGGCCTCACCTCCACTTAGCCTCTGGAGCAATGTCCCTCAGTGGAGCAGACTTCTAAAAGTTCTGATTTTTTGCTCTGCTGCTCCACCACTTGCCAGGAACCGGTTCCTCCCCTTGTGGTCTATCTTCCTGTTGCTTTGGATTCACTTCTCTGCAGGTCCTTCCTTCCTGAAAGTGGTTGATTTTCTCTTCTTAGAATTGCTGCTCTTCTTCTCTTTGATCTCCTCTTGAGTTTGTAGGTGTTTAGAATGGTTTGATAACTACCTAGCTGAATTCCTGGGACCTAATGGTATTTAAGTCTCCTATTCCTCTGCCATACTCCTCTGCCATCTTGTTTCCTCCTCCCCAGAAAGAAAATATTTGATGTGAAAAGAATCCTGAGGATATAATTTGGATTCAGAGTTTAGGATAATGTGCAGTAATTTCAATCAATTACATTGCACAGAAAAAAAACTAGGAAAAGTACATAGATGCTTTATCAGTGATTGTCTTTGGGTAATTGGATTATCTATCCTTTTTTTTTTTTTAAGATTTTTATTTATTTATTTGACAGACAGAGATCACAAGTAGGCAGAGAGGCAGGCAGAGAGAGAGGAAGGAAAGCAGGCTCCCTGCTGAGCAGAGAGCCCAATGAGGGGCCTGATCCTAGGACCCTGGGATCATGACCTGAGCCAAAGGCAGAGGCTTTAACCCACTGAGCCACCCAGGTGCCCCTGGATTATCTATCTTATCATACTGTCTTTCTATTGGTCTAATCTATCTGTCTAGTTATTCCTTTTTCTAGCTTATATTTTTAACACTTGCTTGTCTGCCTTAATGAACTTAAAATAATTGGAGTTAGGTAGGGACCTTTTTTACTAAACATACATCACAACATTTTTTTGTTTGTTTGTGGTAGGTTCTCAATACTATTTTGACATGATGCTGATAGGATGAGATCATAATTTGAAGTTGGCAGCAGGTGAACATAACAAGAATATTCAAGAAAATAAATAGAGAGAGGGATAATAGAGACTCAAGTAATAGACCAAAGCATAAGGAGAGCCAGCAATAATTGCTTGGCATCTAGCCTCATGGATTAGGAATCAGAAACAGAACTTCTCTCCCTGTGAAAAATAGTGGGTTAAAGTAGGAATTCAGTCTTACATTATCTGTACGATAACTTGGGAGAATGCTATGGGAACTTTAAATTTCAAATAACATGCACTCCCAGAATTTAGATATAAGAGTAGAAACTGTGATTTTCTAAAATTGAAACAAACCAAAAGCAAAGTAAAATTATAAAGCTTAATTATTGTTGAGGTAACCTATACCACCATCAACAATAGTAAGCTGGTTTAAAAATATACTGCTAATAAGATTAGCTATTTCTCTACTCAGTTATGTTGCAGTATGTCTGGCATAAAGTAATTGTATTTTCCATATTCGATTCTTAATTTTTTTTTAATGAATGAAATAACAATTTTTTTTATGTGGTGAATCTCTAACACTGTTCATAGAAGAAAAAAAGTGGTTGGATTCTGAATGATTTGTATTTCTTCATGCATTTACCATAGCTTAACAAACCCATTCTTTAAGAATATATAAGTACTATTTTTTCTAATTTATGCTAAACAGTCTTCTGTTTTTCCTGAGTGATTCTTTTCAATGAAATATAAGAACTCAAATAGGTTGCCACTTTTGTTTTTATACCAAGTTTAGTTTTTATTATTAATTAACATCTTGGCCAACATCTGCTAAATATAGTCTCTCTTTTTTTTTTTTTTTAATATAGTCTCTTATTCGCTTTGTTATTCTGAATTATCCCCATGAAACCTACTCATCCCTGCATGAGTTAATATAATTTAATTTTTGGACCTTCCAAACTAAGAAATAGTTCCTGATTTCCCACGTTTGATTCACTTTTTTGCTATATCCTAGTAATTTGGTTTCGGGGTTTCGTTATAACTTTGTTTGAGTGACAAAACAATAAAATAATGATTATAGTAATTGGAGTTGATCGCAAGATCAGAATGCAGCTAAGAGCAAAGCAAACTGAACATAGCCAGGCATCTGTTAGGGTATTGTTTCTGTTCACTGTCCCGGATTATTGATACCATGTAGAAGAACATTTTTAAAAGCCATGATTTTTAAAATCTCTGTGATTTTAAGAAGGTGAACTTATAATCAGAGTTTTCACTTATTTTGGAGATCTATACTAAAAACACTTTGAAGCAGAGAATATACATCATGAGACAGTGGAAAAATACTTGTGAGCCTCAGGTGGATATAGAAACTGATAGCATCTCCATGCAAGTCCATTTAATAATACCATTAAAAATTACAGTTGAGTGTATCTTTTAAATTTGTAATTCCACATCTGAAAAATTATTTTATAGATAATATACATATACTACAAGAGTGGGAATGTAACAGAATTTAACTATACTATCATAGGCCCATAAATTGGAATAATATACAGCTATGTGAAAGAATGAGAGTACTCATTATATACAAATACCTGGTAATTTGAAAAAGGCAAGTTGAAGAACAGTATGTAAAACATGTTATTCATGTTATTCTGTAAAATATGTTATTTATATTAAAAAAAAACTGAATGACTGGCAATCTCTGTGTGTTTGTGTGTATGTGTGTGTGTTTGCAGTTGACCCTTGAGCAACATGGGTTTGAAGTACACAGGCCCACTTGTATGTAGATTTTTTACTGAACAGTACTGTAAATGTATTTTTCTTTCTTATGATTTTCTTAATAAAATATTTTCTCTGGCTTACATTATTTAAAGAATAAAGTATATAATGCATGTAATACACAAAATATGTGTGTAACTATTCCATAAGGCTTCTAGTCAACAATAGTCTATTAGTAATTAAGGTTTGACAGTGACAAAGTTATGTGCAGATTTATGTGCAGATTTTTTACTGCACAGAGGTCAGCACCATAACCCCTGTGTTGTTTATGGGTCAAGTGTAATGTATATATGCTTATGTGTGTTTCTGTGATCGATATATCATCTACCTCTCTGTCTATCTATCCTTCCATCCATCACAATCTATATATATAACATCTGCAGAAGGTTATGCAGTAAATTGGTAAAACTAGGGGCCTCTGGATGGTTGGGGAGTGGGAGTAGAATAAAACCTTTTTCCTGGAAAAAGATGTTGCCCCATTTGAAATTTGGACTATGTAAATGCATCATCAAGTTAAAGTAAATTTTATACACACACACACACACACACACACACACACACTGAATTTTGAAAATTAGTAAACACATTTTTATACATAGGCATTTTTTGACTAAACCTTACAAAGCTCCAAATTTAAAAATACATACTCTGAGTCACCCCAGATACAGAAAAAATTATTTTGCTATCACATAAATATTGCTATTAACTTCCCAGTCTAGAATAGAGTAGTATCCTAATTCTCAACACCACTTGTACCAGCTGGTTCCAAATTTTAGATTCTATAGCATGTAACTTCCAAACCACAGTACTTAAAGATGCTTAGGTGTTTGACACACAGTTTTGTGGAAAATTATTTAGCCACATAGAGCTGGATTATCAGTATATATGTGTACTTATGGCTCCATTGCTTTTTCTCCCTTTATTGGATACAGGCTCTCTGCCTGTATTTCCTAGAAATACACCATCCACAAGGTGGCCTCTGGCAATCAGATAGAAACACGTTCTGTGACCTTAGCAACATTAGCTGAATGAGAGAATTTCTTTCTAAAAATTCCAACACAATTCCCATATCTGAGTTTCATTTAAATGAATTGGCTCATGTGCCTAGCTTTTTTGTATAGAACAGTTTGCCTAGGCCTTGGTTTTATGCTCACCCCTATTTCAAGAATACTGAATCAGCAGTACTTAAAATAAATGGATTGAAAGTTTTGGAGAAATCACTCCCCAAAGCAAAATTAAAATGTTGTTAACACAGTAAAATGGCTTAGATGCTGGGAAGGCAAAAACATCACATATCACCTACTCTTAAGAAGATATTACAAAAGAGGGGGAAAAACCTTGCATTTTCATTTGGAGAAAATAAGACCAATAAAAGACTTATATTGAGGGGCGCCTGGGTGGCTCAGTGGGTTAAGCTGCTGCCTTCGGCTAAGGTCATGATCTCGGGGTCCTGGGATCGAGTCCTGTGTCGGGCTCTCTGCTCAGCGGGGAGCCTGCTTCCCTCTTTCTCTCTGCCTGCCTCTCCATCTACTTGTGATTTCTCTCTGTCAAATAAATACATAAAATCTTAAAAAAAAAAAAAAAAGACTTACATTGATAAGGTTGGTGAGCTTGGCCAAAGTACAAAGAGCTAGTCCTGATTTGAATATTGAATTTAGTTGCTCTCATTTTGGCTTACTGCAAAAAAAAAACAAAAAACAAAAAACAAAAAAAAACAAATAAGGGATATATAATCACTTAAAGAATGAAGTGAGTGGAATCAGCTTCCCCATAGCTGACTTGGTTCCTCAGAGAGGTGCTCTGAACATCAGTGGTCAGCACCCTAAACTGGAGGAGCTTAGAGCTGTCAGCTCATAGCCATTTGTAGGATATACTTGATGACACAGATTAGCTCTCCAGAATATGCCCACTAATATATGAAGTCTGTCTGTGCCACAGTTAGATACTCTGCATTCCCTTTCTTACTAAGTCCTGGAGACAACCACATCTTAGCAGTGAGATGAGTCATGGCAAAGATGAAAATCTATGGTCAGGGAAGCCTATTGTGTCCTTAATACTTATTGGATGGCTGAACAAATAAATGACTGAATCTTCACAGAAAGATGGCACATGTGAAAAAGGAAAGTATTTTCAAGAAAAGTAGCCTATTTATTTATTTATTACAGAAATCTAAATTATCCTATTACTTTATCAGCAATAACATTATTGATTATTAAAACAACAAGAAACTATAACATGGGGTACATTTTATAAATAATGATTTTAGAAATACAAGAATGAATGTTCAAATTAACACATTTAGGTAAACATTTAATTTTATTAGACCTACAGAATTACCTTATACAACTTACCCTAATGGTTTAAAAAATATTTCACTTATACTCAAACCTGTTTATGTACTCAACATATTTGAGCCCAATTGATCATGTTTCACTTCAAGAAATTCTTATAAATAAACTCTAATCCCATAGGACAGATCCATTAATTATTCCTTCAGGGGAGGTATAATTAATGGATCTGTTCTATAGAATTATGGCATTCAGTAAATATGAATAATGCAAACTCACTCTACCAAGCACCTTAAGAGTACCCAAACAAATAGATCATTTCATATGGCTGAAGCTTTCCTTCAACATACCTGTAGGGAACATGAAAGCATGCAAAACAATTTAGCATCAGCTTTTCAGTGAACTCTTCATAGAAGATTAAAGATTCTTTAGTGGAGCTGTTATGCATCCCCGTAAAATAGTCTGTCAAAATTCATTCTTATAAGTTTAAAGAGCCTTAATGAAAGCTTAGAAGCTGTGAGTACAGTGACAGTCATGTATTATAATCCTGAAAAGCCTGGTTATATTTCAAATGAAGAATATTTTTAAATAAACCTTTTATTTTAAAAGTTTCATTTGCATAGGAAATTTGCAGAGGTGATACAGAGAGCTCCCATACACTCGCCATTCAGTTTTCCCAACTGTTATCATCTTAACCTTAGCAGAGTACATTTGTCACAACTGAGAAGCAGTATAGGTACATTACTATTAACTAAACTTAACAGTGTATTAAAATGTTACCAGTTTTTCCTAATATCTTTCTGCTGCTCCACTATTTTATCCAGGATACCACATTACATTTAGTCATCATGTCTCTCTAATGACATGATCGGTAATAGTTCTCAGACTTGCCTGTCCTTGATGACTTGACTTTGACTGGTTAGATTTTCTGCAGAATAGCCCTGAATTTGGGTTTGTCTGATATTTTTCTCATAATTAGACTGAGATGAGAGAAAGACCACAAAAGTGAAATATCCCTCATGATATTTTGTCATGCTGTCTAGATGGTGTTTACCTTGATCATGTGGATGAAGTAATATTTGCTGAGTTTCTCCACTGTGATGTTACCTTTCCCCTTTTCATACTCTGCTCTTTGGAATTAACTGACTAAACACAGCCTGGGGGTTGGTTGTGGGGTGGGGTATAAATTCCACATCTTGAAGAATGGGAGTATATGCATAAATTATTGAAATTCTCCTGTGAGAGAGATTTGACTTTTCTCTCCAATTACTTATTTCTTCCATTCCTTACTTATTTATATATGAATTCATGATTTTTTAAATTTCATTTTAATCTTTGAATTATAACTCCAATACAGTGTTACTTATTTTGCTGCTCAAATTGTTCCAGCTCTGGCATTTGGGCGCTCTTTCACATTGGCTTCTTTATCTTTTTTGGCGTACTCCATCCTTATATCTTTTGAGCATTTTCTCACTTTCTGGAACAGCAAGATGGTCTAGAATCACCTAGTACATTCTTTGCCCCATCCCTGAAATCAACGATTTCTCTAAGGAGCCATGGTTCCTTTATTAGAAGAAAGGAGTATCTAGGCATTGGGCATTAAGAAATAATATTTTATTTGATAAAATTAGCACATTCCTTCCCAAAATCAGAAGAAAAATACAATATGGCTTATATAATAAATATATAATATATAATAAAAAATATTATCAATACTTGTTAAAAATGATCTCATTTCATGGTAACTCCTCGGGTACCTGGCTGGTTCAGTTGGTAGAGCTATGACTCTTCAGCATGAGTTTGAACCCCATGTTGGGTATACAGATTACTTAAAAAAAAAATAATAAAATAAAATGCATTCTTAAAAAAAGTAACTCCCTAATCTATGAATTAATGAAGACTTTCAAAACTGAATTTTAATTTTCATATCATATAAATGGCTGACAACAATTTTATACCCATTTATAGTATCAAGTATAGATTGTGAATCAGTCAAGAGTTCATTTCTTCATGTCAAAAGGAAGAATAGAGGTCTATGTATGTCAAGGTTATTACAATGCATGCATGTTTTATTTTCTGAACAATAAAAATAGTAGGAGCTTAGAGAAGATGTGTCATTCAAAATATCAAAATTCTTTTCTGGTTTAGCAAGTATTAATGACATCTCTTACCCTTTAATTTCTCTATTTCTGTAGTGACAGTATATTGAGTGTCAAATCCCTCAGTTGTACACTTTGGTCATTAACAGTTGAGCAGTGTTAGTTGAGAGTGATTAGATTTTTTAGCCAGACTTTTAAAGCACTGTTTATAATAACAGATAATATACCATTCCTCTAAATTGTGGTCTGAAATTTAACCTGGGAGAACATGATTATTATTATAACAAAATGTTTCTTTCATTATTTATTTGGGAAAGAACACCTGCTGTGATTTGCAAATCCTACTGTTCACTTTCTTCATTCTTTTTAATAGAAATGCTGTTTTAATATAGTTATATTATATATACTTATTTTTGTACATTTATTTTTTCATTAAGAATTACTTGTAGTAATTCAGCAATCAGTGTTGATAGTCAAAATAGTTACTAGATATAGTAGTCAGAATTGCCACCAGATACTTGAGTCTGAAGATTTCATCGAGGTCACTTACTTGCTATTTCCAGCCTCTTTTTTTTTTTTTTTAATTTTTTATTTATTTGACAGAGAGAGATCACAAGTAGGCAGAGAGGCAGGCAGAGAGAGAGGAGGAAGTAGGCTCCCTGCTGAGCAGAGAGCCCGATGCGGGACTCGATCCCAGGACCCCGAGATCATGACCCGAGCCGAAGGCAACGGCTTAACCCACTGAGCCACCCAGGCGCCCCGCTATTTCCAGCCTCTTAATAAGTTATCCTTGATAACTCATGTATATATTTTTAAGAGTCCTCTCATAGGAGCCAGAGAAAGTTCTATTTAGTCCTGCCACTATTTTCTTCTTGTATGGCTCTCTTAATGTGCCACAGTGGCATAGTATTTGCAGAACTTATCTATGTACTTAAATCATTTTTTTATTCCACTGAGAAATTTGAACAAGAGGGTAATATTCATCATCTTATCTCATAGAATTTTATTTAAAATAACTATTTCTTTTTTTTTTAATTTATTTATTTGACAGAGAGAGATCACAAATAGGCAGAGAGGCAGGCAGAGAGAGAGAGAGGAGGAAGCAGGGAGCCCGATGTGGGACTCGATCCCAGGACCCTGAGATCATGACCTGAGCTGAATGCAGCGGCTTAACCCACTGAGCCCCCCAGGCACCCTAAAATAACTATTTCTGTTTCTGCTTGTGCCCTCTTTTTTTTCCTCAAAGATGAGTCAACAGAAAAGATGATAGATGCATTGCTTTTCTTGACATTTCTATTTTCCTTTCCACCTAAAACTTCATTTTCTCTCCCTCTTCCATTCATCTGCCCAGGAAGTTCCATAATCACCATCTGATGAGAGTCTGGTTTATTAATTTAAAATTTTCAGTATTATAGCAAAGACTTCATGCCCTCCTTTGACAAACCCACAAGCAGATAATACCTTCACATCTTTGTTTATTATAATTAAAGTATGTTAAGTCACTTGTAACTGTCAGATTCCTATCAAGTAAGTGAGACTGGCAAAGTGTCTGAGGTAACTTGCTAAAATACAAATTAATCTTTGTGAAAATTTTATGCTAGATTGTGTACAATACAAATATTATTATTATTTAATGTGTGTCTTATACCAAAAAAATTGCAAAAGCGTTTTCAAAGAATAGAAACCTAACTATGTTGTTCTTTGGCCATGATGTATGAGTTGAAAGGTTGATAGCAGAAAACATAAGTAAAAAATCTTTGTGAACTTGAGGTAGGACAGGAGTTCTTAGGTCAATCACCAAAAGTATAAACCATAAATAATAATAATAATGATGATAACAACAATGTAGAAAGCTGTGATTCTTTTGAAAACAGTATTAAGGAAACAAATACACCACAAACTGGGTGAAATATTGATAATATACATATATGACAAAGGATCTATATCCAAGTAACCCAGTCAGAAAGAAAAATAGGCAAAATATTTTAACAGACACTTTACAAAACAAGCTATACTAACGGTCCACAGGCACATGAAAGATGCTCAACATCATTAGTTTTCTATGGAAATTGAAGTTAAAAGCACAGTGAGCTACCATTACAGATCCCTGGAATAGCTTAAATTAAAGAAAAAAAAAGATAATGCCAATATTGCTGAGATACAATACAAATACAAATTGAAGTACAATGTATTACAACCCCTTTGTCATTTTGTCAGTTTGTTATGAAGTTAGCATAAAAATGAATGCAAATTTACCAAGGGCCCAGGTAGTTTCACTGAGAGGTTAATCTAAGAAAAATGAAAACAGGGGTGCCTGGGTGGCTCAGTCAGTTCAGCATCTAGCTCTTGATTTTGGTTAAGTCATTTTTGGTTAAGTCTCCAGGTCCTGGGATCAAGCGTGGGGCTCCATGCTCAGTGGGAAATCTGTTTGAGGATACCTTCTCTCCCTCTGCCCCTCGCCCTGCTCATGTGCTCTCCCTCTCTCTCAGATAAATATAAAAAAAAAGAAAGAAAACATGTGTCCACAAAAACATATACACAGGGGCACCTGGATAGTTCAGTGGGTTAAAGCCTCTGCCTTCGGCTTAGGTCATGATCCCAGAGTCCTGGGATCAAGCCCCGCATTAGGCTCTCTGCTCAGGAGGGAGCCTGCTTCTCCCTCTCTCTCTGCCTGCTGCTTTGTCTACTTGTGATCTCTGTCTGTCAAATAAATAAATAAAATCTTAAAAAAATACACACACACACACGTTTAGCATGGGTTTCTTCGCAATAGCCCCAGACTGGGTTAGATTACAAATTGTGATTAGATAAACAAGTTGAGTTTGCCTTTAAATACTGCACTACATTTAAAAGGATGGATCCTGAAAAACACAACAACATGACATGATGAATTTCAAAATAATTTTGCTGGATGAGTGAAGCTGGGTACAAAAGAGTTCATATAGTACATTTCCATTTATGTGAAGTTCTAGGGAGAGCATAACTAACCTATCGTGATATGGCATATCATTGTTGCCCGGGACCAGGAAGGGGTGGTATTTGAATGCAAAGGAGCATGAGGGAACATTTTGAGGTGATGAAACTGTCCTATATCTTGATTTTGTTGGTAGTTACACATGTATACATTTGTTAAATTCACCTAACCACATACTTTCAAAAGTCACATTTTAGCACAGTATATTATACTTCAGTAGAGCTGATTTAAAGAGGATGGGTTGGAGGTGAGGCATGAGGTAGTTTGTAAATTTAGGGGAATTATGTAATGGAAACAGCAACAACAAACGAATAGTTTCTTCAGACAGATAAGTGGAATGAATTCTGGAGAACAATATGCATGGGAAGAGGGTGACAGTCACTAGAATATCTCTGACAGGTTCAAAGGTAAAAAGGTAAGTACTTGTGGGGTACCTGGGTGGCTCAATGGGTTGAAGCCTCTGCTTTTGGCTTGGGTCATGATCCCAGGGTCCTGGGATCAAGCCCCGCATCGGGCTCTCTGCTCAGCGGGGAGCCTGCTTCCCCGCCTCTCTCTGCCTGTCTCTCTGCCTGCTTGTGATCTCTGTCCCAAATGAATGGATAAAATCTTTAAAAAAAAATTAAGTACTTGTCTAGATTTTATTATTAAACTTAATAGGTCATGCTTAACATTAAGCTCAATTTGGAGAAAAATAAAAGTGAACTAGCATATATACAATAGAAATAGAAGGGGAAAAGTCTACCAATTTGGGTGAAAAAACAATTTTAACTATAAGGAAAATGTTGTTCATATTATTTAATCACCCTAGTGTCGGAAAAAAGCAGGTATCTATTAGACTTCGAACCAGAAAATCAGATTTTTAGGACACCTGTTGTAATTAAGATAGTTTTAACCTGTCAGGAACATCTTATCCAGTCTCTATTGGGTCAGAAAATTAAAGTATGTTACTTAAGAATTAAGGAGGTTCCTGTCGTTGAGATGATTTGCTTATTTTGCATAATAATTCTGTATCCCAAAGACAGCTACTTTAACACTACTGAGAACTGGCCATTTCCAAAATACCTGAAATATATCAAAAACAGATGAAACTGTAATTCTAACAAAATATTTTTTGAGGAAAATTGTAAAAGAACATATACCCTGTTAGCTTTTAAAAACTTCAAATGTAACTTATGAAGTACTTTGTTAATTTGAATTTAGATATGCAACTGCATTGGAATTGCAATCATTAAATGAAAGGGTAAGCTAATTAAAGTATGAAGTATGGATAAGATATATATCTGAAGGGTTTACTATAGTATCAGATATCTAAAAGTGTAAGCAAATTGAAATGGCACCTAAATTACAGATCACTGAAATGCAAATGGAAAAACAATAAGCTAAAAATGAAGATGCAGTTTTTCTATTTTTGCTTTGTATTTTTCAACTTGATAATTAAGTGCAGTGTATCAGATGTCACATAAGATTCATTTGTTTTTTAAAAACATTTTTCTCGAGATACCCTAAGAGCAATAGAATTAAAGTGTCATACTATAAGATGGATTTGAAAGTTAAAGCTGGAACACAGTTTTCTCTAAGAATGACATTCAAAGATTCAAGGTTAGATGATGCAAATTTTGCAGTCTGCTTTCTAACAGTGCTTAGGGATGACACATTTATTTCTGGGAAGTTGTGGGAGACCTCAACCCTAAAAGAAGTTAAGCATGAAACTTGATTTTGGTTCATGTTCTTATGGAAGTTCAAAAATCTTCATCTGTGAGAATATGATACAACCTTTTAAATTTTCACAACTGGATGTCATCTCTGTCTTCTGAACATATGATTTTTAAGGGCCTGATACTTTAAGAGGCTATGCAGAGTACCAGTTCTTAAGGAAGATACCAGATAATTCAACTACATATGAACTGTATTCTATTACTTGACTAATTTCTCATGAGAAATCCAATGAGAAAAACAGCTCAGGAGTCTTGTTTTTCAAGTCTGGAAAAGAAGTTTTACACATTTTTTAAAATTTTAGAATCCTGTGGTAAGTTCATTTCTAAGAAGACCTTTGTTTTTCTATTATATCATATAATCAGATAGTGAAAGGCAGCAGTTCAGAGTATTTCCTGGTTTTGATCAAATAATGGACAAGAAGTTCTGAATAAATTAAGAAATTAAGTCAGGAGCTCATTTAACTCTAGTGTATGTATTTTTCTGCTTCCTTCAGTAGAATTATTGTTCAGTTTTTACCTAACTTCCTCCTTTAGACAATTTAAGTCAATGTGCAGTCTTAGATCAGTTTCTAAAGTAAGTGCAATAAAATTAAATAAATAATAAATAATAAACAATAAAATAAAACAATGAAATAAAAATTACACTGATTGTAAACTATGTTTATAGTCCTTATGCGTTGTTGCTGAAATAGAGTCAGAAATAATCCCACTTTAAGGATATTTAAAATGTGTCCAATTTATGGTACACCTAAATCAAATGAATTGAAAATAACCTCATGAATGGAAAGAGACTCTAAGAATTTTAACAGTTGTAGCATCTGTTCTTTGAATGTGTTCTTTTTTGGTACTTAAATCAGCCAAACTTGTCTACCTATTCCTTATCACAATCAAAATTAATCCATTCTTTTGCTTTAATTTTCACCGCAAAATTTTCTGTATTTGAGTGCATGCACAGTTGGTAACTAAGCTGGAATATGTTGGTGTTCATTCTTTTCAGTGTTTTATTTGCTTATCTACTTAAAAGAAAGAATTATTCTGACAGAGTGAATTAAGGATATAGTAACATAATTTTTGTTGCTACCTACTATCAATATTTTATTCTTGCTTTTAGAAAAAATAATGGTAAGCTTCTAACCCCTACTTCATTTTTTTAGGCTAATCTCTTTTTTAAGAAGTTTTAATTTATTACATTTTTACAGGACTAGAAGAACTGTATTAGAAACATTCCAGTAACTCTTTGTGTAAATCCTTTGTTCTTACACTTTTGTTTTGTTTTGTTTAGCAGAATGCAAGAAAGTTTATACAGTGTTAGGGGCTATGGATATGGGAATTTAAAATTTTAATGTTTCTTCATTTTCCAATTACATATTGATGACAAACATAGTTTTAATAATGAATGAAAACTGGATACAGTTACTTAAATTTTCAGTAAGTAAAGTGAATAACTTTTCAATATATGTTTGAAAATCAGCCTGAAAGACAGAGAAATTAAACCATTGGAAATCATCACAGATACAATATAACTTTCAAAAGAAAAGGGGAGGGTGCCTGGGTGGCTCAGTGGGTTAAAGCTTCTGCCTTAGGCTCAGGTTGTGATCCCAGGGTCCTGGGATTGAGCCCCACATTAGGCTCTCTGCTCAGCAGGGAGCCTGCTTCCTCCTCTCTCTCTGCCTGCCTCTCTGCCTACTTGTCATCTCTGTCAAATAAATAAATAAAATCCTTAAAAGGGGGGGGTCAAAAGCCTAAAGGAAGCAAATAAAATTTTAAATACTGTCCTGGGACAAAGATGATCATGGTATTTAATAAAATGCATCTAAAATGTACATTAATAAGTCATAATTAAGCAAAATTTTCAGATAACCGTTTCTAAATAAGGAATGATTCAGAATATAATATAATGTGAATTTTTTACACCCATATTTCATTTATTATTTATTTATTTATTACAAAGAAGGATTTGATTCTAAACTAGGAATAATAAAAATATCTACCAGAATATATCTCTTTACCAGAATATATCTGTTTAATTCAGCTATGTTTTCCTTGCAGAGTGCAGATATGAGCCCAGCAAGCAGCACCACTTCACTTCCTGTTAGTCCTCTTACTGAAGAGCCATTGCCTTTCAAGGTAAAAAAATAAACAAAAAATAATTACTTGTGATACTTTTAGGATACTTTACTGTAGTAAAATATTGCATGATATAGATGGTAAGGTGAGCTGCTTTAATATGGAAGGATCCAATTTTAAATGGTATAATCTTTGTTGTTTTGTGGTCATTCTGGTTGGTAAATGAAAGCACAGTTTGAAATAGAAGTTAATACTTTATGGACTGCATGATTTGCCTTGTATGCAGGAAACAGTGATTTCTTTGCAATAGTTTGATGTCACATGAATTAGAGGTTTTGAATCGCTTATTTATCTTAATTTCAGTAATAAATTCAAGATCCATTATTTAGCCCTCATTGAGTAGTTACATTTCCATTAGTTGGCTAAATTTTCATTGATGACTCTAGCTTGTAATTAAGTGATTATGAGATCTTTATTAAATAATGATTAAAATCAAAAATTGAAATATGGAATTATTCCTCCAAACACATTATATCTTAAAAATATTTAAGGAAATAAGGAAATAAGTAATTGAGTATGGTTTGTAGATTTCTTCAGCTTGGGAGACTATATGTATTACAAGTAAGAAGTCATTTTCTTGTTTTGCTGTTTAAGGTTAGATGTATCTTTTTAAACCAGAGCTTGAGGTCAGCTTTTTTATATTTGTACCAGGATGTTTGAGTTTCATTGAAATTGTTGTAAATAAAGGCAATCCTCAAGATCATGGGGGAAGAAAAAACTTGGAAAGTTGAGATGACACACTTCACTTACATGCAGTGGTTTCAGTTTAATTTGGTTTAAAGACAGGTAGGTATGCATTTTGGGATTCATTATGGTTTTCATGATTTTTGGATTTTATCATAAAATTATTTTTACTGTGTTTTTTTTTCTTTTTCATATGAAGAGCATAACCTACTTAACTTCATACTGCTTAAACCTAGCACAGTGGCTGGTATTGATTTCTAAGTACTCAGTATTTGCTGTATTGTTATTAGAAAGTTATGAATTACATTCTGTATCTTTAGTATTCTAATTAAAGGTGCTTTGTTGCTTAATGGTAGACAAGGGGCACTGGGTGGCTCAGTCAGGTAAGCAGCTGACTCTTGATTTCAGCTCAGGTCATGATCTCAGGATCATGAGACTGAGCCCCAAATCTAGCTCCATGCTCAGCTAGGAGTCTGCTGGAGATGCTCTTTCCCTCTTCCTCAACCTCTCCCCCAGTCACATTCTCTCTCTCTCTCAAATAAATAAATAAATCTTGAAAAAAATGATAGACAATAATAATTGTTAAAAGGTTATTTTATATCAGAGAATTGTTAAATGCTAAGTAGTTTTCTGATTACATTATTTATTGAGAAGTCTGTTCTACAACAACAAGAAGATACTAGCATTCCAAAATTTCGTGTTACTCAATGTTTCCATCTTATGGTATATGGGACAAAATCTATGAAAAATTTTATCTTTAACAAGATTTTAATTGAATTCTCAAAGCATTATTAGAAACCATTTTCTCTTTTTAATATATTGATAATGACTATAGTCCTTGAAAATTAATGTATTTTTTAATGGAAGTAAAATAAAAGGTCAGATATGTTCCAAAAGTGCTGACACAAAGCTAATACAAATATAATTGTTGTAGTTCGATCAATATTATTCCCATGTTAATGTATGTAAGTTGTTTTATAAGCAGTTAAATCTTCTAAGCACTTATAATATATAATAAGCATTGGTAGCCAGCGTAGTTATAATGTCTCTTTTTTTTAAAATTTATTTATTTTCAGAAAAGCAGTATTCATTATTTTTTCACCACACCCAGTGCTCCATGCAAGCCGTGCCCTCTATAATACCCACCACCTGGTACCCCAACCTCCCACCCCCCCCGCCAATTCAAACCCCTCAGATTGTTTTTCAGAGTCCATAGTCTCTCATGGTTCACCTCCCCTTCCAATTTACCCAAGTTCCCTTCTCCTTTCTAACGCCCCTTGTCCTCCATGCTATTTGTTATGCTCCACAAATAAGTGAAAACATAATATAAAAAAGTATAAGTAATATCCCTTTCACAAAAGAAGTAAATTAAGAGACATTATAACCATATGATAATTGATTATAATGTCTCTTAATTTACTTCTTTTGTGAAAGGAATATTACTTATACTTTTTCATATTGTTTTATCATATGTAATAACATCCTACTATTATTTAATGGTATCAAAAATTTAAGTTTGAAATTATGAAGTAAAGCTCTTGCATTTGTAAATGAAGAGCTTTTTTTGTAAACAAGGACTACAGGTCCTTATTCACCACTGTTCTCATCATTCTGTATTGTAGGCATGTCTGGCCATGAAGGCATTTGAGTGTATCCCTTCATAGAGAAAGATGTTTGATGCACAGTTCTCTTTATACTACCATAAACTCACAGACTTCCCAGTCACACTTCTGGTGCTGAGAAATTTCTAGGATTCCAAGTTTATAATTGGGCAGACAGTTGTTAATGGACATATATTTGGAAACAAAAGGCAACTGTATAATCTCTACTTTTTTAATAAGGCATTCAGGGTGACATACACAAGTGGTATGTTCCCTACCACAATATAATTACAGAAGGGCAAGGTATAATTAATTTTGCATGGGTGGGAAGAATATTTTATCAAATAACCATAATAGAATCATAAAATTTCAAGATCAGTTATCTGTGAGTTTGAGTAGGCCACTTAATTGTTAATTACATTGTTTATGCTTCTTTTTATAGAATAACACAGAACCAAGTTGATAATATTAACTTTGATGTGTCCATTCCAATCCATTCTGCCTTTTTTTTCTCTGCAATTCTTGATTTCTGTCAACCTAAATCACTTCCAGTGTAACCTGCCCCTCTCTCCCTATGTTAGACTCAGTCCGATAGATATTCTACACCCAATGCCTTGGAGGTCACCAGATATTCCTGTTCTTTAATAAGATGATCCTTTTAATTTATTTGTATACACACTGTTATTAGCAGCCTCAGTTCATTCCTGGAACTAACAGTCTTGAAACTAAAACTAACTTACTGTTCTTGAACCCTCCTAAATAGTACACTTTATTATGGACCATGTTCTTTTTGTCACCCGTATTTATGCCCTACTTCAAAATTTATTTGCACTTCACTGAAGCATGATCTCTAGGTTTTAGTCCCTTTTTCTCCAAGAATCATCTTTTCTTTGATTCGGTATGTTAATAAATGGCATTATTCAACCTTGCCCCATTATCCTTATCGTGCGATAAAGTCAATGGATGGAAATGAATTCAGCTCTGTTTTTCTTTACACTCTGTTTCAAGAGTACACAAAGGCATTAAAGAACAAATACCTTCCATTCACCAATTTTCAAAATCTAATTTTAAATAAACATAGTTTTCTAATTGCTCTTCCTGGCCCACTGACAACTGCTTTTCTGTGATACGTAGGTTTGTGGAGTGTCTAATGAAATTGGGCATCTAGTGCCTACAATTCACAATGGAACCACTCTGTTAGAGACCCAGCTACCTTCCCCAGGTGCTGACCCAGAGTGGTTCTGGGATATTTTTAGGTCTTCTCTCCTTGTGAAATCCAAAGTTCTTAGACTCCTTTTTCTCATCTCCAGAAATCACCATTTAGTCTAGACTCAAGAAGTTCCTTTTTTTTTTTTCCAATTTCCCTTGGAGATTATTCCTCTCTCCTTTAATCCACCAGATCCTGGGAGGAAAAAAAAATCTTCTCAATGTACTTTTTAGAAACAGAATAGAGAAAAGGAATTATCTGAACTGTCTAAAAATTTTTCTTAGTGCCACCTTATTAAAGCAGGGGATAAGGAGGTGGAAATAAATTAATGTCTCAAAAATTTCATCTTGTCATGCACTCCTGGAATATTAGAGAAAGAAATGATGCTAATTCCTCTTGGCCATAGAACCTAAACTCAGCATTTAGTAACAAACATAGTTTGCTCTCACTTACATAAAGTAAATAGTGTGTAGAAAAAAAAGAGTAATCCCAGAAAATAATACCTATCAACCATTAACTATTTGGATGAATGATACTTTAAATTTGTCTGTTGTTTCTATAATGATCACTGATTTCCAGGACAAATTTCCATTTTGACACTTTCTATCTGTATGACCTTGACCTGTTACTTGGTATCTTAATTTTCCTATCTATAAAATAGGAACAGCAGCAAATTCTTCTTCATTGGGTTTTTATAACATTAAAAAAATTAACAAATAGAAAGTGCTTCAAATAGCACATGGTATCAGTATATGTACTAACTATTAGATTTCTTAGAACAGGTATCTCTAAATTTAAGGCAAGAGGTTCTGTATGTTACAAATAACATGAAGCATAATTATTTCCACTTAATCCCTTGAACTTTATTTCCAAATGTGAGAGCAGTAGTGTACTTTAAACATAAATCCTTTACTTTGCTGAAGAATACTATTTAATATTCATTTCTAGAAGGCATGCTATTTATTTCCTGCCCTGAGTATTCAGATAAGCTCATATATCAGATTCCTTGTATGAAAAATAATTAATGGAAATGTTCATTAATTATGAGGGAGAAGGAGTAAATACAATGAATCTGTCTTAAGGGAAAACTGGTGAATATAATAAAACATTACTTGGAAAAAAGAAATACATAATTAATAGATTTGCAAACATAAGGACCTATGGCATCTTTTTATCAGGAGTACACTGTTATATATTTTCTTTAATTTCCCAAACCTTCCCCCACAGATTAACCTGATAACCTCCTAAATGCAAGCTCCACTGAAGCAACATTGTTCAGTCACATTAGATACTGGAAAAAATCACATTGTAAACAAAGCACTGTTGATATTTTATTCTTTGTGTGTTGTAATGTCAGCATACTAAGTAGTGTCAGTTTATTTTGTCTGACAATATAATAGAAAAGAGCACATTTGGAGACTTCAGGAGAGTGGGAGTTTGTGTGAGTGTTTATTGCTGTTGTTTCTCATTCAGTGAATTTAGTGGTCTCTCTTATTATTGGAAATCACTTTTTTTATGTCCCAAAAATAACCCCAAGTGGTATATATCCTATAATTTTTACTTTGTCATCTACTCATTCATTCATATGTTCTTTCATTCATTTGCTCACTCATATCTTAGTGAATCAACTTACTGAATTGTGTTTGATAATATTCTAGGCCCTGGTGTTTCAATGTAAACAACCCAGACTAAATTCCTGCTTTCATGGTATTTAGGTTCTAGTGAGAAGGGAGAGACAATAAACAAATATATAATGCCTCAGATAGGGATGGTAAATGCTATGATGTAGAATGAAGCAGGGTTTGGAAGACAGAAAGTGACTCTGAAGTATGATACTGTTCAAACAGCTGGCCAAAGAGCCATTCTCACTAAGGGATATTTTAGCAGAGACCATAATGAAGAAAGGGAGTAAGCCACTCATCAAGGCCTTTTCAGGATCAATAGAGAGCAGAGTGAGTGAGGGGGCAAGTAATATCAGGGGTCAGAGAGAAACCAGGTCATGAAGGGCCTTGTAGTCCAAAGAAAGGCTTGAGATCCTGTTTTACATGAGATGTGAGACCATTAGAGTGTTTGGGAAAAAGAAGGACATAGATAGACTTTTTAATTTTTTATATAAAAGTTCTTTATTAAGGAAAAAATGACTTAAGCATCCTCTTTTTATATTCATAAAGACTGCTCACCCTTCTGGGATAAAAATGAAATACAATTTCTGTTTATTTTTTTGGTGGTGGGGAGCAGATCATTCTTTTTTTTTTTAAAAATAATTCTTTTTTATTAACATATAATGTATTATTTGCCCCACAAGTACAGGTCTGTGAATCATCAGACTTAACACATTTCACAGCACTCACCATAGCACATACCCTCCCCAACGTCCATGACCCACCCAGCCTGTCTTTTCTCCCACTAACCCCCAGCAACCCTCAGTTTGTTTCCTGAGATTAAGAGTCTCTTATGGTTTGTTTTCCTCTCTGGTCCCATCTTGATTCATATTTTCCTTCCCTATCCCCCAACCTTCCCCCTGCCTCTCAAATTCCTCATATCAGAGAGATCATATGATAATTGTCTTTCTCTAATTGACAGTTTTGCTCAGCATAATACCCTCTAGCTCTACCATGTCGTTGCAAATGGCAAGATTTCATTTCTTTTGATGGCTGCATAGTATTGCATGGTATATATATACACCACATCTTCTTCATCCAGATGTTCATGACGGTTATAAATGATGTTCATTTGTTGATGGACATCTAGGTACTTTCCATAGTTTGGCTATTGTGGACGTTGCTGCTCTAAACATTTGGGTGAACATGCCCCTTTGGCTCATTACATTTGTATCTTTAGGGTAAATATCCAGTAGTATGATTGCTGAGTTGTAGGGTAGCTCTATTTTCAACGTTTTGAGGAACTCCATGCTGTTTTCCAGAGTGGCTGCACCAGCTTGCATGCCCACCAACGGTGTAGGAGGGTTCCCCTTTCTCCGCATCCTTGCCAACATCTGTCATTTCCTGATGGTTAATTTTAGCCTTTCTGACTGGTATGAGGTGGTATCTCATTGTGGTTTTGATTTGTATTTCCCTAATACCGAGTGATGTGGAGCACTTGTTCATGTGTCTGTTGGCCATCTGGATGTCTTCTTTGCAGAAATGTCTGTTCATGTCCTCTGCCCATTTCTTGATTGGATTATTTGTTCTTTGGGTGTTGAGTTTGATAAGTTCTTTATATATTTTGGATACTAGCCCTTTATCTGATATGTCATTTGTGAATATCTTCTCCCATTCTGTCAGCTGTCTTTTGTTTTGTTAACTGTTTCTTTTGCTGTGCAAAAGATTTTGATCTTGATGAAGTCCCAATAGTTCATTTTTGCCCTTGTTCCCTTGCCTTTGGTGATGTTTCTATGAAAGTTAGACTTTATTTTAAAACTATTACTCTGACTTTGGAGACATGGTAGAAGAAGGACATCAAGGCCCCTATAGGTGAGAGATGATAGCAGACAAAACTAGAGTGGTAAAGGTTGAGTAGGGTGAGTGTTGGTGGGATTTTGGACATATGTTCCAAAATATGTCCAAAATGTGACTCTGTAGGATTTTTTAATGTATTATATATGGGATATCAAAAAAGATCAGGTTTGAAGATTATTCCTGATTCTTTTTTTTTTTTTTTTGAGATTTTATTTATTTATTTGACAGAGATCACAAGTAGGCAAAGAGACTTGCAAAGACAGAGAGAGGAGGAAGCAGGCTCCCCACTGAGCAGAGAGCCCCATGCAGGGCTTGATCCAGGGACCCTGGGATCATGACCTGAGCCGAAGGCAGAGGCTTTAACCCACTGAGCCACCCAGGTGCCCGGATTATTCCTGATTCTGATATTCTTTTTATTCCCCTATTTTTGTTTCTTTTGCTACCACACTTGATTATATATTTAAGGAATGTGTTTATAATATGGTAATAATTTTAAATACAAAATGTCACCAAATGTTTTCCTGTTGGTAACAAATTTTAATAAGGACCTATTATCAATAATGTGTACATTAAAAATAAAATAATTGTTTCTGTGTAATAAACTATCTCAAAACTTGGCAACCAAAACCAGTAATTTCTTTTTTTAGTTTTATTCATTTTTTTTTTAGAGAGAGAAAGAGAGAGAGCACGGTTGGGAAGGGCAGAGGGAGAGTGAGAGAAAATCTTAAGCAGACTCTGCACTGAGCATAGCGCTCCCTACATAGGGCTCCATCTCACCACCCTGAGATCACCCACGACCTGAGCCAAAACCAAGAGTCGGATGCTCAACCAACTGTGCCATCCAGGTGCCCCAAACAGTAATTTCTTATTGTTGTTTATGATTCTCTAGGTTGTAAACATATCTAGACAGTGTTCTTATTTGGGGTCTTACAAGTGGGTGGAGAATAGAGTTATCTGAAGGCTCAAGTGGAGTATATACAGGATAACTCCTTACAGACTACCTTGAGTTTTCCAACAGCATTTTCTCACAGTATTTTAGAGTAGTTAAGGTTGTTACATGACATCTGGCTTCACAGATAGTGAATGTTCCAAGATGTGGATGCTGCCAGGCCAATTATGGAAAAGACATAGAATTAGTGTTTTTGTATTCTTTGGGTAAATACCCAGTAGTGTGCTTGCTGGCTCATAGGATATTTATCTTTTTAACTTCTAGAAGAAACTCCGTGCTGTTTTCCAGAGTGACTGCACCACCAGTTAGCAGTCCCACAGTGCACAAGTGTTCCTTTTTCTCCACATCCTCGCCAACACCTGTTGTTTCTTGTATTTATTGATTTTAGCCATTCTGACAGGTATAAGGTAATATTTCATTGTAGTTTTGATTTGGACTTACCTGATGGTAAGTGATGGTGAACATCTTTTTCATGTCTCTCGGCCATCCATATCTTCTTTGGAGAAATGTCTGTTCGTGTCTTCTGCCCATTTTTATTTGGAGTATTTAGTTTTGGAATGTTGTTGAAGGCTGGAATTTTAAGTTCAAGGTACTGGTAGGATTGGTTTCCAGTGAGACTCTCTCCTTGGTTTACAGATGGCCTTCTCATTGTTTTCACATGGCCTTTCCTCTGTGGATGCACTTCCCTGTTATCTCTTCCTTTTCTTATGGGGATACCAGGAACTAGGTCTCACCCAAATGGCCTCATTTTAACTTATTCACATCCTCAAAGACCTCATTTTTAAATATGGTTATATTCTGAGGTACCAGGAATTGGAACACTAACATGAATTTTGAAGGGTACCTGGGTGGTTCAGTTAATTAAGCATCTGCCTTCGGCTTAGGTCATGATCACAGGGTCCTGGAATCAAGCCCCACATCCTTTGGTCTCCCTGCTCAGTGGGAATCCTGCTTCTCCCTCTGCCTGCCTCTCCCTGTGCTTGTATTCTCTCTCTCTGTCAAATAAATAAATAAAAATGTAAAAAAAAAAATGACACGTGAATTTTGGAAGGACACAATTAAGCCCGTAATAGGCAGACAGACTAAAGCCTGCTATGTTATCTCTTCTATACATAAGGCCAACCTTGACTCAAGTGAAAGACAAATAAACTATCTCTCAAGGGGCAATGACAAAAATTTGCAGCAAACTTTAATCAACTACACTGAACAAAAATGATGTGTGGTAGTCTTTTATTAATCAGTTTTAGGCTCTATCAAATTCTGAGTCAGAATTTGATAGAGTTGGATTTGAGGGGATATAGAAGGAAATAGGAGATTTCCTTAAATGTTATATATATTCATCAGTGTACTTACTTGAATATATTTTCCAATGCTGTTTTAATTTCCACTAAATTTGGCAAATTCACTTAAATGTCACTGTATTTGGATTAACTTATAGTCCTTAAAATCTTATGGTTGAGAACAGAATTATGGCTTTAAAAAAATAGCTTACTAAATTCCTGATTATAAATACTGACAGTAAAATTTAAATTGAAATAACAGCTACCAAACAACGCTGTCTATATTGTTATACAAATATACTAAACAAGTATTATTTTATTTTAAAGTTTCCTTTAGCTCTGTCAAGATACATTTTAAATGATTACTCTGCCTATCATTTGGCTTTTGCAGGCCATATTATTGATATATGATGAATGGTCTAATATTAAGAAAAATTGTAATTTTATATTCTGATAAAATAATTTTTACATAAATTAAAACCAAGACAAATTTGGTCTAATTTCTAATTTCTCAGACATACTAAACCTCAGGGGAAAAGATTTTAATGGGAAAAATAGGCAAATACTTTTATGTTGCATACTAGCCTCACATTACTGTCCAGATCCTTCTTACACACTGCCCAGATGATTTCAGGAAGACATGTACAAGATATAGAACTTGTCCATATTAATACATGCTAAAAATTATGTCATACCTCCCAACTTATCTCCAGTTCCCATATCCATTTTATTTCTTGAATTTCAATCCCATTGAGTTTCTTTATTGTTGCATAGGTTGGTGCCTTAGATTTTTTGAGTTTTCTGAGTGGTACTGATAGAAGACTCTCTTTGTTAAAAGGCTTATTACAGCCTTACTTCAGAATATTGGGTCATACTCTGTCTGCTTACTGTAGTCAGAGTCCCTATGACATATTTAGTGGACAAGTTTTATAAGCATTTGTTAAAGTTGACCTTGGAAAATTGAATTCAGGGATCCACTTTCTCTATGGTTGAGTTAAACAGAACCCCAGAAAACTACCAGATAGATAGATTTGGATTATCTTTCATAGTTTTCAAAAGTAGGAATTGTATAGAAAAAGCCTGAAATTAGAGTAGAGGTACAGAACTTGGAAAGATAGAATTCAGGTACAGAATGTGGGAAGGTATTTCTGAGTTCATTTGCACATATAAGACAAGATGTTGAACAACTGTCAGAAAATCCTAAAACCAATAAAAGCCTTGAAAATCTGAAAAATAAAAACAACTTTATATCTCCCCCCCAAAAAATAACTTGTAAGAATCTGAGTTATTAATTACTTCAACTTTGGTTTGAGGATCTACCTCCAAGTGGATTGACATCAATGAAACATTTATTCTATCTGCCAACAAGGTGCCATTACAGTTTTATTTAGAAGCAGTTGAAGTCAACATGTGGTTGATGTTGTGTTCTTCAACAACTGTTGGTCCTGCATGTGTAGAAGACCTTGATATGGGGTAATAACAGAGTTAGGAATCATTGCTGTGTACACCGGTATTAACAAGATCTCTTTTTACATCTATTCCAGATAGCAGACTCAGAATGGGCGTAAAATAAACACTATATTTAAGATAATGACATCATTATCAATGATAATTTAAGTAACTAATCTCATATATAGCACATACAGCATGTATTTCTTACTCTTAATTGTTACCATTTCATATACACTCTGGATCATAAACTCTTACCCACTTTTGTTGTTTTTAAATATAATCTCTAACATTGCTTAAGTTTACCTGTAAGTGTGACGTGTACTCTACCATATTTTTCTTTAAATAAGAAATTAGCAATCCAGGTACAATTCAAAGACTACGATTTGTTATTAATGTGCCCATTTGAGATGGACCATGAATATGAGAAGCTATTAGAAAGTAGGCTCAACCTGAATTTAGTTTATCTGGCAGTGACTTTCATCCGGTCTATCTTAGAATTGTCTACTTCTGTAACAAACAGTTTTAGAAGTTGAATGATATCAATGTGCAGTTGCAACTGTAAAATAAAATGTTCATAGAATTAAGTACAATGAATTTTACCATATATCAAATAATTTAGACATTGTTGTATTTTCTTTGGTAACTATGTGAGATTGGAAAATATTAGACGTAAAAGGTTTTTAAAGATATTGGTCATCCATTGCTTTAATCATATAATGTAGTATTAAATAGCCATGCTGACAGATGAAATAAAATACGTAAAATAAGCAAATACTCTGTTCTGAAGTTTTTTGTAACACAAATTGAGCATTTCTTCAGTGCAGTGCATTTTTTCATACCACACATAAATAATTTTGCATAAATTCTATATGTCTAACAATTGTTCAGGAAAAATAATGGTGGCACAAATTTAAAGTTGGATAATAATTATGAAAAATCAGAAAATTCTATTTACTCTTGCTATAGTGAAGATAATAATGTAGATAAATGGATGAACATCACTTTAAATGCATTCCAGAGAGGTAAGGCAAGGTGCAAGTGTTTGCACAGAAACTTAATTTTATCGTCTTGAATAGTGGCTGACTCATAGCACAGAAAATCAGAAGGTAAGCAATTGCCAGATGGATATATTAGACTCTAATTAACAGCCTAATACAAATAATTGTGAAGATAAATGCAATTTGAATATTCTGAATACGTTGATGTCAGAGTCTCACCTAAGAAAATTGTCTGCTTTCCTTTAAGTTCCTGCATTATATTATCAATAGTCAGCTTATGCCTGTACTAGTCATGTCCTTTTCTGCAGGTAATCTCTTTTACTCTGGTAAATCCGATAGGAAGACTTCATGTCAGGAGTTGTGACACTTTTGAAGTTGGCTAAATCTGTTACATTAGAATTTTATTGCATGTATTTCTTATTAAGAGTAAAGGTTAATTTAGAGTAGTTAGATTCTGCTTAATAACAAAGACTTTGGCAGCATTGCTTGAGCCTGAAAGTTTTCAGAAAGCTGAACAGAACTGTCAGAGCGTAATTAAGGTAGAGGAATTAAGCTCACTTTTCTCCCTTCTCTGTGAAGCAATAGAACCTGCGGCAGCAAAGCCAAGTAGAAAAATGGAGCCATGCCAGTTGCTGCACCATGATAAAGAGAGATTGGTCAAAATTTCTGGTAATAATGCCCACAGGAATAAAACTGAGAGTAGTCTATCTTCTTATTAACATTAGTCGTTTCTCTCCTTCTTTTTTCTTGCTCTTTCTGATGGGCTTTAGTCACTTGGTGATATTAACTGTCACTGTTTTTGTCATCTATCACTATATGTTACATTATTGAATGTGATGAGTCATTCAGAACAATTAACTAACATTCTTTGAGTTCCTGCTATATGTAAAAGCTTATGTAAAGGTATTAGCAAAAATACTTTACTCTGACTATAAAAAGCTACAGAAAATCATAATGCTGGTTGTATGGGGTTATGGCCTGGAGAAGTATGAAAGTATTTCAAAAGGGTAAAGATGGAGTTGAGGAAAGGGAAGTGTCATGAGATCTGAGCCAAAGGAGAAGCAAGATCCAGGGTCCCAAGCTAGGCCCCGAGGGTCTAAAATTGTACATACTCAGTGGTGTGTTTCCCATGTGACTAAGTTGTTTGGTGTTAAGAATAGTATGTGCTTTATAAAGAACTTAGACTAATTCTGTAGGCACTGAAGTAGAAAGAGTAAGCAAGAGTTGTATCTTGGTCTTTATAGTACGTTGCTATCACAACATACTATAAACTAGGAAACTTATAAACGACAATTTATTTCTCACAGTTCTGGAGATTGGGAAATCAAAGAACAAAGCACCAGCAGATTTAATGTCTGATGAGGGCCCACTTCTTAGGCAGCCATCTTTTGTCTCCTTTACCATGTCTCTATAAACTTACATGGTAAAAATGACAAGTGATCCCTCTGGGAACTCTTTTATCAGGAAATACTTTGCATTCATGAGGACTGTGGTCTCCTGACCTAATCATCTTCCAAACATCCCACCTCCTATTACTGTCACATTTGGTGTGTTAGGATGTCAATATATGAAGTTTGGAGGGACACAAATATCAGACCATAGCAAGTTGAGTAAATAGTAAGATGCAAAATAAAGTTTATAGTGTTTCTTCAGCTGGATTTCCAAAGAATGGGTTCTGAACTTTATTTGAAATTTGTCAATTCCTAGACTATCAATTGGTACTAATCAAATCTAAATTATAAGAAATAAGAATTTCATATCATCCAGTACACTGATTATGTACATCTATACATGCCCCAATTGGGATGAAAATTGCTTATATTCATATTGAAATAATAGAGTTTACAGATGCTAGGCTATCAAAAATAAATAAGAAGAGATTCATTCATTTATCTAACTGGTGTATCCTAAGAAGTTGTAGTTAGTATATTGGTTTCATATTACTGCTATAGCAAATTACCAGAAATTTGATGGCTTAAAATAATTCACATTTAGTATGTTATTGCTCTGAAAGTCAGAAATCAGAACTAGGTCTCCCTGGACTAAAATCAGTGTTGCCAGAGATGTGGGTTCCTTCTAGAAGCTCTAGTGCCTGATGCATTTACTTGCTCTTTTGAGATTCTAGAGTTTGCCTGCATTTCTTGGCTCATTGCTTCCTTCCATCTTAAAACCCAGCAATGGCCTGTCAAATCTTTCTCATGCTGCACCACTCTAATTTATTTACTCTCTTTTCCAATAGAAGAAGATGTTTGTAAATGCAGATATCATATTTGTAGTCTTTATATTCCCTATATCAGTGCCTACTATAGAACTAGTATATAATAAAACAATAATAGATGAAATTAGTGAACTTTTAAATGAATGGTAAAAAAAAAAACTTTTAATTAAGACCAAATTTTTTTTCAAGTCTTTCATCCTGATAAAACAAAGTTAATCATTTTATTAAATTAACCATTGACAACCTGAAATACCTAACAAAGCCTATCAAGCTATACATGTAGTATCAGGCTACTAAATTTTCAGTAACTTGTCCCCTTTTTCCATACAACTCTAAGCATAGTTGGTCCAATCCTAGGTACAGATTATCCCTTATGAGAGTAACTTGGTACTAGAGAATTCAGTATTCTATTGCCCTTGTTTTTTAGGTTCTTATCTTGTGTTCTGAAAAATGTGGCTTCTGCACTGGCTGGTGTTTATCTGATAGCCAGTGTATAAAAGACAACTGCATTCCTGCCAATTGCCTATTTGGGTTTCTAAATAGTAGTTTTCCCGAGATTTTTCATGGTCAGATGCTAGAAATTTTAGGTATATACTCATTTCTCCAAATTGGAAATCTTGAATGTTGTCTACTTCTTTGGAGTATTAATCCTCAGTAAGCATGGCCATCGTCTCATCTTACAGATAAAGAAGTTGAAGCTCAGAGCAGTTAAGAACTTAATTTGAGGACCTAGTGTTGATAAACAGCTCAGCTGGAACTCTAACTCAGGTTTCGTTTGTTTGTTTGAAATTCTAAAGACTGGTTTAACTACTATACGACAGAAAGTCTACAGTGCTTTTATTTTAAGCATGATTCTGATTGCTTATTGGTTTTATATAACCGAAAAGGGATAGAAATAGAAATAGAGGGCACCTTGGTGGCTTAGTCAGCTAAGCATTGGCCACAGCTTGGGTCATGATCTTAGCGTCCTGGGATGGAGCCCTGTGTTGGGCTCTCGGCTCTGCAGGGGGTCTAGTTCTCCCTGTCACTCTCCCTCTGTGCCCTCTCTCTCTGATTCTCTCAAATAAATAAATAAAATCTTTAAAAAAAATAGAAATAGAAGTAGAAATTCAGAGAAAAGGAGAGAAAGATGAAAAGTGAAGAGAGAAAGGGAAAGGAATGGAAGGGAGAAAAGATATAAGAAGGAATCCACCAATTCTTTAGGTTTATCATTTAATGAAATTATAATCCTACTAAGATTATATATGTCTTTTATTAGTAGACCAATGATTTTGAACCATCTTTGAACGGCACATGGAATATTTTTCAGTTTTCATAGATTCAAGAATATAATTTGCTTTACATAATTTAAACAGAAGGAATTTTATTATAAGGTATTTGATAATTTTTAAATTCATTGGAAGGTCAGCACACTGTTCTTGGATACACAGAGACAAAATGCCAGGAAAGATTCCTTTCTGGAAAGGATAGGATATGCTGCCAGACCAAGAACATGAAAAGGAAAAGACAATGGACATGGGGTTTTCAGGATTTAATATGTATTGGGTTTTTTTGTTTGTTTGTTTGTTTTGGTTTTTGTGTTTTTGTTTTGATTTTTTTTTTTTAAGAAAGAGAAAGAAAATGAGAATTTGAGAATTGGCGGTGTGTGCTTGGTTTGAGGTATTTTATCAGTAGGGAGATCAAGGTTATCTGAGAAGGGTGAGACAAGATCATGAAGACAGTTTATTCTAGTCTTCCCAAGCATTTAAAAAACTTTTTTGACATCGAATACATTATTTTATTTTATTTTTAATTTCTTTAACCTTTTGATCCCCTTTATCCATTCCTCTCACCCATTATCTCCTGCATCTGGCAACCACTCATCTGTCCTCTGTATCTATGAGCTTAGTTTTGGAGTTTTTGCTTCTGTTTTATTTGTTTGTTTAGATTCCACATATAAGAGAGACCATACAGTATTTTCCTTTCTCTGTCTGACTTCTTTCACTTAGCATAATACCCTTGGGGTCCTGGGGTCCATCCATGTTGTCACAAATGAAAGATTTCATTGTTTTTATGGCTGAATAATACTCCATTATGTGTGTGTATACCTACAAACATATGTGTATATATATTTATATCCATATAAATATTAAATCTTTTTCGTCTATTCATCCATTGAGGAACTTGGGTCATTTCTCTATCTTGGCTATTGTAAATAGTGCTGCAGTGAACATGGGAGTGCGTATATATTTTTGGCTTAGTGTTTTCATTTGGGTGATAAATACCCAAAAGTGGAAGTGCTGGATCAAATGGTAGCTCTGTTTTTAATTTTGTTAGGGAAACTTCATGCTGTTTTCCACAGTGACTGTACCAATTTACATATCTAGCAACAGTGTATAAGGGCTCCCTTTTACCTCTACATCCTCAACACTTGTTATTTTTGTCTTTTTGTTAATACCCATTCTAATGGATGTGATATCTCATTGTGTTTTGAGCTGCATTTCCCTAATGCTTATTGATAGTGAAAATCTTTTCATGAACCTGTTGGTTATCTGTATATCTTCTTTGGAAAAATGTCTATTCACTTTAAACTACTTGTTTTCAGCAAGGTGCTACCTTTCACAGTTGTACCTGATGTCACTTTAATCCATCTAATATACTCTTGGAAGACAATACACTTGTACCTTTTGCTAGGGAGAGAAGGAGAATTTGCCTGGCTGCATTAAATACTGTCAGCCAATCCTCTGGTTGTCAGATCCATCTTCATTCCCACTTTTACAGGTACATAGCTTTTCTATGGCCCCACAATAACAGTAGGATTGTTTAGGGATGGGGATGTGCACTACTGGTTCAGGTTTCAGATTTCTTGTTTCTTGTTTGCTTTCCAGTTTCCTTTTCCTGTCTCAGTGTGCTTAGGTTTTACAATGGACTTCTTACCTTAAAATTTACATTTTTTTCTATTTTCTGTTTAAAAAATATTGATAGTTATATATATTTAGTTATATATATTTATTAACATACACAGAGTTTTCATGTTCATTTTTTTAAAAGAACTTGAAGTCTGTGTTAAAACCAAGCTGAATACTATATGTGAGGTTATAAAATCTAATAAATCATAAATATTTGACTTTATGTGAATATTGGTAAAGGCTAAGAGCTGATATTTTGTAGTTTGACAGTGCCAAATGGCAGTTAGCTTTATGAATTTTGTTTTAACTTTTATCTTACAGAGACTATATTCATTAATGCATAGGAGAGCCAGTTAAAAACAATTGGAATTGTCTTTTCTTTGAAATATGTCTTAATAAAGCAGTCTATTAGGAAAGAATTGGAACTTCATGAATAATCATTTCTATATAATGGTAATATCCTGGAACTAAGTTGTTTTTAACACTACTTAATTTAGTGCATGCAAAGATTTGATGAAAGCTTCAGTGAAGTTCTATAAAATATGGGTATATAACCTCAGATAAGTGTATAGAAGGACTCATGTGTTGTTCAAAAATGTCCCTGAGAGATGAGTATAAAGTACACATAAAAAAGTGAGACACATTTCCATAAGCCACATGGTTTAATATCATTACTTTCAGTCTAATAATTTAGTTTTAAAGCTTTAGTGACAAATATAGAATGAGATTTTTAATGTACACAAAATTCTGTTTTTCTGTGTATTCATGTTTTATAATTAGGTTATTAGCTTCATAATTTAACACATTTTTATGCGGTAAAAACAGTTTAACTGTTAGCAGCTGCCTTTAAAATAACTTTACACTTACTCAGATTTAAATTACCTGTTGACTTGCACAAGTAATTATAATTTTGTCCTAATACTGTTTAACATATGGTGTTTACATTCTTCTCAAGAGCTCCTTGAGGGGAAAAATAAAATACAGAAACATTAATATAAATAGCGATTTAAGGAACCAATGAAAATATGTACAAAGATTAATGGTAGTTAGTAGGATATTAAATAGTTGTTAAAGTATTTGAATTTGTCTTATTGGATTATTGACTTATGAGATTGTATTTTCAATTTTTTTGCTAGGTGTTGATTTTTTACGTAATATATTCATTTTGAGTAATATGTTTTCTAAATTGAGGTTATATATGTTTTTATTACTGTTGAATTTTAAGCCACATATTCCTTTTTCTGATTTTTATTATTTATGTCTATGTCTATTATTATTTTATGTCTATATTTATATTTTAGACTTCAACACTTATGGGGCAGATAACCCAATATTTTTTAATTAAAAAGTATAAGACATAAAGTTTAGGACAATATTAAAAGTTATAAACACAGTCAAAATCCTAGTTATTTAGGTGTGATTTTAAAATGGGACATGTTCAATTGCACTACTTGGTATTTACCCCAAAGATACATATGTAGTGAAAAGAAGGGCCATTTGTACCCCAATGTTCATAGTAGCAATGGCCACAGTCACCAAACTGTGGAAAGAGCCAAGATGCCCTTCAACAGACAGATGGATAAATAAGATATGGTCCATATATACAATAGAGTATTACGCTTCCATCACAAAGGACGAATACCCAACTTTTGTATCAACAGGGACGGGACTGGAGGAGATTATGCTGAGCGAAATAAGTCAAGCAGAGAGAGTCGATTATCATTGTGGTTTCACTTAATTGTGGAGCATAAGGAATAACATGGAGGACATTGGGAGAAGGAGAGGAGAAGTGAGTCGGGGGAAATTGGAGGCTGAGACAACCATGAGAGACTGTGGACTCTGAGAAACAAACTGAGGGTTTTGGAGGGGAGTGGGGTGGGGGGTTGGGTGAGCCTGGTGGTGGCTATTAAGAAGGGCACATAGTGCATGGAGCACTGGGTGTGGTGCATAAACAGGGAATCTTGGAACACTGAAAAAAATTAAATTAAATTAAAAAATAAAATAAAATGGGGCATGCTCAAGTGTTTGCTCAGAAGTTATCTGTGTACAATGTTGTTCTGCTAAACCACAAAGTCTATTTAAACTCATGGTTTATCTGAAAGGTAGTTATAGTACAGGCTTTAAATTCTTGAGTGCTTTAATGTGCTAGACAGATTTTTTTTAAAGATTTTATTTATTTATTTGGCAGGCAGAGATCACAAGTAGGCAGAGAGGCATGCAGAGAGAGAGAGAGAGAGAGGAGGAAGCAGGCTCCCTGCCAAGCAGAGAGCCCGATGCGGGGCCCGATCCCAGTACTCTGGGATCATGACCTGAGCTGAAGGCAGAGGCTTTAACCCACTGAGCCACCCAGGCGCCCCTGCTAGACAGATTTTAACATGCTTACATATTTTTTCTCAGGAAAGACTCCATAAATTAGCCTAGACATTTTAGTCCATTTTTTATAAGAAGAAACTGAGTCTATCTTAATCTCACAAAACAAACTGAGGGTTGCTGTGGGGAGGAGAGGGGGGCTGGGAGAGGCTGATGGGGTTATGGACATTGGGGAGGGTATGTGCTATGGAGAGTGCTGTGAAGTGTGTAAACCTGGCGATTCATAGACTTGTACCCCTGGGGCTAATAATACATTATATGTTTATAAAAAAATAAAAAATTAAAAATAATTAAAATAAAAAAATTAGAAAATACAAAAGAGATAAAATGTACATAGGGTTTGCCTGGGGCTTAGAGTTAGAGATCTACTATAGAGTTAATATGAAGACATTTTTGGGGTGATGAAAGAATTCTAAATCTAGAATGTGGTAATAGTTACGCAGTTGTGTAAATTTACTAAGCATTAAATTTATAATTTATTAAAATGTAAAAAAAAAAAAGAAGAAACTGAGTCTTGAGTCTTTCATATTTCTAATACATCTCTAATAAATGGCAGAGCCAGGCTGATTTCAAAACCCATGCTTGAAGCTACTATGCTATACTAAATATTGTACCCTGAGCTACATGCTATTGTCTGTCATCTGTATTAACTGGCTGAAGATGGGGACTAGATCAGAGTACCTTTTATGACTGACCACTCAAAGGATGTTTTTTTTGTTTTTTTTTTTTGTTTTTTTTTTTAAAGATTTTATTTATTTATTTGACAGAGAGAGATCACAAGCAGGCAGAGAGGCAGGCAGAGAGAGAGAGGAGGAAGCAGGCTCCCTGCTGAGCAGAGAGCCCGATGTGGGCCTCGATCCCAGGACCCTGAGATCATGACCTGAGCCGAAGGCAGCGGCTTAACCCACTGAGCCACCCAGGCGCCCTCAAAGGATGTTTTGACTAGATAATTCAGTATTATAAAAGAGCTTGTTATCGTAATTTCTTTTAACAAGCTATGAAAAATACTTTTAAATACATCTAATAGCCTATAGTTCTTTCTCAACTGCAGTTAACTCCTCTGTTTCTGTGGAATAATTTATCACTCATTTTATCTTGGGATTTAAGGAAACTAATAGATTCTGAATTCCCAGGAGAGGAGTTTATTACTTCTAACTTTATCTAGATTGCTTTTAGGGGTTCAGATAAATGTGGGCCTAAAGTAATGTGTTAATCTATATCTGGATCAGCATATGTAATAGTTACAACTTAAAAAAAAAAAAAGATGCTCTAATTTCTAGGGAGTCATTTTCAGATATTAGGGGCAGTTTTAACCCTAAGTGAGAAAAGCTTCGGAGATTGATCTCAAATGATATTCACCAATATGTGAGGATGGAAATACTGTGTTTTGTTAGGTCACAGTCCTACCTGCTGACTTTCTTTGCTCTAGACACTCACTCCTGATTGATTTCATACCATATCTGACCTAATGCTTCCAAATTATTTTACGTCTATGCCAGACCTCTCTGAGTTCCAGACTCATATACACAAATGCCTGCTGATTATATCCCCACTTGGATATTTACCCAGATCTCCAAATAGACAAAACCATTCAGAACTTTTTATTCTTAGACCGTTTTATCCAAGTCACTGCTAAATCTATTCCTCTCTGGTTCTCTGTATTTCCTTCATAATTTCAATAAATAGTTTTGTTCACTCCTTCATTGCTGAGGCAAGAAAAAAAAGGAAAGAAAAAGAATAGAATTCCATACTTCATCCTTCTCATACTTTCCCGCACCCATTCCATCTTTAGCAATCAGCTGTGCCTTGGGATATAAGTATATCCCAGTTCTGCACATTTCTTCCACTTATGCTACCATCACCATCATGATCTCTCACATTGACTATCACAACCGTTTCTCATTGGTTTTCCTGTTTCTACTCTTGTCCTCTCTATAATCCATTTTCCACATAGAAGCCAGAGTTCTCTTTATAAAATTTAGATTAGTTTACGTCATCCTCCAGCTTAAAATGCTCCAGTCGTGTCCCATCAAACACAAGGTTAAAGTGAGACTACTTTCCAAGTTCTTTGTGCCTTATATGTTCTAGCCCATGATAGCTTTTCTGATCTCATCTCTGATTTCTCTTGCATGTTTTTTTTTTTTTTCCTTGATTTGGCCTTGCTGACCTTCTTGTTGTTTCTCAAACATATCAAGTTCTCTCCTTCCTCAGGATAGTTGCATTAACTTCTTCTTTTGTTTCCATTTTTATTCTCTAGATTACCTTATGGCTCATTCTCTCAATGGATTTAAGAATCTGTACCCCTGTTAGCTTTTCCTAAAAAGGCTTTCCTATTGCAACCCCTTTTCTTGCTTTATTTTTCTTCATGGCGTTTATTATTTTTCATAGCACAAAACCCTTGTCACCTGGCATGACACTGTTTGTGTGTATTTAAAGTCAGTTTTGCTTAGTAAAATAGAAACTCAGCATGGACAGTCACCTACCCCATTGTTTCCTTAGTTCATGCAACAGTGACTGGCACAGAACACCTATTTAATAAATATTCATTAAATGAAAGACATATTGCTATTTCATACTATATTTTATTTTAACACATATATTTATATGTATGTGATACACTCACATATTTAAATGCATATATGTATATAGATATGATATGCATAGGAGTGTTTTTATCATATTTTATGTTAGCAGAAATCTTGATAACATAATTTCCTATGATACTGAATTATCTAACCAAAACAACCTCTGCAGGGCCACAGATTTCATGTAGCCCTTGTCTTTGTCCAATTAATACATGTTACCTAGAATTAGCCAGACAGTTGTGTATAATTCAGTATGCAACCTGTAGTCCAGAAAAAAAAGAGTTGAGTGCTTTAATTTGATGTAACCCATTTGGTGAGGTTACTTAACACTCACTTGTGTATCCTTTCTTTCCCTTGACTACATCTACTATTTTTCTGACTTGAAAATCTTGGTTAAAATTTTTGATACTTGGTTGTAGTTCGAAATTGTATTCAGCTGCAAAAACAAAACAAAAAAAGAAAAAACACAATAACAGTACTTTACATTCTATTGTATTTATTCTTAGAAATAAAAGAGGTCTGGAGGCGGCAGCACAGATGGGGTGAATAAGGCTCCTCATAGAAGTTGTGTGGGGCCCTGACTCCTATGATATCATTCTGTTCTGCTTTCCTTAACTCCACCTACTGTACCAAAGGCTACTTCATAGTCTAGTGGCATTGTGTCTTCACAGCAGTGTTTCAGATAGTAGCAGGGAGGAAATGGGAAGGAGAAAGAGACATTCTTCCTAGTTGAGTTGGCTTCCTAATACGGAGCCACTCTGGAAACACCACACAACACTTCTATTTATGTGTCATTGGCCAAGCTAACTGAAAAGAAAGCTGGAAAAATGTAATTTTTTAATTAGAAATGTTACCAGTGGGAGAACCTGCATCGTGTGAATGGAGGGTTTGGTCCTTGGATTCCCAGTGGAAGATTTATCTGGGGATCCTCACTTGAATAAAGACAGCCAGAAAGAAACTAGCAAAGCATAAAGCAGTTTCTTTCTGTCTTTCATTCTTTCTTTCTCTCCTTCTTTCCCCCCACAAAGCAGTTTCTTAAAGCAAAAGGACACTCTCTCACGATGGGAGTGCAGTCAGGCTCCCTGAGGTGGAACTGACTCCTAGATTGTTTTGCGACTGTTCTGCGACTATTTGATATTTGTTGTATGTCTCTGGACTGGGAGGAACTGTGATGTACAGTGGGGTGGTCTCCCATGGAGGCTGGTTCCAACCATTTTGGAGACTCCTCCGACTGGTTGTGAAGGGGAGTTTTTAACCTTCCAGGGTTTGTGCCTGAACCTTCATGGCAGCCTTTCTCCATGGGGTGGAAGGTTATCACCCCAATGCAAATGCATTAAAATGAGTCTGGGGTGTCGGAGTGGAAGAGTAGAAGGCATGTTCTGCACCTGTGAGCTATTGGTCTGTTAGTCCCAAGGTCTTGGAAGCCATAATATCAGGATATTGTGCCCCCAGGCTTTTAAGTGACCCTATTTATCATTGCCCTTGCTTCCAGCTCCTATTTTTATCACTCCTCCCTCAAGGACTTCAGACTCTGCCTCTGGTCATTCCTTCCACTGCTTTGGCCTAACAGAAACATTGCTATCCCAAATAACATCAGGGCTGTGTCGCTAGGTAGAAGAGGAAGTAGTTATTGGTGAGCAAGTAACAAGTCTATTTCAAACATATCTCTGTTTCCTGTAGAATGTATTACACTGTTACAGTTATTGACATATGTTTATTTTTCCATGTCTTCCTTATAAATCCCACCCCATATGTCACATTATTGGGCTCTTTCAGTAATTTGCCATCCCATCTAGCGGTGTGTTTTACACAAGAGTTAGTCAGTAAATACTTGTTAAATATAGATCACACGACTCAAACCTATTAGCTTGATTTCATTAGCCCCTTATTCTGGCAGATGTGGAAATCCGGAGAAGCCTTGTCTCTTACGTTGCCTGAATTTCTACAGATATCTTAAAAATAAGAAAAATGAACACATTCTATTTAATACAGGGTTCTCACATAAATGGCCAAATTGTCTACTTAAATTTGAAAGAGAACGCAACTGAGTTATCAACAGACTTTGGTAGAGAAGTATTAGCAGTGCAAACACCATTAACTGATTTGTATGAAATAAAACAACCAGCCTCCAAAACCTCCGAAAGTAATTTATAAATAAAAGAGCTATTAGTTACCTCAGTGAAGAAAAACACAGGAGGTGAAGATCCAACAATATTTGGTTTTTTGGTTAAATCTTATGCAGTGTGAAATTTGCATTTCTAAAATACATTTAACATTTTATTCAGAAAATATTTTCCTTTTACCTGAAAGCAAGCTTTTAAAATGCATTAAGATAATATTTAATATAAAAATGCTTACTTTCTTTCCAAATGCCAAATGCCATCTCCATGGTTTGTATAACTTCGTAATGGTATCATTAACATAGCACTCATCTCTATGTTCAACTTCTCTACAAGCAGCTTATGATGTTTTTTAAGAATGATTCTTGAAAAATACCATGTATCAAAATAACATGAGTTTTGTTTTGCTTTTCAACTTAAATTTTCTTAATTGAAGTTAGCTAATGATGTGGAAATGTTGAGGTTTGGAGGAAAAGGTCAAAAAGAATTCTTGCGATGTCTTTAGTGCAAAAAAGGTGGTTTTATTAAAGCACAGGGACAGGACCCATGGGACAGGACCCATGGGCAGAAATGGCTGCACTGGGTTTGTGAGGAACGATTGATTATATCCTTTCACGTTGGGAGGGGTTTAGAGATACCTTAAGTCTCTAAGGACTTGGGAGGGAAGATTTCAAGGACCTTGAGAGGGCTAGCTGCTCTGGGGAAAATGTCCTTTATTACTGTCTAATAGTCATGAAACCCTTCGGATGTATATCAGTGGGCCGTATGCATGGAGGATCACTGCTATTATATATCGAAGGGACCAGAGATAAAGGAAGTTTCCAAAGGAATTTTTATATGTTTAAGTAGACTTACAGGACCCTGGAGTTCAGGATAATGTTAAACTAAAATTGCCTTTTGCCTTTAGCAAAGTATTAACATTGAAGCAGTTGAGTTCTTAGGAGGAAGGTCACTCTGCCTGTCTCAAGGACTTGTCAGTGGACTCTAAGTAGTAAGAAAATTTACTTTTTTTATTTTGCCTTTGTTTCCTGTATCAGCTTATATGATATTTTTAAGAGTCTAATTTTCTGAGCACTCGATAGATTTGTTTTATGACATTATGTAATATTATTATCCAACTATCACTCATAGCTTTATATCATGTGCCAAGTATTTTAAATTTTGAGATTCTTCTGATACACACTCACATGAATTTTCTTACAATCTTTTATAAAAATTGAAAAGTTGGGGTCTTTGGGTGGCTCCATTAGTTAAGTGTCTACTCTTGACTTCAACTCAGGTCATGATCTCAGGGTCCTGGTATTGGGCTGCATCGGGCTCCACTGTCAGTGGGGAATCTGCTTGAGGAAGCTCTGTCTCCTTCTCCCTTGCTCCTCCCTCTACCCCATCCATACCCCCCCTCTCTCTCAAATACATAAAGAAATCTTTAACTACAACAAAAAAGAATTGAAAAGATACAAAAATGATGTTCCCAGTTCTCATATCAAATTTTGAACTGGTAAAGGACAAGAAATACACGTAAAACATCCTCTGAAATGCTTAGCAAAGTGCCTTATATATTTCAGGTTTTCATTAAGTACCTACTGAATAAAAGTACTTCTTAAATTTCATTAAGTACTTCTTGAAAGTATAGCAGAACCTTAGGTTAAAATGTTGAAATAAGGAATACAGAGGATGCTTACATGTGTTTTTTCCACAGATGTTAATATATTATTTAAATTAAAAATAAATTTCCAGGTTCAGATTCAAACCTAGATAAAGAATTAAGTAAATTGAGGGTAACTTTGTTTCCTCTATCTTTTAAAAAAAATCATTTCCGTTAATAAAAAGATTTACTATGGTTTGTTACTATTTTTTCTCACTCTTAAATGGTGGGATGAGAAAGAAATGATAAAGCTGAGGTAGTGCTCCAGAATCTTGATCATTTGATCCAGGGAACTGAGGGGGCAAAGAACTACCAGATTAAAAATTGGAAAAGACATGAATCCACATGAAGAATCCACATGAAGTTGCTAATTAGGAAACTAATTGTAAGGGGTACTCCAGATGCATAGGCCAAAGACTGGCTTATGCTAAGGTAGTGAATTGAGAGTAGCTCCCATGTCTCATTGTGATGGTAAGGAGGAGTAAGGAACAAGACGGAACAATCTGGTGTCTGTTGGTTATGTGACCCTGAGAATCACATTGAATACTTAATGCTTGGAGGGAATGGAAACTTAATGATATTTCAGACTATGGGATATGAATTTTCCCCATTTTGTCATGATCTCTTATTACCATTCTATATCTTCCCTTAATCTCTTTTTTCTTAAATCTTTTTTTTTTTTTTTGGTGTATATTCAAACTACTTTTACCTTTCCCTAAACCATCTGTATGACCAAAGCTTAGTCATCCTTCAAGTCCAAGACCAACTATCAGATTCTTTTAGTAATATTTCCAGACACCAACACTACCTTCTAAGTAGTGGTCTGTATCTTTCTTTCATGCTTATTCTTTCAAAAGGACCTCTTAAAATAATCTTAATTATAGTACCTATGACAGTGCATTAGAATAATTCATGTATTTCTCCATTAGACTATAATTGATCTGATGGCAAGTATGTTGTCTTATTTATCTCAGAATCAGTTGTGTATAATGCATTGTCTATAGTGTCTAATCAATAACAGACTTTCAATAAATCTCACTGAATAGAAAGAATAAGTATAAAGTTGCATCGAGTTTTTTCAGAGCATTGGGGAAGAGAAAAAACAAATGGCTCAAGCTACTTCTGCAAAAGTAAGTTTATTTTATAAATAAAACAGGGGTTCAAGGGGGAAAATAAATAGTTTCAGAAGCAAAATAACTGGAATTAGTGCTATGCTAGTAAGTGTGTAATAATAACTCTTTAAAAAAACTGATTTGTAGCATTTGCCAATTTCTGTGATATCATTATTCTGCATGCCAGTTTCAAGTTACCAAGTCATTCACTGAGCTTGGAGTTGGGAAAAGATAAATACAGTCAGCTCTCGAAAATGGTACAAGACAACTCCAACAGAGAACTCATGGTGAAATGGAAAATCATCCTCCTTTTTAAGTACTTGCTGTGATTCTCATCGTCACATAATGGAACAGCCACCAGATTAGTCTGCTATGTTCCTTATTCCTCTTCTGTGCTGTTTTTCTTTATCTGCCTTCTCTCCTCTGCTATTTCTTAATTTCTCCCAATTTTCCTTAGTTTCTAGCCAGTTATTTCTACTGAGGATGGGCTTTTGTTGTCACATTAATTCCTACCATGTCAGGTCTTCTGTTTGCTGTGCTTCTTTGCTATCTAATATCTATTATCTTATCTCTTTTTTATTATTAACATATAATGTATTTTTTTTCAGGGATACAGGTCTGTGATTCATCAGTCTTACACAATTCACAGTGCTCACCATAGCACATACCCTCCCAGTGTCCGTCACCCAGCCATCCCTTCCCTCCTACCCGCCTCCACTCCAGCAACCCCCAGTTTGTTTCCAGAGATTAAGAGTCTCTTATGGTTTGTCTATCTCTGTGGTTTCTTCCCTTTTCATTTTTTCTCTCTTCCCCTATGATCCTCTGCCTTGTTTCTCAAATTTCACATGTCAGTGAGGTCATAGGATAATTGTTTTTCTCTGATTGACTAATTTCACTTAACATAATACACTGTATTTCTCTTCTGTAGACATTTGGAATGGTTGATATTCAGACTGTTCAGAGAAATTTTCATTGATTTGGCAAGTTACTATCTAGTATAACATGCCAGAGTTAATGCCCCCATTAACAGGTTCTCCTCATGTTTTTGCCCAAGGTCAGCTTTGGCTCCAAGTTTCTTCTACCCACCAACACTCAGCTGTGGCTAGCATCACAGAATCACCTGACACAATAAAACAAAACCTGTAACTCTGATGTTTTACTTTGTGTGTATTGCTTCCTATGAAAAGAGGGCAATAGGGTAGACTATAGATTTCTCAGGACAGAGGAGAGCATGTGCCACAATTTATAAATCCCTGTGATGTTAGTGTTTTCATATGCACAAAATACTGTCAGTATAAGCTAATTTTATAGAAAAATTAGAATTTTTCTGTAAACTCAGTCTCATGATCATAACTAGTAGTTGCTTTTTCCTAAAATGTCCAGATACTACCTTTAAATTTAAGTCAAGCACAAAACCTGAGTTTATAGATTTCGGAAACATCTTAGGAGGGTGCATCTATGAGGTATAAGCATTTTTAAACATTAAATACTGATATTCTTAGTGTGTATATATCTTATATAATAGTGTGTATATGTAATACATATATATAAATGAATTAAATATGTATAGAGGAATTCCTGTATCTGTTCAGAAATAGAAAACCTATATCTGTATATAGAAAACAGATTTAATTATTTCAAGTCTATCTACCACCACTACACAGAACCACAAATGTGTATTAGTAAAGAGAGCAATGATGAATAGATCAATAGCAAAGTTATTAATTTTATAAAATTTACAAATATAAGAAGTTTGACTTAAAGGTGCACTCATATAGTTAAAATAGTCATAACATTACTTAAATATGGTATGAATTTTCTTTAAAATTATCATGTTTTAGTATTATAAAAGATTATAGATAGAGTATAAATCTTTCACTAAGAAACTTTATAAATGTGGATTTCTTTAGTTTCCCTATACAGAAAAAGTTCCAAGTTTAAAATAGTCTTTTAAGCAATCATTATTGGCTACTTAGAATAAGACATGTAGGATATATAATGAATAAATGAGCATAAGAGGTAATATATGCCACTCTGGTTGAAAAGTAACGATAATTTCAAACAATAAATTATTTTTAGAATACATTCAAGTTAAGGTATTATGTTCACTTACAATATGAATGCTGACTGTACATAGTTTTATTCTTTTTTAACATGTGAATTAATGCTACTATTAATAAGATCTTAACATTAACATCTAGTTGGGGCAGATATGAGCTCATTTCTATTTTCCCGTCATAAAAAATGTGCACTCTTCGTAATTTGAATTTTTATCTTGTCATTTTGGGTCTTTTATAGCATTTACTATCATAGTTATAAAATTAAAGTATTATTATCTATTAATATTTGAAGAATGGCAAAAAGTAAACTTGATAATACTATTTTGAATTCATTTAAGACATTGAGCATGTATTTTGTCTGGTTTGTTATTAACAAGTTATCGATAATAGCCAACTCATAAAAAAAACTAGTGTCCTTTCAATTTATGAAAACTATTTAGCCTAAACAATAGGAAATATTCTCTCCTATGAAGGATTAAAATATTCTGGTGATTAAAAATACAGGTTTTAGAAGAAGATCTAGGTTGAATCCTTGTTCTGTGTCTTGTCATGGGTTGGGGGTAAGTTTGTTTATGTATTCACTCACTTGTGAATGAGCTCTATGTCTGAAGTTACAAAAGTAAGGAAGGCAGACAAGGACTCTGCCCTCATGAAACATTCTGTTTTTTGGTTAATACAAACACTGAACAAATACTCATGGTGTGAGAGCAGAGAGGGACAGAGAACCACAGAAGTAAAGGGTTGTGGGCGCTTAATCTCATTTCCAAATCAGGAAGGCCTGAAAAGAGTGGTGTGTAAGCTGACACTTAAAGGAAAAAGAAAATTAGCCGGATAAATCTGAATATATGAAATGACAAGTAATAATACATAATTTATAAGATTCTGTAACGTAAATTGAAATGACACATGTAAAGTCCCCAGCACAATTCCCTGTCACATGGTAGATGTTGAATAAGTGGTAGGTGCTGCTGTTGTTACTGACTGTAGATGCTCAGACTCTCCATGTACACACTTGTAAAGTATCTTATAATTTCACCTACAACAGCAATTCGGTAATTACACTTTAACTCTTTACGTATCATTGTATATTAATATTATAAAGTCAGTAGCAATTTTATGTTACTCATCTTTGTATCTTTGTCTGATCACACTGTTTAGGATTTAATACATGCCTGATAAGTTTTTTTTTTTTTTTAACAAATAAGTACATAAATGAATGGAGAAAATCCAGCTTTTAGCCATCAATGGGAAAATCAAATTTTAGAAAGAATCAACTGGTGAATAAACATAATTATGACCTACTACTTCCAGTCTTCTGGCCCTGTAGTTATCAGATGAGTATGTATAATTTCCAACTAATTATTCAACTATCCAAATGTCAGTGTCTTCAAGAAAGATTAATTTAAAACAATGATGACAATAATGCACTGATTTTTGTCTATTGCATCTGAAGAAGGATATTTTTATGACTCAGTATGTATAAACAGTATCTAAATTGGAACTGAATTGGAAAGGAGTCTAATGCAGAGCTTCCTTAAAATCAGTGCCTTGACTTTGGGCAGCATTAAATAGCAGAATTAAAACAGAAGGTTCACTGATTTTTCCTTCCAGGTCTTGGTAAGAATATAAGATTAGTGAGGAAGTAAATGTTATACTCTTTTAAACAATATGAGAAGGAATGACTCACATCAGGAGAAAACAGAAAAGTATCAGGCATTTCATAAAAGGGCTGACCAACATGACCAAGAATAATCAAGAAATGGACAAATACCATATGGTTTCACTTATATGTGGAATCTAAAACAAGCAAAACAAATGAACAAACCAAAAGAAATAGACTCATATGTACAAAGAACAGTTGCCAGGGAGAGGAGGGAGTGGTGAAATAGATGAAGGGGATTAAAAAGTACAAACTTACAGCTATAAAGTAAGCAAGTCAATAGGGATTAAAAAAATTACAGAATAGGGAATATAGTCAATAGTATTTTTATTTGATTTCTTATAGTCAATAATGCTGTAATAAATGTGTATGGTAACTACACTTAACCAAGGTATAATGATTAGTGAATGTATGAGCAATAGATACAATTCTTGAATCACTATGTTGTACATTTAAACTAATGTCATATTATATGTCACCTATACTTCAATTTTTAAGAAAAGGGGAAAAATAATTAATTAACTTGGCAAAGAATGCACAAGACCTCTATAGAAAAAAAATGTAAAATCTCTATTGTGTGATAAAAATATGAATAGAAAATACCATATGTTCTTTATGAAGAGAAATAGTAAAAATTTAAATCCTCTGCAAATAAATATATAAAGCCAAACCAAAGAAACAAAATTTAACTTAATTTCTTCCATGAAGACATACAAATGGCTATCAGACACATGAAAAAATGTTCATAATCACTAGCCCTCACGGAGATTCAAATTAAAACCACATTGAGATATCACCTTACACCAGTTAGAATGGCCAAAATTAGCAAGACAGGAAACAATATGTGTTGGAGGGGATGTGGAGAAAGGGAAACCCTCTTACACTGTTGGTGGGAATGCAAGTTGGTGCATTGGAGATGCCTCTTGGAGAACAGTGTGGAGATTCCTCAAGAAATTAAAAATAGATCTTCCCTATGACCCTGCAATTGCACTACTGGGTATTTACCCCAAAGATACAGATGTCGTGAAAAGAAGGGCCATCTGTACCCCAGTGTTTATAGCAGCAATGGCCACGGTCGCCAAACTGTGGAAAGAACCAAGATGCCCTTCAACAGACGAATGGATAAGGAAGATGTGGTCCATATACACTATGGAGTATTATGCCTCCATCAGAAAGGACGAATACCCAACTTTTGTCGCAACATGGATGGGACTGGAAAAGATTATGCTGAGTGAAATAAGTCAAGCAGAGAGAGTCAATTATCATATGGTTTCACTTATTTGTGGAGCATAACAAATAGCATGGAGGACATGGGGAGTTAGAGAGGAGAAGAGTGTTGGGGTAAATTGTAAGGGGAGGTGAACCATGAGAGACTATGGACTCTGAAAAACAATCTGAGGGGTTTGAAGTGGCGGGGGGGTGGGAGGTTGGGTACCAGGTGGTGGGTATTATAGAGGGCACAGATTGCATGGAGCACTGGGTATGGTGCAAAAATAAATGAATACTGTTATGCTGAAAATAGATTAAAAATAAATTAAAAAAAATTTTAACTTAAAAAAGGAAAAGAAATGGTCAAATTATAGTCAAATAATTTTCTAGAAGACTATGTTACTGATGTGGGCCCTTGGGCTTTCTAAGCAATAGAAATAGATTAGAGGCCAAAGGGGGATTCCAGACAAGACTTTTATAGGCGTGTATGTTCAAACACAGAGAAAACAGCACAAAGGAAAGATTCCTCCAGCTGACTCTCCGAGAGGTCAGGGAGTGCTTTAAAGAGACTTAAGAGGGAGAAGAGTGGGGCGCCTGGGTGGCTCAGTGGGTTAAGCCTCTGCCTTCAGCTCAGGTCATGATCTCAGGGTCCTGGGATTGAGCCCCGCATCAGGGTCTCTGCTCAGTGGGGAGCCTGCTTCCCTCCCCCCCACCACCTGTCTCTCTGCCTACTTGTGATCCCTGTCTGTCAAATGGATAAATAAAATCTTTTGTAAAAAGAGGGGGTGGGGAGAGAGTGACATGTAAGCATAGAGTTAGGAACTATTGGTGCCTGTACACTTTGAGGGCATGCTTCTTCATGTGTCACATGTTTAATTAGCATGTGATATCTCCACTCCTGGGTATGCTTTTTAGTATTAAAAATGAAGGGAGACGTCAAATGAAAGGTCAACACTGGAGTCCACCTTGGCACAAACTGGTTTGGTCCGGTCTTCTGAGGTCTTCGAGGTTAGTAAGCATCTTGTTTCCACATTCCTACAAGATTGGCTACTCAAGAGGCATGGAGTTTCATGTATCAAGGAGCCCTGGATTTTGCTGTTAGGGTTGAAGGGACTTGAGTCCAGTCCCTGTTCTCTTCCAGATAGGGTATATAAAGACATAAAGAGTAATTTCAAAAACTACCTACATATGTTTAATGTTTTAAGGGTAATTTTAATTACTTGAGAAATTTACCCATGGTTTCTCCCCAGTATGACTCATTCTCTTTGCTCATCCAGGACTGTAGTCAGTAGCCTCCTGCGTGACCACCTAGTACAGTCTTGTACGTGTACGTCCAATAAAAAGAGTTCACTACAATGTGGCCATAGGTATAATTTAAAAATAAAAATTTTATTTTGTCTCTCACCTCTGTAAACAATTTTAATGGATCTAACAGTAGTGTCTGTGTAAAAACCCAAATCCTATTATTTCAAACTAAATGTAACCTACTGTATCATTTCTTATACTGTAAAAAATATTGTAGTAAGCTGAAAAATGTCTCCCATGTAGTCCTGATTATAACCTTTAGATGTTACCTTATTTGGAAAAAAAGACTCTCTGCAGATGTGATGAAATTAATACTCTTGAGATGGGGAGATTATCCCAGTTTATCTGGGTGGATACTAAATGTAATTACAAATACAGTTATGAGAGAGAGGCAGAAAAAGATTTGACACCAACAGAAGAGGCGGCAATGTGACAACAGAGGAAGAGATTGGGGTGGATCAGCTATAAGCCAAGTAATATCAGCAACCACTAGAACCTAAAGGAAGCAAGCAATATGTTCTCTCTAGAGACTCCAGAAAACGTGTGGCCTTGTCATTACCTTGTTTTCAGACCAGGGATGCTGATTTGGGACATCTGGACTCCAGAACTGTGAAAGAATAAATTTCTGTTTTAATCCATGAAGTTTATAGTTAATTTGTGACAGTGGCCACAGGAAATACTTTTTTTTTTTTTTTTGTAAAACAAAAAATAGAGTAGTATATGTCATCTAGTAAGAGGAGTCAAATAATCTAAAATTTTCTATTCTGAGATAACCACACTTATTGACACATTTAGTGATTAATGTTGCAAGCCTGTTAATGCATAATTCCATTAGATGTGTGAATCCTTAGATATGCATGCCATTTTATCAACCCTATCTGGAACTCAGCAAGCTCTTTCAATCTGCAGACCTAAGTTGTCCTTCAGCTCAGGGATTTTTTTCTTCATCTTATTTTTTTAAGTGATTCCATGGTTACTTTCTTCTATATCTTCCTTTTCTTCAGTCTGGAAATTCTGTTATTTGCTAGTTATGTCTCCTTGATTTATTTTCCAAATCTCTTACCTTTTTTCCCTAGTGATTTTCTTTTTTTGTTTTTTTTTCCTTTCTGTGCTTTGACTTATTTCCTTTACTTGATATTTTAGTCACTAAATCAGGTCTCAGGGAAAAAAAAAAGTTTTTCCATTGCTTTTTCATTATAATATGTTTATTTAGTTCCAGAAAGACTGTAGATGAAGCTCAGCCTGCTTAAATTTTATTACTGTTGTTCAAATTGTCATCTACTTCTCCAGCAGTTTTCTTTTGAAAAAGGCTTCAAATTATGGTTGTTTCTCTTCTAATTGCTTTCTCTGACAATGGATTCCCTAGGTCGCATTGTTAACTTTCCTTGGGTATCTGAAGTTGTATCAGTCTAATGGGTAGTCAAGGATAAAGCAGTGGCCCTTGGGAGAGATTAAAAACTTCTTTACCTAGAACATATCCTCTTAGGTTAAGACCGCACAGTATAGCCCTTCCTCCCTAAGTCTTTGCCACCTCCCCAAGTGGTGCAAGAAATAAGAATTGAGTCTCCCCTGTTCATGAGACCAATATAACTAACTCTCTTTCTATCTACTGTCAGAATCTCCCCTCACTTCCTTGTGATTCCTCAAATGTTTTCTCACTTTCCTGGTACATTCTAGTATCCTTAGCATTATCCTTTCAAGATGTTTAGGATTTTGTAAAGAGCTTCTGTTTCACATAGACTCTTCTTTAGATTAAGCCTAATTCCTTGCTCAGAATGAGAGTAGGAGAGAAAATATATGAAGAAAAAATAAGTCATTTCAATATTGCACTAATTTATCCTAGCTCACTAGATAACATATTCCTGTAATATGCTCCTTCTACCACCTGATTATTTTTCAGAGCACCCACCATACTTCCAGGATTTGTGTGAAGTCTAACATTCCAGATAGATTGTAATAATCAATGAGGGCAGACTTTAACTTAATACACATTTATTTAATAGCCAAATGAGAACTATTTCAGGAGATAATGTCTCTAAACAAGGTGCATGTCTTTGTTTGTTTTTAATAGGATTAACTTTGATTAATAGAATATAAAAATAATTAAAATCCAGAAAGTTGTTCATGTGCTATGGAGAAGAACCAGTATTGGTCTTTGAGTGTAAACATCATCATCACTAATAAAGCTGCATTTATGGAACACATGAAAATATTAATTAATTTTTCTTAGGTGTCTTATGCCTACAGAGACATCAATTCTCACTTAATGATGGTAGTACCTAAAGTATGGACTGTATGGGGCATAATGGCAAGCCTTATTTTAACAGAAAGCAAAGCAGAGTAGCAGACCATAATGTTTTCTCTCTAAGAATTATTTATAAAATTGATAGTGTAAAATTTTAAATATTAATTCTAATATTAACTGTACAACTGAAACCATTATTAAGTCACTTAAAAGAAGGATAAAGAAAATGTAATTTATGCCATTTGCAAAATTTTTTCTCAAGTAGAGAATTAGTTGAAAATCCCTAACCTGTGATTCCCTACAAAGTCACTTATAACTTGTGTATTAGTATCAGCTCATTGTCTCTTTTCTGCTGGACTGTGTAATTTCCAAATACTTTAATGAAGACGTTGTACTGTTAACCAATATGTATTCCTTACTACCTGATAAACCAGCCAACCATTTCGTATATACAAAATAATTTTTCTTTATTCCATAAAGTATCTCACTGTTCTCATTCTCCTTTGGTGGCCTATGTACCTTTCTTTTCCCAAGTGAAAAAAAGAGGGGGAAAAAACAACAAAACAACAACAACAACAAGGCAACTCAGTGTGGCTACAACAGTTTCTATAAAATGCCTCTGTCCAAGTTTCCCTCCTATCAGGAACATAATTCTTAGCAAACAGGTCACTAACTCACTTAATTAACTCTCTTCTATGTTCTTGGAGGCATTGCTATGTCAAACCTAAATTGGCTTAGTATTTAACAACCTGTACAAGCCCTTTGGGAAAACCGTTTTTAACAAAAATGGCTTCTTAAATAGCCTTTGGTCTCCTTAAAGGATTCTAATTACTGTATAAAATCCTAATACACCTATTACCAATTGCACACATATGCAGATTTTCAACAGAGAGAGAGATAAATTTCTTACCTCATTCCCTAAGGGGCATTCTAATATTATTTTCCTTTGACCCATACTTGACCTATGAATACCTGATACACAGATATTTTACCCAAGGATCTCTCACTCCAGCACTTTGGCAAGACCTGTTTAGGATTGCTCTGTACTCTGTTAGGATCTGGAATACAGAGGAGAGTTATCCCCTCTTTCCATTTTTCCTACTTACACAGTATTTTTGTTTGCTTGCTTGTTTGGTTTGGTCTCTAGTATTTACTCTTTGCCAGTCATTCCACTATAGTCAGGGTTGCAAATTCATGGATGCCATCGTTTCTTTTCTCCAAAAAATTGCAGTCTAATGAGGAATAGAGGAGGAAAAAACAAAACCAAACTATAATTATAGCTAGACTTACAAGGATTACTATATATTTTTAAGAAAATACAAAAATGGTGTATCTTATTTAGACCAAGAGATTCCAGATTTCCCAGAGAGAAATGAGTATCTTAGCGGAATTTTTAAGAATAAGTCAGACTGTAGTGGTGTAGGGAAAGACCATCCTGAGCAGAAAGAAGGTTGGCATTTGGAGGGGCGTATGATCTGTCTGAGGACATGTAGGTAGTTTAGGACTGTTAGCTGTATGACTTCCTTTAAGAGGCGGTGGTTGAAGCCAAGGGGGTAGACAGGTTCACTGAAGGCACTGGAAGAGGAAGAGAACAGATATATTAAATTTTAATAAAATAATTCAGAAACTTTTATAATAAAAATTGTGGAAAAATTGGGGCCTTGTAGTATGCCAAAAATCTAAAGATGAAATCCATCAATCTCAGTTTAACAGTCTACCCATATTTGAACACAGCAGTTGAGTCTAATGCAGATGGATACCTATTTATGAAAATAACTTGTTTAAAGTCTTGTTTACATGGTTTTCTCAGTACATGTAAAATTTTTTGATGCAAATTTTTTATTTACAACTCAGATTTTTAGGGTTATGGGCATTTAGTATTACTAGATACAGCTAGGTCAAGAGCAGTGAAATAGCTCAATGCTCAAAACAAAAACTAATCTATTCATTTGAATATATTACTTATATATAATAAATGGTATACAAAGAATATGAAGCAAATCATAATCAAAATGGCCTTATCATTATGTGATAAATATCACCTAGTATTAAAACTTAATTTTATACACACACCTATTTTCATGGAGTTGATTTTTTTTTTTCTGGACTACTACTCTGTGTTCACAAATTCTGACAGTAACTCATACTTACTTTTTTTCCACTTATACAGAAATAGGAACAGTTTAAGGACATAAAACATTTACAGGGTCTTAGTACCCTTAAATTTGTACACTACAGCTCATATGAGATGTGATCTATCCTGTGTACTTTAAGAGAGTCAAAGCAATTTATCACAACCTTAGCACTCAGTTCAACCTGAGAAAAATTACCTGTCAAATGTAACTGTACTACTGAACAAGTTGATGCTGTGCATTGGACTAGAGAATGATGTCCAGCTACGTAACAGATGCTCTGGGTATCATTCAAATTTTTAAAAATGCACTTGATAGTCATTATGTTAACATTAGCATATTTGCTCTATAGAGCTTTCTGGACTGATTCCACAGAAGGACATTTAGAGGAAGGTGTGATGCAACAAATTTACTTTTCTGCTATATATATATATATATATATATATATATATTTCAGTATGAAAAACTAATCTCAAAGTAATTTAGCCGTAGTGTAGCCATTCACAATTCCAGAAGAAGCAAAATGCAAAAATACAGAACAAATCTTTTGGTTCTCTCTCTCTCTCTCTTTCTTTCTTTCTCTCTCTCTCTCTCTTCCTTCCTTCCTTTTTTTTTCCTTTCTTTCCCCCCTGTTGGAAGGCATCATAATATGATTGCATGTGAATTTTAAATTTGCCATTTCTTTGCTGATCTAAGTAATGCCATATGTTTAAACAGTTAGTTCTTCTGCTTTGAAAATTATCCATGATCTCTTTCCTGCCTAGGAATCAGTTGATTTCCAGTTTTCTGATGCTGAACTAAACCAAATGATTGTCCTAACTTAGTGAGCTCAAAAGGCTGCTAGTTGGTGAATGTCTCTGTGGATATGATTAACTACATTACTGTAAAAATATGCTTTTTATAAAGCTGTATGATATATTAGATCATTCATATACAGGTTTACCTTTCTTGGACACTCTGTTGCACTTTCCCTTGGCTCACTTGGCCAGGGAGAATCTTCCATGTCCTGAGGCAGAAGACTACATCCCTGACTTACATATTGATTTAACCTCAAGCGACCTAAGCCACACCTAGCTGAGAAACACCCAGATTCCTGAGGTGATAGATACTTGTTCCATTTAATTTTTTACACAGCTACAGGTAATTAATAAAGCATTTAGTAAAGGTTTGCTACTAAATATGGGAGTGAAAAGTTTAAAAACTGCATAAAAAAAAGAAAAATTAAGGCGCATAAGGATTACCATTTTTAGACTGGGTCATGGGTCATTTCGATCAATATTTCAATAGTAAGATATATGTCAGAGAATGCTTTACCAAACAGAATCTTCAGTGTCTTACCATTAACCTCAAATATTAAAGGAAAACCTCAATTCAAGTTATATTCCTTATATTAACTATTATTTATGTGTACCCTTTAGTGTGCTGGGTAGTTACCATCCACTGTAGCATCCACTGTCTTCCCTTTTTCTTTCTGTCATTCTCTCCTCCTCTACTGCCCCTCTCCTCCAAATCTCTTTCACTGGTGCCTTCTCTTCTCCTCTCCTACTCAATTGTTTCATTCTTTCTCTCTCACAAGCTTTTTCTTTTTCACACATGTACGTACTCAAAATGCATAGCCACATGCAATGACAAATAAATTGAGTTTTGACATAGTCAGATGAAATGTTTTGCTCAGTAGTTTACTAAAAATCTGAATTGAGTCATCTGAATAATAATGCAAATGAAATCTACCACTTGAATTAGGGTGATAGCAGTTTTGATGTTTTTCATCTGTTTCAAAAAAAAAATGCTAGAGGCAAGAGTTTGCCTTTTTTAAAATCCAGAAGCTTATGATTATCCTGCAAATATAGAAATTATTTTTGTGGGACTACTTTTGCTATCATAAATATAGCAATGAAATTTTCAATGCATTATTGGTTATTCAACCTTTTATATAGCTATAATTTTTAAGTATTTATATGTTGCTAATTTTTCATAAATTATCCTAATTTATCCACGTTGTTTTTTATCTTAGCTCTGGCTGCTTTAACTAAGTACCACAAACTGCATGGGTTAAACCAACAGATACCTGTATCTCACCGTTTTGGAGGCTAGGAAGTCCACAAGCAAGGTACCAGCAACTTTGGTTCCTTGTGAGGGTCTTTGCCTGGCTTGCAGATGTCTCCTTCTCATTGTATTCTCACAGGCCAGAAGGAGAGAAAGAGAGAGCGTAAGGGAGGGAGAGAGAGACCTCTCTTGTGTGTGTCCAGGCAGTCTATGTGTGTGGGGGGTGTGTCTCTGTGTGTGTGTGTTCATTTTTCTAGTGCTTCTTAGAAGGACAGTAATGTCATTATGAGGGCCCTAGCCTCATGACCTCATCTAATTACCTCCCAACGGCTTCACTTCCAAATACCATCACATTTGTGGTTAAGGCTTCAACATATAAATGTGGAGGGAGTACAACCATTTGGACCATAACATTCTTTTTTTTTTTTTAAGATTATATTTATTTATTTGACACAGAGAGAGAGATTGCAAGCAGGCAGAGAGGCAGGCAGAGAGAGGGGGGGGGAAGCAGGCTCCCCGCTGAGCAGAGAGCCCGATGTGGAACTCGATCCCTGGACCCTGAGATCATGACCTAAGCTGAAGGCAGAGGCTTAACCCACTGAGACACCCAGATGTTCCTGGACCATAACATTCTTATCTTTAAGGTAAAATCTCTAAATCATAATTAAGGTATGAGCTATTCTTCATTTCAAATGATATTTGTTTATAAAATATGTTTAAGACAATTATTTTGATTTATTAAATTTGTAATCCAAAAGGGTTTTTGTTTTGTTTAGTTCTTAAGATTTCATTTATTTTTTTCAGGGAGATAGAGCATGCAAGGGAGAGAGTATGAGTGGGGTGAGGGCGGGGAGAAGCAGACTCCCCCCTAAGCAGAGAGCACGATGTGGGACTCCATCCCAGGACCCTGGGATCATGACCTGAGCCAAAGGCAGACACTTAACTGACTAAACCACCCAGGCACATAATCCAAATGTTCAAAGAATTAAAAATTATTTTTTATTATTTGTTATATGTAATTGTTATTTTTCTTGCTAATGATTTGATAATCATATATTTTCCTTCAAATAACATAGAGTGAACAAATTTTTATGCAGAAATGGTGTTTTTAAATGAAAATATCTTTATTAACTCATTTATGTCATACACATTTATAGTTGATTTGGTAGAAATTAAAATATACTAATTGTTCATTCTATTCTTTTCCTCCCAACTAGAGAGAGAGAGCGTTAACACCTTTTCACTAAATAAAATGATTGTCTTTAGAAAATATCAAGCAATAAGAACCAAAGAAGTAGAGAATAATTATTAATTCTTGTTTAAATGTTTGGTAGAATTCACCTGTGAATCTGTCTGGTTCTGGCCTTTTATTTTTTTGTTGTTTTTTGATGACCAGTTCAATTCTATTACTAGTAATTGGTCTGTTTAGATTTTCTATTTCTTTTTAATTCAGTTTTGGAAGATTGATGTTTTTAGGAATTTATCTATTCTAGTTTTAGGTTGTCCAATTTATACATACAGTTTTTTGTAGTATTCTCTTATGATCCTTTATATTTCTGTGGTGTCAGTTGTTACTTCTCTCTTGTTTCTGATTTTATTTGGGTGCTTTTTCCTTCTCTCTCTCTCTCTTTTTTTTCCTGATGAATCTGGCTAAGGGTTTATCAATTTTGTTTATCTCTTCAAAGAACCAGCTCTTGGTATCATTGATTTTTTCTATTGATTTTTAGTCTCTATCTCATTTATTTGAGCTCAGATCTTTATTATTTCCTTCCTTCTACTCACCTTGGGCTTTGTTTGTTCTTTTCTAGTTCTTTAGGTCTAAGGTTAAAATGTTTATTTGAGCTTTTTCTTGTTTCTTGAGGTAGGCCTGTGTCACTCTGTATCTCCCTCTTAGAACTGCTTTCTTTGTTCCAAAGATTTTGGGTGGTTGTGTTTTCATTTTCATTTTCTCCATGTTCGTTTGTTTTTTATTTCTTCTTTGATTGCTCTGTTGATCCATTGTTTTTTTTTTTCTTTTTGCATCATGTTGTTTAGCCTCCACATATTTGTGCTTTTTCCTATTTTTTTTCTTGTAATTTATTTCTAGTTTCATACCATTGTGATTATGCTATTAGTCTTGTTGGATTGATTCCTTTATCATTATGTAATGCCCTCCTTTGTCTGCTATTATTTATCCAAAGAAACAAAGACACTAATTTGAAAAGATATATGAACCCCTATGGTTACTGTAGCATCATCTACAGTAACCAAGATATGAAAGCAACTTAAGTATCTAATGATAGACACTTGGATAAAGAAGATGTGAGAGATACATATATGGCCATATATATATATATATATATGATATATTGGAGATATATATATATATATATATATATATATAATATTGGATATATTCACTATGTATATTCCACTGTGTGTGTGTGTGTGTGTGTGTGTGTATAATAGAATGTTATGTAGTCATAAACAGGGATAAGACCTTGCCATTTGTGATAGCATGGATGGACTTAGAGTGTATTAAGTGACATAAGATAGACTGAGAAAGATAAATACCATATGATTTCACTCATATGTGGAATTAAAAAACAAACAAATAATCAGACCATGAATACAGAAAACTAATGGTTGTCAGAGGGGAGGAAGGTGGGGAAGACAGGTGATATGACTAAACAGTCATGGGACACACAGCTTTCCAGTTATGGAATGAATAAGTTACTGGAATAAAAGGCACAGCATAAGGACTATAGTCAGTGATATTGTAAAAGTGTTGTAGGTGATAGATGGTATCTACAATTGTGGTGAACATAGAATAATGTATAAACTCGTGAAATCACTGTGTTGTACAGCTGAAACTGATGTAACATTGTGTGCCAACTATACCCCCCCGCAAAAAAAAAAAAAAAAAAAAAGGAAAGGAAAGGAAACAAAGAAATAGAATAAAATTGACACTTTCATAAAATTTAGGTGCTATTTTAAATGTGGAACTTTCAAATTTGCTGTGTTGGTCCATAATGGATATGGTGGTTTAGTTTAAGTTTTTTAATTTTGTATCAATTTTACAGATCCTGATACTGGCATGGGATTGAATTTCCCTTGGAACCTCAGCAGATAATACTTGTTTTTCTTTTTATGCACAACTTTGTTTGATGTATCCTCTGGTTTCCTGTTTCTACATTGTTATAACAAATTAGTATCATGAAGTGATTCTTAGGTGTCATTACCACAGGCAGCTGACAGGAGCTAAAACATATAATCAGTATAAATTTTGCCTATATGGACCCCCAAGTTTTGATATTTGTCTAAATCCCAGGTGCAATCAGACTAAGACAAAAAAATTAAAATTTTCTGCTCATAAGCGATAGTTTTACATTGTCTTTTCACTCAGAACATTTGATCTCAAAACAAAAATGTTCATAATATTTTTGTAATTAAAAAAAACAAAACTATCTTCAGAAAGTGTATAACATATAATTAAAATACTAAATTACAAATACGTTCCATTATTTCTTACAGATTTTCCTAGCCTTATTTTTCAAAGATGTTGTTTTAGGGAGAAAATGAGGATTATTATTAGAGTTTTGTTTTCAAATCAGTATATTTAGTAAAGTTCACAGTAGTTTCATAAAAATGTGAGAGAAAAAATGTGAGAGTAAACATATAGCAAACTTCAATTAATTATTATTCATTATTAAAATTAAGACCAGTTTTTAATGGGGAATGGATGACTCACCAGATACTTGTTTATTATTTATTGATGACTTTTATGTATGCTAAAAAGCAAAGTTTCTCACATAAAATGTCAGATATAACCTAGACTCACTACTGGAACAAAATGAATATATTTCACTGTCTTTGGAAATTGAGAAGGAAATGTGTGTGTGTGTGTATGGCAGATCAATCAATCAATCATCAGACTGCTTTTTTTTACTTAAAAATGTTTCTATGCTTAGGTTTAAGTTATTGTAGTTTTCAAACCTTTGAGTTGTGGTGTAGCAGATAAAATGAAGCCTCAAATCATTCTCTAATCTCAAGAACATCCTGGCAGAATTACTGAGACTTGTCTGTTAAAATTGATTTCCTCTTAAAGAAAAGTAGGCTTTTCTTATTGTGTTAAAAATGATTTTATCTATTAAGTGTCTTTTCTTGTGAAGATCCTTTCCTTTTATGACCCAAAAGAAAAATGTTCTTTTTCCTCCTGAGTTTTTATATTCACTATACCCACTAATCAGTAATCTGTATTGCAAACAAAATGGAATATAATCCAAAAAGAGTAATCTTTTTTTAAATGAATACAGAACAGCCATCATTTCTAATACCAGTCATCTTAATTTGCAGCATATGTGTTGTTTAATTTTATGATGCTTTTTGATTTTAGCAAAAGCAATAGATGGCAGACTTTTATGCTGAATCTGTCATAGAATAGGGAATCAGGATATTTACACGGTAATTTTGGGACCTACTGGTAAACCATAGGCAAGCAACTTTTTTTAGGACACTAAAAGTACTTGTTGAGATTTAGCTTCGAGGTATATGTGGTGTCTGTTATTATTAGTGATGATGGTTAGGTTTGCTTGTTGCTGTTTTAACAAGATTACTCAGGAAGAGAAGGATACAGATAAATGCCTTTCCACCTATTAACAATGTTTTTAAAGTTAGACTTTATCTGACATAGATAATATCTATATTGAATGGAAAGGGACTTCTGATAATTTCTGCATTCATTGCTAATTGATAGTTGATTGAACTATAATGCTTTGTAATTAGAATATTTCCAGTAAAAAAAAATATATATATATATATATAGTAGAAGAGGTGCCAAAAATTGCAGTTACCTGCATGAAATTATGATAACATCTTTTCTATAACAGCAGAAGATATAGTAGAATGTCTTGGACATATTTTCAGGAATAATTTTAAATATTGGAAGAATGTACTCATAAAAGTAAGGGTTAGATTGGGTAGTCAGAAACATGCTCTCAATATACTCTCAATATATGTAAAAAAGAATATAATGTTCATTTCTTTATCAGTGAAATGAGAATTTTGCTGCCTAAACACTACTTAACAAGGTATGGCAAAATAAAATTGGTAAGTTATGGATGGTATTTGTGTCTTAGGACTGAGACAGAGATGCATAGAATTTCCTTTATTTTCAACTTAAATTTTGAGTGTAACTTCTGATACTTACATAAGGCCAAAATATTAATATGAAATGTTTTTAAGCTTAATTTTGAATATAGGTTAAAATTATTAACATTCAAAAATATTTTTATAAGATGAACTTACAAAAGAACTCAGTCAGTTCCTATGGAATGTGTTAATAATTTTTCATTTACCTCTATTCTGAAATTTTTTATAATTGAATTTGGTTCTTTCAGACTGTGACTTGCTTTTTTTTTATTTGATCAAAGTCATAGGTGTATTATTTCTTGGGGTGGTGATGGTTAAGAAGATATGGTTCATATATATAATGGAATATTATGCCTCCATCAGAAAGGATGTATAATCACCTTTTGTATGAACATGGACAGGACTGGAGGAGATTATGCTGAGTGAAATAAGTCAAGCAGAGAGAGTCAGTTATCATAACATTTCATTTACTTGTGGAGTATAAGGAACAACATGGAGGACATTAGGAGAAGGAAAGGAAAAGTGAATTGGGGGAAGTCGGAAAGGGAGATGAAGCACCAGAGGCTGTGAGAAACAAACTGAGGATTTTGGAGGGGAGAATGGTGGGGGGAATGGGTGAGCCTGGTGGTGGGTATTAAGGAGGGCACGTAGTGCATGCAGCACTGGGTGTGCTGCATAAACAATGAATGTTGGAACACTGAAAAGATTAAATTTAAAAAAGAAATACCATTTGAAGGATTACTTTTTTAAAAGATCTGATTACTAACATTTTCTAATAATATATGAATCATCAAAAATTTGTATTGAGATTTATTAGATGAACCTGAGATACTTGTCTTTTTCCATAGTTATGAATCTTGCACCCTGTATGTCATAACAGTATTTTGAAATACTGTACTTTACATTCTGCTTCACAAAAATAGTTGATCTGATAAATTCCTTTTTGCTGAATGCTGTCATGTCCGTCTTTTTAATACCCTCCTTGTCCATTATAAGTGCCATTAGCCATACTGCCTAATGAAAGGTACCTCATATCAAGTCTGATTACTGCTCTAATGTTTTCCAGGCGTGCTTGGTGATGAGCCTGGCATATGAAACAATTTCCTACAGTAATAAAACTAATTAAAGTAGGCAGTCATCCACATACCACTTTCTAATGAATTATAATAAGCTCATTAATCTCAACCTCTCTTATTCCAAAAAGTCCATTGATAGGACCTGTATGTAAGAGTAAAATTTCTCACCCTTATATATGTACAACTATTACAGAATCAAAGAGGACTTTGTGATTTTAAGTTTTAAAAATTATGAATTGCTGATCAATGCTTTAAGTGAAATGTATACTTTCTAAACTCTGCCCAGATTACTTATTGGCAGGATCCCTTTCTGTTTGAGTTCTCCTATAATTGATTTAACAAAAGAAAAATGATTCATTGTATAATAATAACTCTTCAGCACCTTGAAGACTAGAATTGAATGGATCAACTCCTTATTTTTATTTAGAGATCATATGAGAACGATGAATTGAATACTTGAGATCAAGTGAAAAACACACCCTGTTTCCTCTCCAGAGAGAGCTAGAGTATCTGCTCAAAATGTCAAAATAATTATTATAATAATTATTTTTGGTTAACATTTCTTCAAATTTGTGAGTGCGCAATGAAACAACATAAGAATTACTATTCCATTCTGTTATAAATAGTTTGGTAATGTAGACTATTGTTCTGGAGATAATTTTACTGTCAAGGAGATAAGGCTGTTAAATGTGAGAAACATTGAAGACTGTTTCTCCAATTTCTGAACTACAAATGTGAATAGTAAGAAAATACATTTTTCAGAATAGCAGGGTTTATTCTATCTTCATTATAATTTGATGTTTTAAAAATGTAGCAGTTTCTATCTTGAGGCTCACTATTACTATGACACACGTGAATTTCTCCCTAAAGAAGGTAATTATAAATATGTACATCTTAAAACTGATACAGAATGTTTGTAGTGGGTTAACTGCAAATAGGAACATTTTAATTTATGAAATTAACATTTAAAATTGTTGTTTTCATTTATGAATTTTAAATATCGTGAATTTTTATGAGAAAATGACTTGGATATTCTGTGCAGAGATTTTCTTTTATAAAACTGATGTTTTAAAATCTGACCTTTGTGGGTAGAGGTGTAGTGAAACTGTCCCTGAGTAAAATGTCTCCCAGTCTGGCATCAGCTATAACTGTGGTCGCCAGTTGCCACTATATGTGATGATGAGTTGGTTCCATGCTTGAACAACAATCAGGAGAAGGGCTTTTGGTACAGATTCCTCCATTAGCTAGCTGTATGGTCTTGAGAGAGTAATTTACACATCATCTAGTTAATTATATTCATGTATAAGGTATGAAGAGCAGGCTAGAGAAGTGCCTTCCAAAGTGTCAAAAGTGCCACTGATAGTAAATATGGTGTTTCAAATAATTTTAAAAGACTTTATTTACTTATTTTAGAGAGAGAGAGAGAGAGAGGAAGCCCAAGAGCCAGGGGGATGGGCAGAGGGGGAGAGAGAGGAAAAGAATCCCAACAGACCCCACACTGAGGGCGGAGATCCTGGAGTTCAATTTCAGCACACTGAAATCAGTGTGAGCCAAAGCCAGGAATCAGTCACATGACTGACTGAGCCACCTAGGTGCTCCTCAAGTAATTTAATAATGATTTAAAATATTGTATGAAGTGAAACAATTTCCCCTTCTAATTTCAGTTCAGTTCTGAAATCGAGAAATTGGTTTTCTCTTCTATGTCCTTAGGATTTTTCTAGCACTCATATTTTTGACAGAACTGTGGATCTCCTAGTAGTTTCTAAAATGCAAGAGATATGCTGCTGAACAGAAGAATGCAGCATGTCACTCTTACTAAGAGAAGTGGATTTTTGAAAGTTGTCTCAAAGATAATAGAAAATTAATTAAGAATGTTAGGAAAATTTTGAGAGCCAGTTGACCTTGTTTTGAACAGAAACCCTTTGAAAAAGACTTGCTCCGGTTAGTAGATCTAATTAATAATACCTGTTAAGAGCTAGCTGTACCTTGAATAAACTTTGGTAATATGCTTTAATGTTAATAGGAAACATGACTCATCATCATAACAGCCAACATTTATGAAATGCTTAATACTAATATTTATTGAGTGATTTGAAGTCAGACGGTCCTCCTAAATGATTTACATGTACTAACACATATTAGTCTTCATCACTCATTTTAATGTTTACAACAACCATATAAATTAAGCAGCAATATTCTTCTAATTTTTTGTATGAGGAAACTGAAGTACTCAGATACTAAGGAATCTCAGAAATGTCAAAAGCTGCCAGGTTGGTGAAGACATGGAGGTTTGGGAAGAGTGGCCTTGCCCTGTGCATCTTTTCCATCTGGCTGTTCTGAATTAGAGGCTTTTATAATAAACTGGTAGTCTAGTTGGCACGATTTTTCCTGTGTCCCTTGTTTGATGAGAATTGCAAAGACAGAGAGATGAATACAGTTGATTCAAAACATGAGAAGACCGTGATGAATGATGCCTGGAAAATCTTTGATTTGGAAAAGCTATGGGGAATCCCTTCAGCAAATTTGGGACAGGTAACCAATATATTTTAGAGACTAAACCAAACCAAGAAGACACTGATGTAAGGCAAGAACTTTCTGAAATTGTACTCTATTTATTCATCCAACTTAATGGCTATCTGTGTGAATCTTCAGATGACTTGACTAGTTTGGTGGTAAAGTTACTTCCTGAAGTTGAGAACAAAAATATACCATTGCCAGAGTTTCCTGAACACCCTTTCCAAGAACATCTTAAACAACTTTAAAAAATAGTACCCAGTAAGGATTTTAGGAATCTTTTTTGTGACTTTTTCCATACCTGACCTTCAGGTCAAATCTTAGTCATCTCATTGGGCATGAAGGTCCTGGAAGTCTGTTATCAGATCTTAAGGGGCTGGGTAAATACTCTTGTTGGTGGGCAGAAGGAAAGAGCCTCCCGGTTTTATGTTTTATCATTAATGTGGACTTGACTGAGGAAGAATTATTACATGTTGAAGATATAATTTTGCACGTGGTTCAGCTATGTGCAGAAAGACCTAAGAGTGGGTTTTCCAAGAGTGCAAAGTCTTGAATGCTGTTTTTTTTTTTTTTTTTTGGTTTAAATATAGAGACCATAAGCTAGATTGCAGGAATATTGCATTCTTATCACCTAGAAGAAGTGCTCACAGCAGAATATTTACTGGAAGAATTTAGATCTGCCTTAAAATAGATGGATCTGTATAAACTCAGACCAGAAAATGTGTGGGTTGCAATAGTTTCCAAGTCTTGAGGGAAAAACTGATTGCACAGAAGAGTGGTACAGAACCCAGTACAAGCAAGAAGCTGTACCAGATAAAGTCATTAAGAAATGGCAAAATGCTGACCTGAATGAGAAATTTAAACTTCCAATTAGGAATGAATTTATTCCTACAAATTTTTGAGATTTTTATCTTTAGAAAAGGAAATGGCACCATATACTTCTCTCATTAAGGATGCAGCTATAAGCAAACACTTGCTCAAACAAGATGGTAAGTTTTTCATGCTGGAAGCTTGTCTCAACTTTGACTTTTTCAGCCCATTTGCTTATGTGGATCCCTTGTACTATAATATGGCCTATTGGTACCTTGAGTTCCTCAAATCCTCAAAGACTCTCTCAGTGAATATGCATATGTAGCAGAGCCAACAGTCTTGAGCTCTGACCTCCAAAATACCGTCTATGGGATGTATCTCTCCATGAAAGGTTACAGTGATGATGACAAGCAGCCAGTTTTGCTAAAGAAAATTTTTGAAAAAATGGCTGCCTTTGAGATTGATGTAAAAAGATTCAAAATTATCAAGGAGGCATATATGTGCTCCCCTAACAATTTCCAAGCTGAGCAGCTCACCACCACACCTTGCTGATGACTGAAGTGGCCTGAACTAAAGATGAATTAAAAGCAGCTCTGGGTGATATCACTCTTAAGGCCTTCATATCTCAGCTCCTGCCATGGCTGCACACTGGAGCCCTTCTCCATGGAAACATGACAAAGCAGGCTGCACTAGGAATTATGCAGATGGTTGAAGACATCATTATTGAACATACTCCTATGAACCTTCTCCTTCCAAGTCAGTTGGTTCCATGTGGAGAAGTTCAACTCCCTGACACAGGATGGTTTGTTTATCAGCAGAGGAATGAAGTCCACAATAACTGCGGCATTGAGATATATCACCAGACAGACATGCAGAGCATCTCAGAGAATATATTTCTAGACCTTTTCTATTAGATCAGGTGTGAGCCTTGCTTCTTCAACAACCTGTGCACCATGGAGCAGCTAAGCTTATCGTCGTCAGTGGGCCATGTAAAGCCATTGGCATGCAGGGCTTGCAATTCATCACCCAGCCAGAAAAGCCACCTCACTACCAAGAATAGAAACTAGAGTGGAAGCTTTCTTATTAACCATGGAGAAGTCCAGAGAGGACATGACAGAAGAGGCTTTTCAAAAACACAATCAGGCATTAGCAATTCATTGACTAGACAAACCAAAGAAACCATCTGCAGAGTGTGCTAAATATTGGGGGAAATCATCTTCCAGCAATATAATCTTGACAGAGATAATAAAGGAGTAATTTAAACACACCTACTAGGGATGATATTATCGAGTTCTACAAGGAAATGTTGGCAATAGATGCCCCAAGGAGACATAAGGTATCCATCCACGTTCTTGCCAGGGAAATGGATTCTTATCCTGTGGTTAGAGAGTTCCCATGTCAAAGTGATATAAATTTGTCACAAGCACCAGCCTTAGCACAACCTGAAGTGATTCAGAACATGACCAGTTTCAAGCATGGTTTTCCACTGTTTCCCCTTGTGAAACCACATACTAACTTCATGGCTGCAAAATGCTGATGATTCCTCAAGGAAAGGGCTGATGATTCCTCAAGGAAAGCCCCTGAGTCTTCCAGGGGCTAGGAAAACAGTTTTGGCCACTTTAATAGTTTCTGATTCATTATTAGAGAGACAAACAGGAAAGAAAGAAAAACAGAAATTGGCAAATGTCATTATGCAGAAATTTTAAAAATCCAAAGTAATTAAATTACAAAAAAAAAAGTCAGACACCTAGTAAATGGTAAAGTTTTTTTTAAATTTTGTACTTTGTATTTCTATTTCTTTATTTTCTTCCTCATGTCACACCCAGTAAGCCTTAGTTAGCTTAGTCCTCTCAGTTCTCAACTGGAAGCTTATTTCTTTGAACACTATATTCCCAGTGACTGGCACATAGTAGGCACTTAAAAAGTATTTGTTGAAAAATGTGTGAATGGATTAATTAATCAGTAAATCTCTTCCATAATAGACGACTTAAAGTGTCTCCACACATAACCTGTTGGACTCAAAGACCTCACTCCTAGTACTTCCTACCCGCTCCTTTACTGAATTTTCTCCTGATTACTTGTCACTATTTCTTTTATTCATCTTGGGTAATTTGGAACTAGGACTGTTGCTCTTATATCAGAATGTACAGCTGTGGGGGCACCTGGGTGGTTCAGTCAGTTAAGCGTCTGCCTTCAGCTCAGGTCATGTTCCAGGGGTCCTGGGATAGAACCCTTTGTCAGGCTTCCTGCTCAGCGGGGAGCCTGCTTCTCCCTCTCCCTCTGTTGCTCCCTCTGCTTGTGCTTTCTCTCTGTTAAATAAAAAAAAAAACAGTTTGAATAGGTTCAAAGGAGAACTTCAATACTTATCTTTGTCTACAACTTAAGTGTGTGACATTGAAAGATATATTGAAGTCTCTCTGAGTTTCAGTTTTCTTATCTGTTCAACAGAGATATTATCTACTCATCAAAATTATTGTACTAACTAAATTAAATGTATTTGAAACACCTAGGAAAGTTTGGCATATTGTAGATGTTTTATAGCATCATACTGAAATATCAAGACATTGGAGCCAAACAGACCTAATACTATTACAGGGTAGTTCTGGAAGATTGAGTCCATTGTTCACACATTTAAAGCATTAATTGTTTGATGGTTAATCACACCATATGAGTTTCTAACCCTGAATTATCTTAAGGGTTAAGTGAGACAATGTTGCCAGAGTGCCTGGCATATAATTAAAACAAAATGAATATTAGCTGCTTCTTTTAGTAATAATTCTCCTTTCCTTTAAATGTTTTCTTACTCTGTTGGTTTAATATCTTGGGGAGAAAAAAGGAAGACAGTATATTGTCTGATGATTGAATACATTTATTTGGCTATTTTCATATAGTTTTCTCTAAAGTATAAGCGTCGATTTTTGCCCAATAACAGTATAACTCAAAATTATATAATCTTGAACACTATTCTGCTTAAAGTTACTATTGTAGGAAGTAGAAAATTCAGGTCTAACAAAAGTTAATTTGTTGAGTCTGTATTTTACAGACCACTGGCAATTGGATGACTATGATAGGGAGAAGATTTATATTGTATTTCTATATTCATAAGTTCCTGAATAGAAAGAAACACAATTCAAGCATTTGAAAAATACACTGGAGAAGATTACTTTGAAAGTAGGATGTGCATGAGTGCATGGATGCATGTATCTCTTGTAGGATGATTGTAAGTAAGCCTTGCTGTAAAAATATCTAAGAAGCAGAATTTATTGTAATCGAGTTCTCCATTAAAGGACAGTATATTATTAGAAATACATTCTTGTAGAAAAAAAAACAAACCAAACCAACACATAAACAAATTAAAAAAAAACAATTATTTTATTTATAAAACCAACACCCCAGAGATTATGTATTTTTTCCAATATTCTGTCTTAAGTTTGGGGAGGGAATACTCTTCTGCGAAGAAACCAGTGAACTTCCTGTGGGATACCACATATAAGCTAGAGGGACCCCTGCATTGCTCAAGATTCCAGTTCCTTTAGAGCTGGGGTTAGAAGTTCTTGGTTGACTTTTGAAAACTCTTTATTAAACCATTGTGAATTATGTATATTTAAATCAAATGCAATAATACCTGGTAAAAGCTATTTCAGACTGTAGTTGAGCATTTTCTTAGAAGACTTGGGACAAAATTTTTAATTCAGGTCCACTACCAGGAACTCAGAAATGCTATTATCTCTTCCCTCTAGCATTGTAATAACCTCCTAATTGGCATCCTCACTTCCCCCTCTTACAACTTGATCCTCTACTCCTTTTTCCCCATTCTTCCAGCTTTATGCAGATATGTCATATCCCTACTAAAATCCCTTGTCCTTGAAATAAAATCTAAAAACCTTCCTTCCTCTTGTTTTTTTTTTTTAAAGATTTTATGTATTTATTTGACAGAGAGAAATCACAAGTAGATGGAGAGGCAGGCAGATAGAGAGAGAGGGAAGCAGGCTCCCTGCTGAGCAGAGAACCCGATGCGGGACTCGATCCCAGGACCCTGAGATCATGACCAGAGCTGAAAGAAGCGGCTTAACCCACTGAGCCACCCAGGTGCCCGATTCCTCTTGTTTTTAATACAAAGTCTAAGAAGAATGCATGATATGGCTGATTTTACAGCATAATCAGGTGTCATTCTGTCCGTCTGTGTTTCATACTTCATCTATACTAGGTATCTTTTATTTTGTTGAACTTTCTGTGCTACCTTTTATCTTAGTTAAGGTGTATTTTATTTTTATTTTCCCACAGTAAAATTGAAATCATCTTTCCCAGATCTCAGTTTAAACATTACTTAATTGGAAATGATTGGTGTGGTTTCTCTAGAACCTAGTAATTCTCTTCCATAACATCATCATACCTTAGAATTCTGGTTTTTGCACTAGAGAGTATAAGCTTTCTTTTTCCATCTTGTTTGCTGCTATATTCTTAGACCCTTGTCAGATGGCTAACATTTAATATTCACTTATTTCTAAATACCCTACTGAATGAAAGATATTGAAAGTAATGAGTTTTAAGAGTGCAAACTAATGCCAGACTTTCCCTACAGGTTAGGTACATAGTTTTACAATGTCAGATTCTTATTTCATTGATCTTCTCCCCATGCAATCTTCCTTGATATAGAACCTGCCAGCTTAAAAAAAAAAAAAAAAAAAAAAAAAAAGGCCTGATGACTTCCTTGAAGCATGGGGGCTTGGTTGTGTAGCCCAGTCTTGGCTGGTGGACCAGAGGAAAAAGTATGCCTTTGATGAAAATAATACTTGTTTGAGGAAGAACTGTACTTCTCAGTATTAAATTCAGTTGATTGAGAGCATGCTTTTTGGATTTGTGTTTCCCTGCATACAACTACAATGGGTCAAACCCAAGAACTATACCTACCCTTTGAGAATGAGTGAAACTAACATAGAAATATCATGGTCTTTGATTATGTTTTTATGCTGCTATTTTAAGTGAGTCTGGAACCACCTATCCCTGGTAATCTTGGTTATGAGGTAATAAATATCTTTCCTGTTTAAGCTACTTTTATTTTTTTTAATTTAATTTAATTTTACTTTTTTGTGTGTGTTCCAAAATGCATTGTTTATGCACCTCACCCAGTGCTCCATGCAATACGTGTCCTCTTTTTTTTTTTTTAAGGTTTTTTATTCATTCATTTGACAGAGAGAGATTACAAGTAGGCAGAGAGGCAGGCAGAGAGAGAGAGGAGGAAGCAGGCTCCCTGCTGAGCAGAGAGCCTGATGCGGGACTCGATCCCAGGACCCGAGATCATGACCTGAGCCGAAGGCAGTGGCTTAACCCACTGAGCCACCCAGGCGCCCAATACGTGTCCTCTTAATACCCACCACCATACTCACCCAAACCCTTAGTTTGTTTCTCAGAGTCCACAGACTCTGAAGGTTTGTCTCACCCTCCGATATCCCACAACTCCCTTCTTCTCTCCATCTTCCCATGCCCTCCGTGTTATTCCTTATGCTCCACAAATAAGCGAAACCATATAACTGACTCTCTGTGCTTGACTTATTTCACTCAGCATAATCTCCTCCAGTCCGGTCCCCGTTTTTACAACAGTTGAAGCTACTTTTAGATGGCTATCTTTTCTTATTCTCAAAAGCACCTTAATTGATAAAGATGCGCTCAGGACTTGACTTTCCCTGAGTCCCTCTTAATGTAGTTAATCATTGTCACCTGTTGGGGTTGGGAAACCTACCTTATCTACTACTCTGTAAGAAAGACTACTGATCAGGAAGGTTCCTCCCCCAGGAATACTCCTTTTTACCATTAATATACTTTGTAAAGATAACCTTAAATCGCTGAAGCAATACATTACTAAATGTGTGTGATCTTCAAGAAATCTTGAGCTCTTGGAATCTAGAATAGGAAGAGTTTTTCTTATAACACTCTTTATTATATATAGAACCAGACATTGACCTCAACTCAGAAATTAGTCATTCAGCAAACATGCTGTCTATAAACCTCCTTTTAATGTGTGTGTGACTGTGGAATGTTGGCTACTGGGATTTCTTTTGAGCCACTCTGCTGTTCTATAAAATCTCAGTAATACCACCTAATTCCTAGGGTTTCTGTAAAATCACCATCTCGTGAAATTATGGATATAATGCCCATGGAACTAAGTAGGCAGTCTTCCTTTATTTTAGAAGTTAAATTTGGAAGATTTTTTCCTGATAAAATATGGAATATTAAAATTAATTAAACTGTTTGATTTCCTTATAAAGCTAAAAATAATAAGAGGTTTTGTAAAAAAGTATTTTGTGTTCATTAAGAACTATCTTTACACGTATTAGGCAATTTTGGCTTTAGCTCTCAGGAAAAATAAAAATGACTTGTACTTTTCTCAGTTTTCTATAGCTGTTGTAAGTATGAAATCATGAGTTTTGTTATTGAAATATTTGACAGTGTTTTGTTTTAGCTCTTTTGATAACTTTTGTGTTTGCCTTGAGCAAGTCACTTATCTTTTCTATTTCTATTTTCTATTTCAATTTACTTATGAAAGATAGAATAATGATTGTGATGTACCTTAGATGGCTTTAATACTGTGAAAGGCAGTAAAATTATTTCCTGATAAATACTTTGAGCATTAAGACATGAGTTGTCCAGGATTAAATATATATATATATATATATATATATAAATTTCCAGAGTACTGATTATACAGCACATTTCCTGTCCTGCCTTCATTGAATTTATAATTAGAATATCACCAGGAGGCAGCTAGTGGCATCATTAATGGAATGTATTTGTGGGCAAAATACCTTTTCTTAAAGAATTTCTGGACTATTCTGAGGAAATCAAAATCAATTTTAACTTCAAGTTTCAACTTAATTTTTTTCTACTAAAGTACTAACATGCGTAGGATACTAGATGATTTGCCCATCCATCCATTCATTTCATCGATATTTACTGAACTCCTCTGTGAAAGCTGCTGGACTACATGATTTGTGATGTGCAAAGATAAAATGCGGTTTCTATCCTCAAAGAGCTTACATGTATTAGGGAAATATATATATAAATAACTCAATTAAGGTTTTTTTCCTTAGTGTTGCAACAAAGGCAAGAAGAGCAAGTGTAAGACATACGAAGAATTCTAACCAGATAGAAAGGCCTGAATTAAGGCAATGGTCATGGGAATTGAAGAAAGGGAATGAGTAAAGGGAATTTTGAAATCAGGAAAAGGATCATTTGTCAGTTGGTTTTAGAATGTGAGAAGATAAATTGTGGATAGGGACTTATGGTTTCAATTCTAGTAGGTAAGGAGTTTGGAAGTCATCACTTCTGTTCTTCACAACAACAAAAGTTGAACATATCAACAACTTTTCTTGGGCTTATCAAGGAAATCAGGCCATAGAGCAAATCACTACCACAGGCAAATACAGATAATTACTGCCAAAATCAATTGACATGGAACAGAGGCCACTAAAGCTATACACTGGTAGGAACACTTAAACTGTAATTTTGATGAATTACTGGAACCTATGTGTAGACTGGCTTGACAGTATGAAACTCCTGGGGGCCATATTTTTAAGGGGAAACCCACACTTGAATGAATCTTACCTCTGAAATCCCACCAGGTTCTCATGGTGAAGAACCCAAATAAAGTCCCCTTGTGTTTTGTTGAGAGGCAGAAAAATAACTATTTGAAATATGCCCAGGGCATTTTCCATAACAAAGGCCTGCTCTCTAGGCAAAAGTTTTATGTCACCTGGAAGTGGGAAAGGCACTTAACCAATCCAGCCCTCTCTACTCTTCCTATCTCACCTGAGGAGGGAGAATAAAGTTAAGGAAGACTTGTGAAGGTCACAATCATCCCAGAAACAGAGGTCTGCTACAAGACTGATAATCATAAGATTATAGAATACCCCCCCCAAAAATCCTTACAATTACATTAACAGTGTTCCAGTATACAGTGAATTATAGCTGAAAGAACTGCAAGGCACAGACTCTGTTAGAAGCTGTTCTTTGAGTAGCTCTTAGAATAGACAGCAGAGGAGACAAAAGCAAGGACAGTCAAGGAATTTGAGGCCTTTGGGACCTACAGTTACAGCAAATATTAAACACAGGCCAACTTTTAGCATGATTAACATAAAAACTCACACTATTTAACTTCTGTTATTACTCAATACATCACCTCCAGCTTTCTTTATAAAAAATTACAAGGCATGCTAAAAGTCAGGGAAAAAGAAAAAGAAACAAAGTAAGCAGCAGAACTAAATTCATATAAATACAGATTTTGAAATTATTACACAGGGAATTTAAAATAATTCAAATTACCATGTGAAGGACATTAATGGAAGACAATAAATAGCACGCAGGAACGGATGGGCAATGTAAGCAGAGAAATGGAAACTCCAAAAATCAAAATGATACACTAGAAATTTACATAAATGAAAAATGCCTTTGATGTACTCAGTAGTAGATTAGACACTGCCAAGGAAGGAATCACTCACTGAGCTTAAAGATAGTCAAATGAAATACAAAAAGAGAAAGGAACAGAAACAAAATAACAGAATATCCAAGAACTCTGAGATAATTTCAGAGTATAACATGGACATAATTGGAGTACTATAAGAAAAGAGAGAGAATGAAGCAGAAAGGTCTTTACATAGTGGCCAAAACCTTTTCAAAATGAATGGCACACATCAAACCACAGGTTCATTGAACTCAGAGAATTCCAAGCAAGAAGAAAAAAACTCTAAACCTATACATAACATATTGAAGCTGCAGAAAGCCAAGGACAAAGAAAATCTTGAAAGAATCCAGAGAAAGAAAAATATCTTTACCTCTAGAGAGAAAAGAGAGAGAGAGAGAGAGCAAAATAACAGTGGATATCTCATCATCAGAAACCACACCAGCAAGATATAAAGTGAAATATTTAAGTGCTAAAAGAAGTCAAGGATGAATCAGGTTCCTTTTTTTTTTAATTTATTTATTTTATTTTTTATTTTTTATAAACATATAATGTATTTTTATCCCCAGGGGTACAGGTCTGTGATTTGCCAGGTTTACGCACTTCATAGCACTCACCATAGCATATACCCTCCCCAGTGTCCATAACCCCAGCCCCCTTCTCCTAAACCCCCTCCCCCCAGCAACCCTCAGTTTGTTTTGTGAGATTGAGTCACTTATCCTTTGTCTCCCTCCCAATCCCATCTTGTTTCATTTATTCTTCTCCTACCCCCTTAACCCCCCATGTTGCATCTCCACTTCCTCATATCAGGGTGATCATATGAATCAGGTTCTTGATCAACTTATAGGAGAAGTGATGTTATTAACTGAGACCAGAATTAAATGGAGAAATCATATGTTCCAGGAGAAATCATTCGGGGTGAAGATTTTAGATGTGAAAACTTGAGTCTGATACACCTGGAACATAACAAGTGGCAAATCTCCAGGCAGTTAGAAATTTGGCACAAGATTTCAGAAGACTGGGGAGCAGGGAATGGGGACTGATCATAAATCTGGAACTGTTAGTTTATAGGTAATAGCTAATACAGTAAGTTGTGGAGGTAGAACATTTAAGGGGAGATAGGTGAGGTATTCAGATAGAAACCTGAAAAGTTTTAACTTTTATTTTATTTTTAAAGATTTTTTTAATCTATTTATTTGTCAGAGAGAGAGAAAGAGCACAGGCAGACAGAATGCCAGGCAGAGGCAGAAGCAGGCTCCTTGCTGAGCAAGGAGCCAGATGTGGGACTCAATCCCAGGACGCTGGGATCATGACCTGAGCCAAAGGCAGCCGCTCAACCAACTGAGCCACCCAGGCTTCCCAAGTTTTAACTTTTAAAGAACAAAGTGAAACGAAAAATAATAAGGAGTTTGAAAAGTTTCTGAGGACAAAATGTACAGAAATCCAGAAGGAAGGGATATTTTTAAAAAGGGATTTTTGTATTGCCAAGTCTAAAGCTTAGATCAGGCTGAAGACTGAAAAAAATGTTTTCACTTAACACTGATGAGAGCAATTTTAACTAAGTGACTGGAGTGGAAACCAGTTTTCAGAGGCAAAAAGATTGAACAATTATTTATTTATAGCTAAACTGCAAATGAGGGTATGCATTCTGTAAGTGTAGTTGCTCTTCCAAGAAATATCTTAATCAAAGGAAGAGATAGTCACAGATAGAAGTTAGGAAAGACAAAGTATTGTTGTTTGTTGCTACGTTTGTTTTAGGAAAGGTAGGAAGTTAATCCAGTTAAAAGACTAACAGAACTAATAGAGAAGATCTGTACTAAAAGTTACTACAATTTAGGGGCCTTCTCAAACCAGTAGTGTGAATATTAGTGAACAAGTGTTTAATCTTTTCCGTACTACTTATGATTTTATATAAAACTAACTCTGAGTAATTGATGGAAAACCTATCCTTTCTACCACCATCTTGGATAATAGAAAGTGTTTATTATGTAAAGCCAATTTATGGCACATTGTGATTATAAGAAGCAAAATTATACCTGTCATAAATGCATATGTTTGTTTTACATATCCTAATAATCATTCCCTTTTCAACCAATTTCCAACAGCACTGTGTTGCAAAGGGTGAGATTAGAGAAATGAAAAGAAGATAGATTCGAACTCACACCTGCAGCTGAGTCTCATAAACCTAGCAGTTGGGGGAGGGAGAGACTGTAAATCTTTTAAATACTCCCCAGATGATTTAGGTAACGTCTTCTCATGCAGTTGAAAACTACCTGTTAGTTTGCTACTCATGTACTTGCTATTGGCTTTCTTTAAAATACAGGATTTTTTTTTTCCTTTCTGTGCCTTTTCTTTTCTTTTCTTCTTATTGTGTAATAATCCTCTGACTTGGCTGGCTCTCTACTTAGGGTGTTAGGTATTGCATAGTAGACAAAATTAAAGTAGCAATAGAAGAACAGAAATCATATTTAAGTTCATAGTCAAAGTGAATAGAAAGGTCTGTTACTTTCAAGATAATATGATACTATTAAAGTGCAAATCTCCTGTGACAAGTTCAGAATAAAGACCTCAAGAATTACAACTACAGTTTCTGTGTTCAAGTAAAATAACTTGACAGTTATTGACAGAAATAAGGTACCATTCACCTTTAAAAATATTGCTTTCTAAATCTCAGTCCAATGCCATTTAAAACTGTATGTTCAAGTTGTACACTTTCATAAGTTGTCATTTATTTTCCTTACAATCTTAACATTCTAATAGATTTACACTAACCTCTTTTTGAACAGTTTTTGTATACTTTCTTAAGCTTAATTAACAGAACACTTATTACTTTCTTATGTGTAAAGAGTACTTAGTATCAAAAGGATTCAAAAACACCATTCTTTCCCTACAGGTGTTTATAATTTAGCCTTTTTACTCAGTGTTTTTGGTGTCTAGTAAATATTCACATAGTTTTAATTTTGTGGTGCTGGGGAGGGTATTTATGTAGATTTTTTAAGTTGCCTTTTCTCTATTCATTAAAAATAATTCACATCTGGGGGACATTTGGGTGGCTCAGAGAGTTAAGTGTCCACCTTGGGCTTAGGTCACAATCTCATGGTCCTGGGATCCAGGTCTGGGTAGGGCTCCTGCTCAGTGGGGAGTCTGTTTCTTCTTTTCCTCTGCCCCTTCCCCCCATCCTCCTGAGCACACATGGGTATTCTCTCTCTCTCTCTCTCTGTCTCTCAAATAAATAAATTTAAAACAAAAATCTAAGATGATAATAATTTGGGTTTTTACTTAAGTCCTTTTCCACTTTACCCTCTGATGGAGGACTTCCTTATCAAACACATTCTCAAGAGTTCTTATGATTCAGAATCAAAAGGGAAGTTGAGCTGGAAGAAAGATCCCGAGTACCTATGCCAGGGCTATAGGACACTTAGGAGAACCACTGAAGTGTCTCTGAGAAACTTACAGAAGAGAATAGTATAATAGTAAAAATTGTTGTTGTGAACTCTGTGTTCTAGAAATAATGATCAAGATATGCAAATGAAGATCTCTGGTTGTTTTGAATTTCTTTTTTGGTTCCAAAATATTTTTGTTTGAATATACTGTAATTCTGAGACTGTACCACCATGTTGCCATAGATTTAGCAGGTCATATGTTTGCTAAATATCTTAAATAAATATTTAGGTTTAATTTCTCTCTCTCTTTTTTTTAAGATTTTACTTATTTATTTGACAGAGAGAGAGATCACAAGTAGGCAGAGAGGCAGGGAGGGGAGGGGAGGAAGCTCTCCGCCAAGCAGAGAGCCCGATGCGGGGCTCGATCCCAAGACCCTGAGATCATGACCTGAGCCAAAGGCAGAAGCTTAACCCATTGAGCCACCCAGGTGCCCCTAGGTTTAATTTAAAATTAGGTTTAAATTTAGAAGTGTATTTTTCAGGTTACTATATAGACTATAACCAGGCTTTCTCAAAGTTATGTATTTCATTGGATAGATTTACCATCATTTAATAACAGTTTTTTAAATTACTGCATACTTATGATTGTCTTTAGTATTTTGACATTACAATAATGGATATCTATGGTCTCACCACTGATTTTCAGTCATCAGAGGTTTTGTTTCTTTTCTTTCCTTCTTTTTTTTTTTTTTCCTTTCAACCAACAGTGCTCAGATGGAATGAGGATGGGTATGAATATCAGGGTGTATATTTACATTTCCCCCCATGCCTGAAGGTGACATTATTCTGTGTGTGTGTGTGTGTGTGTGTGTGTGCTATACTTTTTTTAAAATTTTTTAATTTTTTTATAAACATATAGTGTATTATTAGCCCCAGGGGTACAGGTCTGTGAATCGCCAGGTTTACACACTCTACAGCATTCACCATAGCACATACCCTCCCCAATGTCCATAACCCCACCACCCTCTCTTTATACCCCTCCCCCAATCCCCCCTCAGTTTGTTTTGTGACATTAAGAGTCTCTTTTGGTTTGTCTCCCTCCTGATCCCATCTTGTTTAATTTATTCTTTTCCTACCCCCCAGCTCCCCCCCTGTTGCATCTTCACTTCCTCATATCAAGGAGATCATATGATAGTTGTCTTTCTCCGATTGACTTATTTTGCTAAGCATAATACCCTCTAGTTTCATCTACCTCATCACAAATGGTAAGATTTCATTTCTTTTGATGGCTGGATAGTATTTCACTGTATATATATACCACATCTTCTTTATCCATTCATCTGTTGATGGACATCTAGGTTCTTTCCATAATTTGGCTATTGTGGACATTGCTGCCATAAACATTCGGGTGCACGTGCCCTTTCGGATCACTATGTTTATATCTTTAGGGTAAGTACCCAGTAGTGCAATTGCTGGGTCATAAGGTAGCTCTATTTTCAACTTTTTGAGGAACCTCCATGCTGTTTTCCAGAGTGGTTGCACCAGCTTGCATTCCCACCAACACTGTAAGAGGGTTGAAGGTGACATTATTCTTACCACATTTTATTATATATGAAGAGGAATGTGAACAATTGTATCTCTATGAACTTCACATACTGATTAGTGGTCAAAGCAAATTTGACTTTGATGAGACTAACTTGTCTAAAACCTTTTGATCATTTTGATGAATGTCAAGTTACAAGAATGTGGTGATGGCTGCCCTCACATTATGCAAAAAAGTCCACAACAAGAAACTCTGGTGTTCACTTGAATGATTGAATGTGACTAAAGGCAAAACTACTGCTATAGAGACAGACTTAAGTAGACACCTACATCTCTGACTTGTTCAAGAATCAAGTAGTGACTAAATATGCAAAGATAGAAGTAGTTTATGTTTATAACCTGAAGGAATAAAGAACTACTGTTATATTAAATATGCTAACAGTCCCTTCATTTTATTTAATATTACCCTATATGAGAAATAAAAATGAGCATTTGGAGAGCTTTGAAGGTAAAAGACATAGTAGAGAAAGGTCATGGTTTATGTACTCTCTTTTTTCCATTTTTTCCTACTTCTTTCTATTTGCTCATTTACTAACTATTGAAAAATTATATATAAACTCAATTACTTATATGTAATCTAGAAGAAGGTATAGCAGTTGAAAATTATATTATGTCCATGTATTGATTTCCTAGGGGTACTATAACAAAGTACCATCGACTGTGTAGCTTAAACAACAAAAATGTGTTGTCTCCGTTCTGAAAGATAGAATTCTGAGACCAAAGTGTCAATAAGACTGTGCTGCCTTTGGGGGTGCTGGGGAAGAATCTGTCCCAGGTCTCTCTCCAAGCTTCTGGTAGTTCCTTAGTTTGTGACATTAACTCCATTCTTTACATAGTGCTTTCTTTGTGCACTCTCTGTGTCCAAATTTCTCCTTTTTATAGACATCAACATATTGGACTAGGGGCTTGCCCTATTCTAGTACTGTCTTCATTTTAACCAATTACATCAGTGACCCCATTTCCAAACAAGGTTATGCTCTGAGGTTCTAGAGGTTTATACTTCAGCATATGAATTTTGAGGGAACCCATTCAAGCCTTAGCAGTCTATTACATAAAGTTGTTTGGAAAGAGGATCCTTTATCACTAAAGCTCTATCAACAAAATATTATTTTATTTCCTTATGTTATGTTCATGAATGTTTCTTTGCCTACTGGAAGCTCATACCTCTTTCAGAGGTTCTCATCCCCTAACACTTGAAGGATTTCCTTCCCTCACTTATTTCTTCTTTCCCTTGTATTTCTAACTTTTTCCTCCTTACTGAGTCATTGTTATCAATCTTTAAACCTATTCAGGCTTAAAGGTTTCCATCTAACACACACACACAAACACCCCATTTCAATCCTAACAAGTCCTAGAAGGAGCTTATCTTTTGATAATTATGTAGTTGGGAACTCCTTACTTCTCCCGTATCTTCAGTTTATTTCTGAACCAGTGTAATTTGGATTCTGCTTCTAACATGCCACCTGGAACTGCTTTGTTAAAGTCAGCAATGACTTACTTTTTGAGAAGGCCTTACTTTACTTTATCTCTGGTGCATCTAACATCATTGATCTTACTCTCTTGAAGTTACCTCTTGGCTTGACTATCATGACACCATGCTCTCCTTGTTCTCAGTCTGTTCATTTTCAATTACTTTGTTTTGTTTTGTTTGTCCATAGTCACTTCTCATCTTTCAACTACTGATTCTTCACTACATCAGTATTCTAATGATTCCCAAATCTCCACTCCCTGACCAGATGTCTCTCTTCTGAGCACATCCTGCATTGATGGTCCATACTACATATCTTCTGCTGGATGTTAAAAGAGTCACAAATTAAATTCATTGCATTTTCTTCATCTTAAATTCCTCCACCTCTAACTAGATTTGCTATCAACAAGAGTGAGCAACACTTGCATTCACCCCATACATCTGCCAGACACTTTATTTCATCCTTGACTCTTCCCTTCTCTTTTCCCTGCTGTGCCACCCATATCTGGAAGAACCCACTTTCTGAATAGATTTCAAATCCCCTCCCGTTGCCCCATTTTAGTTTAAATACTAAAAATTTCTTTCCTGGATCATTAAACCAGCCTCCTATCTCTGGCCTTTATCCCAACTAGCCCATTGTCCATGCTGTACTACAGTAAGCTGCATAAACTTTAATCTGATCATATCCTTCCATGGAGAAGATGAGGGCAGGCCAAGTTTGGGGTTGCTGTTTTAGATATTCTATCTACCATGCCTAGTTGTGGTTGTTTCCCTTATATGTACATTAGTGAATCATTGTGGGGGAAAAAAATACATACATGATCTCCATTTCATAAGGAAAATTGAGGCTCTCCAAAGTAGTTCAGACTACTACTGAGAGACATGGTTTTGTGTTAATACAGATTTGGGTTTATTTGAGTCATTGTATTTTAGTTGTATGGTGTAGGAAAATTATTAAAACACTGAAAAATGTGGTTAATACCACCTTCCTGGAAAAAAATGTGAATATACACTGACAATGTATGCAAGATATGTCTTTCAGAATTTCAATTGTACTTTCATTATGAATAATTGATTTGTACAAGGTTGCACAGCTGAACTGTGACAAAACACTCAGATGCAATCTTTTCTATCCCAAAGGGGAGAGAGCAATGAAAACTTTGCTAGATTTGTAGGCTTTTTTTCCTTTACTACATAATAGTTTTTAGGATAGTTTAGTGTTATTTAATGATTATCTAAAACTTCTCAGTACTCTTAAATTTAATTTATAGAATCTTTAAGCCAAACATTTGGTTTTATAGTGGACGTTAATTATATAGTTGTGCAGAATATTCAGGCATTTGCTACATAAGCAACTATTGAAAAGTGTGTCTATATTACAAGTTGAAAAAGTATTCTAAATTCATGTATATGCCATCTTAAAAGACTCCTGTTTTACAATGTACTTATAATTAGTATTTGAATTTACCACTATGTATGCTGTTGCTATCCATTAGTGCTCTAAAAAGAACAAAGCATGATCTTTTTTGCTTTCCTTACTGTCTACTACTGGTTTATGTTTTGTAGCTGTGATCTGTAGCGTCAGCTAATATTCTTTGCTTTTTTGCAGCTTAATTTTGTGACCTCCCAGACTGCCTGAAACTACTGCTTACATTGAGTTATATTATCCATGATTCCTGAGTAGCACAATGTTGAGCTTTCTGCTTTTTCTCCTCCCCAGAATTCCACAATTAGGCTAGTGTCCTCAAGAAACATCCCTAATGCATGACTTAATCTGTATTCTTCATTAAACAGGATACTACACCGTTTTTTAGGATCTGCTAATATTAAGGATGTTTTTCCTCTCTGATTTTTGCTGTATTAAAATATACAACTAGAAGGGCTTTTTCCTCCTTTTATCATGCAAAAAATTGCAAATGTGCTGCCAAGCAATGCCCAGTATCATTCACATTGCCCTTCTGCTCTGTTCGATGGTGGCATAAATGTCCAGGGCCCAAGAGCTGGCTCTGCTCCCTTGCCCCAAGTAAATAGCAGGAGGACACCCACTACCAGTAGTCAGACCTGCCAGCACTATTTTTTATGAGATCTATTTATTTATTTATTTATTTTTTATGTAGAGACAACACACTGACACCCAGATCCACATCTCTGTTACTTACACCTCCCAGTGAGAGAAGGCTGGCAAGCAGGACCATACAGGAAGGTGCTCTCAGGCTGCAGAGTTAACAGTAAACTCCAGCTGTAGGGGTAATTTATGTAATGGTAAACAGGATGGGATTAGCTAGATTTCCAGGGCTCCCTAACGATTGATTAACTTGAATAATTTCAGGAGCTCTGGGGAGTACAGGGGACTATCCCTAGTTGCCTAGTACCTGGTTCGGTAAGGCTGGTACATAACGGCCCTAAAGTGTTAGTGCCCAATAAGGGATGTATTTGGAATGTGGACTTAATTTGTTGTTCAAGAAGAGGATCTAACTGACTTCTGACCACAGCCTCAAAACTGGGTCAATATAGCATTTTAAACAAAAGTAAAAAAAATTGTGTTATACACTTCTGGGTGGGGAAAGGGATATGTTTGCTGTCTTTTTCATCTCAGGACCTAAACTTGAAGTCATGTTCAAGCGTAATTCTCTTACTTCATTTAGGATGTCGAGGAATAAGAGGTCCCCTATTTCTTATTTAAAGCGTGAAAAGCATGGGGTGCCTGCCTGGCTGGCTCAGTTGGTAGAGCATGCATTTCTTGACCTCAGGTTCATGAGTTCAAGCCCCATGCTTGGCATGGAGCCTACTTAAAAAATAATCATAATTTTAAAAATAAAATAAAAATGAAAAGCAGGCAAGTAGGATTTCATAACAGAAAGGAATGTTTAACAGGGTATTTCTAACCATTTCATTTTTATTTCTTATAAAATCTATATTGTGGAAAAAATCATAATCACTTACCTTATTTTAAAAATACAGGTATAATGTGACAGTTATGTCTGTCCTCTCTGAGGAAAAAAAAAATGTTGGTATCAGAGAATCTTAAGATATCCTAAGAATATTTTTCCCCAAGAATTTTATATCAAGCAAGTTCAGTGGGGCAATATAAATTAATATCACTATATCACTTCTTGACTTTCTTTGCTGAGAAGCTCATTGTTGATGAATTTATAAGACATTTATATCTTAAGTAGAGTTCATAATTGATTTTGATGAAACCCATGGGTGTAGGAGATCAGAAATCTAATTTGCCTTGCTTACTAACTCATTCTATGACCCTAGGAAATTTGTTTTTATCCTTATGCTTACAAAATAAAATCATCTTAAGAAGGCTTTGGAAAATGAAGTACAGATATTTGGGATCTTTCTTATTTTTTAATTTTTTTAAAATTAAATGTAACATAGTATTTGCTTCAAGTGTACAGGTCTGTGAATGATCAGTCTTACAAAATTCACAGCACTCACCATAGCACATACCCTCCCCAATGTCCATGACCCAGGCACTCTATCCTTTCCCCCTCTACCCCCCAGCAACCCTCAGTTTGTTTCCTGAGATCGAGTCTCTTACGGTTTGTCTCCCTTTCCGGTCCCATCTTTTTTCATTTTTTTTCCTTTCCCTAACCCCCAAAACCTCCTGCCCTGCCTCTCAAATTCTTCATATTAGAGAGATCATATGATAATTGTCCTTCTCTGATTGATTTATTGTGCCCAGCATAATACCCTCTAGTTTCATCCACCTCATCACAAATGGCAAGATTTCATTTCTTTGATGGCTGCATAGTATTCCATTGTATATATATACATATCTTCTTTATCCATTCATCTTTTGATGTACATCTAGTTCTTTTCATAGTGTGGCTATTGTAGACATTGCTGCTATAAACATTCGGGTGCACATGCCCCTTCAGATTAATACATTTGTATCTTTAGGGTAAATGCCCAGTAGTGTGGTTGCTGGGTCATAGGGTAGCTCTATTTTCAACTTTTGGAAGAACCTCCATAATGTTTTCCATAGTGGCTATACCAACTTGCATTCCCAGCAACAGTGTAGGTGGGTTCCTCTTCTCTGCATCCTCGCCAAAATCTGTCATTTCCTGACTGGTTAATTTTAGCCATTCTGAATGGTGTGAGGTGGTATCTCATCGTGGTTTTGATTTGTATTTCCCTGATGCTGAGTGATGTGGAGCACTTGTTCATGTGTCTTGGACGTCGTCTTTGCAGAAATGTCTGTTCCTGTCTTCTGTCCATTTCTTGATTGGATTATTTGTTCTTTCCGGGTTGAGTTTGATAAGTTCTTTATAGATTTTGGATACTAGCCTTTTATCTGATATGTCATTTGCAAATATCTTCTCCCATTCTGTCAGTTGTCTTTTGGTTTTGTTGACTATTTCCTTTGCTGTGCAAAAGCTTCTGATCTGGATGAAGTCCCAGTAGTTCGTTTTTGCCCTTGCTTCCCTTGCCTTTGGCGATGTTTCTAGGAAGAAGTTGCTATGGCTGAGGTTGAAGAGGTTGCTGCCTGTGTTCTCCTCAAGGATTTTGATAGATTCCTGTCTCACATGGAGGTCTTTCATCCCTTTGAGTCTATTTTTAAGTGTGGTGTGAGGAAATGGTCCAATTTTCCCATCACCATTAGTTGAAGGGACTGTCTTTTTTCCACTGGACATTCTTTCCTGCTTTGTTGAAGATTAGTTGACCATAAAGTTGAGGGTCTATTTCTGGGCTCTCTGTTCTGTTCCATTGATCTGTGTGTCTGTTTTTGTGCCAATACCATACTGTCTTGATGATGACAGCTTTGTAATAGAGCTTGAAGTCTGGAATTGTGATGCCGCCAACTTTGGTTTTCTTTTTCAACATTCCTCTGGCTATTTGGGGTCTTTTCTGGTTCCATATAAATTTTAGGATTATTTGTTCCATTTCTTTGAATAAAATTGGTGGTATGTTGATAGGGATTGAATTAAATGTGTAGATTGCTGTAGGTAGCATAGACGTTTTCACAATATTTGTTCTTGCAATCCATGAGCATGGAATGTTTTTCCATTTCTTTGTGTCTTCCTCAATTTCTTTCATGAGTACTTTACAGTTTTCTGAGTACAGATTTTTTGCCTCTTTGGTTAGGTTTATTCCTAGGTATCTTATGGTTTGGGGTGCAGTTGTGAATGGGATTGACTCCTAAGTTTCTCTTTCTTATGTCTTGCTGTTTGTGTGTAGAAATGCAACTGATTTCAGTGTGTTGATTTTATATCCGGGCATTTTACTGAATTCCTGTGTGTGTTCTAGCAGTTTTGAAGTGTAGTCTTTTAGGTTTTCCACATAAATTATAATATCATCTACAAAGAGTGAGAGTTGACTTCTTTGCCAATTCAGATGACTTTTATTTCTTTCTGTTGTCTGATTGCCAAGGCTAGAACTTCTAGTACTATGTTGAATAGCAGTGGTGATAGTGGACATCCCTGCCATGTTCCTGACCTTAGGGGGAAAGCTCTCAGTTTTTCCCCATTGAGAATGATATTTACCATGAGTTTTTCATAGGTGACTTTGATGATATTGAGGTATGTACCCTCTATGCCTACACTGTGAAGAGATTTGATCAAGAAAGGATGCTGTACTTTGTCAAATGCTTTTTCAGCCTCTATTGAGAGTATCATATGGTTTTTCTTCTTTCTTTTATTAGTGTATTGTGTCACATTGATTTGAAGATGTTGAACCAACCTTGCAGCCCAGGAATAAATCCCACTTGGTTATGGTCAATAATCCTTTAATGTACTGTTGGATCCTATTGGCTAGTATTTTGGTGAGAATTTTCTCATATGTACGTGTTCATCAGGGACATTGTACTGTAATTCTCCTTTTTGATGGGGTATTTGTCTGGTTTTGGGATCAAGGTAACACTGGCCTCACAAAATGGATTTGGATATTTTCCTTCTCTCTCTCTCTTTCTTTCTTTCTTGAACAGTTTCTGGAGAATAGGTATTAATTCTTCTTTAAGTGTTTGATAGAATTCCCCTGGGAAGCCATCAGACCCTGGGCTCTTGTTTGTTGGTAGATTTTGATGACTGCTTCAGTCTCCTAACTGGTTATGGATCTGCTCAAGTTTTCTACTTTCTGGATTAATTTTGGTAGGTTATATGTCTTTAGGAATGCATCCATTTCTTCCAGATTGTAAAATTTGCTGGCGTATATTTGCTCATAATTTTGTATTTTTTAGTGTTGGTTGTGATTGTTCCTTTCTTCCATGATTTTATTAATTTGGGTCCTTTCTCTTTTCTTTTTGATAAGTCTGGCCAGGGATTTATCAGTCTTATTAATTCTTTCAGAGAACCAGCTCCTAGTTTTATTGATTTGCTCTACTGTGCTTTTGGTTCCTATTTCATTGATTTCTGCTCTGATCTTTATTATATATCTTCTGCTCCTGGGTTTAAACGTTCTTTGCTGTTTTTTCTTCAGCTCCTTTAGGTGTTGGTTTAGGATATATACTTGAGACCTTTCTTGTTTCTTGAGAAAGGCTTGTATCACTATATACTTTCCTCTCAGGACTATTTTTGCTGTGTCCCAAAGATTTTGAACAGTTAATGCTTTCATTTTCATTTGTTGCCCTGAATTTTTTCAATTCTTCTTTAATTTACTGGTTGGCCCATTCATTCTTTAGTAGGATGCTCTTTAGCTCCATGTATTTGAGTTCTTTCCAACTTTCCTCTTGTGGTTGAGTTCTATTTTTAAAGCATTGTGGTCTGAAAATATGCAAGGAATGATTCCAATTTTTTGGTACCAGTTGAGACCTGATTTGTGACCCAAGATGTGATCTATTCTGGAGAATGTTCCATGTGCACTAGAGAAGAATGTGTATTCTGTTGCTTTGGGACGGAATGTTCTGAATATATCTGTGATATTCGTCTGGTCCAGTGTGCCATTTAAAGACTTTATTTCCTTGTTGATCTTTTGCTTGCATAATCTATCCATTGCAGTGAGGGGGGTGTTAAAGTCCCCTACTATTATTGTGTTATTGTTGATGTGTTCCTTTGATTTTGTTATTAACTGGTTTCTATAATTGGCTTCTCCCATGTTAGGGGCATAGATATTTAAAGTTGTTAGGTCTTCTTTTTGGATAGACCCTTTAAGTATGATATAGTGTCCTTCCTCATCTCTTATTATAGTCTTTGGCTGAAAATCTAATTTATCTGATATATGGATTGCTACCCCAGCTTTCTTTTGATGTCCATTAGCATGGTAAATTGTTTTCCACCCCCTCACTGTAAATCTGGAGGTGTCTTTGAATCTAAAGTATGTTTCTTGCAGACAGCATATCAGTGGGTCTTGTTTTTTTTTTTTTTTTTAATCCATTCTGATACCCTGTGTCTTTTGATTGGGGCATTTTTTGCCATTGTATTGCCTATAAGGTGACTGTTACTGTATATTGTCTCTGTTCCTTTCTGGTTTATGTTACTTTTAGGGTCTCTCTTTGCTTAGAGGACCCCTTTCAATACTTCCTGTAGGGCTGGTTTGTTGTTTACAACTTCTTTTATTTTTTTGTTTGTTCTGGAATATTTTTATCTCTCAATCTATTTTCAATGATAGTCTAGGTGGATATAGTATTCTTGGCTGCATATTTTTCTTGTTTAGTGGTCTTACTATATCATGCCATTCCTTTCTGGCCTGCCAGGTCTCTGTGGATAGGTCTGCTCCCAGTCTAATATTTCTACCAATGTATGTTACAGACCTCTTGTGCCAACCTGCTTTCAGGATTTTTCCTTTGTCACTGAAACTCGTGTTACTATTAGATGATGCGATGTGGACCTATTTTTATTGATTTTAAGGGGGGCTCTCTGTGACTCCTGGATTTTGATGTGTCTGTTCCCTTCACCAAATTAGGGAAATTGCTCCAATATACTTTCTGCACCCCTCTCTCTTTTTTCTTCTTCTGGATCCCAATTATTCTAATATTTTTTCATCTTATGGTATCAGTTATCTCTTGAATTCTCTCTTCATGATCCAGTAGTTGTGTATCTCTCTTTTCCTCAGCTTTTATTTTATTATTTATTTACTTATTTTATTTTATTCTCCATCATTTGGTCTTCTATATCACTAATTCTCTCTTCTTCCTCATTTATCCTAGCAGTAAGAGCCTCTGATTTTTATTGCACCTCATTAATAGCTTTTAAATTTCAACTTGGTTAGATTTTAGTTCTTTTATTTCTTCAGAAAGGGATTTTCTAGTATCTTCCATTCTTTTTTCAAGCCCAGCTAGCACCTTGATAATCATCATTCTGAACTCTAGATCTGACATCTTACTAATGTCCATATTGGTTAGGTCCCCAGCCATCAGTACTGCCTCTTTTTCTTTTTTTTTTTTCCTTTCTTTCTTTCTTTTTTTTTTTTTTTTTTTTGAGTTGAGTTTTTCTACCTTGTTGCTTTATCCAGGTAAGAGCAGTTGAATGAGAGAACAGAATACTAAAAGGGTAGCAACATCCCCAGAAAAATATACACCAATCAAGTCAAAAGAGACCCAAAACTGGGGTGGGGGGGATAGAGAAGAATGCATAAAAAAATGAATATATATATATATATATATATTAGACTGGTGAATAGAACAGAGCCACACCCTTCCTTGATTTGGGGTGTATTGGTCTGTTAGAAGAAACTGCCTCCCAAAATTTTAAAGAAAGAAAAACTTACATATATTAAAAAATAAGGGAAACACAATGACGGGATGGAATATGTCTGTAAGATGAAAATTAAAAAAAAAAAGATTCTAAAAAAAAATTTGTAAGAAGTTGCTTGGAAAAAAAAAAATGGAAAGAATGTTATCAGGCTAGAGACTAGAAAAAACCCATGCATTATTTAGGGTATATTTTGAAACTATATCCCAAAATTTTAAAGAAGGGAAAACCTATCTGTATACAAAAAATAAGGCTAAATATAATGAAGGCATGGAATATAACAGTGAAAATTTAAAAAGTATTTTAAAAAGGTATTGATAAGATAAAATAGTTCAAAAAGTTAAAAGAGGAAAGGGGAAAATTTTTTTTAAATACAATAAGAAAAAAATAAAATTAAAAAATTTAACTTTAAAAGACTAAAGAATCATTGGGAAAAAGCCCTGAATTCCACGTGCAGTATTCCGGTAGTTCTGAAGTTTTGCCGTTTTCATTGATTGGTGAACTTGATCTTGGCTGGATGTTCTTACTGATCTTCTGGGGGAGGGGCATTTCCTGTGGTTCTCAAATGTTTTTACCAAAGGTAGAATTGCACTGCCCTTGCCAGGGGCCAGGCTAAATAATCAGCTTGGTTTTGGTCTCGGGAGCTTTTGTTCCCTGCAAGCTTTCCGTACAGCTTTGGAAGATGGGAATGAAGATGGTGGCCTCCCAATCTCCAGCCCCATAGGAGGTAAGAGCTCGGGGCCCCACTCTTCAGTTGTCCTCAGGGAAAGGCAGTCAATCAGTCCTGTCTCTCTGGTCTTCGGCCACACTCTGAGCTCACCCAGCCTGTAACTGAGACTTCTGTCTCTGGCACATGGCCCCCTTTGGAGTCTCCAGACTCAGCAAATTCCTGCAGTGCACTGCAGTGCTTCTCCTCCTGGAGGAGGAAGGAGGGGGTCTCCTTGGATCTGCCACTTGTGGGGTCCCTGTGCTCAGCTGAGACCAGTGGCTCAGCTGTGCCTCAGGTCACAGTTTAAGGTAATCTTGGCTTGAGAGCCCACTCCTCAGATACATCTCTGCAACCAGCTTCCCCACTCTGATACCTGGGGGCTCTACCACACTCAGTACCCCCTGGTCTTTTTGTGACCCTGCGGGTTCTGAGGCCACACTGTCTCAGTGACCCCCTTCTTAGCCTCTGGAGTGATGTCCCTCTGTGGAGCAGACTTTGAAAAATTCTGATTTTGTGCTCCCCTGCACTACTGCTTGCCAGGAGCCGGCCCCTCGCCCCATGGTCTGTCCTCCCATATATCGCCTTGGATTCACTTCTCCACACATCCTACTTTCCAGAAAGTGGTCACTCTTCTGTTCCTAGAGTTGCTGCTCTTCTCTTCAATCTTCTCTTGAATTTGTAGGTGTTCAGAATGGTTTGATAATTTTCTAGCTGAACTCCTGGGATCCGATGCCATTAAGTCTCCTACTCTACCATCTTGCTGCAAAAAGTTTGGAGTCTTTTTAAATTTTACTTTTAACCAAAAAAAAAAAGTCCTGGATAAAACAAATAATAAAATAGTAAAAGCTTTGAGTAAATATTTTTTATTAGGATCATGACTTAGATTAACATGTTCTCTTCACTTACTGTATAGAAAAATAAAATAAGGAAAGTAGATTAAAAGAGTTATGCAACCCAACTTTTTCTTACTGATGTAAAAGTGAATCTAAGAGCAGTCCAACAATGTGGAAATGACAAGCCCATGGTCTCATGGAACTGTTTTAACATCCTAGCAGATTTCTCAGGCAGGGTAATGTTTTTAATGATTCCAAAAAATGTAGGAATACAATAAATTTTTTTGAGAGGTTGAGGAAAACATCCTAAGGGTCTTAATATTATTATTAATTATTTCCTTTTGTTTGACCTTTGCTGAAATTGCTTTTTTGCTTCATATTTATGCCTCAAGCCTTTATTTATCCTAGAAATATACCATTTTGCCTAATAACTGGTCAAGAGATATTCTTTTTTTTTTAATTTTTTATTTTTTTAAACATATAATATATTTTTATCCCCAGGGGTACAGGTCTGTGAATCGCCAAGTTTACACACTTCAGAGCACTCACCAAGCACATACCCTCCCCAATGTCCATAACCCCTCCCCCCTTTTCCCAACCCCCTTCTCCACAGCAGCCCTCAGTTTGTTTTGTGAGATTAAAAGTCACTTATGGTTTGTCTCCCTCTGAATCCCATCTTCTTTCATTTATTCTTCTCCTACCCCCTTAACCCCCCATGTTGTATCTCCACCTCCTCATATCAGGGAGATCATATGATAGTTGTCTTTCTCCGCTTGACTTATTTCGCTAAGCATGATACGCTCTAGTTCCATCCATGTTGTTGCAAATGGCAAGATTTCATTTCTTTTGATGGCTGCATAGTATTCCATTGTGTATATATACCACATCTTCTTTATCCATTCATCTGTGGATGGACATCTAGGTTCTTCCTATAGTTTGGCTATTGTGGACATGGCAGGGAGATATTCTATTATAAAAAGAAACCTGTATGTAAAATTGTTCTACAAATTATAAAGCCCCTATCCTATAAACATATGAGGTATCATTATCATTTTCTTTTGAGTGATGAAGATCAGTAAGAAGTCTTAATATTTCCTAAGAGTAAAACTTTCAAATGAAAAGATTATGCTGATCTTTGATTTTTGGAAAATCAAAGCCAGTATGCCATTGTGTCAAGGGATAATGCTGTTTCCTGATTTGATCTATATGCTAAAAATATGTATTTCTAAAGTACTCACTTTGAACACCTATTATGCCTTTTTAATTTTTATATTTCTATAAAAATATTTAGGAAATATGCTGTAAATCAATGAAATGTTAATTCATCTCAAAAGGGAATGTACAAAGTCATATCCAGAATGTTTTTAATTGAATATAAAAAGACAATTTTTCATGATATAGTGTTAATATTGAAATGTTTTATATTTTTTCAATTACTTCAAACTAAATAATAAGGAATTAGACTGGTGTTTTTACTCACTTTTTAAAAGATTTACTTATCTGAGAGAAAGAGAAAGCGAAAGCATGAGAACAGGGAGGGTCAGAGGGAGAAACAGACTCCCCATTGAGTGGGGAGCCTGATGTGGGGCTGGATCGTGGGACAACAGGATCATGACCTGAGCCAAAGGCAGACACTTAACCAACTGAGCCACCCAAGCACTCTTTGTTTTCAATATTCAAGAAGCAGTTCCTCTTATGCTCCTGTGACTATATGCCTACATTGCTTTATTTCTCTAGCTGCTCAGGTATTGCAGGTAGCATGCTACTTTAAAACTCAGTTAACATAAGAATTATAGAAGGTCAGTTAGTTAGGTAGAGCTGCAAAATACATTGTCTATTATTATACATTTTTGTGTTTTGTAACCTCTGCCCTGCTGTCCTTTCCTACCATATTCCTATTTTTTTTCTACTTGTTCATAACATTCTGTCCTTCTTTTCTCTGATAGAGTTGTCTCTTTCCTTTATTTTTTAAAAATCTTTTGACCTTTTTGTTTACAAGAATGAGGAAATAACTTGTAAATCATAAAGTAAAGCCCTCCAGAGGTCTATAAGTAGAAAGAATCATGATGACTTAATACCAATTTTGATATGTGTTTGTGAATAGTAGTCCAGAATTACATTAATAATTTTACCTGCAGAATTATCTGGAGGTATGTGAGTTAGCAATTATGTGATCTTTTAGACCTGTATTTCTAATTTCAGCATACGATCATTTTCAAAATGATTTATGGATTCTACTTGCCTTTTTTTTTTTTTGGCATTTGATTTCTGTTTATATAATAGTCTGACACAATGATTTGGTTCCAATTCTAGGCAAAAATAAATTATGGAATATATGGGATTGAAGTCAGCTAAGTGAATTTGGGACAAATTTCCTGAATACCTGAGTATCTGACTCTAACTTTCCAGATTTATCAAATAAAAGTACAAGAATAAGATAATTTGTAAACTGCTTTTATATCTGTATGTCTGCTTCTCTAGTAACTTATGAAATGAGGTCATAAATCTTCCTTTCATGCATGGAATGAGCTATTTGACAACTGCACTATTTAAACTACAACTTAAATCACAAAAAATCATAAATTACAAAAAATTCTATTTAAAAACTAGCTGCATACAATTTTTACAACTATAATTCTAATTATAATAATTTGGAGTTTTTGTCCACATGTGCATTACTAAAATTAATTGTATAAAATAATAATTTTAATTGTTCACTGTTTGAAGGTCAGGAATTTGGGAACAATTCAACTTGGGCAGTTATGGTCAGATAGTGCTATGGGTTTTGGTCACTTGAAAGCTCCACTTGGCTAGATGTGCAAAATGGCTCATTTTCAGGGCTAGCAATTGAAGCTGGGTATCCTCTCACAGCTCATAGGGGGCTGTCAACAGAAGTACATGTGGTTTTACTTTTTGGCATAGCTGTTGGCTTCTTGAGAAAGGAGCATTGTAGGAGATCAGTTGTGGAATCTGAAAGGCTTTTTCTTATCTAGTCCTGGAAGTCTTATAGAGTTAATTCCATCGTATCCTCATGGTCAAACAATAAAACCAGCCTAGATCCAAGGACAGAGCATTGGCCTCCATCTTTCAGTAGGAATAGTAACAAAATATTTGTAGCTATCTTTAATCTACCACACTGTGAGTTCCATATTTATAAATAATTAATGAATTTAGAAATAATATAATTTAATTTTAAAAAATTGAATTTTAGTCTGAAAATTAATTGTGCTTGAATGAGAAAATGTCATAATTATTAAAATCTGTAGTTTCCTATCAATGAATAATATACACTTAAATAAGCAGAAGCTTAGTCCAACTCTTGATTTCAGCTCAGGTCATGATCTCAGGGTTGTGAAGTTGAGCCCGGTGTCAGGCTCCACAGTGAGTGGGGAGTGTGCTTAAGACTCTCTCTCCCTCTCCTTCTGCCCCTCCCTGCTGTGTGCTCTTTCTCTCTCAAATAAATAAATAAATCTTGAATAAGTACAAGGTTAAATTGGTTACATTAGCCTATAGGTTAATGGAATAATTTTGTTTAAGCTTTTGTTTATTTAAGAGAAGGAGAGAGCAGGCATGAGCAGGGGATAGGATCAGAGGGTGAGGGGGGAGCAAACTCCCACTGAGCAGGAAGCCAGATGCGGGACTGGATCCCAGGACTCTGAGATCATGACCTGGGACAAAGGCAGATGCTTAACTGACTGAGCCACCCAGGCACCTGGTTATTTGAAAAATCAAGAATGTGAAAATCGAGTTAATTCTACACATTAATATGATTTCTAACTCAGTAGATTATCCTGCCACATACATCCTAGAAATTTACAAACATAGTGAGAGTATTGAGGGGATATTGCTCTTAGTCTTAAGCTAAGAATGTTGTCCAAGGGATTTTATTTTATCTATTAAACAAATATTTCTGTGAATATTGACACGTGTATATATGACAACTAAAAATGAAACTCTAAATGACTAAGATTCATTGCATAGTCATCATAAATGTTTTTGTAAAAATTGGCTTCTGATGACATAATTAATGCATTATTCCATAAGTAAATGTAAATGACATATTATACCTATCTGATTGAAAACTGTGAGATTATGAATTTCTTGAAGAAGCTCCCCAAGAACAAAATGAGAGAATTGTATAAAGTGAGTGTATTTTTGAAAAAGCAATTTTTTTATGATTCCTTTTAGTCACAATATAGGTGAATCTTCCATTTTAAATTAATTAACCAACAAAATAATTAATTAACATACAAAAATATTGTTGATAATTAATAAAAAATAAAAAATTAATAAAAAAATTAATAAAAAAGTTGTAGTAGATTCAGACAGATGCCCAGATCTTTCAGTAAAGGACTCACAGCCCAGCTCCAAGTCCTGTGGTTGGCTGAATGCCTTTTACTCTTAGATTATGCCCTAAGGGCCTGCCTTTTCTTTCTAGCTGAAGTCAGTCTCCTCTGTGGATGATCTGAAACAAAGAATAAGTAACAGCAGCTGAGATCTAGCTCTTGAGACAGCCCCCAGTCAGTGACTGAACAGGGAGTGATAGAAGAGCCTGCCCACTTGCCTTCAACCTGTGATTCTCTTAATAGGCGCTCTTGGTGCTGGATCTCCTCATTTGGCTGACAGAGGACTTGTCAGGTATAAACCTGGGTCCAGTTATCTCCCTACCCAAGTCTGATTTTTCTTTTCTTTTTACCTGAGTTTAATCTCTAATAAACCATTTGCACCCTTAACTCCACCTCAATATTTGTCTCCTTAAGAACTTACCTGTGGGGCGCCTGGGTGGCTCAGTGGTTTAAGCCTCTGCCTTCAGCTCGGGTCATGATCTCAGGGTCCTGGGATCGAGCCCCACATCGGGTTCTCTGCTTAGCGGGGAGCCTGCTTCCCCCTCTCTCTCTGCCTGCCTCTCTGCCTACTTGTGATCTCTCTCTGTCTATCAAATAAATAAAAAATAAATAAAAATCTTTAAAAAAAAAAAGAACTTACCTGTGACATTTTATTTTATGAGGAGAATTAATTTTTCTTAAGTGAGATATTATGCAAGGCTTTGGGAATATAAATATCCGTACAGTGCAGTATTTGCCATCAGGTAGTTTATGGTCTGCTGTTATCTTCAGCCTCCACACAAAAGTTACTAGCACAGAGCCACAGGGCTAGTTAATTGAAAGCCCAACAATTTGATCTTAGATCTCAGATTCTAAGAAGCAGGATTATTCTTTTAGCTACCTCTTAAGTTTGCTATTTTTTTTCCCTTTATATTGTGGAGCAGGCTAAGCATTCTTTGCATTAATATTTAAAATCTATGAAAATAAATATTAAAAACAATGAGTGTAAACTCTATGAAAACATGATTTAGGGAAGAAATAGGCCTACTGCTAAAGGAGGCTAATTAGCCTCTCCCAGTCACGCTGGCTATAAACAACTGAAAGAAATTAGTAAATCCAAATCATATGTTTGGTGTTGCTTAGTTTAGAGGAAGTAGAAATTATTAACACCATGACAACCAAAATAAACAAGTATTCTGTTGTTTTTGTTGTTGTTTTTAAGTCACTAGCTGTTGGTTTCCTTGCCAATTCAGTTAACAGATTCAGAAAAAGTGGGAGTTCTGATGCTTATATTACTTATTTGGTGATTTTATGGGAAGGAAATCTGGCTTTGAGCTTATACACATTAGTTACAGTGTTTGGTGCTAATGAAATAGTCTGTTTGCTGAAGTGGAGTGGGAAAAAGGTCCAAAGAGGCTGGGAAATAAGCAAACAGCACGTAAAGTATTAATATTGCATGAAGTGACGTATGATTTAGATGCTGTGGAGCATGCCCTTACTCCCAAGGGACATCTTACTCAGCCAACAAGGGGAAACTCTCTAGTGGAATAAGGTGCAATGTCTGAAATGCCTCTAAAAGCACAGTTGTGGGGAAGAGAAGGGTGCTGTGGGTAGAAGACTGTATAATCCAGACTTGTGTGTGTGTAAAGCAAGGATAGATAAAACACCTTGTGTTTCGGTTCTATAGGAATGAGTGAAGGTTGTTAAGAAAGTTGGAAATGAAAACTTTGAAGCTCCAGAGATAAGCAAGTAGCAGATAATGAAAAGGCACTATATGCTGTGCTAAAGAGTGTTGCCTTCTTTATTTTCCTGAAGGAGGTGATCAGCTGATAAATAAGAGGGAATGTAATTTATCCCCATTAAGGCAAATCTCTGGCAGATTGGGAATGTGATAGAAAACCAGTTTAGAAACTTACTGCATTAAGCCTGGAAAGAAGCAACGAGTACCTAGGGGAAGTCAATGAGTTTAGAGAAGATTGAGTGAGTCTAAGACATAATAAAGAAACAGAGATGAGAGAGGTATCAGATTTGGTTCAGAGTGAGTAAAAACTGAGAGTATAGGATGGCTTCCTGGGTATTTTTAGAAACTAGGAAGGTGTGAGAAGTAAGTAGAAGTGAAGTTTTCAGGTAGAAGGGAAATGATGAGATGATAGTTGCCCTGGAATGTCTATGGGACAATGTGAGTATATGCTCAAGAAGTAGTTTTGTTTGTGGACTGATGCTTGGAAGATGGAGGAGTCTTGATTAAGTTGAATTTTATCTGAGAGTTAACAGCATACAGTAATATAGGCCCTAGATATGGATGTATTGTGTACACAGAGGCTGTGCCTGAGTGTACTTGACCAGTGAGAAGATTAAATGCCCAAAGATAGAGCTCTAGGGGAGGGGACAAATGTTAGAGAGATGTCATTAAAGACAAAGGCTGTAACATGGTAACTGGATTGGGAATTAATATATCATTATAGTAGGGGAACAAATGGTAGATAAAAGTATCTCTTAAAGTATCGTCCATTTTCTACTCAACTATGTATGCACAAGAACAGGAAGAAAGAATTTAGGATAATTCACTAGTTTCTGTTATTGGCAACAAAATGGACAAATGAATATCAAAGAGAGAGACTGATTTAAAAAAAAGTGTGTATCTATGTACAATAATATCTTCAGATACATTAGCTTGTTTATTTTGCAACTTAGAATATATTATGAAAAATACCACACTGTAGAGAAAATTTCAGTTTCATTAGTCATATGCAATTATCTCCCACTGTGTGAAGCTGACTTTCCTTATCAAGAGCAAAGTGAAAGGGCTAAGCCTATTATGCTGTCTCTTTGATGTTTTTATAGGATGTAATGAAAGATGAATGCTCACTGCTGAAGCTGCAGCTGAAAGAGCGGGACGAACTCATCTCCCAACTTCAGGAAGAGCTGGTAAGTGATAAAAATACTTGGCCCACAAGTATACTTTCCTTGCAAGGTTATTTGCTGTAAACCACCCAACGACTTCTTCGTTAGAAACTGTTAGTGCTTAAATCAGATTCATTATCAATTTTATAGTGCTATATCAATGATGATTTGAAAATCTGAAAAATAGGATGGTCTGTAATCTATATTGAACTTTGTATAATTCCGGAAACAGATGGCTAGATGTTCTAGTTGTATTTATTAAAAATTGTAAAGACTAAGTCCATATTTTATTTTGTAAACCATGTGATTTACTTCAAACTACACTACCTAGAGATATAATCATGTAATATGAAGGAAAGTACTGAGAAATCTTAAACAAAAAATAGATTTTACTTTTTATTTTCACAAAGCTACCAAAAAGGTATTAACTTAATGAGATTTTTATTTATGCAATATCTATACTATCTGAAAATAACACAAAGTATTAAATCTATATAGTTGGTATTTTCAGGGTGTTTTAAAATGTGACATCATAAACATCTTAAGTTAAACTTTTATAATCTAAAAACATATTTGGTAGGTAACAAGAATAGCAATGTGTATTCCTTTTCTAAGTATGTGTTTAAGCTTGTATATCAACAATATTTTGCAATAAAATTCACTGAGTTTAATAAAAAGTGATCCGTAAGATAAGAATGAAAAAGAGGAATGAGAAAGGAATTTTAAAGAGTTCTTAACAATGCCAATAAAATGAAGAAATATTACACAGTAAGAAAGCCTGACTCATTATCAAGGTAAAAAAAACAAATCCTAGGCAATAGTTCTTTATGATTTCAGAGTTGACTACATTAACAATGATATATTACTTAATTATCTCATACAATTAAATGACAAAACAGATTTTATAGACCATCAAGCTTCTGAGAGTTCTTTTTTTTTTTTTTAAAGATTTTTTTTTTAATTTATTTATTTGACAGACAGAGATCACAAGTAGGCAGAGAGGCAGGCAGAGAGAGAGAGAGAGAGAGAGAGAGGTGGAAGCAGACTCCCCGCCGAGCAGAGAGCCCGATGCGGGGCTTGATCCCAGGACCCTGAGACCATGACCTGAGCCGAAGCGGAGGCTTTAACCCACTGAGCCACCCAGGCGCCCCAAGCTTCTGAGAGTTCTTAACATATTAGTGAGAGACCAGACAAATTTAGGGCATATTTTAGGGCATATTTTATTTGTTCTTGGCAATGGACAGTGTTTTGTTGTTGTTGTTGTTTTTAAAGATTTTTATTTATTTATTTATTTGACAGATAGAGATCACAAGTAGAGACAGGCAGAGAAAGAAAGGAGGAAGCAGGCTCCCTGCTGAGCAGAGAGCCCGAAGTGGGGCTCAATCCCAGGTCCTGGGATCTATGACCCGAGCCGAAGGCAGAGGCTTTACCCACTGAGCCACCCAGGTGCCCCAATGGACAGTGTTTTTACTGAAATTTGACCTTTATTTAGACTGTGGTATGATTGCATTAATGCTGATTATTGACTTCATGAGCATATTATTGTTGCTTTAGAAAACCTATCAACCAGTATTTAAAATAGCAATAGTACTACAGACAAAAGGAACATGTCTTACATTTCTGGGAATAACTTTCTGTAAATAAGTAATTGATTTATTACAAATTTTATTTATTACAGTAGGAAAACATTTCTATATTTAATATAACACTATAGATATATGTTATGTAATCAAGCTTTGTTTATATGGGATACAGAAGATCTGAGTTGAATAAAAATATGTAGATTAATAGTAAAGATGCATAGAATCACCAATTTTAACAAAACAGAAAATCTACCATTCACTTGTCGGATAATGCTTATTTTTGGAGGATTAACTCAGAAAGAAGCATTCATTTCTCTCCCCCTGAACATTACTTGTGTCAGATTTAAAACATAGCACATACAAGACATCAGACCTTCATTTGTTGAATGAAATTAGAAAGAATATGATTACTTTGAAAGGCTACATAGTCCTAGTCTTAAAGCAGTTCAGTACCCCTCCCTCTAAGAAAGTTTTCTGTTGGCTGATTTAGTAAAATGACATTCAAGCATTTTGTTTCTGTTTTTTTCTTGATTTTTTTCTTTTTAACTTGAATGACCCAAAATGACTAATTAGTCTCTAAAATTTACCTGGTAACAATCAAGGTATTATTTTCAATTTTTTGTGCTATGTACTTAGCATTATCATCTTGGATATTTAAACAGGAAAATGTTAACTTGTGAAAACAAAGTTGGTTTTATTAAAGAAGACTATAGCTAAAGAAGAAAGCATAAGTGATTTGGGGATTTAAGGAAGAAAGGACATTGCTAAAAAGAAAAACCCCTCATTAAAACTGGATTTGGAGCATATAGGAGGGGTACAACCCCATAAAAGCAACATAACCCACTTGGATCCATTAAAAATTAAGTTGAGACACTTTTGATCCATATAACAAATAACTTGTGACATTGTGACAAGATGAACATTAAACTTTTTACATTACCTACTTATAGTGTACTATACTATACTATACTACCTATACTATACATTACCTTTATACATTACCTACCTAAATTTGAAAGTTTTAAAACATTTTAGAAACCAATTTAGCTATACTCTATTATAATACATTATAATAGATCTGTAATTTGGAGGTAGTTCTCTATTGTTTATCTTGGTTTTTCTTTTTTTTTTTTTTTAAGATTTTATGTTTACTTACAGACACAGGTCACAAGTAGGCAGAGAGGCAGGGGGAGTGGGGGTGGGGGGAGCAGGCTCCCTGCTGAGCAGAGAGCCTGATATGGGGCTCGATCCCAGGACCGAGATCATGACCCAAGCTGAAGGCAGAGGCTTTAACCCACTGAGCCACCCAGGTCCCCTGGGTTTTTCATTTTAACCACTGCTATTACAAGAATTTTGTAAACCTTATAAATCAAATTTAGATATAATTAGATCAAGAAAAGATTTATTTTCAACTTAATAATAAACTTATTTTTTGTATAATTGTTTACTTATATATTGGGGCCATGTGGGGTTGGTGCAAAAGAGAGGTTTTTAAATGCAAGGTTGGAGTTATTATCTTTAGAACAGGGTTTTCCAACAGCAGCGCTCTTGACGTTTGGTATCAGATTATTGTTTGTTGTAAGTTCTGAGCACTGTAGGATATATAACAGTATCCCTGCCCTCTGTTCTCTCTCCAGTAGTACCTTCCACACATTTCCAATTATCCACAAGGACAAAATTTCCCCCGGTTGAGAACCATTGCTTTAGTGTTTAGATTATGGTCCCCAATAAAATTGTATGTTATAGGATGAGTGTTTCTGTGTTGATAGCCAGTATGAATGAAGTTAAAAAAAAAAAAAAGTTCTGTAGAATAGATGGTCTTCTTTATTGTCTATTAAAGAAATAGTTCTTTGCTTGATATTTTAGGCTGCTATGCTGCCATACAAAACACCATTTACCTTGAAATATTAAGGATATTTCTATGGACTGAATTGTGTCCTCCCAAAGGTTAGTATGTGGAAGACCCAACCCCCATGGTGGGAGGGGGCGTTCTCTTGTCCCTTACTCTTCTTATAAGGGCACTAATCCCACCATAAGGTCCTACCTTTATGACCTCATCTAATCCTAATCACCTCCCCACATCCCCACCCCCAAATACCATCATCACATGGGGGTTAGGATTTCAAGGTGAATTTGGAGGTACACAATCATTTAGTCTGTAAGGGAAGTGAAAGTATCAGAGGTCTTATGGAATTGTACCCCTTCACTACAACCCCTTAATGATAGAGGTTATGACTTTACTGTTTTGGCATATCACAGTTCTCTGTAAGATTCTAATTGACAAAAAGTCACATCTGAGAGTAAAAATCAAACAAAAAACCTGGTCAAGATTATTGCTAAAGAATGCTAGGAATTACTGGTTCAGAATAGGAAATGAAATGAAAAACTGTGACATGGACTTCACTGAGAATTATTTAACCTCTTGTTATAAGGATATTAGCTGAAGGCATGGAAAAGAAAACTTTCAGAAATGATAGGAAGTCTTTTTAATAAATAATATTTGGAGATATATATATATATATTTAAATATAAGTTTGTGTTTATTGTATATGTAGAATATATTTAACTTTTTGTGTATTAGAAATAGAACTCTCCCACCAGAATGAAGATTTAGGGATTTCATGAATTTACTTCAAGATATTTAATGCATTGGTATAGATTTAGACCAAAAATCCAAACATAATGGCTTAAAGTAAGAATGCTCAATCAGAATCCAATAAAAGTTACTTAAAGTAAGTTATTTTTAACTTTAACTTGGGCTGTTTGTGACATAAAGCAGAGAAATACTTTTCCCACTTATGAGAGAGTTTGATTCTTTTTCTCAGCTATTAAGTGAAGGTCATGTTGGAGACTGCAATGTAATTTTATTGCTAGTATAAAGCTGAGGGACATTGTAAATATTGCCTTCTTGTTCCTAAAATAAATCTGAGAGATTTATCATAAACATTTGTGGTGAAGTGTGTAACCTTGTGTTTTGGTAGAGGGGAAGGGGTTTACAGGTATTTTCTGATAAATGATTATTAATCTTATAAATGGCTATAGAAATTTTATAAATGGTTTCACAATATGGATGAAAAGTGTGCCCTATATGATTTCAGGAATTGAAGAAAATGGGTTTGGTATTTATTAATTGATTGAACAAAATAGTTTTAAAGTTGAAGTTAGCTGAAAAGTAAAAATAACTTTTTTGGACCTAAAGACTGTAAATATTAAACTGTAATTGCCCTAATTAGGATCAGTACGCCATACTTTGCATTTACTATTGTGTTTTACCAGTAATTTAAATGCCTATTACTTTGTCAGACATGAATGTGTATGGATAATTACTTTAGAAAAGGTAAACTGTCAGTAATTTATGATTCTAAACTTTATAATTTCTACTTTTTTACCCTTCCCTTTGGAACTTTCATTCATTTTGTAGCTGATCTGAGTAAAAAAGCATCAGATACAGCTTTTTACACTTTATTTCTTTAAAAGCATAGTTGTACTTAAAAGGTCATACTTTAAATGAATAACCCCAAAATAAGATTTCAGCCAAAAAGCTTACAAACTGTGTGCAAATATACTCTAAAAACATCCCTCATTAAAATGAAGAAAAGTAAGACCAAATAAAAATACTTACAATGTTTGTCTTCATATTCTGTTTACCACATAACATTGATACTTGTCAGAATGTAGTGAAAGCTGTTTGTTATCTTAGTCACCGCAAGTTTCTAAGCTAAAGAGTAAAGGAATGCACTGATTGTGAAGCATTTAAAAAAATAATAAAACTGACTAAAAGCCATCTGCATTTCCCATAAGTCAACAATTCTAAAAATGTCAGTTGTAAAACTCCTTTCTGAAAGATGTGTTGTTTTGTTTGTTTTCTATGAATCTGAATCCTAATTGGGTAACTTCAGGTTCAGATGTTTACATTTTACACACTTTACAACATCAGTTAGCACATCCTTATTTGTCTCTTAAACATTGTGTTTTTAGATGAAGGTTAATTGGGAGAAGTTCCAGTTGAGGAGAACTCTGTACAGAGATTAACATTTGAGAAACATCTAGCAAGCTTTAAATTCAGTTTGTGTTTCTAACCCCTGTAGTTCTACATATTAACATATTCAACAAATTCAAAATATAAATATGAAATGAAAGCATAGCTATAAAGATAAAAGAATGAACCTTGAGTTACTTCAGTTTTGTCATTTGATGTAAACATGGGCAGTATTTTTATTTAAGATGTAAACATATGGAGTAAGAACTGCAATATAAATATTTTAGGGGGAAAACATAGATCTTAGTTCATACATTATTTTGCTGAATTTAGTAGCTAATTCTGAACTTCTTAATTTTAAATTGTGTGTTTCATTTTAATGTTTTAAAACTAATGCACTCACCAAAATTTGCTTTGAGGCATGATTTAATGGTTACCTAAATTATACCTTTTGCAGAATCTTGATAAACAAATATTACGTTTATTAAAACTTAATACTTCTTGGTTTGATCACATTTACAAAGATGAATATGATAACCTTTTAACTAGCCGTGTTCCTTTTCTGACCATCACTAAATCTCATTTTATGTCATGATTGTTTAAAGTAGGCTTTTCTTCTAGAAATGGGATTTTACAAATGATCTCTGTTCTAGGTATGCTATATGGTAGGTACGTAACTGAGTTTTGAACACTTCCTGCTCCTGCCATGTAAACAATAACTTGAAAAACAGATAACATACTAGTTAAAATAAATATATATATCTTTGTGTGTTATTAAACCTCTTTTCTCACTGAAAGCAAATACTGAAAACTATTACTTGAATGCAAGTAAACATATAAACAATCATTTTTCTCCAGCCTCTTAAAATCCCATTTACTTTATTTAAATGTAAACCAAGCTCTCAGCTCACTTGTTAATATTTGAATAGCGAAGTATGGAGCTGCATAAAAGGCACTTGTAGAACTGATGAATTTTGAAAAATTGAAGGCAATTGAAGAACTGAAAGTAAAGCATTATGTATAATCAGGTTACTCTGCATAATAAAGGGGGAGCTAAAAATAAGACTCTAAGAAATACATACAGCTAAACAGCACTTTATCAGGAATCTGAAGAGAATAATTTTGATTTGGTTTAAAACATATTCAGAATTCAAATTGAATAAAATTGTATGTCCTTGAAGCTTTAATAACAGAATAATTCCTGCTTGATAAGAGAAACATTCTTTTTGCATGAAAATCATATCCTGAATCCATCTTAAAAGTAATTCCCCACTTGCTCTACATTCTATTATAACTCAGGGTATTATTTCATACTAGTCATTTTAAGATAGAATATTACAGGCCCGGTGGATGATTTGCATAAGAACAGACAGCTGTAAGTGCTTTCAAATCCTCTTTCTTTCCCATATTTAGGACACATTAAGAACAGAAAAGAAATAGATTAGGTATACTTAAACATTATTAAAGTGTCAGGCTACTTTCCTTTTCTTTTTTTTTTTTTTTTTTTTTTTTAGATGACTTAATTGTATATATCCAGAAAAGGCTTATCGCAGCAGTAACTACATTATTCCTCAGGTCTGTGAGACAGATGTACAGTACAAATGAGGCAATATCCTGTGATACATAATGAGGATTAGCCTCCAGTTCCTTACACACTCCAGTACCCTGATAAAGAGCTGAAAAAAAGATACAATCTTTAATATTCTACTGCACTTGCTTTGGCAATAGTACATATTTGTTTAAGTCTTTATCATGAAGTGTTGTCATATTGTAGTATGGCATGGATATAAGGAAATAATTGTGCTATAATTTAAATGCTAGTATGAAGGCATTTTATACTTTTAAGACATAAATATGCTTTAAACACGACGGGCAGCCATATTATGGCCAAATGAGGTACAAAGCAGAAATTAATTCATCTCTAAAGTTGGGTATTTTGTGTTTTTTTATTTATACGGTATGTCATATAATTTAGTGGTTTCTCTGCATTCTTACTTCTTTTCTCATACCAATCAAGATTTCAGGGTGTAAAATAACCTACCAGATAAAACTATTTAAGTAATCAACAGGACATAAAGATACCCAAAGACTTAGAATTGGGGAAAAGACTTAGAATTTAGAGGGGCATGGGTTGGAGGTTGGGGGGTTACAAATCATGGATTACTGGGGGAGATTACATGTAAAAGACTACATATGTTGTATGTGTGTACAATATATGTATATATGTTGTACACATATGTATATATATGTATACAATATATGTATATGTATGTATAAATATTATAAATATAAATTATATTTACAAATATAAAACATAACATAATGTTCTACCTCATGGTAGATTATCTTTAAATATTTGAAAGCCAGATTGAGCTAGGGACTTTGAAGCAAGGGTTAACAAGTTGAGTAGTCTCTGTTCAGGAGCCAACATTCATATGAGGAGACAGGAATACACAGTTCATTTTAATAACAGCCATTATTTACTGAGCTCTTATTCTTTGGCAAGTGCTCTGGTGAATGCTTTTCATTTATTATTGATTTTTACTTTTTATAGTAAAATCAAGAAGTATATATTACTTCTGGTTCATCTATAATCAAGCAGATATTTGGAGGGATTAACTGATTTGTTCAAGTATGCATAGTAAGTGATAGAGTTAGGATTTTCAGCAAAGTCAGCCTGACTCCATGAACATGTATTTTTCTCATAACACACCAGAATTTATTAATTACAAAGCAGTGAGGCTTGTTTTATACAATAAGATGTCATAGTTTTCCTTTGCTATAGATCAGTGTCATAATAAAAACAATAACTCTTGTTTATTGATTGATTAGCCTGGTGGTACCAGTCAGGCTTGGGCGATCAGAGCAGTGGATCCAATGATACAATCTAAACTGAGATTAGAGCAGTCACCTTCAAGCAACTTCTCACAGTCTTAGAGATGAGTACAGTGGCTTTCCTCAGGGCTCGGGACATCACAGGCACATTTAATGTCACACCTCTTGAAGCTGAGTGAGGACACTATCGAAGTCCATTTTTAAAAAGTACTTGTAAAATCATGATCTGACATTATCAGAGCAATGAAGAGATTAAGAAAGAAAAATCTATTTTACCTAAAACCTAAGAAAATAAATGTTTTTTTGATGAGCTTAAGTATCTCTATCTTCATTCCGCATGTGAATAGAGTATCTCTATATAAACACATGTGTATTTCATATTGCCGATAAGTCTACCACAGTCTGTCAAATACAGTCTGAAGGAATTGTCAAAAGTGAGGAAACCCAGTAATCCAAACAAACATCAGCAACTATCTGATAACATCTGACAGTTATTTTACTCATTTGAACAAAACATGAATGCATGGGCTAGAAGTGTTTTTTAATAATTCAGCAACATCTCAGTTCCCAACTATTTGAGCTATAAATAGGACTATTTTTAAGTTCTGTAAGGCATAGAAAGGAGAGTTCTGTAGGGGAGAAAAACATTTCCCTTCTTCCTTCTAGGTTCTTTGGCTGTCATAATAATTGATATAAAACAGATTAATAAGCAAATGTAATTTCCTGTGTTGGGGAGCCTCACATAGACACTAGAGGCTCAAAGGCCATCAATAAAGACTTACTGCCATGATGAGCTAATGAAAAGGGGTTAGGGATCCAGGGCTTTAAAGGGTTGGAAAACCATTCACAGGAATGAAAGATCAAAATTTTTAAGAGATTTTATTTATTTGAGAAAGAGAGAGAGTGAGAGACAGAACACAAGCCAAGGGGTGTAGTAGAGGGAGAAGCAAACTCTCTACTGAATAGGGAGCCTAATGCTGGCTGCTATCCCAGGTCCTTGGGATCATGACCTGAACTGAAGGCAGACACTTAGCTGACTGAGCAACCCAGGCATCCCAAGAGCAAATGTTTGGTAAACAAATGTTTGTCATGTCATGTGGAGAAGTCTTTCGTTGTCTATATACAATTATATAGAGAGATAAATCTTTGGTACTGGGTTTCTTCCTGGTAGAGGCTTTATATCTCAATTCTTTCAGATAGTCAAATAAGAGGTAAAAAGCTCTACATGACTGTTAGGCCTTGATTTCCTTCACCTCCAACAATCAACATGCCAAAGTGACACATTCTAGGGCCGCCTGCCTTGAGCCCCATCAATTCAAAATTAAAACGGGCATCATTCCAACAAGAAGCTTGAGCCTAAGTATACTTCCTATGTGTTTCCCTATTCCATTCAAGTGTAGCTTTACCTTGTCTTGGTACATTTTGCGCTCTCATTGATGAGCACCTTAATGATGAGGCGTTGTCATCCTTCTGTTCTCAGCATGCAGCCAAGTGGGCATTCAGTAAATGTTTAAAGAAGTGAATAAAATTTGTATCCTAGTTCCTGCTACAACATTTGTTAAGGAAACCTTTAGAGAATAAAACAAGATAACGTTGCATTATGAAGTTATATAATTTGGGCGAGGAAAGAATGAAATAAGAGGGAAGGAGTAGTGTTGGGTTTCATTGTATAATTTAATGGAGGGAGTTCTAGGGAGCAAATAAGCCAGTGGTGGAAACATGAAGCAGGGAATTGAAATACAAGATAGGTGCCACAGTAAACAATGAAGATAAAATGGCAGAGGAAAATAGAACTATTAAAGTATCTGAAGACTAGGAACTGAAATAAGTTATAGAAACATAAGGAAAGGACAAAGTCAAAATTATAATCTAAAATATTCTAGGGGTGCCTGGGTGACTCAGTTGGGTGAGTGTGGACCCTTGGTTTTGGCTTGGGTCATAGTGTTGTGTCTTAGGTGGTGTGGGGCTCCACGCTCAGTGTGGAGTCTGCTTCTCCCTCTCCCTGCCCCTGCTTCCATGCACGTTCACCCCCCCCAAATGAATTCATAAATAAATAATTTTTTAAAAAATTAGGGGCACCTGGGTGGCTCAGTGGGTTAAAGCCTCTGCCTTCAGCTCGGGTCATGATCCTAGGGTTCTGGGATCGAGCCCCACATCGGGCTCTCTGCTCCAAGGGGAGCCTGCTTCCCCCTCTCCCTGCCTGCCTCTCTGCCTACTTGTGATCTCTCTCTGTCAAATAAATAAATAAAATCTTTTTAAAAAATTAAGATATTCTAAAAATCAAAGAAACAAAAAAAAAATCAGCATTCAGCAAAACAAAAATTTTTTACAAGTTTAGGGCCTCCTTAAGTAATCTGCTTCTCATTTTCACAAGAAAACCTTTTGATGAAACAGTACAATTAGGTGGTTGTCTTAAGCTAATTGTTTTAGAAAAAATGGTTTGTAATGTGAACAATTAGTAAAAGAAACTAGGTATGGGTAGAAAGTTAAGATAATGGAAAAAGAACTGCAAAAGACTTATGTATAAATGGAAGAATAAAATTTTAAAATGACAAATATATTTATGATCTATATTTTTGAAAGTACTAAAGGAGAAGTATAAGGCAAATAAGCATCCAATGCTAGGTAATTTGCTTATGTGTCTCACATCACATTCAGTTATATCTTTTTTTAAAAAAATATTTACATAATTGAAGCTGACACTTAAAGGTGATAAATACTTTGATCAAAGTTACAGAACTATAAGATGTCATTTAAAATATCTATGCATATGCAAATTAAACTTGAATACATTTGTTACAGAGAAGCAAAAGTATGCTACTGTAATGTTCTTTTTTTTTTTTTAAAGATTTTATTTATTTATTTGACAGAGAGAGATCACAAGTAGGCAGAGAGGCAGGTAGAGAGAGAGAGGAGGAAGCAGGCTCCCTGCTGAGCAGAGAGCCCGATGCGGGACTCGATCCCAGGATCCTGAGATCATGACCTGAGCCGAAGGCAGCGGCTTAACCCACTGAGCCACCCAGGCGCCCCTGTAATGTTCTTAAATCCGATGATTTCTCACTGTGGCATGCATATGCTGGTGGAATGTCAGGTTAAGAGTAACAAAGAAGAGACCATGCCAAGCCAGGGATTACAGGGGTTTCTGAGCTACTGGAGTTCATGGAACTGGGTTGTTTTGGAATGGGAACCCCATTCCAAAAGTTCTTATAATTCCCCAGACACAATAGGCAGTTCTCCTTTTATTAAATTCTCAGTTCCCAGTGCATTCTGCAGCTCTTTGTTTATTCATTCAACAGCTGGCCAAAAGTAACTTAATTCAGTATTTAAAGGCTCCCAGGGTTTAAAGCTGATGTAATTACCCTTCCTTTTCCTTTTCTTCCAGTTGCATAATTTTTTATCAATTGTCCTTGATCTGTGAGCAAACTGGTTTGGTAGCAACCGATACTAAATAACTATTAAAATGATAGGAATTTTTGGAGATTCACAGACCTGTACCCCTGGGGATAAAAATATATTATATGTTCATAGAAAATAAAAATTTTTTTAAAATGATGGGAATTTTAATAAGAAACGAAATAGCACAAAACACATCTAACATCAGCATAATAAATGTCTTATCCACATAAGCTCCTCCTCTCATTGTTTTGTTTAGTTTTTATTCATTTATTCACATCCTGTATTACATTTATAATTCCCAACTACTCTGTGAATTATGTGGGTTTTATTGTCATTCTCAGTGCATTGCAAACAGGAAAACTAAAGTTTAGCACAAATTAATGAACTTTCCTATCAACCTAATGAATAGCAGAAGAGAGACTGAGGGATGCTTTGGGCCTGCCTTTGCTTATGACTGACTTCTTCAGGCTGGACATGCAAAGAGATGCCAAAGATTGGAAGGAGGGAGGTTGGATAGAATCAACTGAAAATATATTTGCTTATTGATTTTTACTTCCTAGCTAATTTGACCTTTTCAATTAAAATAGGCACTCTTCATAGTTCTGTCATTTTGTACACTGGTGTCTTGAACTACATAGCCTATCTTGTTATATACAATCCATCATTTAAAGAAACTGCATCATTATATAAGTTTCCATGGATGAGTGTCTATATATTTTTTTTTTCTCATCGTGAACTTTGTCATAATAGGCATATTTGTTTTAGCACAAAGTCAAGCTGCTAAAAAGATGACACTATGCCTGTTATATTGCTCAAGATTGGCTACATAATTTGAGTTGTCTCCAGTATGCTGCAAAAGGCAAACACTTTGCAAGTTTAATGTCATCCATCTGATGTAATTGAACTTAAAGCTGAGTGAATAACACTCAATTCATCCTTGAAACTTCATGAACACAACTGCCATTATATCATAGCAAACTCTGCTTCTTAAGGAAGTCTTACTGTTTGTGTATGTAGTAGAGGTACTTTTTACATAAAACTATAATCTTGACTAAATACTAGGTAATTTAGGTATTTTAGAGTAAATTTTTGAAAAAAAATTTTTTTAAATAAAAGTTATCTAGTGGCAGAAGAGGAAAAAACTGTGTTACCCATTATTCCACTACCTCAACATAATTCTTTTGGATATATTCATGTGTTTCTCCCCCTACTTTTTTCATATAGGTGAAATGGAAATGTGCAAATGAGTAGAATGTCCTTCACATTAGTTACATGTATTCAGCTAAAGCTATAAGTATGGATAAACATCTGATAATAAAAACTGTGATAATTTTTTTCTCAGCCATAGTAAATGAACAAACTTTGTTTTTTAAAAATGAAGCTTCACTGTTTAGTCATGTGTAATAATTTGATTCTTAGAAAACAACATCACCTAAACATGTTCATTGCTTTGAGTTCTTTTTCTTTTCAAGGTTTCTTCTCTTAGTGCATATACTAATATGGCCACTAGAGGGCACTATCTTAGAGATCTATAAAGAACAAAATTACTTTCTGAAACATGTCATATCTGTCATTACGCAAATGAACAGTATTTCTCTTGTCACTTCCAGAATCTGCAAACATTTTCACTACTATTTTTCATTTTCACTATTTTAATTTTACTCAAAACATTTAACTTCTAAAAATTTACCCCAAAGGGCACTGATAAGGCCAGTCTTTTCCAACGCTTTATAGATTTGTCCTTTTAGAACAAAATAATGTGTACCTGAGCAAAATATTATAGAGCAAAAGACTGTAACTTATTTATTGTGTTTTTCCATGGATAATATATTAAATTTACTTTCTGTAAATAAGACAGTTTCTGTTTATGAACGAGAAAGTCCCTACCTACTGATAAAACTAAATAACATTTTATTCTATCCATACTGCTTCATTGAGGAAACAGGAAAATGTTATGTGCTTATTGTAGCCTTGAAGACAACAAATGCTTTATTCAGTGCTTTTTCAGTAACCCAAGGGTTTAATTCCCCTCTCTTTAACACAAGGACAATATAGTCTCTGAAGTTATGGAGACTACTAATACCCATTCATTATGCCTACTTCTTGGGACTTTTTTTTTTTTTGGCAATAAAAAAAGATGATAAAGAATTCATATATCCCGGGCGCCTGGGTGGCTCAGTGGGTTAAGCCGCTGCCTTTGGCTCAGGTCATGATCTCAGGGTCCTGGGATCGAGCCCCGCATCTGGCTCTCTGCTCAGCTGGAAGCCTGCTTCCTCCTCTCTCTCTGCCTGCCTCTCTGCCTGCTTGTGATCTCTCTCTATCAAATAAATAAATAAAATCTTAAAAAAAAAAGAATTCATATATCCCTATAAAGATATTTCATCCAGTGCCCAATATTAAAAACCAGTACATGATATAGTGCATGAGCTATTACTGGTCAAATATTTTAAATGAATAAATGAATATATTATTCTAAGCAGACAGAATACCTCAACTGAATCCTAATTCCTCTGTTAAAATAAACCTTTCAATAAGCTATATATGCAACTCTAATGCAACTCTAAATGAATTTTTACGTATTTTCATAATTCAAAGGACGTCCTCTCTAGGATCCATGTAAGTCAGCCCTCATGGAAGTCACACCTAATTCCCTTCCTAATATTCACAGGGTGATTATTAATAATCAGAGTAAACTTGAAAGTGAATGATTTATTTCTTGTTAGCCATGAACATGTTGAAGTCCTTAAACTTTCATATAGGATTCTCAAAGTATAAGTTGAATATTAATTCTGAATTAATATTAATTCTGAATACTAAATTTGTTGATGTTAGATGCTATTTGAATTAATAGTTTCACTATGATCTTTATTTTACTGTTAGATTCTTAAGTTAATTACAGTGCAGAGAAAAAAAAGTTAATTCCATTCTGGAAGTATCAGTGAATTGCTTTTAGGCATTTATATTCAGTGCAGATTAAAAACTGTGTATCTATTAAACATATATCATTTTTTGACTGCTTCTGATATTTATTTTAAACTACCATTTTCATTTCTACCTACCAACATATATTCTTAGTATTTTAATTTTACATTTTTCCAAGCTAATGCAATCAGTTACAGCTTTGTATTTAAACTTCTAAATGCAATGGTATTAGACATATTTGCCACTTCACGTTTAAGGCCTCTTTTATGGTGTGAAGTATTTATTATCTTGGAGTCGCGAGACTACCCATGAGACTAATCCCAGCTCAGTGATATGCTTAGAATCCTGTGTGTTGATACATGAAACTTGTCCCCTGAGCATATTTTATTTAAATCTGTTTGCAAGAGATTTTCTTTTCTTTCTCCATACATCATTGATAACATCTAATGCTTTGTCAGCAGCACCTGGAACTCTCATCAACGATGACAGCTTAGGAAAACTGGATTTTCCCAGAGAGACCTATCTAACTAGAATATTGTTTTAATTTTGCCAAGTTGAAACAGATTATACTAGATTGTTTTAATTGTATGCAAGACATCTGGGAGAATTTTGCGGGAGCCTAGAGAATCCTATGCCATTGTGAAATGTTTGCTTTATTACAGTCAACACAAGGTCTGGGACATAATGGTTCATGTTTCCTAATTTTCTAGCAACTCCACTTTACTGAATTAAGCCTAGAATGCAAGAGTAAAGATTTTGCCTTTTAAAACTGGTACTCTCCTATAAGACTTAAGGATATTATAGGATTCAGGGCAAACATTCCCATTTTGGTTGTTTTCCAACATTTGGAGATGATTAAACATCTGTTCTGACCTGGAGTGAGATTACTGATATTGTTACATGTGCAGATTGGATGGAACTATTGCATAGAAGGTCAGTATAAAGTTGACAAATAAAATTTCACCCATCCTCATCCATGCCCCTCTTTGCCTTACCTTTATGATATTGAACAAAAACATGATCGGTAAGCACACAGAATGGAAATTTAAACCAAGCTAACCTTTGAGTCCATCATCCTGATGGAGAATTATTAGTCAAATGTCAGAAACTGCAAAAAAGTTGTTTGTAACTCAGGTAAGCAGACGTATGCCACTGAGCCTACTCAATTCAAAAACCCTGCCGTGTGGGTTCTCTTCCCTTCATGGCCCTCTCTCGCTTACTCTTAGATTTCCTGGCAGAAAATCTAATCCTTTTAGTCTGTCAAAATTTAAATAAGGATTTCTACATTTTAACGTAGTACTGTTATATATGGTATGCATATACATATAGGAAAATAATATCAGCTAATATATTTTTTAAAGATTCTATTTATTTATTTGACAGAGATCACAAGTAGGCAGAGAAGCAGGCAGAGAGAGAGGAGGAAGCAGGCTCCCTGCTGAGCAGAGAGCCCGATGCGGGGCTCCATCCCAGGACCCCGGGAACATGACCTGAGCTGAAGGCAGAGGCTATAACCCACTGAGCCACCCAGGCGACCCCAGCTAATATATTTTTTAAAATTTAAGAATATGAGCAATTTTATAGTTAATGAGGTCTCATGGAATATTTTCATTATTAGAATAGAATGCTATAAACTTTCTGATATAATTGAAGTTTTCAGTTGCCCAGTAATTAAATTATTAAAATATATAAATTAAATGAGCTATTTTCTATTTTTAAATATATATTCAAATGTAGTTTATATAACTGCTTAATGATTTTCACCCTGTTAATCACCAAGTGTCTTGTGTATCTTCTGTATTTTCTAAGTCCTTTGAAAAATGTTATTATCTTTGTTCAAGAAGACTGTAATGTAGATGATGATTCTAAAAATGCAAATATAAGCAATTAATATCACCTACATTAGAATTATTGGTTAAACTTATAACACACCTTATAACAAATAAACATGAGTGAGCTTTTCATATAGCTTCCAACTTACAGGTTCTGAAACCACTGAAATCCAAACATGGGGTCGGGCGTGGACCTGTGCCCTCTATATACCTTAGATCTTGTCTGGACTTCTGTAACTAAAGACCATAGACTGGGTGGCTTATAAGCAGCAGCCATATATTTCTCACACTCCTGGAGGCTGAAGGTCTGAGACTGGGAAGACTGTATGGTCAGTTTGGGTAAGAGCTGTCTTGAAGTTGTAGATTGCTGACTTCTAGTCATGTTGGTACATGACTGAAAGAGAGCAAACTGGCTCTCTGGCCTGCATATATAAGGCACTAATCCCATTCATGAGGGTTCTCCCTACATGATTTAATTACCTCCCAAGTACCCCCCCCAAACCATCACTAAACTTGCCGCAAGCTCATTGCTGCATCATATGGAACAAGGCCCAAAAGTGGGACCACAAGGAGAGATGACTTGATTCTAAAAAAGCAGACCCTAAGCCCTAGTCCAAGTAACTTCACATAGAGTAGGAAGAAGAAGAGAAAGTCTGTATGATAAATTGCATTTGTTTCAAAAGAGAGGCTGTTATAAAGAAGATGTGGTATATATACACAATGGAATACTATGCAGCCATCAAAAGAAATGAAATCTTGCCATTTGCAATGATGTGGATGGAACTAGAGGGTATCATGCTTAGCGAAATAAGTCAAGCAGAGAAAGACAGCTATCATATGATCTCCCTGATATGAGGAAGTGGAGATGCAACGTGGGGGCTTAAGGGGATAGTAGAAGAATGAATGAAACAAGATGGGATTGGGAGGGAGACAAACCATAAGTGACTCTTGATCTCACAAAACAAACTGAGGGTTGCTGGGGGGAGGGGGTTGGGAGAGGGGGTTGGGGTTATGGACACTGGGGAGGATATGTGCTGTGGTGAGTGCTGTGAAGTGTGTAAACCTGGCGAGTCACAGACCTGTTCCCCTGGGGATAAAAATACATTATATGTTTATAAAAAATAAAAAATTTAAAAATAAATAAATAAAAATAATTTTAAAAAAAGAAGAGGGAGGCTGTTGGAAGGGCTGGAATACCCCATATTTCATCCTTTGCCTAATCTCACTGATTAGGTAAGACATTTCTTTTCTGTTGTTGAAGCATGGGTAAGGAGATTGAACAAATACTCAAATTCTTCTCCCATTCTCTCAAAAGGTTAGAAATTCACACTTTAAGACAGGAATACTAGAAGAGAAAGAAAGTATATGTAAAAGACTGATACATGAATTGTCTCTATTCTTGTATCTTACAGTCATTAGTCAATACTGTGGTCTTTCAGTTGGTGGCTTGAATTAAAATTAATTTTAATAAATTAATTATATAATACAATATAGCAAATTGTAGAAGTATAGCAATACTATGTATTATATAATACATATAAAATGTGACCTATTCTATAAAGCATCATTTTGATCTCTGCTGCTTTAGTACCTTGAGATTTATTATTCTATTCAATGTGCTATTAAAATGAGCATCATTTATTTAGTAGAGGAGAGAATCCTTGATTTTACTAGAGAGAAAAAATTTAAATTCATCCCACAAATATCTAATATTTAAAATGTGTGTGGGTGGAGAAGAATGAGGAGAAAAGGTTGTATCTTAATTTAGAATTAGGAGACAAAATAACCATTTTCTATTATAAAAGAGGTTGACTCTATAACATTAATTTCACCATGGGAAATCTGTAATCTTCATTTTAGAGAAATTAATTGGTGGCAGTACTATTTATGAAGTGCTGTGCACTCAGATCTTTGAAGAACTTTTCTGTGATTAGCCTAACATGTCTAGCCTGAAGTGTTTGACATTTTTCTAGCTTTGTGATTTTATCCTCCCACTTAGTATCTGATGAACTGAAGTAGACTGCTCTGAATTTCAGCAAACTCAGGAGTAAGGTTTTATGAGTATTAAAAATAATAATTTAAAATGTCAATATTTTAAAAAGAAAATGTCAATATTCCAAGTGTATCATAGTTCATGTATTTTATGGTTTCACTGACTATAGTGCTTATATGTATAACTTGAAACAAATCCACAAAGTGACAACAGTATATTGCAGAAAGGCTCCTCCTCCTCCATGAGAGCCATAAAGCCACTCACAGTGTTTTTGTTTTGTTTTGTTTTGTTTTTAAGTAGTTATAACCTCTCTGCAAGACACTGAATTTCCATGGAAGTTGTGGCATTTCTTATCAGAGAGCAAATTCTTCTTTCAGTTGATGAAATGGTATCTGGATCAGTAAGGAAAAAAACAAAAACAAAAACAAAAAATCAGCCCCTTTTAAAAAAAGCATTTAAAACTGACAAATAGTACCAAAACACCAGGTAATTGGTACATAAGTTGGATTACCTGATTCCGTATGGCACTAAAACACCATACCTCAACTCTGTCCTGTTTGAACATTTTACATGTATTCTAGAGACATTAGTTCAGTAGCTAGAGTCAGTTGTTGCTAAATGATGTATTTCATCCTCTTTGGAAGATAAGATCAGTGTCTAAAAACCTCTGTAGCTAATGACATGTGCCTTCTCAAAAATAACCTTTATTATATATGTTTGTGATTTAGTTAGGTCCTTCCTAAGACTATAAATCAGGAATGTGATTGGGAGCAAGGGTGGGAACAAACCTAAAAATCAATGCTTAACAAAGAAAATATTTCTCCCTGTATTCCCTGACATAGATTGAGTCAGGATGCATTTTGTATTAGAACTACTTATGATCTAAATTTTATTCTTTACCCAGGTTTCTGGCTGCTCTTAGAATTTTAAAAGATGGATTGAGTTTTAGTATAAAACTCAATATATAGTTTAGTATAACACAAGTAATAACTGTATTATCCGTATTTTGAGGGCTGTCCTCAAAATATCTAGAAATATGTCTGGCTTTTATTTGTCTTCACAATAACAAAAACTCCTAAGTAGAAATAATATGGTTTATTATATAGTCTTCCTATGGTCCTTCCTAGGACTTCCCCAGTGAATGAGAATTTGGGCAGGACTCACAAATGGGAACTTCCTGTGTTTAACCTACATGACTGCTGTTTTTTGTTTTTGTTTTTGTTTTGTATTTCCTCTCTCCTGAATGTTGGCTTATTTAATAGTTTCTCTTTTTCCCCCATTAAAAGGTAAACCTTGGCATTAGTGAGTGACCAGTAAATGGTAATTACTCCACTGTACTAGCCTTCATTGGACTAATTTTTGTTAGTCAATACAGTTTATTTTTTCTCCCCAGCTGCTGTTCAAAACATTTTTAAACTATATTTTAAAAGTCAAATTTTATCTTGTTTATCAAAAAGGATGCAAAGATTAATAGCATCATTAAAACTCTTGGTATTTTTCTCTTCCAGGAGCAAGTTAGACAAGAGGTTTAGGATGTTTTGAATTAGCAAATTCTAATTAGCAGAACTTAGAATTTGCAAAATTCTTATTTCTTGATTCCGTTAGCTCTTTGACTAAACGGAGTCATCTCTTTGCTTATTGGGATTCAATTGGTCTTTGCAAGAGGAATAAATAGGAAACTAGTAGGAATATGGGATCAAAGTAGGCACAAAAATGATGACCCCAGGGATGAACCAACATTTGGATTATTATTAGGTAGGAAACCAGTTTATCTTAGGTGAACATTAGGGTCTGAAAGGGGAAGAGGAGGAGCACTGGGGTGCTGACTGCAGCGTGTTTTGGATGTACAGAGAAAGGAGACTGTTTGGTCCGAGGTTTCTGACTATTAAAGGGAACCATCAGGAAATGAAGCAGGAAATAGCAAGGGGGAAAATGGCCCCTACAGGAAAGAGACATACAGGAGGGGCCCTGCCTGCTGATAGGGTTAGGGTGGGGATTCTTACGGGATTAGTGCTCAAAGGAAATGGGTCATTCAGAGAAACCCCATGTGTAGTGTGACTACATTCTGGTTTATCTAAAACAGGCCTGATCACAAACTCATTATGCCATCTTTATTAATACTACCCTTTTCTATGTCCAAAAATGTAAGAGTTTTCATAATAATTTATATGCTCATTTTTTATAATGCCCATGAAATGTGTATGTGGTACCTTCTGCCTAATAAGCTATGAAATTACTTGTGTCTTCAAAAAAAAAAATTGATATCCTGAAGTAAGAATAAGATTTTAGGTTGGGTGAATATCTAAAGACTATTTTTAGACTTATTAAATTCAAGGAGATGGCATCCCTTAAAATGTGAGCACAGGTTTATAATTGTGAGTCCTTTGGAGCAGTACCAGACACTTTAACTCCAGTTCTCCACTATTTATTATTTGTATGGCCTTGGGCATATCACGTTTGATGCAACCTCTTATTTCCTCAGTTTCTTATCTGTGGTCTAGAGGTAAAAATGGTACCTAATTCATATAGTTGTGGTGCAGATTACATAAGTCAAAAAAATAAATAAATAAAAGGGTGGGGTGGTTAAACAGTGTGGATATTTTTTGCAAAGTGATCCTCCTCTGGTTCTAGGAAATCTGCTGTCTATAGATTCTTAGGTGTTCTTTGATCTGCTGGATTAAAGTTTGTCCGAACGTTAAAGGATAAATTGGTAAAAGACCTGACTTGTTTATTACCAGTGTTGTCTAAAACTATCTAAAGCATACTTCAGATGTAGAGTTTATTAACCTGCATTCATATTTTAAGGGTTTTTTAAATATCATTTTGCTTTTGCTATTATAGAACATGATTTAAAATTTAAGATTTTATCCATTCCTAATGATCTTCTTTTTGTCATGACATCAAAATATTTTCTAGAGGACTATTTTAATAATGTGGAACTTCTCTCATTATATCCAGTATAAAACCATTTTTTTCCAATCTTATCTATATTTTTCATCTTTTGCTAGTTTTTCCATATGCCCTTTGTTGTGTATATGGCCAAGCTACTTGGTACAATTTTTTTAAACAAGTCTTTTAAGTTTACTTGACAATACGAATTTATTTCAGGAGAGTACACATTATATCCATCTCTCTAGAAATCTGTGTTTTACATTTTTTAATCTTATAATAATTATTGCAGTCTACAGGAAAGCTTAACTACATGATGAGTCTAATAGCATTGTCTGGTTTCTTAAAGCTTAAAGGTAGTGGTACAAAAATATATTTATTTAATGTGTTTAGTACTCCTAAGCCTAGCCAAACCTTTAAAGATTTTGTGAATTTTTAAGCATCCTATGACCTCATATATTATTACATATTAGATGTCCTCTAGGGTATTGTTATACAGCATGTCACTATCCCGATCTCCTTTCAATATATTATGTATTTGGAGAGAGAGACAGATGTAGCAACTGGATTTTACTAAACTAACATTATACTTCAGAGTTCTCAAAGGATGCTTAACCATGCATATTAAAAAATACTTTTTTGGGGCGCCTGGGTGGCTCAGTGGGTTAAGCCACTGCCTTTGGCTCAGGTCATGATCTCAGGGTCCTGGGATCGAGTCCCGCATCGGGCTCTCTGATCAGCAGGGAGCCTGCTTCCCTCTCTCTCTCTCTGCCTGCCTCTCCATCTACTTGTGATTTCTCTCTGTCAAATAAATAAATAAAATCTTTAAAAAAAAAAATACTTTTGAAATCTAGAGCATTTGACTCCTCTCTCACAGCAGTCATTGGCCAGAACATGTGTCAGTATCACTGAAAACCATCCTCATTGTTAAACTACTTTCCTCTCCTTATTCTTCCTTGAACGCATAAAGCATATTCCTTTTTTGGGGGTTATTGGCCTTAGCTGCCTTTTCAAAATCCAAACATTCTTCCCCCAATTCATATGGTTACTACCTTCAGTTCTTCAAAAATTTACTCAAATGTCACTTTCTCAAATTATCCTACTCTATCCTATTAAAAATTGCAATCTGACCCCCACATCATAGTTCCCATTACTCTGCTCTTTTTCCACAGCATCATTACCTTCTAATATTCAAGAAGTTTACCTATTTATATGTTTGTAGTAACTTCCTGCCTATCCCTGCCAAAATGGAAGTGCCGGGAAAGAGAGAGATTTATTTCATTCACTAATGTCTACCTAGTTTCTAGGTAAGGGGTCAACAAACTTTTTCTGGGAGATGAACTTTTAAAGGTCAGATAATAAATATTTAGGACCATATAGAATGTTTCTTAACTACACTGTGGCCTGTACATAGCTCTAGATAATATGTAAGTGATGGGTGTGGCTATGTTATAGTAAATGATATTTATCAAAACAGACTCTAGGCCAGATTTGGCTATGGTTGGTTGATTATGTCAGGCACCATAGTAAGTGCATAATAAGTATTTGTTGAATAAGGATTTGTTCCGATGCATTGAAACTGAATATCTTTAAAATGTGAATATAAATAACCTAACAAGTTTTTGTTTAACCTCATTCCTAAACAACAGAATTATTTCTTTGACATTTTGCAAGATTGTAATTTCTATAGTGTGTAATATTCTTATTTCATTGGTGTAAGTAAGAGTTTCCTATTTTGTTTTAAGATTTATTTGTTTGGGAGAAAGAGAGTACATGGTAAGGTGGGGCAGAGGGAGAGGGAGAGAGAGAATCTCAAGCAGACTCCCTGCTGAGAGCTGAGCCCCATGCAGGGTACTATCCCTCAACCCCGAGAACATGACCTGAGCTGAAATCCCCAGTCAGAGCTTAAGCAGCTGAGCCCCCCGGGCACCCTGATCATTTCCTATTTCTTGAATTAGAGATAAATTTGAAATCGTGTCAGTAGACTTGCAGCTGTTCTTTCCTCACCCTGGAATACATTTCTAAGAAGCAACATTCAATTTAGAATTGTTAGTGTCGTAGTTCTGTAAGTCTCTTTAAAGGTGTTATTTATGAGTGTTATTGATCATAAGTATGCAACATGAAAAAAATGAAGGGCAGTAGCTTTGTCTAATCATAGTAGAACACCATGAGTTTATTCTACAACAAACTGGAAGGTGACTCAATCACACAAAAAAGGAGAATTAGTTCATCATCTCATATATAAATGTCTTTTGAAATTCATTGGATCATTGTTTCTGATAACCTTCAGAGGACTTTTTTTAATTGTCCATGAGCTTTAAGGTGACACATGTTCATTCTGAATAGGGTTTTGTGTGTTTGTGTATAAACCCTTCAGAAAAAGGGTGAATTTGTCTATCTTAAAGAAAAACATCAATTATACCCAGGGCAGGTGTGAAATGTTTAGGTATATGCCCCATCCTCACAGGATCTATTTGCTATTTTGGAATAGAATTATTTATTTTTTTAATGGAAGCCTGTTTTAACATTGTTATTGGGACTTCCCAGTTAGAGAAGTTAATTTGGCATTTCGAGTATATCAAGATGCAGACTAACATTTAGTCGGTTGCCTTCATAAGATTATCCAGAATACCTGACCAAAGCATGTACATTTTTTTTAAGATTTTATTTATTTATTTATTTGACAGAGATCACAAGTAGGCAGAGAAGCAGGCAGAGAGAGAGGAGGAAGCAGGCTCCCTGCTGAGTAGTGAGCCCGATGAGGGGCTCGATCCCAGGACCCTGGGATCATGGCCTGAGCCGAAGGCAGAAGCTTTAACCCACTGAGCCACCCAGGCACCCCAACATGTACATTTTGGACCTGCTAAAGCTATTAAGTTTTAAGTTTTAGAAGGTAAAAAATACAAAGTAAAATGTTCAGAAGTAACTCAATGTGATCAGACTTGAGATGAAGGAATTGATTATTTTCTACCCCAACAAAAAAAGAAATGTTTATTAGCTTTGTTTTCTTAGGTAGTTGCAAGAGGGAGTCTTTTATCACGAATAATATTATATTAAATTAGGTAGTTTGTTTTGACAAAAAATGTGGCTTTTATTATATTTACATTTAAGTAAATTCTGACAAGATGTGTTTAGTATAGTGAGTTTCATTTTGGTTTAATCTTCTCTGACAAGGTATCTTTATTTTGAAACTTTTTCCCACATTTGTAACCTATGACTTAATTGATTATTTGTCCCCCTCGACCCGCAAGGACAACAAGAAGCCCTGGTTCTGGTGTATCTTCTCTCTCTTTATTTCCACAAGTCTACACACCTATATGCGTTTACATGACCAATCAGTGAGCAGGGTGACCAATAAGGGGCCAAACAATGGGGAGAGCCAATGAGAGTCCTGTTACTATGCTGATTAAATTTGAAACAACCAATGACTAAGTCCTCCTCTAGGCGGGCTTCACCAGAAAGTTCGTTGTTTACTTGCAGCGTATTTTGCTGGCAGTGAGCCAAGCGCCATTGTGTAATGGTGGGGAGTTTCCCGGCCGGAGGCAGTCCCCGACATCTCCCCCTTTTTTGTTTTATGGCAGAGATCGTGCCTGTCTTAGGTCGTCAGTAGCAGAAAACATCCTTACCCGTCATCAGACACAAGATATCGATGATCTCTGTCCTATCTTAGGTTGGTATGTTTCTCTACTGATCTTACCCGTCTTTGACTACCGATCTAGCATGCTTAGCCACATCTGGGGAGATGTCCCAGCCTCTTTTGACATAAGGGCTGGTACTATAGCTCGGCTCTGCTCTCGCTGCTATGTTCTCCACTGGCGAACTTTTCTGAATAGAAGCAGAATGCCAATAAGGAGAAGGACAAGAAGACCAGTTGTGCCAGCCCATTGTTTGGTAAACTGGAACATATTGCTGAATGTTTGAAATAGTTCTGGGAGGGAAGCTGGTTGCACACGCGTACTCGTGTGAAATTTTGAAAATTGTCAGACCAAGCACCCTGAAAATACTGGGAGAGCTGTCGGGAAACATTCTGTAAGTCACTCATATTAGTATAGGCTATGGGAGTTACACAAATTGCCGGGAAGGGTGCTATACATCCTAGTCCCAATAGGGCCCCCAGTATGTCCACTTGTTCTTGAACCAAATCCACACTCTGGTTGACTATCAGGATTCCTGCTTGCAGATGTGCATTGATCTGAGTCTGTTTGAAGGGCTGCTGCCATTCCTTCTGCAAGGGTGTTCACAGCTTCCGCAGTGGGTCTAGTTGCAGCAAGCAAGACTGCTGCTGCTGTGGCAGCTGCTGTTGATACAGCCAATGCTGTCACAATGGCAGCTGTGATACCAAAATCTCTCTTCTTTCTGGATAGCACCACCGGTAAATTGTCCTCTGGAATGAAAACTGGGATAGGAACATGGGTAGGGATACACATAATCACAGCCAGCTTGAAGGCCGTGACATTCCAGCACTGGGAAAGATAGCAAGTCTTAGTACAATTTAACGTATCATTCAGCTCTGCTAGCATTTGCTATGAGGAAAAGGAACGGTGGCGAACCCCATATGGGAGTGGGCTGATAAATAATATTATTGGGACAAGACACATTAACTGTTGTCTCAAAGGTACTAGAGTCATTTTGTCTATAAGAACAGTTGAGGGATTTTCCACCATTTAACATGAACACTGCTGAGATATCAGTACATGCTCCTAACAAGTTACAGACCTGCCATGCATCAAAGGGAGAGGAGGGAATATGAGAGAAGAGTTAGTCACTGGTAAAGGATATAGCCATGCTTTAACCACTGCTCACAGCTCTCTGGCTTGAGTCGGCCGCAGGAGGTGTAGCATCCCCAGAGTTATCATCAGCATCTTCAGCATCATGACTGGTGTTCGGAGGCAAGGCTGCATGCACCAGTCGCTCTGGGATCCAAATTGGAGCCTCCTTTTCTCGTTAACGATTCCCGGGTTTCGGCACCATTTGTCCCCCTCGACCCGCAAGGACGACAAGAAGCCCTGGTTCTGGTGTATCTTCTCTCTCTTTATTTCCACAAGTCTACACACTTATATGCGTTTACATGACCATTCAGCGAGCAGGGTGACCAATAAGGGGCCAAACAATGGGGAGAGCCAATGAGAGTCCTGTTACTATGCTGATTAAATTTGAAACAGCCAATGACTAAGTCCTCCTTTAGGCGGGCTTCACCAGAAAGTTCGTTGTTCACTTGCAGCGTATTTTGCTGGCAGTGAGCCAAGCGCCATCGTGTAATGGTGGGGAGTTTCCCGGCCGGAGGCAGTCCCCGACAATTATTAATATTTTCTTAACTACTAATACAGATGGATTATTTATTCATTTGTTTAATCATTTATTATTTACCTATACTTAATGAATGTTTACTTTATGTCAGGACCTTATTTCTATATCTAAACAACAGTAGTCTTGTGGGGAACTGTGTGTGTGTGTGTGTGTGTGTGTGTGAGCACATGCACGCACGCTTATTTCAATTCAGTGTAAGGAATGCTGCCAGAATATATATATATATATATATATATATATATATACACACACACACACATATAAATTTAGTATATGATTATCTAATCTACTTATAATAGGATTATCATTTTCCATTTTGATTATAATGAGGCAGGTTTTTCTAATACAGATTGTTAAGGATTATACTTTATGCTTGCTGCATTCGTAGTTTTTCTTATACAGTCACAAGAATTAATAACAATTGCATATTTGTTAAGTGTAAATACTGTATTAGGTAGTAGAACTCATGGCTCAAAAGGTGAGTGCATAGTAACAATGAAGCAAAGATACATCAGTTCCATGTAAAAATGGCACTTAAACTTTAAGTCGTTTTAATTGAAATTATAGCTGTACGCTAAGGACGGAAAATGATCCTAAGATACAGATTTAGCAGTTGAAGATATATTTAAAAAGTACAAAAGGGTAGTATATATATATAAGTGACTTTCTTTCTCCCCCCAATATAAAGATACAATGAACTAAATCCCTTTTCTCTAAGTTTGACAATGTTTCAAATTTTCTAAAATAATGTACTCAGCATTCTATTCATGTTAATGTGCAAGGCTATTTAAAGTATTTTGATTTACTCACAACTCATTCTTACTACTGCGAATTAACTACTAGCAGAAGACCTAATAATGATTAATAGATCATGATATTTTATGGTTTTAGGCATGGCTTTTTCTCCATATACTTTCGCAGATGTGTAAGTGTTTGGAAAACATCTTAGAGGAGAAAACTCTGGACTAAGTTACAAAGTTGAAACACGTGGAACTCTATAAGCCCCTATTTTAACCCTCAAGATGCTGCCTACTTAGAAATACAGAATCAGAATTCCAGGTTCTTACCTGGAATTTTTTTTTTTTCTGGCCAATTCTTGTGTTAATTATACCTGAGATACACAGTAGTCTCTCCAGTCCTTTACCTTCAATTCAGCCCATAAAAATCTATGTACTTGTACTACATTGTCTGGACTAGTTATGGAACTTTTTTCCTCTGATTTGACATTTACAATAATGCCATTTACCCAATTGAGGTAAATTGCTGATCATCTTCAGAGCACTGTGAGTCTTAAAAATATTTCTTTTTTAAATTTTGATTTCTAATTTATATGTACAACCCATCGAGTACTTGTACATCACCATGTGGCAACCTTTCTGTTCACTAATACCATGACTCCCTCTTTGATTTGGTTATCCATTCCTTTCTCTGAAACATTCAGAAATTTATTTTCTTTTAACATAAATTAAAAAAAATTCTCAAATCCTTTGTGGAAGAATGTATCAGTGATGGTCCTGTCAATACCTAGAAACCATACAGTGATTGAGCAGAAGTTCATATAAAGAACGGTTAACTGTATTCATAGATTCAGCTAATGCAGTACTAGATAGTATATGGGAGAAAACTCTAAATTATAGAAATAGCAGATATAAAGTATAGCAACTATTCCTAAGACTGAAACAAAGGGACGACAGAGAGTATACCCACCCCAGGCTGAGATCTGGACCTTGTGGAAAAAAACACAGCTGTAACTCACTGAATGATAAGGAATTGGTGCTTCCCTGTTACAGTTTACTGGAAGTCAGCCCTCTGTTTCTTGCTGGAAGTCCACCTGCTAGTGTGCTGGCAAATGTTTTTCATGGGTAGTACCTTGGCGGAGACTCTTCTACAACATGACCTAAGCAGGTTGCCAGGGAGAGCTTGTGGCCATTGGTTGCAACTGGCCATGATACCCTCACTCGAGGCACTGGGCAGTGGAAAGGTCATGGTGCTACAGACTCTAGATGCTTCAGAAGTGTCCTGAACTCCAGGAGCCTACCACAGAGAAGCCGCTTGCATTACAAATGCCTGCTGAAACAGCACGTTCCACCTGGAAGGAAATCCCTTTCTCCTATGACACTGTAGCAACATCTGTAGATAAAGCTTAATGTCATGCTAGCTGGCAAAAGAAGCACGTTTTGTGCCCCTATTCATTTTTGCACAACAGCAATGAAAGGTAAACTTGGAGCTGAGAGACAATTGACAGCTGACAGAAAATCCTTGTCACGAATAAATAATTGTGTTTTTGCTTTAATTTGATTAGATGAAATTTTCAGAATAATCCACAAAGACTTTATGTACAAAAAAAGAAACTGATAATATAGAGAAGTTCATAGATAGCATGGTTTAAAACTCTGCTGATTCTGGCAAATGTAGTTATTTGCCCCAAGGCTAGTGATTTGAGAGACCTCAGCTGGTTTCAGGATCAAACACCTGCAGTTGTACTATGATTCCTGGATGGCTTTAGGCTGGGGCAGGAGATAATGGGATAGAAGATATGAAATAAAGTCCAAGGTTTCATCATACACAGAATCAAAACAACTGCAACAGATACCAAAAAAACAAAAACAAAAACCTGAAATCCTGCCTCTGTTCATATTCTAGCTTTAACTGGCTTCTCTGTAAGGTTAACTTTTTGGTGGATGTAGCAGAGAATGAAAGCTCATGCATAGAATGGATGACTCTCCTAAAACACCATACCTCTCTCACTGATGGTCATTTTTTTCTAATAGCCTTCATTGTTGAGACTGGAAAATAAAAAAATCTTAGGAAAACGAAAAAAAACACAATGAACCTAAGCAGTGCTTCTATAATTTGCTTTATTAATATGTCCAAGAAAATTACAAGATGTAAGTGTAAACAAATCATAAATAAAAATCCAATTTAACATTTAAGCTAAGAATGAATTATTTCTGATCAATAAGGTATTGATCCATTTCACAGGGCCACCTTGAGTTTTCTTTATGGTTTGTTTTAACCTTTATATCTGAAAAACACATTTTCAGCTATTTAAGTTAGTACCTATAAAGATATTTCATTAAAGATTTTATGTATTAAGATGAAAGCCACTGGGATTTGACCATAATGGTTTATATTTAGAGTATTTGAAAGAGCATGCCTATATACGCCTTGGATATTTCTGAGGAATAATACCTAATATTTATTTTTGTATTTTACTTCGCATTTCACAAACCTAATTTTCAACATTAGTATGATTGTTATGGTTGTTGAGGTAAAACAAATTCATACTGGCTTAGGAAAAATATATTTACTCATGAAATCCAAAGAAAAGTATAACAGTAAACCATGGCAAGGAAGGGATGCAGTCCACTTATACAAATCAGTAAACCCATCTCTGAGGTATTTTTTTGTATTCACTATTTGCACCATCTTCCAAAAGGGGAGACCAGTTGAGTATATACTGTAGCTGCTGACCTCACTGAATTTGAAGTGTTACTTACTTCAATTGAACAAATATGTAGTGAACTCCTGAGTATATTCCAGTCACTCTTCAAGAGCTAGAGATACAAAGAATGAATATGATATGATCCAAATTCCAAGAGAAATGGTTGACTTAAAATAAGACAGTTATAAAGTATTTTGTGGATATGTCGCGATTTAATTAGGAAAGGGTAGTCTTTTATTACATGATTCGCAGATTCCTATTTGGTTAATAGTCTGACTTGTATGTTCAAAGGGGAATTTAGAGAATCTGAAGTACATGAGCGTGGAATGCAAAGCCTGAATAAAGGTAGTGAGCTAGAAGGAAAGGTTGCTTCACTCAAACTCTACAAGGGAATATTTCAAGGGGCCGTTGCTTTATGCTGTCACTCAGATCATGTCTTACAATTATCCATTGTATGTATGAGGTCATTGTTTACATTACTGTTTTATTTTAGGAAAGCATGTGTTATCTATTACCAGGAAACTATAATTTTTTTTAAGTCTGCTACACAATACCTCAGCCTAGAACACTTCCTGACTTTTCTTGACGAAGATGGCCCAGCGAAGGCATGTTCTGTTCTTTAAGCCTGCTCTCTCTGGGGATGCTTCCTCTTCCACACTCAGTGATGTAGGTGAATACAGCCCCTTTATCTTGCCTCTCTCCTTGCTGGCCAAGAAAAGCACATTCACAACTTCTTTAACTTAAAAATTACTGGTGTTCATTATGGTTCAGGATTACTGGTGCTCCTGTCATCTCTAGGATGATTACTTCTGCTTTCATTCCCTTGCTTCTCACGGAGCCACTTTGCCTTTTTTATCACAACTACCCCTCACCATATCCTTAGTGAAGATAACAGACAAAGCATAGTTTGGGAACGCCACAACAATCTGGCAAATCAACTTAGGCTTTTAATTTTAAAATTTAGATCTAAATCTAGCTTCTGTGATAAATGTGGAGCTATTAAATATTTTGTTTATATTACTTACTTTAGCAAGAATTAAGGCCAAAGGAAAAGTCTGAAAGACAAGTTCGTTTATTATATCTTCTCATAACTGATTTCCATTGTCAAGAATTTTTCCCCAATTTTATGTAGTGTAATCATTATAAATAGGGTTCTTCAATAATTTTTACTTAAAATTATTTTTTCTGCCAGGTTTCTACCCTTATGATGTTAGAAAAGTAATTATTTTTTTCTTGGAAATATGTGCTATTTATTAGCTGATTAATATCTTTATGTTGTGGCTTCACTTTCAATTAGATCGCCATTTATTAACTCTAGATCTTAAAATGTTAACTACTTGGGAGGAATTCATATAAGGAAGAGGCAATGTTTTTGGAGTTATGAAAGCTTCAGCATTTATTAGCTGTGATATTTCAAATATTTATCTACATTTTGCCTCCATGTCTTCCTCTTTGATGTAAATAATATGTTTATTCACTCAACATTTTTTCAGCAAATGATTTATGTAGGAACTGATAAATAACAGTGGATACAGAGAAAAAACAAAACATGACCACTACATTTAAGACAGTCCCAAGGCTCCTTCTCCAATTAAACTACATAACCTGTGCAAAATATTAACTCAGTACACATTCAACTAAATTTGCTTATTCTCTCTCTCACTCACTTTTTACATTTTTCTCCAATGCTAATTCTAAAATGCAGCTCTTTGCTGATTGACCTCAACATGTCTGGTAGCTTCCTTATTATATTTTGTTTGGATGAGCTAATACTGATTTCTATGCAGTTAGTACTTCACAAGACTATTTTACAAGATAATTTAACACTAGAAAATAATGTATTTTAAAATTTTTAAAATTATGGTTGAATGTTAAAAATTTTAGCTTATATCCATGGATAGGTTCACTTAACATATAAAATGATTTTGAAATTTCAAAAGTGAGTATGGCAAGTAAGGTGAATTGTGTGAAGAATAAAGTATGTTTGATAAGTGTATCAATTCCTCTAGGCTATTTAGAGGTATTTAGGGTAGGTTTCATAACATAGTATAATTATGAATAAATAGAAACATGTCATAGATCTAAATGTAATATAGGATAGAATTCTAGATAAGGAACAGAGTGTTAAGATCTAACTATTTCTAACTCATAATAATTTATTAACTTATGACTCTAGGTAATTCACTTTATCTCATTTTCCATTTGTGAAATGGGAACAATGTTATGTCAACATGCTTCATAGGGCCGTTGTCTCCTTGAACATAGCTATCCACCGTATGATTTGAACAAAGCTGAAGAAAGTACTCACCTCGGGAAAGGCCTTTCACAAGTGCTTAAAATAAAAACGGATGCCTAAAATAACAAAACATACCAGGCTTTCTCAGTTTCCCAGATACAGAGCCACAGACTCGAAAGGCTATTTAAATTGAGTAAGACCATTTGTACGTACAGACTTTTCAACTTTTGAGTAAGACCATTTGTACGTACAGACTTTTCAACTTCAGTGGTAATATATAAAAGATAAGCAGTTTCAACCTGTGTTTTCTACAAAGTGAAATTATTTAAGGAAGCTATATACTTTGTATTTATAAATGTTATTTTTGTAGTATTTCAGTTATTGTATAAAATAGTTGTTCACACAGTGAAGTGATGTTCAAAGTGGTATCTCTAAAGGAAAATAATGCATAAAAGTTACATTTCATACTTTGAGCACATCTGTAGTCACAGGGGCAAGAAAGTATAATTTGATACCACTATATAAATTAAAAGTATTTTATTAGAGCATTTGATCTGTGTAAGTACTGTACTGAATTTATGTAGCTGACATATATGTGTGTGTATGCATTTTATATATGTAAAAATATCATCTGTATAAATACATATATATTTATATGTATGTTTTTAGGAAATGATTCTGCCCCATACGTTTTCTTATCCTTCTTTCCTGCTATAGAATGAAGGGAAAAAGGAAGGGAAGGAGGAAGAACTATAAGAAATAGTGGCTATATCAGACTGTGAGTAAAAGGCAACTGCATACAGTTCTTGAGAAATAACTGAAAGATCAAAAGAATTTTCCAAGTGTGTTCATGATCTTCACAAAGTTGTGGCACCCACTTGACATTGATGTCTTAAACTAAAAGAAAAAGTAAGTGTCTAATTTTACTAGTCTAATGCTTGAAGTGGCAGAAGTGACCTGTAGCCAGGAAAAATTCCTGTAGTACACCACAAAGAGTATCGGACTAGATCCAGTACATCCCTGACAGACTGTTTTATTTCTTTTTATTACCAAATATTACAATACTGACTATATTCCCTTTGCTGTAATTTTCATCCTTGACTTATTTATTTTTATAACTCAAAGTTTATGTTTATATCCTTTAATCCCATTCACCTAATTAACCCATTTTCCTACCCCTTTCCCTCTGGCAACCACCAGTTCATTTTCTCTATTAATGAGTCTATTTCTGTTTGCGGGGGGTGATGTTTGTTTTATTCGCTTGTTTTTAGACTCTAGATATGAGTGAAATCATAAAGCACCTGTGTTTCTCTGAATTATTTTCAGTTAGCATAATACCATCTAGATCCATCTGTCTTATTGTAAATGGCAAGATTTTATTCTTTTTTTTTTTATGGCTGAGTGACATTTCAGTGTGTGTGTGTGTGTGTGTGTGTGTGCATGCACGTGCGCGTACACACACTACTTCTCCTTTAACCATTCATCTATCCATGTACATTTAGGTTCCTTCCATTTCTTGGCTATCTTAAACAATGTTGCAGTAAATTTAAGAGTGCATATATCTTTTCATATTACTGTTTTCATTTTCTTTAGCTAAATACCAGTGATGCAATTATTGGATAGTCTGATATTTCTACTTTTAATTTTTTGAGGAATATCCACACTTGCCTATAGTGGCTACACCAGTTTGCCTTCCCACCAGCAGTGCAAAAAGATTACCTTTTCTCCATATCCTCAGCAACACTTGGTATTTCTGACTGGTGTGAGCTGATAGCTCATTGTGGTTTTTATTAGTATTTCCCTGATGATTAGTGATGTTGACCATCTTTTTATATGTCTATTCACAATTTGTATGTCTTCTTTGGGAGAAAGAATGTCTATTGAGGTCCTCTGCCCATTTTTAATTGGATTATTTTTTGGTGTTGAACTGTATGAGTTCTTTATATATTTTGGATATTAATCCCTTATTGGGTGTAACATTTACAAATGTCTTCTGTTGAACAAGAAGGAACTGAGGCTACACAGCAAATCAAAAGTTTATTTGGAGCTTTTAGGAATTTGAATTTGGGAGATACAGATTCAGGAGCAACTTGAAATGTGTTCCAAGCTGGGGAAGAGAAAGTGTTTATAAAGGATTACCACGGGTTTATGTAAGTTGTTTTGAAAGAATCATGATTGTCATATGCAAAAATAATTAACACTGGTCTGCATAGGATGGATTACTTGCTAGTTGCCAGTTTGAAGTTTAGTGAATTTAGCCTCATTCTGAAAATTATAATAGGGTGTAGCAGTTTGTGGTTGGCATGACCTAAAGTTCATGTACGACTCTTATGTGGTTGTTCCTAAGACCAACTTTCCCAAAGGCCTCCTGGCTTCATTTTAGGGCTCCTTGATGTTCCTAACTTCATTTCAGATTTTCTGTTCACACTTCTCTCATTCAGTAAGTTGCTTTTTCATTGTGTTGATGATTGCCTGTGCTTTATAAAATCAGTGGTCTCCTGTCCTGTACAAAAACTTTTTAGTTTGATGTAGCCAGTAGTTTATTTTGCTTTAGTTTCCCTTCCCTGGGGAGACATAATCAGAAAAATGTTGCTGGAAACAATGTCCAAAAGATTATTTCTTACTATTTTTTAGGCGTTTTATGGTTTCAGGACTTATATTAGGTCTTCATTTTGAGTATATTTTTGTGCATAGTGTATGAAAGTGGTCCAGTTTCATTCTTTTGCATGTGGCTGTCCAGTTTTTTCCATTTATTGAAGAGACTGTCTTCTCCTCATTGTATATCCTTGCCTCCTTTGTCATAGATTAATTGACCATATAAGCATGGGTTTATTCCGGGGTTCTCTATTCCATTGATCTATGTATCTGTTTTTGTGCCAGTACCATACTGTTTTGACTACCAAAGCATTGTAGTATGGCTTGAAATCTGGAATTGTGATAACTTCAACCTGGCACACTATTTTTGTGATTCTGTGGAATTTATTTAATTACTCTTTTCCTTAATCTTCTCAGGTATAATTTCAGTCTCTTGGAAAAATGTGTGAAAACATAATTAGTCATATTAAGATATATATGTATATATATATATTTTTACTTTTCGCATTTTGAAGAAAATGTTATAGCACACAGTATAAGTACACACTTCAAAATGAATATTGTTTGCTTATCTTTATCACTTTCTTTATGGGGGAAATGCTCTTTCCTCTAATGAATCTGTATTATTCATTAAACATTCATGGATTTTTGATTGATGTAAACAATCAAAATTTGTGTTATTTTCCTTGAGATACTTGTTTATATGATTGTTTTCCTACAATACCAAAAAAAGCATTTCTCATAAAATTTGAATTTCAGTTCTAAATTTTTTCATACTATGATTCATATAACTGTTCTTTGCAGCAGTTCTCAAATCATTTTTCCTTACCATATCATGTGATATAAGTATATTTAATCTAAAATTCAGCAGTACAAATCTTTTATTAGTTTAATATGTTGCCTTTTTAGGGTCTATACAAATGTTAGACTTGTTATCAGAGCAGCACAAAGAATTAACTTTGGTTCTTTGTCGTTATTGAAATGAGTGATTATATCTTATCAGTGCAGATTTATTTCAAATGTAGTTTAGCCCTTAAATAAGTAAGACTTTGCTAAGGTAGTTGATATTTTTGTAAATTTTTTTTTTAATTTTGTTAACATATAATGTATTGGTTGCTCCAGGGGTACAGGTCTGTGAATCATCAGTCTTCACAGCACTTATAAGGTAGCTAATATTTAAAAATGTGATATATTTGTAATGAAGTAGGGTTGAATTTGAATAATGCTACCACAGACTTGAGGCAATAAAATGTGAAACTTTGCATCAAAAGTAAAAGTTTAATGCTTAAAAGAGTACTGTGAAAAATATGGAAAAGATAACATAGAGAATGGGAGTAGATATTTGCAAATCATACAGTCAATAAAGTACTTATATCCAGAATGCGTAAAGAATTCTCAGAATTCAGTACTAAAAGACAGCCCAATTTTAAAATGGGTAGAGAATTTGAATACACATTTCTCACTAAAAGATACACAGATGACTAGTATGTACATGAAAACAATGCTCAGTACTATTAGTCACTAAGGAAATGCAAATCAAAACCACAGTGATTCCACTTGATACCCACTAGGATGGCTGTCATAAAAAAGATGAACAATGACAGATATTGACATATTGACAATAATGTAGAGAAAGTAGATTTTCATACATTGCTGGTAGAATTGTAAAATGACACAAGTGTTTGGGAAAACTGTGGCAATTCCTCAGAACGCTAGGTATACAAAGTTAATTTTTAGGTCACTAATCTACTCTTAGGTATATACTCAAGACATTTGAAAATATATGTTCACCGAGATGTTGATAGCATCCACAATTGTTGTGTTATCCACAATAGCCAGAAGAGGAAAGAACCCAAGTGTCCATTAGCTGATGAGTGCATATACAAATGTGGTATATCCATCAGTCAGGAGAGTGAGGTTCTTATCTCACTGAGTTGAAGAAAGAATCTCACGGACAAAGGGGAGTGAGCAAAGCGATAAAGTTTTATTAAGCAAAAACACAGAAAAAAGCTCCCAGGTGTGAGGGGGGTCCCAGATGGGTTTGAGGCTTTTCATCTCTGGCCTTTTATTAGGACTTTACCAGGAAACTTACTGGTGATTAGGTCGCTGGTCTGGAACTAGACATGACGCTATACATTTGTGAGTATTTGTTTCTTGTGACATCTGTGGTCTATAGATATGTTTTGCTAGGTCTGGTTAACTTTTATAGCTAACTTCTCCTTTTTTGGCCTGATCATATCTTGGGGTGGGGTTTATTTTCTCTTTTCTGTGGTTACAGTGTAATTATTAGAAAAACATTTTAACCCTACCAGTTGGGATAAGGGGGTCTGGTTTTTCTGCCTTATCTCCTTTTTTGTTTTGTCTCAGTGTCTGTATATTTGAAAGGTCCTCAGAGCCCAGTTGGGACCCCTCTTCTTCCCTCACCTAAAGTCCCATCCTTTCTCTGTTCATCCATATAAGAGGAAAGTTACTCTGCCATAAAAAGGAATGAAGTACCTGTACATGCTACAACATGGATGAAACTTGAAAACAGCTAAGTGAAAGAGGGCATACAAAAGACAGCATATATTCTATGATTCCACTGATATGAAATATGCAGACAAGGCAAACCCATACAGACAGAAAAATGAGTGTTTGACAGAGGATGTGGGAGTGGGCATGGAGAATGACAGCTAGTGGGTTCAGACTGTTTCTTTTGGTGGAGAAAACATTTTGGAATTACATATTGGTGATGGTTGCACAACTCTGATTATCCTAAGAACAATGGATTATACACTTCATAAGGGTGAGTTTTGTAATAGATGAATTATAACTTCAAACAGTGAAAAAATTATTATTGTTTTAATTGGAATATGTGTCATGAGATTCACGGAACAAACAGTATACAAAGAATATAATCGGGGGAGTATTATTTAAAAATAAATAGGTTTTTCAGAACCAGAAAAAAATGAAAATCTTTGAACTTTCAGATTTATTATGGAATACGGAATTGTCTACTAATGATATTAAAAATTACAAAATTTGAACTAAACCAGAAATCCAAAGGCTAAGCACTGAGAGATGTAGTGTGTATTTAAATCAGTCCCTGAAGATTTGTAGCTTCTGATTCTAATGCATAGGTTTCAAAAGCAGTAACACAATGCTATCATGTATAATGATTAATGTTCCCATGCAGATATGCACTACAGACATGCAGCTAAGAATTACTCATTTAAATAACAGGGAGGTTATATTTTAGGCTAAAACGTAATCTTGTTAGGTGCACACTTAAGAGGCTTTGTAATTTTCATATTTCAAAAGCACACCATTGTAGTAAAATAGGTTGTTTAGTACTTCTGATAAATTTCGTTTGAAGTCAGAAGTTACAGCAAGTTATTTAACTGTCAGGAGAAAACAAAACATTTTTGAGGTATTATAATTCAATTGACTTATGATTTCCAATGATCATCTTTAATTTGAATAGTTTTTTAAAATTTCTAACATCTTTTTAATATCTTATCTCATTTGACCCTCACAAAATCTGTGAGATAGGATGTGTAGCTATCATTCCTCAATTTTTACCATTGAGGAAACAGATAAAATGATATCAAATGTAATATCGTGTAGTTGTATATTTATTATAAAGCTGTAATGGAAAGCACAGATATCCTAAATATGCTCCATCCATTTTCCAATCTGTTGGAATAATATTGATGGAACAGTAGTGTCGGTGGGATGAGAGGAGAGCAGGGTGATGGGAGACTTATTGTCCTCAATAATGATTTTATAAAAAGACTGGGAGCAGGTAATTCAGAAGCTAACAAGCAAAGAAATAAAAATACAGATATTTGAAGAATTAGATATAACTTCTAAGTCTATTACCTTATAAAATTTCTGTTAAGTAGGATTTAGATATTATAATAGATTCAAGAGGCTCTCAGCATAAAAATATGTTATCAAGTAGATCACATTACCATATGTACTTTAAAAGTGTCTGGGCTGCTGCGGTGTCTTCAAGACTAATAATTACGTAAGTTAGAAACCACATACCATATGGTTCTTCTTCCCAAATGAAAGTCAGTTACTTCTAATTAGGCATCTCCATAAACCATTTTGGCTGTTTCCCAAATAAATTTGAATTCATTTCTTTTTAGGAATAACAATCTAATGATGGCCCTGGTTTTTGGTGCCCCCCCTCTGATGCCTTAATGTGACTGTAAATCCAATTCTACCTTTAAAAACAACAGAATGTCACGGTGCGGTGCTCTTGATTCTACCAAGCATGGTCTCATCCCTTACCATCTAAAAATGATATAATGGCACTTGTACATTGCTCCAACCATACAGTCTTTCCCCAGTTTTCTACCTTCAAGATAGAAATTGGACAGTTGGAATATGAGGACACAAAAGCTGTTGTTCCATGACTAAAGTTGCAGGAGAGATGAGCCTCCGCCACCTTCTCTTTTACCTAGTTGGGCTCCAGGAAGACACAGTTATTACTCAACACATGGATGCTCTCAGCAGACTGGCCTGGTTTTGGAATTGAGGCACATCATTGTGTCATTTCTTCCTTTTATTTACTATAAAACTGTAGATTTAGAAGATAGAAACTTGATAGAATACTCCGATAATAAGGGTATTTTTGCCTTTTAGGGAATACCTGGATGTAACATTTGCCCTCATTTTAAATTGTCCTTTGAAATGACTAACATTTTATTCTTGTGAGGTACAGTGAAATGTACCTGAAATGTTCCTTACTATCATTCACAGAAATCATTATTTCCTTCTACGTCACCAGTTCAATAATTACTTTCCTATCAGATTATACTGTTGCATACTTTTGCATCTTATTATATGCTAATATAAGAATAAATATGGCTCAGTCGTTAAATGGCTGCCTTCGGCTCAGGTCATGATCCCAGGATCCTGGGATGGAAGCCTGCGTCAGACTCCCTGCTCAGGGGGAAGCCTGCTTCTTCGTCTCCCACTCCCCCTGATTGTGCTCCCTCTCTCGCTATCTCTCTCTTTGTCAAAGAAATAAATAAAATCTTTCAAAAAAAGAATAAATATGATCATACATTTTCCTATTATATATCCTTTTCCCTTCCTTTTCCCTCATTTTTTCACAAGAAACTAAGTTTTTTACTCATTCTTAACAATTCAGTATAATTATAATTTTTGTGTTAGCTGTTGTGACAATCCCAAATACTGCTATTCATTTGAAAGTTGCAGCATACCCAATCAGCAAAAAGGAAAGAAGGGATAAAAAAGGAAAAAGAAAAGGGAGGGAGGGAGGGAGGGGAAGAAAAACGCTTTTCTCAGTCTTCATTTCCTGAAACTTGATACATACATTTTGTCTCTGGGTACCAGAATTGTAGTTGTGTGGAATGGTACTTTGTCATTAAAGCACCCAGTGAATGCCCTCTAGCATGTAGATGGCCAAGAGAATCTCCTCTGGACCAGACTTCCTGTCTTATCCATTTCTGCATGTCATCTTTTAATGAGTTTTCCTCTACCACGATGATCTGTGCTGGGGTAGCACTGTCTTGTATCAGGGGTCTTAGTCCCCATTTTCCCCTTGTGAACTTGCTTCTGTTTCACCCCACTCATGTTTTCACAGGCTTGCTTGCTTCCTCCTATATTTTTCAAAAGCTGCTCTTTTCTTGCCACATTTACTACTTAGCTTTGATTGCAGTGTGCTTGCTTAATGCCGCCCTTCTGTTTCCACACCTTAGTGTTCAGTATATGCCTCGGTCATAAGCAGATTTTATTATTCAGCAATTTTTGTCAGAAAAGGTTTGATTTGGATTTGCTGATCTTAAAAATGAGTTATTTTATTAGTGGAAATGGGTTTATTTAGGAATAGCAGAGATTGAAATTTGGGACACATAAAGATATGGAAAAAAAAAGATGTAGGCTAGTCTAACAAAAAATGGAGAACAACATAATTTTATGGAGTAGCCTGAAGAAGTTGGAAGGGGTTGTTTTGAAGGGAAGTATATTGAAGAAAAGCAGGAGTGCAGGGCAATGGACAATATGTCACTGGCAGAGTTGCTGGGGTAGTCAGTTTCTTGTAGGGATGCTATGTACATCTTGTTGAGGTCCGTAATAAATGATTCTTTCCTGTTGATGATTCTTCTTTCTGGTCTGTAAATGGGCACTTCTTCCGGTAATTGACTTCAAGTGGTGCAGTGTGAGAGCTCCCCCTTCTGGCCTCCTGACTTCACTTTAGTGAGGTTTCCCTTTATTAAAAAAGTTTTTCACTAGTTTCCAGTGAATAATAGATCTATAGATGCAGTACCAGTGCCTGAAAATCTATGAGAGCAGTGATACTTCTTTCCTAATCATTGATGTCCTCAAAACCAAGGCGCAATATCTGGCCCAATAAATGTTTGGACCTAGTCTATAGGAGGTCAGATGGCATGTCCAACATTCTTGTTGACTATAAGTATTACCAGTATCTTAATATAGACTGTGTTAGAGAAGACTTGTAATTGATGACATTTGTATGACCTGGGCTAGAAAATGTAAATATTTGGGCTATTAAATATTAAGAGGTAAATTTTTCCGTGTGCCTTAAAACATTTCAAAGTTATAAAACTCTTGGGTTTTTTTTTTCCTTCTTTTTAATTTTTAATCTAAGCAACAATTTTTCATTTTGATGAATCCAATATATCCTTTGTGAAATCATGAAAAATAAATGTTACTTTATAGATATACTAACTGTAATACAGACAACTCAGTTGCCCAAAGACATAGAAGTATACTGACAGGAACAAGCTAGATTTTGTCTTCTGATGCTCTCTCAAAAACCGACTGCTCTTGCTGTAGTTATGATTGAGGACAGAAAAGGAGAAGATTATATTTAAAAAAATCTCTTTATAATTTTCTTTAAGGTTATTTCAATTTGACATAGTTTTATTTTATCAGAGCTGACCTTTGAGCAGTGAAAAGAGAATTTGACTCCAATTGAAACATTAATTCATACTAATTAGATGTTAGGAAGTCATGTGACTACAATAGCTGAGCAAACATGACATATCTGCGAGGATTTTAAAATGTGTCCCGTCAGACTTTGATATATCTGATACCTTTCCTGGCAGTTTGCCATTGGTTACGGAAACACTCTTGTGAAGACTTAGTGTCTTATTCAGTTATCTAGGCAGCTAGTACACACATGGTACATTAGTAATAGAGAGATTTATGTTATCTTTTCCTAGCACCATACCCACCTCTTTGTTTTGCCTTTCTATACAGCTCTCATAATATTTCAGTACAAAAGACACTGGAGGCCATATAGTTAATTAAATTTCTAGGGGGCAATTAACAACAACAACAGTGCAACTTTATCTTCTCATTCTCCTTTATTTTCTCATCGCCCCACATGACTTAAGTTATTACTTTCCCCTTCATTCTCCTTTAGCCCTCCCCCTTCTCCGTGCCACTGGCTGGTGCTGCTCTCCTTATAAAACTACAGATAATTAGAAATTACTTACTAATGTGACTAATTTGCTTTGAGAAAATATTTGAGCATGTTATAAATGAATTAGAAGTTGAAGTAATGAAGCAAATAACAAAAACAAAGAAGCATTAATCTCATTTTACAAAAGGTCTTTATAGTCACATTCCAGAACAGGGTGTCTGCATATGAAAGAAAATTAACGTGGAGCAGTGAGATGATACAAGCATTAGTCAAAATCTGCACCCATAATTTTGCAATCTAATTGTCAACTCCTTACCACCTTTTCAAATACCTTTAGTTTTCCCTGTTAGCGTAACTCACCAAATTTAGACTTAAATGTTAGACGATAGGTTAAATCTAGAGCAAAAGACATTTTTCTAATAGACAATTTCTTAAGATGCCATAGAACTAATCACAATTTACATCAGATAAACACCACTCCCACTTCCCCATTTTTGTCACCTAAAATATTTAATTAGCTGCATTCCTTGTGCCCATATACCATTCCTTTTCCACTGTATTCTCTTCAGTGTCCTATACCCCAGCCAGAAGACTTTTGATGGCTTACTATTACCAACATGTGAGAGACCTAACACGCCATTCATAACCAAACCTCAGAATATCTTAGCAGTTTTAACTCCTACCACACACCCCTTCGCGTTCACACAACAGCTTGACAATTGAGAACAAAAAAGCTGAATTAAGTATACAGTTAATAATCTTTAAAAGACTTATAAATATTTAACTTTTAATTTAATAAACCTATTAAATATGGATTTTCTTACTGTAACCCATAGGAATGCAAAATAATTTGTATTCTAAATGACTAATTAAAATTACTTATCTTAATTTTTGAAAACTAAAGATTTTTGTTTTTATTCATATTTTATATTCCTATATTGTAATTCTTTAAATTTTCCGAAATTAATTTTTATATTCAACTTCTGAAAGACTTAATTTGCAGATATTTTTAGTCTGTTTGTTCATATTTGAGTTATTTAACAAGATGCTGTTTTTCAGTTGATCTTTTCTGGGAAAATTTGGGTGGGATGTAGAGCAAAGATTACCGTAGTGGTGAACAGCAGTGCTTCCAGATAGATCTGTCCCAGTATATCTGAATTTGAGTCATGGCCTAGACATACTAACAGGATAACTCTGGCATATTACTTAAATTCCTTGAATCATGTGTGGAAAATGGTGGTAATAATACGTACCATGTCATGTGTTGCAAAGGCTGAGTTGATGCATGTAGTTAATTCTCAATATATGTCAGTTATTATTGATGATGATTTTGTTTAAATATTATTTATAATATATATAAATATTCCTAAGAAGGGAACTAACAGTCACTTTGGAGGAAATCATAGCAATAATATTTGTAGTAGCTAGTATTTGTAGTAGCTAATATTTATTGCATTTTACCACATACCAACAGTATTCCTAAAATTCCATAATGCACATAAATTTGTAATTTTTACAACAATTCTATAAAGCATGTACTATTACTGGTACCATCTTATAGTTAAGGAAATTAAGACTAATCTGTTTTAGAAATGATATAAAAACATAGTAACTTCTTAATATTTCTTTTTTCTATTTAATATTTCTTAAAATAGCCTTAAGTTTATAAAAGTATACATGATATCAATATTTCTACAAATAGGTTCTTCATGTCTTCTAGATGAAAGGCTGCAAGGCACATGTAAATTACCATATCCTTCAGCCTTTTCTAAACTCAAGGAGGATTTTTGGCAGGACTGACACTGGACTACCTATAGCAGTGAGATGAATGTTTATCTTCATTGGAAAGTAAAGTGTGTGTTTTGAATTTTCATGAGCAAATAAAACTATTAAACTTCATTTGATAAATCAATAGCAAAGAATAAAAAGTTAGATCTAGCAAATTTTTACATTTAGATTTTCGTGATGCTACAGGATGGGTGAAGATGCAAAACTGAGCGTGTCACTTCATTTGGAAATGGCTGAAGTGTTACATTAACGTGGTATATACATATACTTTCAGGTGGATATTGAGAATTATCTTCATTAAGAAAAAGAAGCAAGGGCACCTGGGTGGCTCAGTGGGTTAAGCCTCTGCCTTCAGCTCGGGTCGTGATCCCAGGGTCCTGGGATCGAGTCTCACGTCAGGCTCTCAGCTCGGCGGAGAGCCTGCTTCCTCCTCTCTCTCTCTCTCTGCCTGCCTCTCTGCCTACTTGTGATCTCTCTCTGTCAAATAAATAAATAAAATCTTTAAAAAAAAAGAAAAAGAATCAAATTATCATTTATCAATTGCTTTGGTTTTATGTTTTATTTTTTTTTAAGATTTTATTTATTTATTTGACAGAGAGAGATTACAAGTAGGCAGAGAGGCAGGCAGAGAGAAGAGAGGAGGAAGCAGGCTCCCTGCTGAGCAGAGAGCCCGACGCGGGACTCGATCCCAGACCCTGAGATCATGACCCGAGCCAAAGGCAGCGGCCCAACCCACTGAGCCACCCAGGTTTTATGTTTTATCAGTAGATGAAAAACTTGATCAATATGATCCTGTGTCTGTAGAACGTGAAGTGATCATTGTAGCTCCCATTGATACATCTCCTGTAATTTATCAACAATTTTGTGGTCATATAGCTATCCTAGTAATTATTGTATCACATCTTATTTTTACCTTTTAGCAGGTTGCATACCACTAGAATTCAGAGACTATATACTTATTCTTTTGTTTTTCTCACAGGGCTTAAATAAATCCTCTGTATAGTAGATTTTCAATAATTTATTAATTCAAATTATAAACAACAGTACTTGAGTGTGAACTTCTTTGCTAGACCCTTATTGTGGTTCTTCGATGCAGTATAATTGGTAATGTTTAAAATTTTGACCAATTAAGCATCTGCCTTTGGCTCAGGTTCATGATCCCAGTACTCTGGGATCAAGTCCCACGTCAGGCTCCCTGCCTAGTGGGGAGTCTGCTTCTCCGTCTACCCCTCCTCCCTGCTTGTGATCTCTCTCTCTCAAGTAAATAAATGAAGTCTTTAAAAAATAAAGCGATAACTATTGTTAAATATTTACTCTGTTTCCAAAATTTTCAATGAGAACTCAAATGTCCTTAAAGGCTGTCATTCAACTGATGTCTCTGATTTTCATTTTTGGTGTTCAGTTCTTGTTAATAGCTAACCAAAGCCTTTAAAATATTTACTTTTAACATCCCAGGCGGCCCTCTAATAGTAAATGATTCATAGTCTGTTGTTTGGGTCATTATCTTTAAAAATTTTATTAAGCCCTAAATGACAGTATGCCCTTTGACCAACAAGCATGTTGAATATGCATACATAACCTTAAATGCTAAAAATGGCTAAGCAACATGAACATACCTGCTGAAATGTATACTTATAAGTGAGTACATTTTTTTTTTTTAGATTTTATTCACTCATTTGACAGACAGAGATCACAAGTAGGCAGAGAGGTAGACAGAGAGAGGAGGAAGCAGGCTCCCTGCTGAGCAGAGAACCTGATGTGGGGCTCCATCCCAGAACTCTGGGATCATGACCTGAGCCGAAAGCAGAGGCTTTAACCCACTGAGCCACCCAGGCACCCCTGAGAGAGTACATTTTTAAAGAAAAAAATGGCATTGGAATTGTTAAAGCAAACATTCGGGAACAAACAGCAAATACTAAACTAGCAATTAGAGTGTCTTGACCTGCTTATACTGGTTCTATTATTTTCTGTGCCCCTCATTAGTGACAGATGGCCTGGGTCTGAGTCTCAGTGGACTGTTCTTATATTTCAGACTACCAAGAAGCATTATTTAATAATGAACTTTATTCTGTTTTCAAAAATGCAGTCAAACAATTATGTATAGCACTGTGCTACTAAGTATATGTTAATTTAGTTTTCAAACTTTTCTTCTTTAATCTATTTTCAAGGTGAAAAAGAAAAAGAATGCTGGTGTAGTGAAAAGTGAATGATTGCTTCATGTTCGACTTTCCGTCCATTTTCAACTTAAAAATTAACTGTGTACCTAGTCAGAGGTTGTGAATAATGTTTCCTTCTACCTAAAATTGCTGTTGAAGCATTTTTTTTTCTTTTTTTGCCTCATACACTTCAAGTTATCTCTAGGCACAGCTTTGGGTAATATTTTAAGTTACAAAAGTATTTTTTATGATATGATTACATAAATCCTTTATCTACAAACACAAATCATTCAGGGATTTGTATTTGAAGGGTTTTTTTTTTTTTTTAAATAAGCATATAAAGCTAGTGGCTATGTAACAAACCTCTAAACTTATTTAAAATGTTTCTTTTTTTCCTTTTCTTGTAAAAATATTTTATGTCTTTCAACACTAAAAGGAGTGTTTCTCTATATAAAGAAATTCCACCATGGTTTTTCTACTTTTGATACTAGTCTTATGAATGGGGCATTTGGCCAGGTCATCAAATGATCTAGATTTACCAGCTGCTACCATTTCCCCCACTACGTCAGGGCCCTCCCCACCTGCAGACTTTGAGAAAGTCACTTAATTTTATTAAGTACCTATTGCCATCTTTATCTAAAAATGCCGTAAAAATAAATTCAGTAAATAAATGCTTATAGCTGACTTTGGGTAGTATTCATAGGTCGTTGTTTTCCAAAATAAACACCTTATCATCTCTGTTCTTTTCTTTGCTCATCCTGCTTAGCCACTTACTAAACCCAATGCCTACTGAAGAAAAAAAAAAAAAACTCTATCAATAGATCTAGATATCTAAGTCTATTGATACAGATATATAGAGTGTTTTTTCAACATCCTGAGTTCTTTAATGATCCATGGCATGGAACATCCTCAGCTGTTCCAACTGGGCCACTTGTACAACCTTGTTGTGCATCATGTCAAACAAAGAAGAGAAGGAATGATAAATGAATACCCTTTTGTTTTGGTGGTTATTAAGTGCTTTCACTTTGATACAATGAGAAATTTGATACACAGACTTGAGCTTCATGGTTAATGACATTTCCAAAGTCTAGAATGTCTGTAAATAATGGAGTAACTTCATTATAAACAATGGAAGATAAAACAGAGAACCTCTCTCCTGACACACAAGAATAAATTACTTCACATCTCATCTATATTTAGAGAATAATGTGGAAGTCTCTTCATTTATCCTCTGATACACATTTTTGGATAAATGATGCTGTTCTTTTTTAACCTGAAGTCCAAATGGCTAATATGATAAAATACATGGTATTTTATAGGCATTTTGTAACATGTCTTGCATGTCACTGTAGTGCAGTCACATACAATATCAGTTATTCCCTAAGGTATTATGTAGTTGTAGATCATAAACTTTGTGGTTAATTTAAACATCACAGCTGGTTGCTTTAATTTGATGCATTATGCCACAAATGTTTCAACAGCTTGACTAAAATGAGCCATACTGCAGATTCTAAAGAAGAGCGAAGGTCAGTGCACATGAAGCCTAGTCATTTTCAAATTTTCTTTGGGCATATTAAAAACCATTCTGTAGAATATAGCTTAATGGAATGTAACCAAACAAAATAAAACAGTAACTATTGCAATAGTGTTTTACTTAAGGAAAGCAATACTATAAATTCTTAGTCTCATGACAGTGTTTACAATAGCATCTTTTTTTTTTCCCTAATAATGAATATTGTGCTTTGAGACTAGTGTTTACCTATTCCATCATAAGGTCTTACTGCTTTTTTCAAACTTAAAGCATAGGAAGGCAGTTGGCAGGGGGTGTGAGGAAGACCAGAATGATTGTCCTCTTTCTCCTCTACCCAGTAAACCCCTCCCTTAAAAAACTAGAAAAGCTATCTTTTACTCATTCCATTTGCAATCCAAAACTCTTTAGCTAAGAGGATTGATAATAATATCATTAAAGATTATAATTCAGTATAACATAAACCCAGTTTTAGGGTTGCTGTAACTTTAAGTATGTTCTTTAGCCCACAGTAATTGACCCTAAATATTATTGTTAAAGCAATTCATAAGGTAAAATAATTTCATCACTTATGATCAGAAAATAGTCTCCCAAATTACATATCAGTAACACAACAAACATGAAAGAAATTAGTAGGTTAATACTATGGTGTTTGGGGATATGATTTGAAAAAAATAACTCAGTTACTTCCTTATTAATCATAAAATTACAATATTTTAAAGCTGAATGAGAGCCAAACAGTCTCTCAGTTCTCAACATCTATCTAATCATCATCTCCCTGTTCAGGAACATTAGTTGTCCCTAATGTGTAACTCTCCTATTATGACATTTGGAGCCCAATCCCATCCCATCCACATGTCATTAAACTATACTCAGTTATGTAATCTGATACAGTCATTGTGTGTGTGTATGTGTGTGTGTGTTAGTCAATATTTAAAATAATCCTCTTCCGTTCAACATAGCTCAATTACCCCCTCCTAGAGTTATCCTAAATCCTTTCAACCAAAAATATTGATGTAACCACAAAATGTTATTAAGGTATTTAAGTTACATGATGCTTTTAGTCTCATATTAATTATTTTAACAGCAAGATTAAGACTCCTTTGGTTTATGTATCATTCCTCTCTTCTTCAGTTCTCCATTCCTCTGTGTAGCCAGTTAATGTACACTGGGGTGAATTAAATCATTCTAATCTAACACACACACACACGGAGATAGATAAATTTTTATCTATCTCTGTGTGTGTCAATATATGTGTACATATGTGTATATATAATGAAGGAAATTGAGTTTCAGAGATTGTGTTTTCATTTTTTTTTAAGATTTATTTATTTATTTGAATGGGGGAGAGAGAGTGTGTGAACAGTGGCGAGAGGCAGACAAGAGGCAGAAAGAAAAGGAGAAGCTGACGCCCCACCAAGCTCAGAGCCCAACCCTGAGATCATGACCAGAGCCAAAATCAAGAGTTGGCCACTCAGTCGGTTGACTGAGCCACCCAGGCACCCCCGAGACTGTGTTTTCTAACAAAATAAAATAGTGTTATTTCCAGGATCAAAAATTCATTTTTGGCCCACCCTACATAGGTGCCTTATGGCAGAGAGGTGAAAAGTGTCTTCTCCTTAAAGTTACTGATACAAATCAGAGCTTAGAACTACAGGTTTTGAGTTGCTAAATGCAGCCTTCATTGCTTTTAGGAGTAAAAAAAACCAAAACCTGTCTTGACTTCCTTATCTCTTATCTTTTTCAAACTGTCATGTGAACAATATTTCTTCAGTTGATTTCAACTACAGTCATATTCTCCCTCACCTTACCTTGCCTGTTACCTGAAAGAGTATAATCAGTTGAAAAGAATATGAGAAACCCAGATGTGTATAGAGAAACCCAAATGTGGTCATGTTCCTAACTTTGCATTTAGTTATTTTGGGGTCTCTCAGTCCCATGCCTTGCACAAATTAAGGATTCTCTTAAGATATTGATCTTTCCTCAATGAAGAGGCCTGTGTACTCTGGAGATAGATGTTCTGGGTTTGAATCACAGCTATGCCACTTACTAGTTCTGAGATTTTGAGTAAGATATTAAAGTCCTCTGTATCTATGGTTTCTAATGTGAAAATTAGAATAATACATAATTGTGAGAATTCAGTGAATTAGCAGTTGTGAAACATTTAGAATATCATATGCATTTCTGCTAGTATTGGCATGTTCTTAACAATTGAAACGGCCATTTCATTTCCTTCCAGACATAACCAAGAATGCCTTTTCAGGGACGTCTGTGAAAACAAAGTCTATCCATGAATTAAATAGAATCATACACATAATAACCAATGTTTATCAAGTGTTTATTACATAATATCATTTTTTTATATAATGCCATAATGTAGTTTCTATTATCATCCCAAATTGATGAGAAAATAGAAGCCAGGAGATAAAGTAACTTTCCCGTAACAGTTACTCCTTAATAAAATTTATTAGGAATTATTTGAAGCATGTATAAATGCTCGAGAGGTAAATTAACCTTCCTATCACATAAATCTACTAAGTAGTAAAGTTAGAAACGTTGCAGTCTGACCCCTGAGCTCATGGCCTTAAGAACTACCATTCTTGTTTTCTTACCATGTTAGAATCAAGGATAGTTGTGAATTGTTTTTTGGGTTTTTTTTTTTAGTAAATCTATCAATATAATCAGTGACAGCTGTAAGGTAAAGGAGACAACTATAAATTGTTTCCATATGTCAGTAGAGATGGTGTTATTTATCAGCAATGACAAACAAACAAACTTTGTATTAGGGGGAAAAATACCCACAAAGCTTTATTTCCAAATTATGTATGTTCACTGAAGACAATGCATTTAAATTTAGTTCAGTTGCCACTAATACTGATTTGAGCACCTACCATATGCCAGGAATAGTGTACTTGGGATGCATAGAGAATGATAAGAGGGAGAAAGGAATTCTGGCCGCCCTAAGAAAAAAAGCTCACAAACGGAAGAATAAGAGATAGACAAGTGAAGGAAGTCTGAGAGACTTTTCAGGCAGAATGAACAGCGAGTGTACACAGTTCTAAAATAGCCAGATATATATGGGGAACTAAAAATAAGTCATTGTTAATGGAGAGAAGCGTGAGGTGGAGAGTGGCAGAGATGAAGCTGGAAGAAGAGGCAGGTGCCAGTTAGCAGAGAGCCTTCTGTCATCCTGTCATGGTGAAGTGCCTTGGCTTCATGCTCTGGGAACTATTTGAGGCCATTTCCTCTTTGGGAAAAGGGCCCAGGTGGGTTAGACCTGAAGGCTGTCGGGTGCTGTTAAACATAAAGAAATTGAAATAGTACAGAAAGCTAGCAAGGGCCTTCAAAGGACAATTGGAGGGAAGGAGATGCATTTAGGAATTTTTTGGAGTTCAAACCGTCAGATTGGTGACTAATTACGAAGGACTAGAATAAGGTGACCTCGATACTATAGAAGGTGAGTGGGTGGTAATCAGAACTTAGAAGGCAGAGCCAATAAGGGAAGGGAAGCTGAAGTGCTCATCATGTTTAAGTGTCTAAAAGCTCTCCAGTAGCTGTATCTAAATATGGATAGAAACAGATGCCTGGAACCGAGGGGAGAGGTCAGTACAGTAGACGTGGGTGCTGTAAACTCTTGGTGGTACTGAAACCCTGCAAAGGACATCAGGAGGATTTGGCATGTAGTAAGTCCTCCAAAGTCATTTATTGAAAAAGGAAAGGAAGGTGTGATGAGTGAAGAAAAGAACATCAAGGAATAGCAACCATTTAGGGGCAAGAGGAAGCCTTCATGGAGCAGAAGTGATATATGTATAATTTATTTAAATTTGTCTGTGGCTATAAACATATGTCCTAAAATTACAAAAGAATCCAGGGAAAGCAAGCAACAGATTACATTACTGCTCAATTCTAGGTAGGCAAACAGGACAGCTGTACAGAAGACTTCAGCAGTATCTCAGTTTTACTTTATTAATAGAAATAATCAGGAAAACATACTAAAATTTGACAAAGCTGCTTAGTAAATCTATAATACATGCTACTTTTAATACATTTGTGCATCCTTGAAATACTTACTGATACCTTTTATTAACGAGTCACTGGAAAATGTGGAACAGAATCAGTAAACGTGAACTACACTTTGTAAAACTTAAGCTTGAAGGTAAAAAGATGAGAGGGAGTTAGAGTAGCCTCAAGACAGGGGAAGTTTTTTTTAAAGACAGGAGAGACAGCAGCGTTTTATAGACTGAAGAAAAGGACAGACAGAGAAGGACAGGTTTTGAAATAGAGTTTTTGAAATATAGAAGGTGTCTCAACATTATAGTTGTGAAATCAAAAATGAGAAAATTCTTATTACCCTGTGTGATGTTTGTCCTTCAAACTCCATTACAATAGAGTGAGAACTTTTTTTATTTTTAATATATGCCTTAACGTACTAAAGCATAAACTCATTTTGTCTAGTTCTGCATTATAATAAAGAACTAAGGGGATAATGTTGTACTTCTTAGATGACATCATTCAAGAAATTATAGTTTGACAGTCACATAATCTTTTTTTTTTCCCCTCAGAGGAAATTAGTGACCATGAGACTCTTTCACAAATTGTAATGCATTTATATTTTAAAGCATCATCACATGGTTGCAGTCTTCTTGCTAATGTAGTATCATCACCAAAACAACCTGAAAGAGAGCACTTGATGAAAGAAAAGGGAAGAAAAATGTGTTAGCCAGAATATAATTTTATTTTTCTGAACATTGAGGGATGCTGAAAATATAATGGAAATTATGGAAATATCACAGGATGGTATTATAATATAGAATTTCTTACTGACGTTAGGAATTAATATTCCAGGTAAAGTAAATTGCCTTTGGCCTTCCTTATATAACAACATCTACTGTGATTCTGTGTTAGAAGTTTTTTTAGGATTTGCAGCATTTTAGTTGCAAGTAGCTTTTAATTTTGCCAAATTCATTCTGCATTTGGAGATGTTTTTCCATTTGTTCTGTAGAGAGATATGGAATATTGTTCCTGAGGAGTATTTTCTGCTATCAGGGCACTAATCAGTGTGTTAGAACAATAATGGAGTTGAAGAAAGGATGACAATGCCAGGAGATAGTACTTGGGAAAAATCATGGTCACTGGTAAAGATAGGATTACAGTCATCTCCTGAGCGATAGAGAGTCTCTTAAGGAAAGGCCAAGTTTTTTGAATGCCTAAAACACATCATCAAATTAGGGTAAATCTGCCAAATGAGGGGCAGTCCAGCTGCCATTAGTGCTAATCCCATTACCACAGATCCCGGGCGAGGCTCCTTACTCTTTACATTCCTGTCTTCCCCCTGATCCTTTTTTTTTTATTTTCTTTTCTCAATCCTATCACAGAGGGGCATCTTGAAGTCAGTTCCCCATTTTGGGCAAGCTGCCTTGAAATCCCTTTCACCTCCTGACCCCAGCTCTCCATTGCAGTTCCCCCAAAGACCTCTGCCTTTCCAGATTAGCCAAGGTCTCACAACGGAGCTGGACAGGCTTCCGAGGCAGGTGATGGGTTTTTAAAAGTACTGGCTACTGTACTTACAGCACTGGGATTCAAATTCCAAGAGTAGGTGTTCCCTTAACCTTTTAGAGCCTAAGCTGGAGCTCTCCTTGAGAGAATTGTAACCTAAGCCAAAATAACTCATGGTTCCTCAGAGCTTGCAGATGCGGCTCCTTTTAATTTCCTGTCTCTTCCTGTCTTCCATCTCTCTTAATTCCATCTTCCAGGTGTCAGTTTTCCAAGTAAGCCTCCCTGCGATCTACTGTGGGAGAAATTCATCTCATGTTCTCGAAATACAGTAATTACCAGTCTCACATGACTCCCTCCTCCCCCAGAATACCTGTCAGGTTCCATGAAGAATTTTAGACATCATTGGGGGAGAAATTTTTTTTGGCAGAACTTTAGCTATTTCAGAAATGATACAGACAATTGCCCATTTCTGTTAATTTGTAAGAAGATCTTTATCTCTAAATTATAGTTTTTAGATCGGCAATGACCACTAATTATTGGCAAGAGTGATAACATTAAAAATTCATCATGTATCAAATTGTCTTCTCATTCAATCCTCAAATCTTGTACATGATGCAACATATGATTATTCTCATTTTACTTACAGAAAATTGAGGTTTTATAAACTTGCCCAAAGATGGAAGTGCTGCAAAGCTTTCTTATTTATAATGAAGCTACCTTTATAAATAGTATTCCTTAATATTATTATAAATAGTGTTCCTTAAAAGTACTATGCCTACTCAAAAAAAAAAAAAAAAGGTTACTATGCCTTCTCAGTTGAAACAGAGAAAAATCAGGGCCGTACTGACTCATTGTATTGCTCATGGGTCATAAATTTCCAGGCATTCTCCATTTGAATTATTGCTTCTGCTTGTAGATCTCCAACAAGTAATCACTGACATTGAAACAGCTTAGAAGAAATGAAACCAATAATCTTATTAAATCAAAATATTTAAATAAGGATGTTAATAAAGGGGGTTGTTCCATACAGATATAAATATCCCTTAATAATGAGGGATATAAAACTTACAAAATAGTTACACAGTGCAGGATAACGTGCAGATGCTCCCAGGTGGAGCTAGGCCTTCCCAGGTGTAGGCCACCAAGAACGGCAATCGTTGAGGATACTGCCAACAAAAATGATTCTACAAGGAACAGAAACTCACTTTTTTCATTCTTAAGAAGGCGAGGGAGAGGAAGGGGGAGGGTGAGAGAGAAAGGGAGGGAGATTATATCCTTCTGAATCCCCTGCCTGACTGTTCTGGAGTTTCCGGTTCCTTGCCCACTTTCTCATCATATGCAAGAAGTTGTGCAGAATGACTTCAATGCATTCTTATAACTGGGTAAATTGAATGTTAACTTCTTGGGTATTTTGTGGCCAGAGATCAGGCCAGCTTAAAGTCCATTCTTGTACCATTTCTCTCTATTCTGGGGGGAGATAAATATATATATACATATATATATATAAAATATATAAATTCATGCATTCAGGAACCTCTTAAAATATTCCAGATTTCCACAATATGCAGAAAAGATATCAAGTCTGTTCTGGAAGGGAAAAAAAAGGGATACCAGTTAGAAATCAACAATGACAAGAGGCTAACACAGCCTTTAAAGGGATATTTGGATTTTACAATGGTAAGAAAAGTAGAAATATATTGTGGGCAGTGGAGAACAAATTGGAAAGAGCCAATGTAAAAACCAAATAAGAAGACAAATTAAGAGTAAATTGAGGTCATAGTTACAGGCCTTGGAGGAAACATAATTATATTGATGATAGTAAATATGCAGCCAATCTTATTTACAATTTTCTTTATTCTCTTGAAAAGAATTTAATCCAACTGTATATTAAGTAATACTTAGATTAAAGTTGACTTGAGAATGTTCAGTTGTAATGGCAACGAAAACCACTATCTATATATTACTTGTGTGATATTTAAAAATGAAAGAGAAAAACAATTTTTTATCCCTAATTCATCACATTATTTTGTTACTGATTATACCCTTTAAACTTTATATCAAGTGCCTGTTCTGATTTAGATAATACTTTGAAAGGACAAGAGTAGAAAGAGCAATAAATAAGACAATAAAAACAAAGTCAGAGCAAAGATATTTCTATTTTCTAAAAATACAGTGGAGACTTATTTCTGACTTTGAGTTTTGTTTTATATTTTACCATTAATGATCTATACTTCTTATCACAAGCATTAATATCTGGTACTATTTTATACTAGTGAAATAGAACTTTTAATGATTATATTTTAACTACTTAAATTAGAAAAAAAAATCACTTGTAATCTTGAGGAACGGTTTAATGTTTCTATATATCTTTTCATTCACAATTGACTTAAGTCCTTCAAGAAGGAGTTTGAGATTTCCTAGTGAAAAAATGTCATTTTGAAATGAATGGTTTTTAAGGAGAACACAGATATACTCAATTTTTTATTCAGTACCTTTAAAGTTTCTTGATATTATTATAGCATTAATAAATATTTATAACCCCATACTGATAAATTATATAACTCCCTTTTCAGGACCAGTAGTTATCACAATTTATAAATATTTTTATTTTCATTGGATTAGTAATTTTATACATGAAATATTAGAAATATTTAATTTAAATATCATGATTTACATTACATGGTGTCATACATTTAAATAAGCTATATACATGTATATGTTTGTGCCAATACAATTTGTTTTCTCTAAAAATCCTCAAAATTAGCTCTTCCTTACTTAAAATGAGCAGCTCAAAGTTGAGATAGCATAAATAAAATAAGAAAGTACATTAGCTCAAAGAGGATATGTAAACAAATTTATTAAGGATTCTCAAGAGTAAACATTGAAACATGAAGAAACCCATTACAATATTTTCCTTTTCGCTCAATAGCAAACTTATAATCTCTTTAGAATTTAAAAAAAAAAAAAAGTCAAAATTGGCTGTCAGTATTTTCTGGAGAAATGCTGCTAAGTAATCTACAAAAATAGAGCTGCTAAAAAAATTAGGTTAGATTATTAATATAAAGTATGGGCAATGAAAGTGACCTGGACTAAAGGACTAAGAATCTGGATTCTGCTTTTTTGTTTGCTACTTACTAGGTTTGTGTCTCTGGGAAATGTATTTTATCTCTCTGAGCTTCAGACACCCCACCTTACTTCAAGAATTAGACTCTAAAGCCTTTTCAGGATAAACTGTAGCAAGCACTGCCACTACTCTGCTCATACCCCTTAAATTCCTTTATCATTTGGGTTCCTGTGTGTGTGCGCGCATGCGCGGGAGTGCAGGCGCAGGATCCAGATCAATGTTTACTCTGAACAACCACCAACAGGTAGTCTTTTTTTTTTTTTTTTTTTTTTTTTTTAAAGGAACAAACAGAGATCACAAGCAGGCAGAGAGGCAGGCAGAGAGGGGGTGAGGGGAAACAGGCTCCCCGCTGAGCAAGAAGCCTGATGCAGGGCTTGATCCCAGGACCCTGAGATCATGACCTGAGTGGAAGGCAGAGGCTTTAACCCACTGAGCCACCCAGGTGCCCCAACCAGCAGGTAGTCTTATCAGTAAGCTATCCTTATCTTTGGGACCCTAAGGCTACTTTTCCAATCAATGACTGATCTATGTGGCAGGATTAATAGACCATGCCACATCACTAACTCTTTTGCCCTTAGATAAGGACAATTTTGAGATGAGACTTCCCTCTCAAGGTTTTCCTGTAGGATGGAGCCAAAACCACCAACAGATCTTCAAACTGGACTTTCGGATGGACTCCTTCCCTGTCCAACTTTCTCACTCTCCTGTTGTTTTCCCTGGAGCATTTCCTAATAAATCAATTTCACAGGAATTATCAGCTCAGAGTGCATTTGTGGATACTCCAAACAATAATAATCTTTTAAAATTGAGATATAATAGAAATGTAACATTACAAGCAACAATATTCTGATTCATTTTGGGGCATTTGACATTGATTTATGTGAACACTGTCTAATGTCTGGCATTAAATAATGCTGATCATCTCAGAAAAATATTATAAGAACTACTATACCACAACTTGTGCCTCAAACAAGTCAGAATAAAGATCGTTATAAATAAGACCTATAAGGTAATTCCTTTATATAATAAACTAATGATACCGTTGATATTATAAATGACAACATGGAGATTTGGGAGTGTCCTTGTTATCTGTAAACCACTAACAGTCCTATGAATCAGATATTTCCCAAGATAAAAATCAGATATTTCCCAAGTATATTTAAAAGCTTACCAAAAAATGGAATCTATTTTGAAAGTGAAATGGAAAAAGCAAAAAAGAAAAATGTAAATAAAGATTCAGACAAAAATGAAAATAAGTAAAAACCAAGTGAATGGGGCAATCTTACGTGTGCATTTAAAAAACGTAGAATTAACACAGTATGTTAGATTAAGGTTTATTTTAGAGAAGGGTATTAGTAAATGATTAATCAAACATGCATATATGATATCACAGTCAAACTCAGATTGATTCTGTTTTATATTTACATTTGTTTTAAAAATCAAAATACTTTTAAAATACCGTTTTTGTAGTACTTGTAATACATAATATATACATAATTTTTGAAAGTTATTTACAAAGTTTCAAAAGATACGGATGTGTGAAAGTACTTGCACTAATGATACAGCCTAATTGTGATTTTAATCAGGTGTATTGAATGACAAATGTTCTTTTGAAGACTGAAATATTTCTGTTAATGTTAATTTTATTATGTTTTAATCTTTAATCTTACATATATGTTAATACATCGAAATACTGTTTTTTTCTCCTAACAAGTAAAATAAGAAACTCACAGCACCTAATGCTTTCTGTATTTCACAATTATGTGCCTTGAATTCAACCGGAGAGTGTGGCTTTTCTTTATTGGGAGAAAAATAGTTTAAAATTAACAGCATATTCATTCTTATTTTGCTTATCAGTAATTTCAGATATTTCTTCAAAGTTTTACAGTTTGGCATATATCATTTTGACAGATCCTTGAGGAGTTTAAATGCTACCTAAACATGTGATATTACAAAGATCTCTATTATACTGCTAACACAGACTTCATTCTTGTAACAGCAAATTGTTCTCTTCTTCACTGATCCCATGTAACCTGTTTTATTAATATGTGCCATCTAGCAAAGTGAAATGAAAATTTCTGGGTCTTTTACCCCTGTTAAACACAGCCAGATTTTAAATAAAATGACCTAAAAATGTTTTTCATTATGTGCCTCATGTAATCTGAAGAAGAGAACTGATATAGGATAGGGTTTCCTTTATAATCAGGCTAAGAAAACATGAGTGTCCCACTAGTATATTTTCACTAGTGGAAATTTAATTATAAATTTCTCATCTTGTTTTCTTTATATACTTATTACCTCTTATACTATTTCTTCTTTTTCTCCTTCTTTCACTATATCAGGACTATGTGTACAAAGCACTGTAAAGTCACATAAAGCTTTAAGCCATCCAAAGAAGGATTTTGTTTGTGTATTTGCTTTGCTCATCTGAAATTAAGATTGCTTGTCCTACTTTCTCTGGATTTATATTTTTCAGTTAGATGTTTTTAATTTTTAAAAAAAATTTTTTTTTAGTTTTCCAAAATTCATTGTTTATGTACCACACCCAGTACTCCATGCAATATGTGCCCTCCACAATACCCACCACCGGGCTAATCCACCCCCACCAAAAAAAACCCAGTTTGTCAGAGTCCACAGTCTCTCATGGTTTGTCTCCCCCTCTGATTACCCCCAGCTCACTTCTCTCCATGTCTCCATGTTCTCCATGTTATTCCTTATGCTCCACAAGTAAGTGAAACCATATATAATTGACTCTCTCTGCTTGACTTATTTCTCTTAGCATAATCTCTTCCAGTCCTGCCCATGTTGATACAAAAGTTGGGTATTCATCCTTTCTGATGGAGGCATAATACTCCATTGTATATATGGACTATATCTTCTTTATCCATTCGTCCATTGAAGGGCATCTTGGTTCTTTCCACAGTTTGGTGACTGTGGCATTGCTGCTCTGAACATTGGGGTACAGATGGTCCTTCTTTTCACTACATCTGTATCTTTGGGGTAAATACCCAGTAGTGCAATTGGAAGGTCATAGGGAAGCTCTATTTTTAATTTCTTGAGGTATCTCCACACTGTTTTCTAAAGTGGCTGCACCAGCTTGCATTCCCACCAACAGTGTAAGAGGGTTCCCCTTTCTTTTTATTGCAATCTTTCTGTGTCTTTTTGTTTTGCATATGACATATTGTTGGACATATTTTCATTTCTTCGATTCATGGGTCTTTGTCTTTTATTTGGTAAGTTCAGTATTTTTTTTTAGATTGTATTTATTTATTTGACAGACAGAGATCACAAGTAGGCAGAGAGGCAGGCAGAGAGAGAGGAGGAAGCAGGCTTCCTGCTGAGCAGAGAGCACGATGCCGGGCTCAATCCTAGGACCCCAGGATCAGGACCTGAGCCTAAGGCAGCGGCTTAACCAACTGAGCTACTCAGGTGCCCAGTTCAGTATTTCTTTCTGTTTGACTTTTTATCCAGGATTTAATTCTGCCATCTTATTTAGTGTTTTCACTTGTATTTTATATGTTCTTTTAATTAACTTCTATAAAATTGTTTTCTGGTGTTTTGAAAGTTATATAGACTGATTTTATTGTTTTTCTTAACTTTAAGAACCATCTGCGATAACTCTAAATCTTGAATATATCAGTGACTATACTTCCATCTTACAAAAGAAACACATCGGTACACCCCCATGGCTTTTGTTCCCTCTACCTCCCCTTGTATTACTAATAAATGGAATATTATTTCTGGTAACATAGGTAAACTTTCTCTCCTTTCTCTCTCTCTCTCATTATTCATTTATATATTATATTCATTTAAAATAATTTCATTATGTGTATATACTTTAGAAAATACTTTGTGTAGTTCATTGTTTATCTTTATGGTATAGGCAATCCTCAAGAGTCTAGTAATTCATTCGGCCTGTGAGCTTATATTACCTGTGGAATAGGGGCCCTTTGGTCTTGGAGGAGCTCCATAGTCCAGACCATAGTCTTTGTCAGTCTAGGCTAGTTCAAGATTGGTGTGAATAAAGGGTAGGCATGAGGCATTCAGGGGCCACCAACTAAGTTGTCATGCTATTTTGCAACAACCCAGCAAGAAACAACTCTAACAAGATTTCATCCCTAAATCCAACTTCTAAAGGAGTTTTACAAGATTATATTTTTCAGACCCTGGAGGTGGGATTCAGGAAAGTAAAGAACCGAAGCCCCTAAGACTGTCAGCCCTCGTCTACTTCACTTCATGCATAAAGGTTCTTGCCCACTTAGATACCCAGAGCAGTGGTTTGAGGAAAGGGGATGGGCTATGATTGTCCAAAGGGAAGGCAGTGGGAGGATGGGGGAGAGGAGAGACAAACATAATTTAAATTGTTCTTCCATTGCTGCCTCCAACTTCTGTCCACCCTAGGCTGTGGGCCTCCCATTCCTCACACACAGAATGATTTAAAATACTGCTTTGTTGGTGGTGCTGTTGCTGTTAGATTTTGGATTTTGTGTCTCCCTATTATGTCCTCAGCATTATTTTTAGAAGTGGTAACCAGCAACTCCTGCAAGTAGGACATCTTTTTGAACACATGAATTTTTGTATGCATGGATGGTGAATCTGTATCTGTATTCAGTATGTGTTATTTATATAAAGATTTTCTATTTAGTGGTTTACAATTTCTCCTATAACTCACTTCGCCCTTTTAAATTTTTCACATTTTTTTCATTTTCTTTTATGAATTTACATATATAGACTTCATAGCTAGACAATATTATTTTAGAGTTGAAAATCTGTTTATTTTACAATGAGAAAAATCTCCATTTACAACAAAATAGGTATTCTAAAAGCTGACCTTATAAATACTCCTTTAAAAGGATACTTAAATTGAGTGTGAAAATGCCAAGCATCGGTTAATAAATCTTTGTGAGGATTTCTGTTTATATGCAATTTTTAAATGCATTGATAACTCATGAATATAAAACCTAAAGTAAATAGATAACGTGGGATGAGACTCCTTAGATTTCATCCAAAATCTTATTCTTCTATGAATAAAATTGAATACTGCAAATATTACCTCTTTTATAGCCTGAATAATCTTCACATATTATTTGAATGGATTAAACCACTTGTCCTTTTCAAACTATAATAGTACCCCAGTCAAAAGAAAAAACTTGGTGTATGTTGTCAGTAGGAATATATGGCCTTATATTGGAAGTGCCATGGCAGCAAATACTCTAAGACAATTAGTACGTGTTTAAACTGTGGCTCATTATGTTGATTCTCCACATTGCTCCCTCTCAGAAAGCAACTTGCTTTGTACCCAGAGATACCGGCTGTATTGTCCATAGGCTCCATCTCTCCCTGTCCCCTTTTTCCACCCACTTCCTCTTTTTTTCTCTTCCTTCTTAACCTGCTTCTCCTACTTGTTTTTGCCCTTTCTTTCACCATTTACTCCCTTCCTCTTTCTGATACTTTACCCTCCTTTTTTTTTCCTCTTCTTCCTTTATTATCAAGTGGTAGTGGGTGATTTCTCATACTTACAAGTACCAATGACAGTTATATTTATTCTTTATTTAATGCTTTCTATGTGCTGGACATTGTGCTTAGCTTTTTACTGTATGAAGAGTTAGAGTTGATAGTCCTTGAGATCTTGCTATGGTCTGAATGTTTGTGCCCCCCTCCCCAATTTAAATATTGAACTCTAACTCCCCCAACGTGATTGTTTTAAAAGGTAGAGCCATTGGGAGGTGGTTACTGCCATGAGGGAAGGGCTCTTAAAAGTGGGATTAGTACCTTTATAAGAGAGACCCCTGAAAGGTCTCTCCACCCTTCCATCATCTGAGGATGCAGCAAGCAAGTGCTGTCTGTCTGGCCTTCATCAAACTCCACATCTCCTGGTTTCTTGATCTTAGATTTCCCAGCCTCCAAAACTGTGAGAATTAAATTGCTACTGTTTATAAGCCACCCAGTCTATGGTATTTAGTTTTGTGATAGCAGCCTGAACAGAGGAAGACAGGTGTGATAGAAATCTGAATGTGTTTCCATTAAAATTGTGCTCTATCAACTTTGAAATTAGGTTAAAATTAATGAACTAATGAATTTATATTAATACATGTAGATTTAAAAGCTCTAGAGCTGTGTGTATAACTTGGATTAAGTAGTCTCTCTGTGCATACTTTATTCCTATGTTGATTTGGGTATTTTGCTAAAAATGAGGCCAATATACAATACTGCAGGAATAAGTATTTAAAAGAGAACTGAAAATGGAGTAATACTAAAATCATTGATAAATTTGTTTAATGAAGTGTTATTCTTTAAATATTCTGGCTATATTCTTTCCTTGGCATTGGAACACCAACCAAAAACTAGATGGTCCTTCGTAGAAAACTCACTAGATGTTACCATACACAACAGTGACATGTAGGGGTGAAAATTGTCTTTTTGAATGATTAAATTCTGTATTAAATTGTTTCACAAGAGATTGATAACATTGGACTAAACCCAAACTAGCTTGGTCTCTCTAAGAATAAATGAAGTTGCAAGTTTTGCTTTGCTCAGCTCTTTCAAAAGGATAAAAATGTGTAGTAAAAACATTTGCATTGTAATTGTAGGAATCAAATTAGTTTCACTTTATAGATCCAAAAAGAAGTAAGATGTATAACATTATTTACATTTTACATCACAAGAATCTTGTGCCAACTGAAGGTGAAATAAACATACTTCAGGCTTTGGGTTAAAAAAGAAAAAACTTTAGAGAACTTAACAGATTCCTTGAATAAAAAGGGTTTTGTTGTTGTTGTTGTTGCTTTGTTTTTCCTGGAGTTTATAGTGTCGTGTGGAGTGGTAGACCAGACAAAGGTCCAGAGTCCATTTATTTGGTTGAAGAACCAAATAAATCATACTAAAGAGTTTTAAACTTAACTTGGATTTATAGAAAACCAATTAATCATAATCCAATTTTACTTTAGGAAGATCAGCTTGGCAGCAATGTGGAGCATATAATAAGTGAAACAAAACTGGACGAGAGAAAACTGTCAAAAGGTTACTGCAGTGGTTCTGGAGAAAAATGATGAGATCCTAGAGTAAACACTGGCAGTTAAAATAGAGATCCATTTGAAGTCAATTTAGGAAGATAATTAGTTGCATTGTGACAGGTGAAATTGAGATGCTAAGCATCCAGGGTGACTCCTACGGTCTTTAGTGAGAGATTCTTTGATAATGATAACTTTTACTGTACAGCAAATCCAAAAAGGAAAAAAGGAAATGGTAGATGACAAGCTTTATTTAGAATATGCTAAAACTGGGGCGCCTGGGTGGCTCAGTGGGTTAAGCCGCTGCCTTCGGCTCAGGTCATGATCTCAGGGTCCTGGGATCGAGTCCCGCATCGGGCTCTCTGCTCAGCGGGGAGCCTGCTTCCCTTCCTTTCTCTCTGCCTGCCTCTCTGCCTACTTGTGATCTCTCTCTGTCAAATAAATAAATAAAATCTTTAAAAAAAAAAAAGAATATGCTAAAACTGTGGTACATGAGGGGTATTCAAGTGGATATGTCTAGCAGGCAGTTTGACATATGGGATAGACATTGCTCATATAAGTTACATAGATTTTATGAATAAAATTAGTGTAAAAGGTACATATGATATTATCTTTCATAATTTTGATTGATTGTATCATAGTTTATATTAATAGTTTTAATTCAAGTCAACTTCAGTTCTTAAGACTTGGAATCATTAGGATTTATGGAATATTGTCAAGATTAAGTATGTTTCATTAACAGGTATGAAGGGAAGTAAATATGAGACAAAGCAGAAAATGGAAGGTTAGTGTGTATATGTCGGGTATTAGTCTCCTTTATTAGTAAGCAAATAGTTACTGAAATAACATTATGTTCCTTAATCTAGCCAATATTTTTTTAATATAAATTCAATGCTGGAAGCTTTGCTGAAAAACTGGCACATACGTTTCTTGTGTTTTTTTTTTTTTTAAATGATCTTGTAGAACGCACTTTAGCAATATGTACCATGATCTGTAAACATGTCCGTACCATTTGATTGATTTTATTCTTGAGGCACCGATGTGGCTTAGCTGGCTAAGCATCTGACTCTTGATTTCAACTCAGGTCATGATCTCAGGGCTGTGACATCCAGCCCCTAGCTTAGGTGGGAACCTGCGGGATATTTTCTCTCCCTCTCCCTGTCCCTCTCCCCCATTACTGCACATGTGTGCCTGTGTATGCTCTCTAAAATAAATCAATCTTTAAAAAAAAACTTTATTCTCACAATTTATCTAAGGAATAATTCAAAATAATTAGAAAATAGAGGTCTATACAAAAATGTTTAATATACTTCTAAAATTAGTCTAAATGTCCTCAGGATTTAACCAAAAAAAAGTAGTATCAGCAAACTGCAATGATATATGTCCATTAGAGATTCACATGTAAGGAAGGTAGGATGAACTTAAAAGTTTCATTAGATCTTGAATCTTAGAATTTTTTTTTAAACTGATAAAATTGTTAATTAATTTCATTTCAATTTTTAAAAGATATTTATTTATTTGACACAGAGAGAGCGTACACAGGCAGGAGGAGCAGCAGAGGGAGAGGGAGAAGCAGCCTTCTCCTTGAGCAGGGTGACTGATACGAGGATATAGGGCTCAATCCCAGGACTCCAGGATCATGACCTGAGGGGAAGGCAGATGCTTAACTGACTGAGCCACTGAGGCGCCCCTCATTTCCTTTTTTCGCTAAACTAGTTATACTTCTTGTTTTGAACCCTAAATAATATTTACATATCAAATAAAAAGCATTTTGATTTATATTAAACTGGTAAATAAGAATGGAAAACACACTATAATTGTAGAACAATGCAGCTGTATCCAGCAATGTAAAAATTAATAATAAAAATTGAAAATACAATGGGAGGTACAAAAAAGAATACTCACACTAAGGACATAATGTTTTATCATAAAAAATTTATCTAAAACATTATATTGAGGACTACTAGATAATATCTGACATGTCAAGAGATAGAGGTTGAAACATATAACTTAAAATGTTGGGTCATAGGGATGAGATGGCTGGGTCACGGATAGTGGGGAGAGTTTGTGCTATGGTGAGTGAATTTTATAAGATTGATGAATCACAGACTTGTACCCCTGAAACAAATAATACATTATATGTTAATAAATAAAAGAAAGAGAAAACAAAATAAGACTGATAATAGAAGGATTTAAATATTAATAACTATATGGCCAATGGAAATTTAAGGTTTAGAGAAAGTAGAGGATAAAGCATGCTAATCTCTCATAATTTTTATTGAGGTGTCAATGGTGTCTGAACATGATGAATTTAAAATATAGTACTTATTAATTATTGTAACCTCAAAAAGAGAAAAACAGTAAGTATTTAAATCTGTAAATAGGATCAAGGTGAGAGGAGCAGATTTTCACTTTTAATTTTATGCACTTTTCTCTGGTTCATACAGATACATTTAAAAACAATGTCTATAATATGTTTTAAAAATCAAAAGTTGCTATTAATATTTGAGACTGAAATGTTTATTATAGAAAAATCCAAGTACAAAATAATATACAAAACAGGCATTATGATTGATGATAAATAAAATAGATATGCATAGTAGTCCATCTGAAAGTAATACGAATACATAGAATGTGGCTAAATATCTTTTATTATTAAAATTTCATTTTCGATATCTTATTCCTGATTTACTTAAACTGAAATTTTAAACATTAAAAAAACTGAACAGAACTAGACTGCTACTTATGATCCTACCACATTTATTGAATTTCTGGAAAGCAGACATTTTCTTTGGGATTAGTTTTCTCCTTGCATTTGGTTTTGGCTTTCTCTTTTCATTGACTGGGTCTCTGGGTTATATATGTCAAAAGACAGTTTGGTCTGCCTCAAACTCAAATGGGAATTTAATAAAAGACGGACTCATGAAACCAAAGAAAAGCCTAAAGCTTGGCCCCAGGAGCAGCTATAATTAAGAATTTGTATGATAGCAGCTTCCATTCTCTGTATTCATCTCTGCTGTTCTTTTATTTTCTTCTTCTGTCCTCTCTCTTTCTCTACCACTGTAAACTTAACCACTCCTACCTCTCAAACTTTACAACTTTTGATCCAAGAAAGATTAACTTACCTAACCCAACTTGGGAAAGGGGCCCACTCTGTAAAGCAGTGAACTGTGACAGATTGATCATAGTGCATTCCCCAGCAGCTATGGCTGCAGGCACGCTCTGAAGTGGAGGAAAATGAGGGTCCCAGGAAAGAATGGATGTGTCAGGGGAGAAATGAGGAATTCCAGTTAGAAAAGACCAGCGTCTGCTACCATCTGAAAGATTAATGCATTCATGTAAAGATTCTTTGTGTTCATAGCTTACTTATTGGCACTTTTTATGGCATTCAGCAACTGCTTTTATAGGACTCCTATCACCATATATAAGCTTGGATGTTTCTCTGTTACCTTACTTTCTATATGCTCAGTATGTCAGATTCACCCTTATTCTCAAGTCATTTTGCTTTTTCTCCCATTCACTCCCATTTCCAATCAAACCTGCTTCTCCTGCAGTCTTCCCATGTCAGAAATGCCACCACCATCCTCCCAGTTTGCTCGAAACAAAAAGTTGGAGTCATCCTTGACCTTTCCCTTTTCCTTTACCTATAAAATAAACTACTCACTTTTAAATCTAGCTCTTACTTGAGTCTGGAAAATACATAGGGCTTTATTCCTCTTGCCAAAAGCATTTCTATGGGATGACTGCATTACTTTCAAATCACCATCTTCCCATACCATCCTTACCTCTATTTTCTTCTCCATTTAGCATCCAGAATGATGTTGGCTACAATGGAAAATGAATAAATATATTGGAATCATAATTAAAATTCCGTGGTTTCCACTGAACTCAATATAAAAGTCAATGCTTAACTGACCTATAATCATCTGATGCCAATATATAGGCCTCTTGCTCACTCAGTTCTGGTCACAGGGTACTTTTTTCAGTTTCTTGAACACATGGCTGCATTCCCCCATTGTCCCCAACTCCCTGAGCTTTTTCTAGTCTCTTTCTGAAAGAATCCTCTGCTCACTCCCTGGATGTGTCCTTATCCCATAGATTTAACCTGATTTTAAATTTCCTTGGTATCTTTTTTCCCCCCTCTTAAGATTTCATTTATTTATTTGACAGAGATCACAAGTAGACAGGCAGGCAGAGAGGGAGAGGAAGCAGGATCCCCACTGAGTAGAGAGCCCGATGTAGGGCTTGATCCTAGGACCCTGAGACCTTGACCTGAGCCAAAGGCAGGTCACTTAACCCACTGAGCCACCCAGGTGCCCCTCATGTTATTCTCTCTTAACAGCTCCTTGCTTCTGTTTATATCACTTACCAAGATTTGTAACTTCATACCTATTGGTATGTTTCCTCATTGGAAACCTCTCTCCTCTAAGAGCTCTACATAGTGAGACAGCAAGGAAACAATGTTTTTTGTTTGCCACTTCTTATGTGAGGAAAGGATTGTGTATAGCACTCCATACACACCACTCTGTTGAGAGAGACTGTCCTCTTTTGTTACACAGTTAGCACAGTTGTGTCTTATTCAAGGGTTATGTTCCGAAATGGCTCACAGTGAACAGTTTTCAAAAAATTTCATAGAAATAGTTCCATTGGTGAGTATAAAATGTACAAAATAATGAATATAAAACAAAATACAATATTATTTATAATTACAGAGAAAAAGAATGAGTTTATAGTTTGATTTGTGTAGTTAAACGCACTGTAATTACTGGTGGGTGAAGTAATAAATTATAGATAGCCATTAAATATTTGGAATCAGTTAAGTCCAGCTTTAAATGCCTTTGCCAATTTTTTTTTAAAGACTTTATTTATTTAGTTGACAGAGCGAGACAGGAAGAGAGGAAATACAAGCAGGGGGAGTGGGAGAGGGTGAAGCAGGCTTCCTGCTGAGCAGGGAGCTCCATGTGGGGCTCATGAGGGGCTTAATTCCAGGACACTAGGATCATGACCTGAGCCGAAGGCAGACACTTAAGGACTGAGCCACCCAGGTGCCCTGCCTATTATTTCTTTTTAAAAGATGAATAAACAGACATCCAAAGCCACTAAATAAGTCCTCTAGTCAACATGGAATGCCTTCAGGTTCTGTTTTATTAGATTTTGCAGTTTAGATATACATCTGTGGGATTGTATGTATATATGTATGTATGTATTTATTTTATTTTTGCTAATAAGTGTGCTGAAGGAAATCTGAAGGATAATGCATTTTCTGGTGTTCATAGTTTCTTGAGTTTGTCAGTAAAGTGTGAACTGTGTCTACAATTTGTCTAGTGAAGTTTGATTCATGACCTCCGTTGTTTTCTAGCTGATTGTCGACCTGTAATGCTGTGCTGATTCTGCAAGTCTTTAGTGAATCTTCTTGTCTCCCTTATGTTTGTGTTTCCTGGATGCTGTCATCAGCATATTGTTGTTAATGAACAACTGCCTTGAAGACTTTCATGTCACTTCTCCTTTTAAAAAATTTTATATAAATTAAAATTAAATCAGTATCATAAAATAAAGTGCTCACAGTCTCCTGAAGCAAATCTTTTCTTTAAAATAAGAACCTTATTTTTTTTAAACCATAATGACACAGCGGGCAGGGTATTATATCCTGACCTTCCTGAATAAAAATATCAAGCAAAAAAAAGCTAGAACAGTCTTTTCCATACATTCAAGATGTCAGTCTTAATATTGAAGACAGATTCCTGTTTTTCATGATATAAGTCTTGCTTTTGTCTTTGTTTTTGTTTGTTTTTAGTAACAATTTTCAAGGTTGAATTAAGGTTCTATGGGTAACACTACTGGATTCTGTTAGAACTTTCCAATAACTATATTGAAACTACATTTTTCCAAATTGTGTGTGTGTGTGTGTACATTGTGTTGGAGGCTTAAAAATGGCAATAAGCAACATCCTTCTTTGTCCTCCTAATTAAGAGCTAATTGCAAAATAGAAGATTCAGAGAAATTGACTTATAATGTCATCTAAGCCTGTATTGAAATAGAGCCATGTAAGTTTCCAGTATATTCTTATCTGAACTTAAGTGACCCACTGGAGTTGCTGGCACAAATGGGAAAATTACACACCTCTATCACAGTGCAGGAATTTGTAAGCTTATGTTTAGACAAGCTGAGATTTCATCTTGTGGATAGGCAATGCCAGTGAGAAATAGAACGTGTTTATTTATTTCTAAGATCACCTACCAGCTAATAAATGAACAGGAGTGAGTGAGAACCCACTTCCGCTAGAAGTTCTCTTCTACAAACATGAGCCAAGGGAATGGAGGGTCCCCTGACAAAAAGAAGGTGTGTGTTATGGACCAGGATGTTGTTAATGAGGGCATGTTTAGGACTTAATATAGCAAAAAATTCTCCTGGGGCCTATTTCCTACGGAAGACACTTCTACACTTATTATTTTCCCCCCTAATTATCTTCACTGGAAGAATCACATTACTAATTTCTCACTCAAAATATACAATTCAGGCAAGAATGAGGATGGAGTACAGAAGATTTTCTTGAAAAAAAAAAAAAATCCTGGGGCACCTGGGTGACTCAGTCAGTTGTGTCCAACTTGTGATTTCCACTCAGTTCATGATCTCATGGGTCATGGGATTGAGCCCTGCCTTGGGCTCCCTGCTTCATGGGGAGTCTGCTTGAGATTCTCTCTCTCCCTTTCCTTCTGCCTTTACCCCCACTTGTACATGCTCATGCATGCATGCTCTCTCTCTCAAATAAATAAATCTTAAAAAAAAAAAAGATTTTATTTATTTATTTGACAGGCAGAGATCACAAGTCGGCAGAGAGGCAGGCACGGGGTGGGGGGGTGGAGCATGCTCCCTGCTGAGCAGAGAGACCGATGTGGGGCTTGATCCCAGGACTCTGGGAACATGACCTGAGCTGAAGGGAGAGGCTTTAACCCACTGAGCCACCCAGGCGCCCCTCAAATAAATAAATCTTTTTTAAAAATCCTGGTCCAAGTGGCGGGGGGGTGGGAGGTTGGGGTACCAGGTGGTGGGTATTATAGAGGGCACGGCTTGCATGGAGCACTGGGTGTGGTGAAAAAATAATGAATACTGTTTTTCTGAAAATAAATAAATTGGGGAAAAAATGAAAAAAAAAAGAATGAGAAATAGTAACAAAAAAAAATCCTGGTCCATTTATGAAAATATTTCTCACTTGGTGTTTTAGCATCAAATCCTCAGACACATGTTAGATTTGTACAAATTCTTTAATTCTCACTTTTGTGTCTCTGTCTCTGCTTCCTTTCTTTTGTACAGCCTAGAATTATTAGAATAATCCCTTAGTTCATATATCACTTCCAAGTTGTCCCTATTAAATTTATATACCATATAAATGCCAGAAATTTTACTGGACTTGTCATGCCACCAACGTTAAATTCCCTAAAGCAAGTGCTTTTGCAGTATGCCAGCTTGTCCAGCTGGTTTCTGATGTGTCCGCTCAAACCTCATGTATCATCTCTCATTCTCCTACTTCATTTATTCAAAAAAGTTCAAACACCTAGGACATGCCAAAAATTACGTTAGGTTGTGTGGAGTCAATATGGCTCTTAATAGACTTAATTCTTACTGTGAGGAACTTACATACTAGTGCAGAAGACAGACAGAACATAGCCAAACAGTCAAAAGAAATACCTGACAGTTGAAATGAGAGACATTCAGTAAAAAGTTTAAAAGATAATCACCTGGAGGTGGGAATCTACTTCAAAGATATCTCTAAGGTAGTAACACCTTAATATGAAGAACATTCCAGATGGAGGAAATAGCATGTTAAAATTTCAAGTGCAGGGATGCCTGGGTGGCTCAGTGGGTTAAAGCCTCTGCCTTCAGCTCAGGTCATGATCCCAGAGTCCTGGGATCGAGCCCCACATCAGGCTCTCTGCTCCTCCTCTCTGCTTCCCCTCTCTCTCTGCCTGCCTCTCTGCCTACTTGTTATCTCTGTCTGTCAAATAAATGAATAAAATCTTAAAAAAAAAGTTCAAGTGCTAAGATCCTTGCTCCACTCAAGCAACTGCCTGTAGATGAGTAGGAGTCATTTTTGCCAGGGAAAGATTGGTATGAGATAAAATTAGCATAATAAATGAGGGGTAGGAGCTGTGCATCATGATAAAGGTTTACTTTTTATTATAAAGTCTAAAACTACTTGATAGAAATACAAAACAAACAATAAATTGTAGTCATTTATATAATTTATAGTTCAGATACACTTTATGTAATTTAATATATCTAAAATAGGGTAATTTAAGATGTAAGAAACATAAAATTATTTCTGAGATATTAATTTTTTTTGTACTTAAGTCTTCAAAATCTGGTGTGTATTATACTTAGTACACATCTCAGTTCGGACTAGCCGTATTTCAAGTGGTCATTTGCCACATGAGACTAGTAGCTACCGTATTGGAATGGGATATTAACAGGTTTTAAGCAGGAGAACCATGTGATCTGAATTGCATTAGCAAGTCACTTTAGAGTGGAGGAAATATGGGTGAAGACAGGAATACCAGTTAAGAGGCTCAGTTAGTTTCCTTTGGTTGCTGTAACAAGGTGTGATAGGCTGGCTGACTTAAAACAACAGAAATTTATTTTCTGTTTGGAGACTAGAAGTCTAGAGTCAAGGTGTTAGCAGGACCATGTTCCCTCTGAAAGCTCTGGGGAAGGATCCTTCATTGCCTCTTCTTGCTCCTAGTGGTTGCTGGAAGTCCTGGTTGCTTCACTTGTAGATGCATCACTCTAATCTCTGCTTTGTCTTCATGGAGCATTCTGTAGATCTGTGTCAAATCTGTGTCACTGTGTCTAGACATCCCTCTTCTTAATAAGGCTCATCAGTCATACTGTATTTTTTAAAATATTCGTTTAATTATTTGAGACAGAAAGAAAGAAGAGGGCATTACAGGTTAGAGGGAGAAGACGACTGCTCACTGAGCAGGGAAGCTGACGCAGGACTCCATCCCAGGACCTGAACGCAGACGCTTAACCAACTGAGCCACCCAGTCATGTTGCAGTTAGGACTCATCCTAATCCAGTATAACCTCATTTTAACTGGATGGTATCTGCAGAGATCATATTTCCAAATAAGGTCACATTCGCAAGTTACAGGTTGACATGAATTTTGGGGGACACTGGTCAACCCAGTAGAGAGGCTAATGGAGTAAAAGTGGTAGCTTTTTTTTTTTTTTAATTTTAATTTTTATTTTTTCCAATTTATTTATTTTCAGAAAAACATTATTCATTATTTTTTCACTACACCCAGTGCTCCATGCAAGCCGTGCCCTCTATAATACCCACCACCTGGTACCCCAACCTCCCACCCCCCCCGCCACTTCAGACCCCTCAGATTGTTTTTCAGAGTCCATAGTCTCTCATGGTTCACCTCCCCTTCCAATTTCCCCCAACTGCCTTCTCCTCTCTAATGCCCCTTGTCCTCCGTGCTATTTGTTATGCTCCACAAATAAGTGAAACCATATGATAATTGACTCTCTCTGCTTGACTTATTTCACTCAGCATAATCTCTTCCAGTCCCGTCTATGTTGCTACAAAAGTTGGGTATTCGTCCTTTCTGATGGAGGCATAATACTCCATAGTGTATATGGACCACAACTTCCTTATCCATTCATCCGTTGAAAGGCATCTTGGTTCTTTCCATAGTTTGGCGACTGTGGCCATTGCTGCTATAAACATTGGGGTACAGATGGCCCTTCTTTTCACGACATCTGTGTCTTTGGGATAAATACCCAGGAGTGCAATTGCAGGGTCATAGGGAAGCTCTATTTTTAATTTCTTGAGGAATCTCCACACTGTTCTCCAAAGAGGCTTTTGCATGCTGGGCACAGATCTATGCCCCATTTCCCTGCTTGTCCTTAGGTAGTGGATCCAGAGTAGTGATAATAAATAGAAAAGGAAGAAGTGATTGTGAAATAGATTTCAGAAATGTAATTAGCAGATGTCTTGAATGTGGAGAGGCCAACCCCAACAATCTGTCTGATCTTTTTCAGTCACAACTTCTTTCATAACTTTCCTGATAAGTCATTAAATGCTTACTATTTTTAACCCAGGAAGTTTATTTTCCTAGCTTTGAAGGCATCTGACTCAAAGATCTCTCCAAGTCACTTTTTATGAGGACTTTTTAAATTAGCTCCACCTTAGTTGAGAAGAGTATTAATGTAGAAGAGTGAAGTAGCCTGTCATGTGCATTAAAAATGAATATATATTTGTTTAATCCCCCATTACTGAAACTATACTGGCATTTATGTATAGTACAAGTGCTTTTTGGAAAAACAATATGAAAACCATAAGAGTATTGTTAGAATTGAAACAAAGCATCATTCAGTTCTTATTGGGGAAAAAAAACCCATATGCTTTATATTTGGGATATTGAATATAGTTATTGGGGTGCCAAGTGTTTCCAATGATTTCAGTCTCCAAAAATATAAATGCCCAATTTTCATTTTTGATGTATCTTCTTCTTAAATGAAGTAACCTAAACTCTTAAATTTGGGTATATTTCCAGTTTGTATAATCTCTCATGGGTAATGAACTCTATAAATATAAAATATGCTGTGTAATGATATGTAATCTTATTGAAAAAAAAATCACTTCCAACTCAGTCTCAAAATGGTGGCTTGTGGAGGATGTCAGACAGTTCCTAGTTTAGGTATTATGAAACTGAATGAATATAAATATTATTTAGATATTTGTTTTAATGTTACTGGACATATTCTCCTTCTGTTTGGCTTTATATTTTTGGCCCATTTTTTAAAGTATATAAACATAAAATAACTCCCCTGTCCTTTTACCCTTTTCTGCAACTTTTTCAGACCTTGTTTTTCCTGAGGTGTGGTGATCAAAAAAACCAAAGAATCTAGTAACAAGAAAGCTGCTAGCAGTTGTGTGATTCTGGGCAAGAACATAAATGTGGGGGCTCACAGAATGTTAAGTCTAAATATTAAAATTCTAAAACAGGATTTAAAAACTGTTGAATAAAATATGTTTGGTCCTCCTATCTTGACAAGTAGACTTTTCTAAAGACTTGGAAACTCGTGTTCCAAGTATAATTTTTTGGACTCCCTAGCATCCTGTGCAGCACCATGGCCAAGTGTGAAGCCAGCCCTGACTCTAGCTTAACCCAGCACTTTCCTACCCTGGATTCTATCCCTCATGGCCTTATGAGCATCTGTGTGATTGACCCAGTGACACCAAATAGCCATATCATGGCCACACCTTGGGTGACCCTCAGGAGGACCTGGTCATGTCCTGAACTGGGCAGTGAATGCCAGGGTTCTGGAATATGGTGAATAGGGAAATATGGCCTTTGATGGTGGCACTTTGCTTATCCCCACAGAATACCCTCCTCACAGGCAGTAGCATGGTGAGAGAACAGCCAGAGCAGTACTCTAATGCAAACATCTCTTACCTAATTTGAAGGGAAATATTGACCAATAGAGCTATTCAAGTACATAGCTAATACTCTTACTTTTTTTTTTTAATTTCAATATCTGTTAGTGAAATTGGGTAATGAGTACATAGAGACTCTGTATTATTCTCCCTTTTTGTTATATGTTAGCAATATTCCATAACAGAAAGTAAGAAAATAATATTAATACAAGTTAATGCCATCTTGGTAGCTCCAAGAAATAGTATGTTCTGTGTGAGGAGGTTTGATTTGCTTATTCACTATTGTGCTTGTTTTAATTCTACTGATGTCTTCAGTGATATGCTCTCATTAAAGGTGGGTTAAAGTAATCAGTGTAATCTCTCTTAGATAGCCTTTGCTTTCCTGAGCTCATCTTTGGATTTGGCATTACTAAGCAATCCCAATGATTTTCCCTTTAGTTTTTTGCTTTTGTTGTATTTAAAATCATCTTTTATTATTGACATTGAAGTCCATTATAAGATGATGAAATTCTTTTTTTTTTTTTTTAAGATTTTATTTATTTATTTGACAGACAGAGCTCACAAGTAGGCAGAGAGGTAGGCAGAGAGAGAGGAGGAAGCAGGCTCCCCGCCGAGCAGAGAGCCTGATGCAGGGCTCCATCCCAGGACCCTGGAATCATGACCGAAGCTGAAGGCAGAGGTTTTATCCCACTGAGCTACCCAGGCGCCCCTGAAATTCTTTTTGATCTGCCTAATTTCTGGTTTAAACTGCACTCAACACTTTGTCAATTTTCTTGTGTTGTGTTGTCTTGTTGTTGTGTTGAATTACATTACTTTTCTATTTTATTTTATTTATTTTTTATTTAAATAATCTCTACACCCAACATGGGGCTCAGATTCATGACCCTGAGATCAGGAGTCACACGTTCTTCTGACTGAGCCAGTCAGGTGCCCCTTACTTTTCAATTTTAAAAGTTAGTTTCTCTCGGGTCCTGGCAGGCTCAGTTAATATTGTACGCACCTCTTGATTTTGGGGTCATGAGTTCAAACTCCACATTGGTTGAAGTTTTCATTTCAATACTGTTTCTCTTTTCATAAACTGAACCCATAGATCCATGACTTAGGATTTAATTTCAGGATTATACTATTATAGGCAGTCTTTGTGTTCTTTTATTTATTTTTTTTATTTTTAAGATACTCCTTTTTCTAATTTAAATCTATTCTTTCGTGTGTGTGTGTGTGTGTGTGTGTGTGTGTGTGCGCACACACATGCATGAATTTTGGATAGTACAGATGGCTTTTGTGTTTTTTCCTTTAACCTCAAGGTATACGTTCATATAGTAGTGCTGTTATCACTATTACATATATTTCATATTTCAGCTCTTTATTTTATTAATAAGAGTACTTTTTAAAATTATAAATTCTAAAACTGTATGTAGGCCCTCATTTTTTTTTTAAATTAATTTCCTTTTCATCTTGAGCTCACAATGTTCTGTGTAGGTAATTAAACTTATAATTTAATATAAATTGAAGTTGTTTCTGGAGATTATTGAATATTTTCTTTTCACCTTTACTGTATTTAATTTTACATGAGTACATTTTTTAACAGCTCTAATAGATGAAAAGATATTAATATATAAGGTAGAAATAAATTATATAGATTAATAAACTGCTAGATGTTAAAATATTTATAATTATCTTATTAATCAAGAATATCTAATAATGTAACTAAATACAAACATATTCTAAAATTAGGATAAATAACTGCCAGTACTTTAACTCTTCTAGTCACTTGAGGTTTCATTTTCAAAGCTAGTTAGTAGCTTTCTTAGGCTTTTGTCACTCTCTTTCCCTGCCCCCTTTTTTTTTACATTTCCTCCTCTTTAGTGCATCCTAAAAGGACAGGTGCTTTACCTGTGCACACATGAAAGTGCAAGAATTTACATATATCAGTGGTAACTGTTGTATTTCTTATGCTCAAGCATTTAATGAATATGTTACATTCTTGATTGCTAAAAATTAAATTTAAGAATTATTTAAGAAATTAGGAACTAATCATTTTACATGAACAACATATATTGTGGAGGCAGAATCTACGACTACCCAGTGCACAAAACACAAACACACACAGCAGAAAACATTCTAACAGCTTAAGCAGAATTATTTTTAGATTACTCTGCTTGAACTGACTGATGATATCCTTGCTATCATAAGGATTTCATGCCTTTCAACATTTAGTTTTCATTTGTTTGCTTTTGCACATTTTGTTTCCAATTTTGTGTTATAACCCTATCATAACTTTATTGTCTTATTCCTAACTTATACTTCAGAATGCAGTGCTGGTATTGCATATTTCTAATATGGGTATTCTGTGGAATTTCAGCTTTTACAGAAAATAAAGATTCCTAAGCAATCTCAAATTGTTTTCACAGCAAAAAAAAAAAAAAATGACTTAATAGAGTCTGCAGAATATACACAGGATGAACATAAAGAACAGTTATATTATCATAATTTGGTATGTAATACGCAATATGTAAGCAGCAATACTGCTTGTAGATTTTTTCAGAGTCAGAGTATCTTTACAGAATAAGGGAAGGACATCAGGGTTTGGAGACCAGGAGGGTTTTCATCTTGGGTGTTCTACTTACTAGTTTTTGTGACCTTTAGCAACTGATTTCAGTTTACTAAGTATCAATTTCCTGCTTCAAAAAGGGACATAGACATTGTATGTTCTTGAGAGGATTCACCTATATTACATGGTATGGTGCATGGCATGTAACTACATTCTATAAATGTCATCTATTATTGTAATGTAATAGTTGTAGTAAAGATTACAGAATGAGAGAGAATGTGAATATAATTAGGTATTATTGGTAAGTTTATAAATTATATGTTATTATCTTTATGGTAGCTAACATACAGATGTTATTAAATTACTCCAATGTCAGATAAAATTATTTGGAAACTTGTGGAGAAAAACTATCATATATATTTATTTTCCATATAGCAGTGTTATATAATATTTAAACCTCCACATATTCAGGACCAAGATCTGGCAGAGATGTAAAATAACACCAAATATAAATAATGAAATTTCTCTTTCTCATCCCATAATTTGGTCATATATATGTATACATATAGTTGTTTGTTTTTTACAGAATCTCCTAGTCTTTTTTCTTTGTGTTTATTTAAAGCATTGTAGGTTTTATTCATTTTAATGATAAAAAAATGGGGTGTGTTTTGTTAAGTATTGGTACTGTCATTGCTTGGAATGAAAAATGTTAAAACAAATATTTTGTCAGAAGTATAGATTTATTTATAGAATTTATCTATCAGAAGTTGAGTTGGTTCAGTTCTCCTCTATCCCTCTGAAAGAGGTTAGAAGAAGATATTACAATGTTTGTTAACATAGAAAAATATCAAAAGAGAGACACATTAAATCAAATCATATGTAAATTCTATCCTTTCTGGCACAGACTTGATTTAGCACTGTAGTCTTGTTCCTCCCTATTGTCCCTTTCAGAGTCTCCCATTAGGCAGGTTTGAACTAGTAGCTGTTTGTGTTTATCTTTGTCAGGGTCTCTCTGACTTCTAAATATTTGTAAATGTTCTTGCCTAAGAAAGGGCCCTCATCCCTTCCACTCCAAGGTTGCTTATAATAATTCATTTTTCTACTCTTACCTAGGGTGTCAGTAGCTTCTGCATTTCAGCTATTTAACTCTCCTGCATGTTTCTTCTGCAACTCAAGAGTACACACACCCCCCACACATGCACCTCTCCAGGCATCTCTATAGTCCGTTACTTTATATATTAAATTTGTTTTTTAATATCTCTGCTTTTCACAGTAGAAGTTTCTTTATAAAAGAGACTATACCTTTTTATTTTTAATTGAGATAGGGCTTTTTTTTTCTAGTGTGGTTGATACACAATATTACATTAGTCTTAGGCTTACAACTTAGTGATTTGACAAACTTATATGTTAGAAGTGGTACACCTTTTCCCCCCCTTTTTGTCCCCTGTACCCTGAGCAATACCTATAATATGTATTTAATAAAAATTATAGTTGAACTAAGAAATATAAATATTTGCATCATGAAAGTGATATATCTGTTTCTCTATACTGAAATCAATAATTTAAATAAAAACTTTCATTATATCAAATCAGTGTGAAATTAAAAATATATGATGCTTGATTTCTGTTCTTCTGACATATATATTTATATAGCTAATACATATTCATTTTTATATAAATAACAATTATTAGCAAGTTCACCATCTAATAATAGCTATTTTTGTGGTGTATTCTCTATTTGATTATAGTATTCTTTTTATCTCATGTTAAATTTATCAATTCAGAGGTGTCTGAGTGGCTCAGTGGGTTAAAGCCTCTGCATTCGGCTCAGGTCCCTGGGGTCAAGCCCCACATCGGGCTTTCTGCTCAGCGAGGAGCCTGCTTCCTCCTCTCTCTCTGCCTGCTTCTCTGCCTATTTGTGATTTCTGTCTTTCAAATAAATAAATAAATAAATAAAATCTTTAAAAAAAAAATTATCAATTCATAAAGAGGGGTACCTAGGTGCCTGGGTGGCTTAGTCAGTTAAACGTCTGTCTTTAGCCCAGGTCATTATCTCAGGGTCCTGGGATATAGCCCCACAGGGGGCTCCCTGTTCAGCAGGGAGTCTGCTTCTTCCTCTCCCTCTGCAGGCCCCTCCCTCTGCTTGTGCTCACTCTCTTTCTCTCTCTCAAATAAACAAATAAAATCTTTTTAAAAATTTTATCAATTCATAAACAGGTATCAGTCTTACAGAAATGCGAAAGACCCATGGAGAATTATCTTCCAACAGCTATAGCGACTTTATTTAATCTTCTAATAGTATGTTACAGAAATTTATCATAAACTTTCATATGTTTTCTTCCCACTATTACACGAAACAAAATATTTAATCCTTAAATATATATGCCTAAGTCTATTAGAAACTTATATTTTACTCTCCACATTTGAATATAGCATACAAGTGCATAAATAAGAGATAATTCAAATATGACATAATTGTTGCTGTGAGAATGTCTGCAAACGGAAGTAGTAATGAATTCCATCATTTTAAAAAAAAAAAACTTCTGGGACGCCTGGGTGGCTCAGTTGGTTGGACGACTGCCTTCGGCTCAGGGCGTGATCCTGGAGTCCCGGGATCGAGTCCCACATCACGCTCCCAGCTCCATGGGGAGTCTGCTTCGCTCTCTGACCTTCTCCTCGCTCATGCTCTCTCTCACTGTCTCTCTCTCTCAAATAAATAAATAAAATCTTAAAAAAAAAAAAAATAAAAATAAAAATAAAAAATAAAAATAAAACTTCTAAAAGTATTCTCTTTTTTTATATATTTTATTATTTTTATTTATTTATTTATTTTTTAAAAGATTTTATTTATTTATTTGACAGAGAGAGATCACAAGCAGGCAGAGAGGCAGGCAGAGAGAGAAAGAAGGAAGCAGGCTCCCGGCTGAGCAGAGAGCCCGATGCGGGGCTCGATCCTAGGACCCTGGGATCATGACCGGAGCTGAAGGCAGCGGCCCAACCCATCGAGCCACCCAGGCACCCCTAATTTTTTATTTTTATAAACATATATTTTTATCCCCAGGGGTACAGGTCTGTGAATCGCCAGGTTTACACACTTCACAGCACTCACCAAAGCACATACCCTCCCCAATGTCCATAACCCCACCCCCTTCTCCCAACCCCCCTCCCCCCAGCAACCCTCAGTTTGTTTTGTGAGATTAAGAGTCACTTATGGTTTGTCTCCCTCCCAGTCCCATCTTATTTCATTTATAATTCTCCTACCCACTTAAGCCCCCATGTTGCATCACCACTTCCTCATATCAGGGAGATCATATGATAGTTGTCTTTCTCTGCTTGACTTACTTCGCTAAGCATGATACCCTCTAGTTCCATCCATGTTGTTGCAAATGGCAAGATTTCATTTCTTTTGATGGCTGCATAGTATTCCATTATGTATATATACCACATCTTCTTGATCCATTCATCTGTTGATGGACATCTAGGTTCATTCCATAGTTTGGCTATTGTGAACATTGCTGCTATAAACATTCGGGTGCACGTACCCTTTGGATCACTACGTTTGTATCTTTAGGGTAAATACCCAGTAGTGCAATTGCTGGGTCATAGGGCAGTTCTATTTTTAACATTTTGAGGAACCTCCATGCTGTTTTCCAGAGTGGTTGCACCAGCTTGCATTCCTACCAACAGTGTAGTAGGGTTCCGCTTTCTCCACATCCTCGCCAGCATCTGTCATTTCCTGACTTGTTGATTTTAGCCATTCTGACTGGTGTGAGGTGATATCTCATTGTGGTTTTGATTTGTATTTCCCTGATGCTGAGTGATATGGAGCACTTTTTCATGTGTCTTTTGGCCATCTGGATGTCTTCTTTGCAGAAATGTCTGTTCATGTCCTCTGCCCATTTCTTGATTGGATTATTTGTTCTTTGAGTGTTGAGTTTGCTAAGTTCTTTATAGATTTTGGACACTAGTCCTTTATCTGATATGTCGTTTGCAAATATCTTCTCCCATTCTGTCAGTTATCTTTTGGTTTTGTTCACTATTTCCTTTGCTGTGCAAAACCTTTTGATCTTATGAAATCCCAATAGTTCATTTTTGCCCTTGTTTCCCTTGCCTTTGGCGATGTTCCTAGGAAGATGTTGCTGTGGCTGAGGTCGAAGAGGTTGCTGCCTGTGTTCTCCTCAAGGATTTTGATGGATTCCTTTCTCACATTGAGGTCCTTCATCCATTTTGAGTCTATTTTCGTGTGTGGTGTAAGGAAATGGTCCAATTTCATTTTTCTGCATGTGGCTGTCCAACTTTCCCAGCACCATTTATTGAAGAGGCTGTCTTTTTTCCATTGGACATTATTTCCTGCTTTGTCAAAGATTAGTTGACCATAGAGTTGAGGGTCTATTTCTGGGCTCTCTATTCTGTTCCATTGATCTGTGTGTCTGTTTTTGTGCCAGTACCATGCTGTCTTGATGATGACAGCTTTGTAATAGTCCGGAATTGTGATGCCACCAACTTTGGCTTTGTTTTTCAATATCCCTTTGGCTATTCGAGGTCTTTTCTGGTTCCATATAAATTTTAAAATTATTTGTTCCGTTTCTTTGAAAAAGATGGATGGTACTTTGATAGGAATTGCATTAAATGTGTAGATTGCTTTAGGTAGCATAGACATTTTCACAATATTTATTCTTCCAATCCAGGAGCATGGAACATTTTTCCATTTCTTTGTGTCTTCCTCAATTTCTTTCATGAGTACTTTATAGTTTTCTGAGTATAGATTCTTAGCCTCTTTGGTTAGTTTTATTCCTAGGTATCTTATGGTTTGGGGTACAATTGTAAATGGGATTGACTCCTTAATTTCTCTTTCTTCTGTCTTGTTGTTGGTGTAGAGAAATGCAACTGATTTCTGTGCATTGGTTTTATATCCTGACACTTTACTGAATTCCTGTACAAGTTCTAGCAGTTTTGGAGTGGAGTCTTTTGGGTTTTCCACATATAGTATCATATCATCTGCGAAGAGTGATAATTTGACTTCTTCTTTGCCGATTTGGATGCCTTTAATTTCCTTTTGTTGTCTGATTGCTGAGGCGAGGACTTCTAGTACTATGTTGAATAGCAGTGGTGATAATGGACATCCCTGCCGTGTTCCTGACCTTAGCGGAAAAGCTTTCAGTTTTTCTCCATTGAGAATGATATTTGCGGTGGGTTTTTCATAGATGGCTTTGATGATATTGAGGTATGCGCCCTCTATCCCTACACTTTGAAGAGTTTTGATCAGGAAGGGATGCTGTACTTTGTCAAATGCTTTTTCAGCATCTATTGAGAGTATCATATGGTTCTTGTTCTTTCTTTTATTGATGTGTTGTATCACATTGACTGATTTGCAGATGTTGAACCAACCTTGCAGCCCTGGAATAAATCCCACTTGGTCATGGTGAATAATCCTTTTAATGTACTGTTGAATCATATTGGCTAGTATGTTGGTGAGAATTTTCGCATCTGTGTTCATCAAGGATATTGGTCTATAGCTCTCTTTTTTGATGGGATCCTTGTCTGGTTTTGGGATCAAGGTGATACTGGCCTCATAAAATGAGTTTGGAAGTTTTCCTTCCATTTCTATTTTTTGGAACAGTTTTAGAAGAATAGGAATTAGTTCTCCTTTGAATGTTTGGTAGAATTCCCCTGGGAGGCCGTCTGGCCCTGGGCTTTTGTTTCTTTGGAGATTTTTAATGACTGTTTCAATCTCTTTACTGGTTATGGGTCTGGTCAGTCTTTCTGTTTCTTCCTGGTTAGTTGTGGTAGTTTATATGTTTCTAGGAATGCATCCATTTCTTCCAATTGTCAAATTTGTTGGCGTAGAGTTGCTCATAGTATGTTCTTATAATAGTTTGTATTTCTTTGGTTTTAGTTGTGATCTCTCCTCTTTCATTCATGATTTTATTTATTTGGGTCCTTTCTCTTTTCTTTTTGATAAGTCTGGCCAGGGGTTTATCAATTTTATTAATTCTTTCAAAGAGCCAGCTCCTAGTTTCGTTGAATTGCTCTATTGTTTTTTTGGTTTCTATTTCGTTGATTTCTGCTCTGATCTTTATGATTTCACTTCTCCTGCTGGGCTTAGGGTTTCTTTCTTGTTCTTTCTCCAGCTCCTTTAGGTGTAGGTTTAGGTTGTGTACCTGAGACCTTTCTTGTTTCTTGAGAAAGGCTTGTACCGCTATATATTTTCCTCTCAGGGCTGCTTTTGTTGTGTCCCACAGATTTTTGAACTATTGTGTTTTCATTATCATTTGTTTCCATGATTTTTTTCAATTCTTCCTTGATTTCCTATTTGACCCATTCATTCTTTAGAAGGATGCTGTTTAGTCTCCATGTATTTGGGTTCTTTCCAAACTTCCTCTTGTGGTTGAGTTCTAGCTTCAGAGCATTGTGGTCTGAAAATATGCAGGGAATGATCCCAATCTTTTGATACCGGTTGAGCCCTGATTTAGGACTGAGGATGTGATCTATTCTGGAGAATGTTGCATGTGCACTAGAGAAGAATGTGTATTCTGTTGCTGTGGGATGAAATGTTCTGAATATATCTGTGATGTCCATCTGGTCCAGTGTGTCGTTTAAGGCCTTTATTTCCTTGCTGATCTTTTGCTTGGAAGATCTGTCCATTTCAGTGAGGGGAGTGTTAAAGTCCCCTACTATTATTGTATTATTGTTGATGTGTTTCTTTGATTTTGTTATTAATTGGTTTATATAGTTGGCTGCTCCCACGTTGTGGGCATACATGTTTAAAATTGTTAGATCTTCTTGTTGGACAGACCCTTTGAGTATGATATAGTGTCCTTCCTGATCTCTTATTATAGTCTTTGGCTTAAAATCTAATTGATCTGATATAAGGATTGCCACTCCTGCTTTCTTCTGATGTCCATTAGCATGGTAAATTCTTTTCCACCCCCTCACTTTAAATCTGGAGGTGTCTTCGGGCTTAAAATTAGTTTCTTGGAGGCAACATATAGATGGATTTTATTTTTTTATCCATTCTGATACCCTGTGTCTTTTGATTGGGGCATTTAGCCCATTAACATTCAGGGTAACTATTGAGAGATATGAATTTAGTGCCATTGTATTGCCTGTAAGGTGACTGTTACTGTTTATTGCCTCTGTTCCTTACTGATCTACCACTTGTAGGCTCTCTCTTTGCTTAGAGGACCCCTTTCAATATTTCCTGTAGAGCTGGTTTGGTGTTTGCAAATTCTTTCAGTTTTTGTTTGTCCTGGAAGCTTTTAATCTCTCCTTCTATTTTCAATGATAACCTAGCTGGATATAGTATTCTTGGCTGCATGATTTTCTCGTTTAGTGCTCTGAAAATATCATGCCAGCTCTTTCTGGCCTGCCAGGTCTCTGTGGATAAGTCAGCTGCCAATCTAATATTTTTACCATTGTATGTTACAGACTTCTTTTCCCGGGCTGCTTTCAGGATTTTCTCTTTGTCACTAAGACTTGTAAATTTTACTATTAGGTGAAGGGGTGTGGGCCTATTCTTATTGATTTGAGGGGCGTTCTCTGAATCTCCTGAATTTTGATGCTCGTTCCCTTTGCCATATTGGGGAAATTCTCCCCAATAATTCTCTCCAGTATACCTTCTACTCCCCTCTCTCTTTCTTCTTCTTCTGGAATCCCAATTATTCTAATGTTGTTTCGTCTTATGGTGTCACTTATCTCTCGAATTCTCCCCTCGTGGTCCAGTAGCTGTTTGTCCCTCTTTTGCTCAGCTTCTTTATTCTCTGTCATTTGGTCTTTTATATCACTAATTCTTTTTTTTTTTTAAGATTTTATTTATTTATTTGACAGACAGAGATCACAAGTAGGCAGAGAGGCAGGCAGAGAGAAAGGAAGAGGCAGGCTCCCTGCTGAGCAGAGAACCCGATGTGGGGTTCGATCCCAGGACCCTGGGATCATGACCTGAGCTGAAGGCAGCGGCTTTAACCCAATGAGCCACCCAGGCGCCCTATATCACTAATTCTTTCTTCTGCCTCATTTATCCTAGCAGTGAGAGCCTCCATTTTTTTATTGCACCTCATTAATAGCTTTTTTGATTTCAACTTGTTTAGATTTTAGTTCTTTTATTTCTCCAGATAGGGCTTTTATATCTCCAGAGAGGGTTTCTCTAATATCTTCCAATCCTTTTTCGAGCCCAGCTAGAACCTTGAGAATTATCATTCTGAACTCTAGATCTGACATATTACCAATGTCCGTATTGATTAGGTCCCTAGCCTTCGGTACTGCCTCTTGTTCTTTTTTTTGTGGTGAATTTTCCGCCTTGTCATTTTGTCCAGATAAGAGTATATGAAGGAGCAAGTAAAATACTAAAAGAGTGGCAACAACCCCAGGAAAATATGCTTTAACAAAATCAGAAGAGATCCCAAATCGTGAACGGGGAGAAAGGGGATATATTAGGTTCAAAAAGAAAGAAAGAAAAGAAAAGAAAAGAATTTAAAAAAAGAAAACGAATAAAGAAAAATATAAAAAAGAAAAAATATATATTAGATAAACTATTTAAAAAACGTTAAAAAAGAAAAGGGTAAAAGTTAAAGAAAAAATATTTTAGCAGAAGAAGAGAAAAAAAATGAAAAAAAAAATTTAATTAACAGCAAGACTAAAAAAATCACAGGGAGAAAGCCATGAGTACCGTGCTTAGCTTTCTCCTCCTCTGGAATTCTGCTGCTCTCCTTGGTATTGAAACTGCATTCCTTGGTAGGTAAACTTGGTCTTGGCTGGATTTCTTGTTGATCTTCTGGGGGAGGGGCCTGGTGTAGTGATTCTCAAGTGTCTTTGCCCCAGGCGTAATTGTACCGTCCTTACCAGGGGCAAGGCTGAGTAATCTGCTCGGGTTTGTTTTCAGGAACTTTTGTTCCCTGAGCGCTTTCCGTAGAGTTCCGGAGGACGGGAATACAAATGGCGGCCTCCTGGTCTCTGGTCCGGAGGAGCCGAGAGCCTGGGGCCCCACTCCTCAGTGCGCCCTCAGAGAACAGCGCCCAGTAACTCCCGTCTGCCCGACCTCTGGCCGCACTCCGAGCTCACCGGGCCTGCGACCGGTTTAAGGCAACACCGAGCTGCGAGCTTACTGTCGGCTCTGTCTCTGCAGCCGGCTTTCCCGTTCCAATACCCGCAAGCCTTGCAACACTCAGACACCCCCGATCCTTCTGTGACCCTGCGGGGCCTGAGGCCACGCTGACCCCGCGTGGGCTTCGCCCCGGTTTAGCCTCTGGAGCGATGTCCCTCAGCGGAACAGACTTTTAAAAGTCCTGATTTTGTGCTCTGGTGTTCCGTTGCTCCGGCGCTTGCCGGGAGCCAGCCCCTGCCCCCGGTGTCTATCTTCCTGTCGCTTTGGATTCACTTCTCCGCCAGTCCTACCTTTCAGTAAGTGGTTGTTTTTCTGTTTCCAGAATTGCTCTTCTTCTTCTCTTCAATCTGCCGATGGATTTGCAGGTGTTTGCAATCTTTAGATAAGCTATCTAGCTGATCTCCTGCTAGTTGAAGTAGTCTCAGCCTGCTACTTCTCCGCCATCTTGACTCCGGTTCCTCTAAAAGTATTCTTGATGTAGGATTTGTTTGTTTTGGCTTGATTAGGCTGTTGGTTATTGAAGCTGTTTGAATTTTTTTTGTTTATCATAAATTGAATTATCTAAGTCTTATAACTCAGACCAATGAACCAGAGTGTAGCAATCCTTCCCACTCTTCAGGCTGGGAGCCCTTGAAAATAGAACTGTGAACAACGCATAATGGAAGCATTTGCTGTCTTTCCTCCTTGCTTTCTGCATTAGTGCATAGTCTCTTAATTCAGGTGCAAATGTTCATATGTCTAGAGATTTATAACAAAACTTGCTTTTCCAATACTTATTACTCCAACCTATTTCAAAAACAGATAAATTTTTCTAAACAACCCTTCAATGATAGCAAACTTGATTGCTTCCTTTACTTATTACTACTTCTCCCTGCTCTTATTCCTCAGCCCAACATAAGTCTAAATAAACAAAACTTGTTACTTTTCATTTTAAACTGAGTTTGCAAAATGTGGCCACATTTTCACTTATCCTTTTCCAACAGTTAAGATCTTACCTCACTTGCATGACATCTTTCTGAATTACCTAATCACCATTTCATTTTGGTCTGAATAGGAGCACTAGAAGTTTTGTGATAGGGAAGTTAGAAGGTATGAGACATTAATAGTCCATAACAGTTTTTTTTTTCTGTATTTCAATAAACCCTGTAAATATGTTTGCCTAGTTTATGTATGTAGTTTGTTAAACAGCTCTGATTACTTGCAATATCAGGCAGAATTAAGGGCAAGAGAGAGGGATGGGCAGGGGAAGGAAGCAGGACGGAAGGTAGAGGAGGGGAAGGTAGGAAAGTGGTCTTCTTAGTGAGGATTTTGGTGACCACCATTCATTTTGGGAAAAAAAGATGAATTAAATCAACTTTTATCATTAACATATTATGGAACTATTTTATTGAGCATTCAAACTTAAAACAGAAGAAATTCACATTTTTTAAAAAGTTATATTAGTGGCCTTTATGTATTGATGTGTAGAATTTCCTGTAATGATTGTTTAACATTTATTTAAATCAGTTAATTAACATATATTATTGGTTTCAGAGGTACAAGCCTATATAAGACATCAGTCTTATATATTACCCAGCACTCATTACATCACATGCCCTCCTTAATATCCAGCACCCAGTTACCCATCCCCTGACCCCCTTCCCTCCAGCAACCCTCAGAAAGCAAGTTAAGGTAAAAGCAGAATCTAATAGAATCACATGAACTTACTTGGAAATTTGTCAAGATTTCTAAATTAAATTATTCTTCTTAAAAATGGTGATAATAGTAGTAAAAATCCCAAGATGAGGTACCATCATATAAGTATAGTATTTTGAGATATGCCAGGCACACAGTAATCATACTGCATGATAACTAAGTTCAGGATCCTCTTTTAAGTTACATCTAGGAATGAAATAGAAGTCTCCAACCAGAAGCTCAGTGAAATTAGTAGACCAGAATAAATGCATTTGCATTTGAGATATGAAATCCCTAACTTCCTTCAGGTATTACTTCCCTTACCTAGTTATGACAGAATTTGATTAGTGTCAGATCTCATATAGATTCCTCTACCGACTGAGCTATCCGGGCTCACATATCTCATATAGATTCCTAAATGTGGAGATTTCAAGAGAGGATTAAGAAGGAAAGAATGAAATTAAAAAGAAACTAAATGGAATCTACTGAGTAGTATTGTGTTCTGGATTTTAAAGGGAAATGTTCTGAGACTGGATCAATGAAATCCTATCAGTTCATTTTATGAAACAAAGAGACAAAAAAAAAAGCCAACAAGAAATGCAGTATAAGGATTTCGTCTTGTATTTAAGCAATCCTGGCTCTCTAACGTTCAACTGTGGTTGGATCTCAGTCGTTTCTGTACTAACAGATGCCAAAGGTGGAGTCCTTATGACTAGAAAATTAAAGTTATGAATATTTAAGCTGATATGCAAAGTACCAACAGAGCAAAGTATACATGCAGATAATCATGAATTGTACAGTAATCAAATTTTAATAAGCAGGGACATTATTGTAGAAGCACATGACTTACCAACAACATGTTTTTGTTTTTTTTTCTTTTCCCCATTCTGCAGGAAAAAGTCCAGCATTTACAGAAGGCTTTTGCTTCAAGAGTAGATAAATCCACACAGACTGAACTTCTAGGCTATGATGTAAGTAGCTATATAAAACCATTTTTATCTTCTTTATTGGTATTCAGACCTCCACAGCTTATTTACCTCTGTTGCTGCTGTGTCCATGCATTGATTTAATAGGATTTAGTGGCTCGCCATTCATCTTTTGCTCTTAAATAATCCCCAAATACCTTCTGGAACTGAAAAAGATAATTACAGGCACCGACTAGCATACCAATGTCTTATTATTTTTTTTTAAGCTAACATTCCTCATATAGTCTTTTGCATTAGTGAATTTGCAGACTTGTGGAAGATACATATTAGAATACTAGAACAATTTATTTTTAAGGAAGTACTAATTTATTTATTAACAGTTTAATCAAGTTATGTTCACAATCACCAAGGGCCAGGCACATCATTTTTACATTCTGATACATAAAAGGAAACACAACTGTGCAGAGAAATTTACAATACTATTTTAGCTTTTGGGCCTCGGTACAGGCTGCAGAAAGTAATTGAAAGTTAGCATTTTTTTTTCTTAGTGTGAAATACTTGTTGAATTGTCAACATAGGATTGTAAAACATGTGTTGATACAAGATTGCTTCTAGTAACACTGGATGATTTTGGATAACTGATTTAAATTCCTATCTTTTTTAAATGAAGCTATGAGTTTTTCACTTTGCCTAAGTTGATGACTTTAAGCTTCCTTTTGATGAAAATATAAAGAAATTACCTTCTTCATCCTACATCTAAGTTTGTCAGAATTCTTTCTTCTATTTAAAGACATTAATATTATTTTTAGCACTTTATTAACAAGTAAGATTAGAAGAGATGTTTTTAAGTTGTTTTATGAAGGTATATAATAATAAAACGTAAGTTTATCTGCAGGTCCTCATTAAATTAAATAACATAGATATAAATGTTACTTTTGTGTTTCCTTGCAAATTATGTTGCTGTATTTGACATAAAACTACTTGTCTCTGTTAGGAAGTAAACTAAAGTTTTGAATTCTAGCACAAATTGTTTTCAGCTATTTATATATTTTTTTAATTTAAAAAAACATTAAAAGCTTGCTTTTCTTTGGAATTTTTCTGCTACATTCATTTTATGTTTATTATAGACACCTAAATATTCTAGACATGAATATTGTGACTACAGTAGTTCTTGCTTGAATAGCAGTGTTATACATATGATTTAAATGGTATTAATGTTTCATATTTTAAAATAGAAATGATTTCTAAGCTCAAAGGGGATTTACCACAAGTATTTTAATATTTATCTCTTTTGAAGGAAGTTTTTTTCCCTGTTTAAAGTCTTTTGTTACATATTATTTGCATATCAGTACCTAGGTTATAGACTCAGTCTGTATTTTACAAATAACAACCTATATCTTTTTAAATCTGCAAGCCAGTTGTCCAATAAGACTAATAAATTAATAGTTTCCATTAAATCATATTCCAACATAACAAAATTATAAGTTAACTGAATTCCAGAAAAGTGAAGTCACTTGTTCACTACTACATGGTGTTTGTGGAAGTCTAATTATTCAAAGTAATGCATTCTTCAACAAGGAAAGAGGAAAATACATATGTATTGGGACTCAAATATTCCACTTTACTCAATAAGTAAATGGTGGTTGGGAGACCCAGTTCCAAATTTTTAAAGGATTGAATATAAAGATAGAATGTGAGATCTATAGCATTATTAGTGACTGCAAGTGAGAAATAGTTGCTAAGAGATGAGTGGTACCTGCGGGGAAATAACTAAACTGTGTCTTATGTATTTGCCTCTCGATGCCCCATTATGTTCTTGTTTCTGTGAGTTTCTTTTATTAATATTACATAGTTCTCTAAACATTTAAATAAAAATTTATAAAATAGATCCATGAACATAGGTAACCCTTATTAAATCTTCATTGTTCCTAGCTTCTTTTCATATCTGACAGTGAGAATTTAATGTATTTTAATGGGTTGCATTAAGGCTAAGAATAATTTCTTGATAGTGAGTCCTTTCTTTTTATTTATTTATTTAGTTGATCGTGAATCCTTTCAGGATCCCTTTGCATAGGTGTTTGGTGGGACTTAGATAGTCATTAACATACAGTAATAATCTGTCCTAAAGATTTCATATTTTACATTTCCTGGTGATAGATTCTAAGATATAATCATCAGAATCAGAATGGAATTACCAAAGATACGCATATAGAACCTCATAGCACTAATTGGATGTAAGTGTTACCATAGACTTTGGGGCATTTTATATAGAAAACATTGGGGAAGGAAATATTTAAAGAAAAACAAATTATAAATAGGTGAAGCATTTTGAATGTGATAAATTGTGTGACTGTTGGGAATATATGACTCATCAACAATGTATTTTTATTTTCTATGACTGGGATATAGTTTCTATACTTTTCGGTATCCATAAATTTTTCACTTTCTCATATGCACTAAGAATAATTGATTATCCTTTGACTTAAAATATTTGCTCATATTTTTCATAGGAAATAGTCTGACATTTTTTTGTTTTTTCATATATATTCACATATGTATAATAGCTAACTTAACAATTTGCAATAGTATTTGTCAGAGAAAATATGAAAAATCTTGTAGAAATCTTGTACATTATGAAGGATACTTATACTCTCTTGCTTGCTTTCTAAATCTGTCAATATGAGCCACAAATTGTTCCTTAGAGATCAGTATAGATCATGTTTCAATGATACAAATGTTAGAATAGAAGAGACTACCAGTACCTGTTAATATAATTTTCTTGGGAAGATAGTTGTTAGTATACATTTTGCTTAAAATAGGGAATATTTTTAAATTTCCTTAAAATAGGAAATATTTAAAGACATGAATTATAATGAAAATATTAAAAGAAATTTCTGAAAATCCACTACAGTGAATAAATTCAAAGATTCACATAAGAAACTACTTCATTCTTGTAATAGACATATCAGGAGACTTGAAACTAATGTTAGTGTTTGATTTGATTTTATTTGTTTTGATGTCTTTGATTTCTAATGCATAGGACAAAAAAATTTTAAAAATAAATTCAGAGTGTCTCAGCAAAGGCCTGTAAATACAATGGTTCCTGTGATGATGAGGGACATTGTTAAATAAGTGATGAATGTATCTTCTGTAATCAATGGCAATTGAACCGCTTTCACCTTCCTCTATATACATGGCTTAGTTTATTGAAAGATCAAAAATAATTTCTTAGGTGTCATTTGTGTTATTAAAATAGGATAAAAGATATAGTCAAGTAACAATGTTGCCAATTGCAAGATTACACTAAGAGGTAAATATTTTCTGATTATATTAATTATATAAATAAATACTTCAGGACAGAATATAAGCTATCTGTGATTATTTTTTGAATGTAATAGTTCAGAATATTTGCAGGAGCTTGAACTCCCATTTTTGGTTTAAATAGTTGGGAATGAAAAACCAAAATACAGTGAAGATTTATATTGTAACAGGGTAAAAATTCAGGTACTTTTTTTAAACTGGGCATCTGTATGGAGAGGTTTGTTTTGTTTCATTTTGTTTAACTTCTTTTTGGTGTTCTACAGAAAGTTACCTTTTTAAATGTAGTTGATTTACGTTAAGTGCCAATTTTCAGTTAGTGCCTGAACTTGACTCAGAACAATCAGAGTCTCTAGAGGAGTCTTCCTCTAATCAGCATATATTTTATACTTATGTTTAATAAGTGTTTATTAATATTGAACTTGCAGTTTTTGTTCATATTTCTTTAAGAGTTTTGATGTTATTATTTTATCAAATATTATTAAGCACATTAGTCTTAATATCATTAATGGTTTTACTTGGCTACTTAAAACTGGGTTGTGGCATCACACATATATTTTGTCTGAGTCATGTGTGAGTGAAGTGTAACTCACTTTAGAAAAGTATGATCATACCACTATATCACAGATTTTAACAGTTTCCAAATGATGGAATTTGCTTTATAAATGAAGTTTTCTACTTATATGCTAGGAAAATAATACTAGTTGCATTATGGATACATATTTTGAAGGAAAAACTCAATGCAGTTATCTCAATATTCTCAATCTATACTACTTAGATTTAATTTTGGAGGCCCTCCTAATACAGTTAATAGTGTACAGGAATTCTAACAAATATGAGAATGGTTCATTATGTAAGGAGTAAGAATGATTGGTTTTGGTTTTGGTTTGGTTTTAAAGATTTTATTTATTTGAGAAAGAGAGAGCACAAGTGGAGAGGTGAGGGAGAAGCAGGCTCACCAATGAGCAGGGAGCCTGACTTGGTGCTCGATCCCAGGACCGTGGATTTATGACCTGAACCAAAGGCAGATGCTTAACTGACTGAGCCACCCAGGTGCCCCAAGAATGCTTAGTTTTTACCATAATTGTTTTATTAACTTAGAGCAAGAGAGTATATTGTGCTATGCAACTATATTATGTCAGCATATGGATTGAAGCTAATTGTAAGAATTGAATAATTATCTATTAGGCTTTCTAGTTCAGTAACTAATAATCCATAGTTTCTTAAAGCTATCTATTTTTGATCCATTCGTTGCCCTTATTTTCCATAAGCTCAGTACTTCTGATCATGTCAGTGTGCCCCAGCATTTAGCAGATGAGTGCCTTCTCCCCATATACTCCATTTGTTTTTATTTACTTATACCAAGTATTTCTGTTTGTTTTTATAAGTTTTAAAAAAATCAAATTTAAAAACTGATATATCCCACGTTTTCTTTTGAACCACAGTTTTTCATATTACATTAAGGATAAGTTTCAGACAAGAACACTGATTAAAAACACAAGATATATGATCAGCTGCCACAAGTGCTTACTAATACTTAGTGAAAGAATCACAGCTTATCCTGTGGGGAGGTTTTAAGGGCATCACTTTTGAAAATCCATACATGCATTTATTCAACTAATACTAAGTGCCCCATGGAAGCCAGGCTCCGTCCTAGGTACTTAGGATACATCCTTGAATCAAACCACAGCTATTTCCTCATGGAGCCTACATTTTTTGACAGCATACTTATAATAAATAATGAATGTAAGGAAAGCGTATAATATGTCAGAAAGTTTTAGGTGCAATATAAAAAGGAAAAATTGCACAGGGAAGTAATAGTGAATGTAGGGGCGAGGGTCAAGGGTATGATAAAAAAAAAAATTAAACAGGGTGATCTATGCTGGTCTGAAGGTGAGATTTGAGGCTTGAAGGTGGCAAGGTAAAAATCACATTTATTCAGAAATATTTCTGTGATATGCTCCTTGAATACCCCTCAAAGATCCTCAGTCAATAATAAAAAATTGCTTTATGTTAGCAGCAGTGCTGGGTGAAAGTAGTTGGCTTCAGTAGCAAGCCATGTAGTATGAAAAAATACATTCTGTACCATTATACCCTAGACATCGAGAGATTCACACTAGGGGAAAACAGACCACCTGTGGAAACTGCCTACTCAGGCTCCTCCTGTCATACCCACTTAGCAGAAGCACTGAGAAGAAAGCTAGATCCTATCAGCCACACCATGTAAATTGTATTCACTTTTCCTCTCTCTTTTTTTTGCATAGGCTCTGTCTACCTTCTCCTCTCCCTGTACCACTCTTCTCCCAGCTCAGGCAGAGTTGAATTTAGATACTTTTTAAATGTCTAATTAGACTTCATTGTATATCAGCACATTCCATTTATCAGAGGTGTGCCACTAAAGCCAACAAATGTAAAACGCACTCAATAGTTACTTGGTGAGAAAATAAATGAATAGATTAGCTAAAGGACTCTCATGTTATTTTTATAATCCTAAAGACCTATAACAAATCAGTATACATTGTTTTATTAACAAATACAGAAGTGCATATTTTTATTCTACATTATTCTGTATCATTTTGTTACATCTAACAAATGTTTCAAATTGGCCCCTCTGTGCCTTTTAGAACAAAGCATTAAATGAAAATCAGCAAGGATAACCAGTAATTCTAAAACATGAGTTCCAACATGCAGTTTTCTTTATAATATTACATCAAATGATTTTTTTCTAAAATCCTGAATTTTTATCTGGGAGGTAGATCATTCCTGGAATGCCTCCAGATCTTTATTTCAGCTCTGACTGCATAGAATCAGTATGACTTAACTGATAACCCTTTTGTTAAGAGAATTCATAGTTGAAATCCTTTGGGGAAAATAGCAAGGATAGGTATTTTTTTTAAAAAAAGTGCTTGTAATTGTAAAAATATTCATCAAAATGAAACAATAAAAGAACACACAGAAATACAAATTTTATATATCTTATGTGGGGAGGAAAAATAACTTTCCCTCTACTCTTCTAGGCTCTTGGATGAGACCTATCTGTAAAAACAAACAGGAGAAAAACAAGCTTAGTGACATGTATACCTCCTATACAAATGGGAATTACCCAGGAAAACTGAATAACTCCCTGAAATGGTCCACATCACCATCTTAAATACAACCTCCAGCTAAAGATAAAAGATGATGCTACCTAGGCAACTTGGCAACAACCAAATGGCTACCTAGGCAACAAAATGGCTACCTAGGCAACATGGAGTCACTCTGGCTAAGCAGGCCCAGGAAGGCCCAGGTTTAACAGGTTCAGCCCCAACTTTATTTCTAAGTTAGGGATTGTGATAGATCATTTGATAATGTAATTTATATTAATTTAAGTTCTAAAACTTTGCTCAGGTACTTGGTCAACATATATCTTTGTTGAGTTATATTAATTCATGTCTAAGAAAAGCAGTGCTTTCCTTTAATGTGGTCTACATTCAAGAAAAATCTGAATAAGCAAATTTACTATTTACTATTTAAATATATGCAAATGTATTGAAACTGTGTACACATGCAAACATACACAGACATCCATCAAAACACACAGTCTCTGAACACAGACACAAATGCATGAAATAGGTGCAAAACAGAATCTACTTTTATTGAATATTTGTACTTATTATAGAAGTTAAGATTAGATGCAAATGTATTAACTTTGCGTGTATATAATAATTTACAGAAATCCTGCTGTACACTAATACAGTGTTTAAAATGGCTATTTGCATTTTAATATTGAATCATATTTATACAACTATTTGTTACCTAACTTTATTAGGATAAATTAATATTAAGGTATTTTCTTTTAAAAGTAAAAATCACTTTGATTATGTATATAGAAATATTACTTTTTCAATGTGCAGAAATTGTGAAACTATATATTCTAAACTGAAACAGTAATGACAGATTTTGCCATTCCATAGGTATGACAGTGTTGGGTTTTTGGGTGTTTTTTTCACTAGACCACCTGAGGGCTACTCTGTTTTTTCATACAGTTGAGCCTTTGTGTCATTAGGCTATCAGATTTATTTTATTTTTTCCTCTAGTTTTCTTGTGTGATTTACTATTTTCTGACAACCCTCCTACTTGTACTTGATTTAGCGGCACAAAAGGATAATATCTGTAAAGATCATTAGCCGTCATAATGGTCTTGCACCATCAAAAAGCTTCTCAAGCACTTGACTCATGCTTTGGGACTTGAGAATATCCAGTGTGTATGTTGGGGTTGGGGGGAGCGAGAGCTGGGGGGAAGGAGTAATTTTTCCTCCATCCTTCTAATTTCCTGACTGAGACCTCTGTGATAAAAGAGAGATTAACAGGAGAAAAACAGAAGTTTGGTAATATATATACCTCCTATATATGCAGGAGATACCTAGGAAAACTAAGCTGACTTCTGAAATGGCCCCAGTTATCACCTTAAATACCATCTCCAGGTAGAGACGAAAGAAAGATGTTGGGGGTTGGAGAGGCCAGCTGTGGAAGGTTATCAAGAAGAACACAGTGAACAAGAGTGAAGTTATTATGCAATTTAAGTCTGTGCCTTCTCTCTTGATTAGAGTTTCTAGAGATTTTGGCCATCTACTTTTTCTAGCACAGAAAGAGAGACACCCTCTCAAATGGGGATTTCCCTTATAAGTATAAATAACCTCTACAAAAGGGTAACTTACACTTCTACTTGAGAGCTATCCTTGTGTCTGCAGCCTCTTAAGAATTACCAGTTCAAGTTATACCAAAGCATATTGTACTTCCCTTCAATTTCACCTTGAAACTTCCCCAAGAAGTTTTACAGTCCAGAACCTGAGCTGATAGATTGTTCCGTGATTCCACTGAACCCATATCTGAGTCCTGAGAATAGGTCAGTTTAATTAAACTGCTTTGTCTCATTTTAGGAGGTGGTCTTGTAGGTGGGCTCCCAAAGTGAGTCGTGTATTGTGCTAACAGTCAGGTATTTAATAAGACGCGTTTCTATAAAAAAAGATAAACGGGTTTAACAGGTAGCACACACTATAACCCAGTGTGTGAGACCAGGGCAGCCAATGGAGATTACTATATGTCAGGTTCAAATCATCTTTCAAAGTTTGAGTGTCTGTGATGTTGTCAGGTATTGGTGAACTTTGAGTGGCTGACATATCAGCAGGGACAGAGGTTGTCTATATGAGCTGTTGTGGTGATTTCTCTTAAGTTTATGTCAAGTTGTTTACATTCAGTTTGCAGAGCTTTGGGAGAAGGGCAGTTTTTCTTCTCAGTCATTTCAAGTTAGAATGGTAGGGGAAAGCTGGAAAATAGTTTGAAGAGTTATAGTGAGATATTTGAGCATACTGTTAGAATTCAGGATCCAGTCCAGTTTATAGGTATAAAACAAAATTCCTAAGACAGTAAACTAGGCCAGCCTCTACTATCCACAACGGTGTACTACTGAAACATAATTTTCTCTATAGTCACCCTCATTTTTGCCAAAGATAATCACAGTAGGACTAATTTGTTTGCAAAATAAGTTTAGTCTTACTAAACTTGACTTTATTATTTACATAAGTGTGGGAAGAATAGTGATTGAATATATTAGTTCTTTATAGGTCTGCTTTGCTGGAACTTTTACAGGGAATTTTAGATTGAACTTTTAAAAAGCCTGCCTTGAGGTTATGAAGCCAAACCAAAGACTTACCATCAGACTTTGCATGCAGTACTCAGAGACTTTGGTTAATCTGGTTAATTTCTCACTTCTTGAGGTCCCAAAGATAGCCTAAGGTTTTTGGTTAAGACTGCTGGGATCCCTGTAAGCAAGGTACCAACCTGCTTTTCCAAGGAGTTTTATTGGCTCCATAAAGTGAAACTTAGTTGCATGAAGCTGTCTGGTTATGTTTAATTCTATGCATATTCTCAAATATGACATTCCAGTCAAAGCTTTAGTAATATAACCGATGTGTCCAGTTGTAGAAGCACATTCTTAGAACAGATTCTGCTTAAACTTATGCCTATAAATACATTGCCATGAAAATAAGAATAATAACTAAGAGTTTCAAATTCTAGAGGGATCATATAGGGAGAAAAAGTAATTGTTTCATCTTTGTTCACAAAAGCATACTTTACCAAATTGCTGTAATTCATACTTAGCTTAATGGAAAAGATAAAAGTTTCCTTAAATCTAGAAAAAGCAAAACATTAAAGAATCACAGTGTTTCAAACCAAGTCGTAAGTATTTTAAGTTTCATGAGTTTATTCAGCTCCAAGTTATTCTCGTTCTACTTGGTTTTCTGTTGGTTCTACCTACTTCAGTTTTATGGTCTTGAAATGATCAGAAATCTATATTCTAGAGTACCTGTTAGAGTCCTTCTCTTTTCTATTCTTTTTTTTTTTTCCTTAAGATTTTATTTTTTGTTAGAGCACTAACGGGGAGGTGTGGAGAGAGAAGCAGATTCCCCTCAGACATGGGGCTCCATCCCAGAACTCTAGGATCATGACCTGAGCCAAAGGCAGATACTTAACCAACTGAGCCATACAGGCACCCCTGTCAGAGTCCTTTTCTTCAAAAGGATTAAGGATTCTTAATTCTTAAGAACTAAGCACTTTGTAAAAGCATTAGAATAAAACAATAATTATCTGTAAATGACAGAAACACTTAAAAATAGCTATGGGTTAAGTTCTGATGAGAGTTCATGGCAACATAATTGACAAAGAAATGTGGTTATTCCTATGACATGCTTTCCAAGATAATAACTATAATTACAAATGAAAACTTTATACCAGAACATACCAAATTTCTAGACATTTTATAGAACTTCAGGAACCCTAATATTAACAACATATATCCATTCAGATAGAAGCTAAGAAGGTTTAGCATCATTAATTTGGCAATGCTTCCTATATAACTTAACAGTACAAATAAGACTAACTAGCTTAAGATCTCTTTTTCCAAGGAGAATGATTCCTTAACATATTCCAAGGACCTTCTGAAATATCTCAGAGGTCGAGAGGACTTCATTTAGAATTTGATTTGGGGAAATTTGTCAAAAATATAGAAAAGTTTGGGTGCATGACTAAATAGGATCACGGATCATTATGAAACAATATTTAACCAAAGTGACGAACATTTTTAAAGGTAAATACAGAAGGATACATAATTGTGAGAAAAGCTTAGTTCTTTTTAATACTAAGAAGATTCAGTTTTCTTAGGCAAAGATATGATAAAGACAAAGTACAGAAAATTGTTTTGGTAAAACATAAACTTTGCTTTCTAGTCAGAGTGATGTGGGAAACAAAGGCAAAAGAAAAATTAAATTTCCTTTCTACTTACAGCCCACTGACATGTCCTTGAAATAGGCAGAGTAACATTCCTTCAGCTTGTCTGAGAACTATAGTATAGTCACAGGAAGGAAGAATCTCAGTCACCACGCAGGGTTGCTGTGAGTGGGGTTGTGAATGTCCTCTGATTTTTCTGTTCTCTAAATTTGGTAGTATCATGAAATTGCAGGTTAAAAAACAAAAACAAATCAATTTCATATTTTAATCTTGTGAAGGGAGTCCATAATACAAACCATTATACTTCTTTTGTCTTCCTTTCAATTTGTTTTTTCCATAGAAACCAGTAAAACAATTCGGTAGAAAAAGAACTCTCTAATTTTTTTTTTCAAATATAGAAGTTTTTTTGGTATGTTTTTTGCTTGTTTTTTAGTTCAGAGTATCCATCATTTGACCATTGATGAGTAGGTCTTATATTAATCTCCATAGCAGTGCAAACCAATAAGGGCTTTTTATGTTTTAACAATGATTTCAAGAGGCATCCCAAAGGAATACAAAGACGAAGCTCTTAAGAGATCCAGAGAGTTTACTTTCGAAGTTAGCCTTGGAAAGCAAAGACTTGTGTTATTGTCATAGGTGATAAGAATGAGAATGTGGGATGCCTCCAGTCATAGACTCTCTAAATCTGTGACACCAAGATGATGACACTGGAATGGGACTTTTCTAGCTCTAATGAGACAATGAAGGTTGAGACTACAAAGGCCACTTACAGACCAGGATCCTTTATGATAAACTCTCCTAAGAGCTGGCATAGTTGGACAAAGAGAATACTGCTTCTGGGATCCATAGCCTCTTGGGTTGTATGCCAGATGCATGTGGACACATTCATTTTCCAGCTGACAAAGACCAAAGAATGTTCTCACTGGTCATGAAGCCAAAAACTCTTATGACCTAGAACAAGACAAAAGGAAAATCTCGTCTAGGCTGTGTTCTTTTTATGACAAATGACACAAAGACAGACACCAGAAACAAACAAGCAAAAACAATAGCCATCTCTGGAAGAAAAGAGGATCAACAGAAATCAAGATTACTCATAACAAGAATCTTTACCAAAGACGCTATACACAAGGAACTAGTTCACACATATATTTTCTCCTTTTAATCCAAATTAGGAAAAGAAGGGATAAGGATTTTTAATCTTCCTCTCTTGACCAGGCACTTCAGAGAGAAACAGATACCCGGGAGAGCTGACTTGTAAGAATTCTTACCCTTTGCCAACTTCTGCCATTTTCCCAGGATCCTATCAGCAGACTCCAGAGCAAGTATGGTGCCTTAACAGATCCCTGTAGGGGTCATCAAACTGTAGAGAAAAATAATTTCTACTCTAACCTCCCAGGTTCTTGCCTGAAACTACCCCTATAATAAAAGATTAATGGGAGGAAAACAAGTTTTATAACACACTTCCCATATACATGTGAGATACCCAGCAAAATGGATTAATTTCCCCCAAATGGCCAGGCCACCACCTTACATACCATCTCCAGCTAAAGACAAAAGAAGGATGTTGGGGCTCATGGGAGGTTATAAGAGATTACCAGGAAGAACACAGTAAAAACAAGGGTAAAGTTGTTACCCAGGTTTAGGTCTATGCCTTCTACACTGCTGAGTTTCCAGACATTTGGTAATCTTCCTCTCCCTAGTATAGAGAGGGACACACCCTTACAAATGGAGATTTTGCCTATAAAAGTAAATGTCTCTAACAAATGGTAACTTTTACTTCACTTTCAAGAACCCTTCCTATGTTTGTAGTTTATTAAAAATAGCCAGCTCAAGATATCCTTAAGCCAAAGAGGCATATTTTGGGGTTGAAAATTCTCCTTTTCACTAGCTTTTATTTTCTTCTAGTGAAAGAACTAGGAATGATTTCAGGAAGAAAAGGTATTAAACTATTAGATTATTAGTTTTCAAAATAAAGACATAAATTTTTAAAAATAATTTGTAGTGTAGAGAACTAAAGAAAACAGTTCCATAAATGTTTGACTTTGTACCAAAGAAGCAAAGCATAGGAATTTTCAGGATATTACTGCATTACAGAAAGTTTCCTAAAAGAGAGCCACATGTAACATTAACCTCATGCTCTGTGAGGTAAGAGTACCAGGAAATTGCTCTCATGTGATGCTACATTGTTAAAATGGTAATTAGAATTTTAAATGTATAAAGCTGAATCACCATGGAGACAATTTATACAAAAGAGTATAATTTACAATTCTGTGTACTTAAAAGTCATGGTTTTCTTACATATCAGAATTACTTAAGATTTGTCATGATTTTATGAATTTCGTGCTTATAAATTCATTATGGATTTGGATTTAATCCATCAAATTTAAAGGAAAATTTACTTAAGGTGCAGTCTGATATTAAGAATAATTTTCAGAAAGAAAAATACTCTAAACAGGTTTAGTATTTTCTTGCATTATAAAGTATAACCTAAAAACTGATAAATTGTTCAATTTTTAAGTTTAAGAAAAGACTAATATAGAATTGGAAATAGTGTTTTTCAACTTTTTAGAGTACAAAAAACACTCAATATTGTTCCCAAAGTGCCTCTTAAGAGTCTTTTTGAATTTATGGGAAAGTTGCTATAAACTGAGTCTGAAAGGATTACCTTTTCTTCTTTGAGGGAGCATCAGTTATGACTCCTTGTTTAGCTATAAGAAATATGAACCTACAAGGAATTTAATGTGAATCACAAAAATATACAAAAATTACTTGGTGTGAGTATATGTATTTTCTGCTCTTTTAAAAGCTTTCTTCCATTTTGATTTTCTAGTATGTTTAAATATATGAACACTGAACCATTATCTATAAATATAAATTATCTATATTATCTAAAAATATACCACATGTACATAAACATATATATTTTGGCATTTCAAATATAATGGACATTACCCTACTCTAATTGTTACTGAAACCCAAGTTTAGCTGACTGTTGTGACTGGAAAGGCCGAAACTCAAAAAGAGTGTTGATTGGAAAGGAATATAAGCTTTATTCAGAAGGCTGGCCAGCTGGGGAGAAAGTGATCTCTTGTCCAAAGTCCAGCTCCCAGATTTCTGCCTGCCTAGGAATTTAAAGGCATTTAGGGCAGTTAATCAGTAAAAGGGGATGCAGTGGTCTATAATATTTCTTGATTCTGTGCAGACATGTGGTGCCAGCTATACACATTATCTCAGTGCTCAGGGACTATAGAAAGGGTCTGGTTCCTTAGTGCCTGGGGCATGTGCGAGGTGGTCTGGTTTCTATTTCATGATGTGAAGTGTTCTGTTCTTTCTACAGAAAAATTTGTGATCTATAGACATAAAAGAAAGATTTGTTAATCAGTCACACAAACTGAGGGTGTTTGTTAAAGTTGAAAGACTACTTAGGTTTGCCAGAGGGTCCAAGGTGGCTTCTGTTCCTCACTGTCAGTTTTATCATTTCATATCTAGGGGAATAGAAGCAAAGGTCCTTCTTCTGTGGCTACTCCCTGCTGATGAGGGATAATTTAGGGATTTTGGAGTGGAAAATTTTCACAGTGTGGGAGAATCTGGTTTCTGGTGTTTCCACCATAGGGAATAGTAAGGGCATCTCTAAGCCAGTATGACTAGTGCAATTTCCTCCTTGACAGATACAAAAAGTCAAACAACAACCAAGGGGAAAGAAAATAACAAATATAGTAATGCTTAATAGGATATATTTCCATTCGGAAGGAATTGAAGTTAGCCAGCTGCTAAAAGGATCTAGAACTAGGGCATCTGTAGCAGTGATTTGGTTGTTTAAATCTTTTATGGCTTCAATTGCATTTTTTGAGTAATGTGAATATGCAACATTTTGTCTTACTGAAAACACATGTCCCTCTTTGAGCTGCTGTCAAGACATCTAGGGCTCTTCAGTTTTGGCAGACCACTTTTCAGATCTATAGATTGCTGCATGCTGGGTTTGGGTTTGGTTAAATTCTTGGTTAAGATAGAGGTGGCTACTGGGACAAATATGCCAAGGGGGGAAAATATATCAAGAAGCCCTCTTTGCCTGATGTCTAGCTTTAACAATATCCTAATTATGAGGAATCACTGGCAAATAGGAGAAGACTTGTTTGAGGATATAGGCATCGGCAAGTGTATCCTCTACCCATTCGTGAGGAAACTGAAATCATCTGCTATTTCCACAAGTCCATAGCTAACTCCATGGATATAGTACACTCCAGGTTGGCTCCACAAAGTCAGCCTTTGTTCCTTAAAGCTGTCTGGTCATATCTGAGTCTATGTTTGTCTCTCTCAAATGTGACATTACAGTCAAAGCCTTGGTAATATAACCAATGTTTCCAATGGTGTCCTATAATAAGAATTCAATAAGAATCTTATTGAACTTATGTAAATAATTATAATTGCCATGAAAGAGTACTTCATGGGGAGTTTCTGATTTCTGGAGAACTCAGGTAGGGAGAAAATAAAATATACTGTGTAAACCATAGATATCTTAAGAGAAAGTTTCCTTAATCTAGAAGAACAAACATTAAAGAACCACTAATGTTTCAAACAAGTCATAAAAACTGTAATCATCTTCCTCAGTTCATTTAGTTCCAAGTTACTAATTTTGTTCTGTTTGAGTGCAGCTTTTCCTTAGGTTCTGGAAATTCTTACCCAGTTTAGTTTTATGAACTTAAAGATATCAGAGATGTGTATTTTTTGAAAGTCCTTTTCTGTGAATCTCCTTGAAGACAAAACACATTCTTCAAGAGCACCAGAACAATAACTATAAATGACAAAAGATTAAAAATGGACATAGTTAAAGATCTGATGAGAGTTCATTTAATGCAGTTGACAAATCCAGTTAGTTCTGTGACATGCAACATTTCAATAATTAGAATGTCAAGTGATGACCTTACATGAGGACATATTAAAACTTTAGGAATTTCTGTATTTTCTGGAACAGTTACAGCATTTAGCCATACAGTATAACCTAGGCCTTAACCATCATTTGTTTGACAATGCTTCCCAGGTAACTTAACATACCAACTTAGCAAGCCTAATTGGTCAGAAAATTTTAATTATTTTGAATTCAGATCTTGGAAAGTTTGTTGTAAACCTCAGAAAATTATAAAGTACATGCCTAAATAAGATTACAGATCATTTTAGAATTCAGTATTATCTGATTAACTAAGGTGGTTATAAGATTCTGCAGAAGATTACATAGTTGCTAACAAAAGTCAGTGCCTTTAATATTGAGAAGTTTCAGTTCTCTTAAGTAATCAAAGACATGATAAAGAAAAAAACTTAGAATTTGGGTTTTCTGGACAGATATAGGAAAGAAAACAATTTTTGTTTATAACTTCTTAACAAGAGCACACCAGCAATCCAAGAAGACTTCCTTTTTAACAAAAAGAAAAGTAGAATTTCAATCTTATACTAGTGTACTTTAAAACTCATTAATTCCAGTCTTAGTCCTGAACACACTTAAAATTTTTTTCCAAATATTTTCCTTCACAAACTTTCTACAACTTTCTTTTTACATTCAGATTGTGTCTTAAGCCTATTCTCTCTAAATAATCAGTCTCATTTTAGGACAAAATTACTTTATTTTTTCCCCCTGAACAAAAATGTATTCCCATGCCTTACATCTTATCAAAAACACATCTTACTTTTCTTGCCTTCAGTGTTGCTTACCTTATCATTTCTAGCAATCTCAGTTACATTTATCAGAATTTTAACCTCTTAGATACTTTAGTCTCCAGTGAAAGCTAAGCAGTAACCAATTGTGAACTGTTATAGCAGAATTCTTTAGACTAGAAATTTATGAATACATTTTCAGACTTTCAGATTTTTAGAAATATGGTTTCTGTCTTTTTTTCCCTCAGAGTACAACTTACAGCAATAAAGCATGTTTAGTGATAGACCCAACTATCCTGTTTCTCTGGAATTAGAAGCCAAAACCAGACAAACCTACATTCAGTAATGAGTGCTTTAGTATTCTTATTTGGAGAAGACTTCATTACCTACTGAACTTAACCCAATTTATCATTTAATTTAGGAAAACTTTGATGTTTCAGGTTATAAAGATTTTGAAAACTATAAGCCTTATTCAGCCTGCTTGTTCTTAACAATTACCCAAGAAAACTGTATGAGACGGGGCAATTTAACCATCATTTTAAGTCCTCTCTTTGTTGACAAACTGCACCAGATACAACACGAATTTAATAAACACAGGTACCACAAAGCTGATTAGCTGTACCATATTCAGTGTTGATAACCTCAGTAACATGTCTGTTTTAATTAAACCAGTAACTTTGAATTAGCCTTAATATCAAATATGTTATATCTGTGTTGACTAAAAAGTCGATCAGTGTGTTCTGCACTGGGAATTTTTACCTGTGAAGAAATCTGAAGTGGGTGGTTTAAGTCCAGGGAAACCCCTGTTGATTTGGGAGGTACTCCAGTTTGAACCTCATAAGGTTGTAGTTTGGGGGGCTCTTTGTTCCTCGATAATGAGGCTAGGGGAAACAGAAGTCAATGGCACCTGAGGCATTAAGGATGGTATAGGAGCTGGCCATGTGAGTCACTTCATGGTGGTGCAGAAGCCAGAGAAGGTGGAGGCAGAGGCTGAGAATGTTGCCTGAAAGCCTGGAGGCAGATTCAAAATTTGGACTAATACTCCCTTGTCTTTGCTTCTCTCTGTAAAACCAGTTTTTTGTTTTTTGTTTTCTTTCTGATCGCTTTTAAGATCTCTGTGCCATTTATCAAAACTATGGTCTTAATGGACTTTCTTTAGAAATGGTAGGAGTCTCTCCCATTTTCCTAGGTAAAAGTTCAGAAAGATCATAGGAGAAACAATGATAGCATTTGTTCTCCCCAAAAGGTGGGGGCTTCACTCACAGAACCAAATGTCTTCCTAGATAAGCTAAGAGAGCAAACCCCCTATCTAGAGACAACCAAATTGGAGGTAAAAATCCAAGAGAGCCGTTTGGTGGCCATCATTCCTCTAAGCTTAACATACATGGCAAGATGGTGTTAAAATAAAAATCATCTTTTAATCATGGATTTCTGGCTGTATTCCTTCCACTTACTGAGAATTCAGCCCAGTGGACTCTTTGGTGGGGAATTCCCATTATACACAAATTTAGCACAATACAACCCACACATATACACCAAAACAGATTTGTTCCAAATCCATATAAACCCATGGTTATTAAGTCCCTTTTAGTTTCTCTCCAAAGCTGTGCCTTCCTAATGGGAAAAGCATAGGCAATGAAACAAAACCACATGGTGCTTCACAAATGAGAAACTTGCAACAGTGTGTACTCCAATGGACTTACCTAGTCCAGAAGCTCATCAGCTTGTCCCAAATGCTCCTTTCCTCTTCAGTCAAACCAAAAAGCAAAACTGGCAGTTAGCTGCAGTTGGGAATCAGCCCAGAGTTTCCCCAAGACACAAACAATCTCAGAAGCTGTGGGCCCTTTCCCTCTGGCTTTCTCTCAAGGCCAACCAGCCCTGAGCTGCTAATCCATGTCATCCAGGGTTCTAGCTCCGCAAACAAACTAGTAAACCCTGGCATGCTGCTGTGGCCAATGACAGATGAGCCCTGGCATTGCCACAGCAAATCACTCTGCCTTGGGATTCCCAGGGATTCTGCCACATGGATGCTGGCTCACCAAAATTTGTCATCAAGACCCAAGTTCAGCAGCATCTCTGGAAAGGCCAAAACTCAAAAGTGTGATTGGAGAGGAATATGAGCTTTATTTAGGAGGCTGATCATCTGGGGAGAAGGTGTACTCTTGTCGAAAGGGAAAGGCCAACTTCAAGGTTTCTGCCTGGGCCAGGGATTTTTAAAAGGGTTTAGGGCCATTAATCAGTGAAGGGGATGAGGTGGTCTGTAGTATTTCTTGATGATGTGCAGACTCAATGGTACCAGGTATAAAGGTTTTTTCAGTGCTCAGAGGTTGTGCAGGGGGGGTCTGGTTTCTGTTTTGCGATCTGCTCTTTCAAGGAAAGAATGCATGATCTATTGATATACAAAGAGTGGTTAGTTAATCATATGAGCTAAGGGTATATGCTAAAGTTTAAATATGACTAAGTTGGCCCAGGGACCTGAAGGAGTTTCATAAATTAATGTTTCTTACTTACTAATTTAAATACTGGATATCATTATATCATATGAACATTTTAAACATTTTTTACATTTCTTTTTCATTCTTTTTTTCCTTTTAAGGAACAGCATTTTCACATGGAACAATTTCCTATAAAGGGAAATTTTGAAAAATCAAAATTTCAATAAATTATAAATTTTTGAGGAACCAAAGCAGTAAGATACTTTGTCCTTAAATATAATTATTAAAAATACTGAATATTGGAGGTTTTTTCCTCAAATTTGACAGCATATTGAATTCATTGTATTTTAAAACCTAAGATGGTAATCTGTTTTGTAAATGATTATCTTAATTTACAATTATCTACAGGGTAGTTAATCATAAAAAAGAATTGTGTCTTTCAAGTTTCTTTCCTTCTTACATTGTAGTCATGGGGAAACATTTATCCTCATTAGTTGAGCTTTTGTATTTCCTTGCAGTCCTCTCCATGTTCTAGTGGCAAAAAATGACAGAGAACTAGGGCTCTTTGTCTTTGCCACGTGATGAGAACAACAATATTGTAAACTTTAATGGCAACAAAATGTTAGTATCATATATTTTAGCAACATTTATGTCTCTGAACATGTTCAACCTATTAAAATATTTTTCCTTTCATTTTACTAACTTTTTTGGAAATTGAAAGGTAGATCTGGGTTAGAATTTTATAAAAATGTTAATGTTGGGAGGCTTAAAATACACTGGAAAACAGAATTCCAGGTTTATAAAGTACAAAAATATAATAGTATATTCCCTCTGTCTTTTCACATTCATTCAACTAGCATTTGGGGAACAAGTACTGAAATGTTTGTTAGTTTTAGTGATTCTGCAAATTTTTTTTCTTTTTTAAACATGTTTGGGTGGCAGATAAAGATCTATTTCTGTGTTCAACATGTACTTGTTGTCCTGTGGTTCCTTTCATCTCAAGTTACTTCACCCTTTATCATTTATACTGTTATTAAAAAAATAAAAATTAAAAAGTGGTATCCTAGGCACTAAGATTGTAGCAGTGAACAGGAGATAGACAAATGTTAAAAAACAAAATTCAGGGGCACCTCGGTGGCTCAGTGGGTTAAGGCCTCTGCCTTTGGCTCAGGTCATGATCTCAGGGTCCTGGGATGGAGCCCCGCATGGGGCTCTCTGCTCAGCGGCGGGGGTGGGGGGGGTTGCTTCCTCCTTTCTCTCCCTCTGCCTGCCTCTTTGCCTACTTGTGATCTGTCAAATAAATAAAGAAAATCTTAAAAAAAAAAAACCCACAAAATTCAGTACAGTAAGTCTGAAAATCTAATTGGCTTTATTCAGTGATTCATTAATCAAGCAGTATCCCATCTACTAAAGAGAATGGAATTCTGAAGAGCAGAGCTGTACTAATAGTAGAAGGCTTTTATAGGTAGAACTGAAAGTGGTGGACAAGGAAGTTTTAGCTAAAGAAAAGAAAAAATGTACTGGGCAAGGTCACCTTCCCCTGGGGGAATAGAACGGGGTCTTGTCTTGCAGACTACCTCACTAACGCAGATCAGGACATTCCAGAGTGATCTTTTGAGAAAATTCCACTGTCCAGTGAGGTGAAATTAGGTTAGCTATTAAATTCTAGTGGAACTTCAGAAAAGTGACTCCATTTGGAGGCCTGTTAAATTTCTTCATAAACCTCATATTCTAGTGATAAAATAGACAATACATTAGAAATTATAGAACTAAGAGAATTTCACACAGTGATGAGGGTCATGATGTAAAAAAACAAAAAGACAGGATGAGGCAATGAATCACGTGAAGAGGAGAGTTTATGTTTGGAAAAGACTCATCAGGGAAGACCTTTCTTTCTGAATGTGTTGTCTTTGAGCTATAATCTGAGTGAAGGTCAGCTGTTCACCAGACTGAAACAAGCATCTTGACAGGGGGGAGTCAGAATTTGAAAAATAGTCAAAGTTCCAATGCTGCTTGCTGGTCTGACACTTCCTCAGTTTGGTTTTCATCTTGTCTTCCTCCTTACATGCTCTACACATTCTAGTGTATATTAACATCACAAATAAATCTGCAAAACAAACAAAAACCACACACATACCCTCCTTACATTGTGTTATATTTCTACTTTAAAACACTCTCTCTTAATGACTCACTAAGGCTTAAAAGAGCTTTAAAATTCCCCTTCCTCAAGCCAGCACCCGAAGCTGCTGAAATTTCACTGTTTCCTATTTATGTTGTAAATATAAACATTTTATTACACATAAACTCTGCCAATGCAAATTGTTATTTCTTGCCTCTGTTGTTGAGAGTTCTGTTTTTAACCATTTTACCTGGAATACCCTTTCCCCTGTAATACATCTCTTTTCCAGCCTTGCTCCAATTTCATACCCTTAATTTGACTACCCAACCAGGGGTTGGTGGGGTTTTGAAATATAGGATAGGTTTGGTGGGGAGAGGTCCAGAGCGGATGACCAAGAAAGAATTCTTGGGTTGTCTTTGGTGTAAAATGGTGGCTTATCCCTGTGGGCAGAAAGCTGCTGCACTGGCGTCTTGATGAGTGGTGATTATATACTCTAGACTTGAGGGAAATAAGGAAAAGGGAAGCTTCAAAAGAACTTCCCTTTGTTAAGGACGACTGACGTACACAATACTGGAGGCCTTGCCATTGTCAAGTTAAGGTTGTTTTCCCATCTAGCAAGTGCAGTGCACATTTTATTAACAGTTAGTTGGGAAATTCCTGGAAGAATGTCACACATGTCCCACCTAGGAGTTGGGGGAATGTAGGGGGAGTTGCAGGGTGTCAGTTTATGCTTTGTCTTCAGCTAGCCTTCTGCTCCCTCGTCAGGGGTGATTTCTCTTTCTGTAGAATTATGTCAGCAGTTAGTTATCATGGCTGTATAACTTACTATCTTGTAGTTGTTAATATAAATTCTCATCTAACCTTTATTGTCATATATCAATCTTGTAGCATGGCTTATCTTTTTTATATTCATTTATATCTAACTAAATTCTGCATTCCTTAGGGGCAGGTGTATTCTATACTTCTTGGATTATGTATTTCTTTTTTTATACATATTATCTGCACAATAAGTTATTTTTTTCTTTTTTGAAAGTGAAAGATTATGAGATATTTTAATTTCCATCACTTAAAACTACAATAAAGCATAGAAGTTAAAACTAGTAATTGCTACATATGAAATGGTTGGATTTTTGTGTTTAGGACTTTAGGTGGTGACTATGCTTTAGAAATATATCAAAAGAAACATGTGAGATTTACCTATTACTTAATTACCTAGTTTTCTTTAATTCATTTCATTTGAAAGATACATAAAAGAAAAATTTGTTGTAAAACTTTTTTTTAACTCATGAAACCAAAGGAAACCATTACATTTTTCCAGTTGATCTTCCCTCTTTTACCTCATATAAAATGTATTTAATTGGAAATCTGTAAGCATTACTAATAAATATCAGTAAGTTTTAATAGGAATTTTGACTTAGAAAATCACAAATTTAAAAGTTCTCGGTCTGTGTTTTTTAGGTGTTTTACATGTTTTAAATCTTCATATGAAATTTCATTTCATTTCATTGATTTGATGTCATTCATTTATTTACTTTTGTTTTCTTCTTTTCAAGGCCCTGTGGAATCCTACATGCACTGAAGGTTTATTTAAACCAGTACATATTTCAACTTAGGTGAAATTGTTTGACCATAAGCAATGTATCACCAATCTGTGACATATTTAATATTAAATAAAATCAACTTTCCATCATTCCATATGTTAGCTATTTCTCAGAGTATGTAATACAGAAATGTTTCCATTCCAAATATTTCACACTTTTTGCATTTGTACACAATTGCACAAAAAAATGATAGATGAAGATTGAGCTCAAATATTCCCACCTTATTGTTACTGTATTTTGACAACAAAAAAGACTTATTTAAAAATTATCTCTATATGCAAGCTCAATGTAACATTCCACTTGGCAGTGCGCATTTTTTGTTCCGCCTTGTCATCCATATCCTTTGTCTCTGTGGTAATAGTCTTCATTTAATTTCGCCACATATTCTGTGCACATGAGCTAAGTTTGAAGACAGTGCTAGTTTCTCCTACCTGAGGGGGACAGTTCCTTCTGAAGAACTAAGTTATGTCCGTTTTTCTTGTATTGAGATCAAAAGATGAAAGCGGTATGTCTTCAAATGAAATATATAATGAAGAGTCTTCTTCCAACTACAGAAAGTCAAGAAAGTATATTTATATCTCTAAACACGTAAAGAAAGTGTATTGGCTACTGACTGGCCTCCTATGAAAGGAAGTTTCTTGAGCTGAATCATAAAAGAACACTTGTCTCCTGGACTTGGCATCGCTGCGTGATTTCTGTATGTCCCTGTTTGTTGCCTTTCTGTAATAGCTCCCTTTAATTATTAAATGGCTGGGTGGCAACCAGGCACTCTTGAATATTGTAGTGTATTACAAGTGTAAGTGACACAGCCCAGAAGTGGGTCACTGTTGTGGACAGGGTGCATGGCCAACAGAAGAGTCACAGAGCTAAGGAGAAGAAAGCAGGTTTTATGGAGTTCTCTATATTTTGCAAACAGGCAATGAAATAATTATAATTGTAGTAACATTCAGATTTATGTTACATAATTTCTTAAATCATTCAAGTCATTATGTAATACAATATGAATGATCAAATGCTGGGTTTAAACCATGGTGTTAAAATAAAATTATAAATCTATTTATTTATATGAAAACATTGTATGTGTCCTTGTTAACTTTGCCCTTCAATGCATCCTTTTATCCTAAGATACAAAACATTTTGTTTCTCTAACAGTTTTCTATAGTTTATTTTGTAATCCTGTTCTTATCTCTTTCTTTTTATGGTCTTATTTTATATTTGAAATCTTTAAATGTAGATAAGGTAAGATACTCCATCACCCACAATAAGGCACTAACCTGGTAAAGATTCTTATCAATGTGAATGGTCAATATCACTTTACAGAAGAAGAAGGAATTTAATTAACACTATTTTGACTAAGATGCAAAGAAAAAAAAACTTGTATTATGAATTGGACTAAGTCAATAAAGAAAGGCACTTTTTTCCTTAAAAGCAATGTAACAGAAACTGTCAATACAGACCAAAAAAGCCCACTTACCTCAAAATGGTACAATTTCATGATTGTTTTTTAACATCAGTGAGACAGTTCAGTGCTGCTTCCTTAGAAACCATTCTCTCTCACTCTTCTTTTTAAAGGAACTTGGGCAGAATATATATCAATGAACATGTTTTGGTTTAGTAATTTTCTTTCATGAGGAAATGTGTTCAGACTTTCTTACATGTTTATTAAATAATTTGACCATTTAACTATTAAAATGTATTTATTTGATTACATTGAAAGTGAATTTAAAAAAAAATTAAGGAGGTATTGTCATTGTTTTTAGAAAAGTGTGCAAGAACCATTGTAATTACTGTACTGTATTCCAGGGTGTTACAAAGCAAGGTTGATAGTTGATAGTAGGCGTCAGAGTATATCTGACAGTTGCAAATAATGCAACTTCAGTGGTTATTGCTGAAAGGAAGCATTATATTTTACTATGATTCCTTTGTGTTTCTCTGAAATACTCTAACAGTCGCTAACTCAAATAAGATAATATTTATTTTCCTAATAAGGATATTGGGATTTGAAGAGGTTAAGTGCCCTTTTAAGGTTCATCTTCTATAACAATATCAGCATCCTAGATTGTGGTCAGTGTTCCACATCAAAGTCAGGATTTTGTTTTATTTTTCTGATTTTAGAGAGTGATTGAACAATGGCAAGACTCAATACAAATGATAATATGGATTATACACATATATAGATAATTATATATTGTATATACATAACACGTTTTTAAACATTGAATTTCTCAGAAATCTGCGTTATGGATTAGGGGTAATTGTGATGATAAAGATTTACTATGTGAATACCTAATTCTCTAAGATGTATAACCTGTGAGCCAAGAGAATAATATTATAATACAATTCTTTATTCAAATACAGAGAAGGGCTTGGAAGGGAAATTATGACCACTTTTGCTGGATATTTTAATGATTATTAACACACATTGTCTATGGTTTAAATCATAAATATTTAATTTGTCATGTTCTGTAATATGCACATGTTAAATGTTTTTATTTATTCATATTGAAAAATATAGGCACTTACTCCCAGCTAGATTTTTGATACATAGTTGTTCTTATTTTTTAATGAAAAGCCTAAAATAGGGCACCTGGGTGGCTCAGGTGGTTAAGCCTCTGGGTTTGGCTCAGGTCATGGTCCCTGAGTCCTGGGATCAAGTTCCTCCCTCATCAGGCTCCGTGCTATACAGGGAGCCTGCTTCTTCTCCCTCTGCCTTTCTCTGTCTCTCATGAATAAATAAAATATTTAAAAAAAAATTTTTAAAGCCTAAAATAAGTGTATGTTATTATACATAACAAGATTTTGTTATAACACATATAACTTCCTTGCTAAAGTTTTTGAAATGGTATAATTTTTTGAAATTTCCTAAATTTGATCAATTTGGTATTTTAAATGGCTATTTATTTAGAAAACAAAATATACTGTCTTTTCCATATTTAATTTGCTGCTGCTGGTGGGAATGTCCAAATTTAACAGAAAGATGTTTGCAATGTTGCTGTATTTTGTACCTGCTTGTCCTTGTAGAAATCCAAATATAGTTCTGTGCTGCCTTAACATATTTTTGTCTTGAAATATAGTTGATACACAATGTTACATTAGTTTCAGGTATACAGCTTTGTAATTTAGCAACTCTGTATGTTATGCTGTGCTCACCACAACTATAGCTACAGTCTGTTGGGGTCCATCAACATACAATGCTATTATAATACTATTGACTGCTTCCTTATTCCAGTAACATATTCATTCCAAAACTGAAAGACTGTATCTCCCCCTGCCCTTCACCCATTTTGTCCTTCCCCCACACCCCTCCCCTCTGGTAACCATCAGTTCTCTGTATTTATGGGTCTGTTTCTGCTTTGTGTTTGTGTATTCATTTGTTTTGTTTTTTTAGATTCCACATATAAATGAAATTATATGGTATTTGATTTTCTTTGTCTGACCTATTTCATTTACTATAATATGTTCCAGGTCTGTCTATGTTGTCACAAATAGCAAGATCCCATTCTTTTTTATGGCTGAGTAATAATCCTCTGTGGGGGGGACACATCTTTCTTCGTGCATCTATTGACCGATACCGGGTTGCTTCCATATCATGGATATGGTAAACAATGCTGCAGTAAACATAGGGTTGCATATATCTTTTTGAATTAATGTTTTTGTTTTCTTTGGGTAAATACCCAGTAGTGGAATTACTGGGTCATAAGGTATTTCTCTTATTATTTTATTTTATTAATTTTATCTTATTTTTAGCATGGATAACATACTGTTACAGTAGTTTCAGGTATAAACTTCTATTTTTAATATTTTGAGGGACCTCCATACTGTTTTCCACAGTGGCTACACCAAATTACATTCCCACCAACATGCATAAGGGTTCCTTTTCTTCCACATCCTCACCAACACTTGGTATTTCTTGTCTTTTTTATTCTAGCCATTCTGGCAGATAGGAGATAATATCTCAGTGTGGTTTTGGTTTGCATTTCCATGATTAATGATATTGGACATTTTTTCCCCCCTGTCTGTTGCCCATCTGTATGTTTCCTTTGGAAAAATGTCAAGTCCTCTGACTTTTTAAATTGGATTATTTGGGGTTTTTTTGATGTTGAGTTGTTTAAGTTCTTTATGTAGTGTGGCTATTAGCCTCTTATTGGATATATTATTTATGAAAATCTTCTACCATTAAGTAGGTTACATTTTCATTTTGTTGCTGGTTTCTTTTGCTGTGCAAAAACTATTTTATACAGTCCCAGTAGTTCATTTTTGCTTTTGTTTCTCTTACTTGAGGAAACATATCCAGAAAAATATTTGAATGGCTGATGTCCAGGAAACAATTGCCTATATTTCTTCTTGGTATTTTATGTTTTCACATCTCATATTTAGGTCTTTAATTGATTTGAGTTTATTTTATTGATTTTAAGAGTTTATTTTTAAATAATATCCACACCCAATGTCGGGCTGTAACTCACAACCCTGAGATCAAGTGTAGCATGCTCTACTGACCGAACTAGACATGCAACCCCATTTGGAATTTATTTTTTGCATGTGATGTAAGAAAGTCCAGTTTCTTTAGACATGGAGCTGTCCATTTTTTTCAGCATCATTTATTGAGACACTGTCCTTTTCCTATTGTATGTTCTTTCCTCCTTTCCAATTATTATTGACTAATTGGCCATCTTAAACATGGTTTTATTTCTGGGTTCTGTTCTGTTGATTAATGTGTCTGTTTTTGTGCCAGTGCCATACTGTTTTGATTATTACAGCTGTGTATATCTTGAAATCTGGAATTGGAAGCGAGAAATCACAATTCTCGCTTTGGTTATTCAAGGTCCTTTGTGGTTTCATACAAATATTAGGATTATTCTATTTCTGTGAAAAATTCTGTTGGTATTTGATTACGGTGAACTGTAAGACTGGTTTGGTTAGTATAGATATCCTAACAATAGTAATCCTTCCAATCTGTGAGAATGGTATATCTTTTTATTTTGTTTTTATGTGATCTTCAGCTGCTTTCTTCAGTATTTTATAATTTTCAGAGTATAGATCTTTCACCTCCTTGGTTGGATTTATTCTAGATAATTTATTCTTTTTGGTGCAATTCTAAATGGAATTGTTTTCGTAATTTTCTTAATTTCTCTTTCTCTTACTTTGTTGTTAATATATAGAAATGCAGCTGATATCTGTGTATTTGTGTCCTTCAACTTTACTGATTTCATTTATTATTTCTAGGAGATTTTTTGTGTAGTCTTTAGAGTTTTGTATGTATAGTATCATGTCATCTACAATTAGTTCAACTTTTTCTTATCAACGTGGCTGTCTTTTTTTTTTTTTTTTCTTAGATTTTATTTATTTGGCAGAGATCACAGGCAGGCAGAGAGGCAGGCAGAGAGAGAGGAGGAAGCAGACTCCCTGCTGAGCAGAGAGCCTGATGCAGGACTTGTTCCCTGGACCCTGGGATCATGACCTGAGCCGGAGGCAGAGGCTTAACCCACCAAGCCACAGGCTCCAAACATGGATCTCTTTTAGTTCTTTTGGTTGTCTAATTGCTGTGGCTAGGACTTCTAATACTATGTAAATAAAAGATGGGAAGAGTGAACATCCTTGTCTTGTTTCTGATTAGAGAGAAAAATTTCTCAGCTTCTCACCATTAAGTATGAGATTAGCTGTTTGTGTTTTATATATGGCTTTCATTATGTTGGCATGTGTTCCCTCTAAATCCAATTTTTAATCATGACTAGATGTTGAATTTTGTCTAATGCTTTTTCTGCATCTACTGAGATGATCATATTATTTTTATCCTTCATTCTGGTGATGTGGTGAATCATGTTATTTGATTTATAAATATTAAATCATCCTTGGATTTCTGGAATAAATCCTATTTGATTATGGTAAATGAGTTGAATTCATATATTGTTGAATGTGATTTGCCAATATTTTGTGGATGATTTTTGCATCTGTGGTTTGGTGTGAGGATAATGCTGACTTCATAGAATGTATTTGGAAGCTTTCCTTCTTCCAGTTTTTGGAATAGTTTGAGTAGAAATTGTTACTGATTCTTCTTTAAGTGTTTGGTATAGAATTCACCTGTGGATCCATCTGGTCTTAGATTTCTATTTGTTGGTAGTTTTTTGATGACCACATCAGTTCCATTACTAATAATTGGTCTGTTCAGATTTTCTATTTCTTTCTGATTTAGTTTAGAAGATTGTGTTTTTCTAGTAATTTTTCCATTTTTTTTCTAATTTGTTTAGTTTTGTGGTGTGTAACTTTTCCCTGTATTCTCTTAAAATCCTTTATATTTCTAATGGTGTCAGTTGTTACTTCTCTTTTATTTCTGATTTTATTTATTTGAACTCTTCCCCCCCCCCCTTAATGGGTCCGGCTAAATGTTTGTTTGTTTTGTTTATCTATTCAAAGAACGAGCACTTAGTTTTATTGATCATTCATTCACTCGTTCATTTCTATTTCATTCATTTCTGTTCTGATTTTTATTATTCCCTTCCTTCTACTATTCTTGGGCTTTTTCTTTTTCCTTCTTCTAGTTCCTTCAGATTACGTTACTTGTATGAAATTTTTCTCATTCTTTGCGGTAGACCTCTATTACTATAAGTATCCCTCTTAGAACTGCTTTTGCTACATTTCAAAGATTTTGGACCATTGTATTTTTATTTTCATTTGTTTCTATGTATTCTTTTTATTTCTTCCTGGTTTCTTTGTGGACCTTTTGGTTGTTCAGTATTATGTTGTGTAGCTTTCACTTATTTGTGTTTTTTTCCAATTTTTTTTTCTTCTGATTAATTTCTTGTTTCATCTCATTGTGGCTGGAAAAGGTGGGTGATGCAACTTTAATCTTCTTAAATTTATTGAGACTTTTTATGTGGCCTAATGTGTAATCTATTTGGAGAATGTTCTGTGTGCACTTGAAAAGAATGTGTATTCTGCTTTTTGGGATAGAATGATCTATCTGTACATATCTATTAAGTCCATCTGGTCTAATGTATCATTCAGAGACACCGTTTCCTTTTTGAGTTTCTGTCTGGATTATATATACATTGATATAAGTCAGATGTTAAAGCTCCATGTGTAGTTGTCCCTTAAGAAGATGATGTATGCCTTTTAGACTTTGACTAACTGCCAGAGTTGTGATTGACATGGGCTGGTGTCGGAAGGCACTCTGTGCTGGGGCTTCCCTGGTTCCATGGCCAGAGCTGATGTGGACATGAGATGGGACAGTCTCTAGGATCTCTGTGTAAAAAGTATCCTGAGAGGACAGGCAAAGCTGAGGTAAGCATGGACCAAAATGGACCCTGGGTTCTCAGTTTAGTGGGAGCCTGGTAGGATAACTGAAGCAGAAGTATTTGCAAGATGGAGTGTCCAAGGATGCTGAATGCAGGGGACACATTGGTGAGGCATCTGGAGCCAAAGTAGGTGCGAACCAAGAGGTCCTAGGGCACTCTATGCTGGGGCGCCCTAGCAAGCTGTCTGGATCTGGATCTAAAGTGGTGTAGGCCTGGAGTGATTCATAGTGCTCTGCAAATGTGTCACCTTCATGTGATGGCTGGAGTGAGTGCTGAATGTATCCCTGTGTCTGCCACACTGGGGCTGCCTTGGTGGGACAGCTGGAGCTGGTGTGGTCTCAGCGCCCAGGGCTCATGGAGGTGGGAGGCCAGCTAGAGTGCCCAGACCATACTCCTGTCCATACTGTCAAGGTGGAACATAAACCATGGTGCCTACCAGCTCTCCCAAACCAGAGAGAGTTCCAACAGTTCCCCCTCTATTTGGCATGGTTCTGGAGTTAGTTCTTCTCTCTATATTCTAGCTGGTTTTTGTTTGTTTGTTTGTTTGTTTGTTTTTCTGTGCCCCAGGGTATGTGGGGCTAGTGGGCTAGGGGCCTCAGTCTTGCTAGGTGGCAGCTGAGTATGGTGCCTGAACTCTGCTCCTATCTGCACTATCAAGGCATAGGAGGAATGTAAGCCATAATGTTCCAGCAGCTCCCCCTCTATTTGCTGGAGTTCTGAGCCTGCATATTTTATATACTAGTTGCTCTTTTAAACTATGGCCTTTTTTTCTGTGCCCCAGGACAGACAAATCTGTTCCAGTCCCCTCAGTAGTACCCTCCCCACTGCATTTCAGAGGGTTGTGGGTGGGAGTTCCCTTACTTACCATGTCTTTCTTTCTCCTGCCATTCTGTGTGTGGTCATCTGTTGTGCACAAGCTGTTCAGTCAGCCCTCAGTTCTTCTGGAGGAATTGCTCAATAAATGGGCCTAGATTTGGTGTATCTGTGGACGAAGTGAGTTCAGGGTCTCCTATGTTGCCATCTTATACTTCTTAACATCTTACGTATGATTTCTATTTCTAAAATAATAAATCTGTCTTGGTGCTTTTTTTTTTTTTTTTTGGTAATAGTAATCACCATTATGATACAGTGGTAACTTTAAAAAAAACTATAGCAAACTAACTCATATTTTCAAACATACAAAAATTCATTTGCTTTGGTTGAAACAATGGTAGATTGACATATATCCTCTATTGAGAAGAGCTGTTATTTTTTATAACCGCTCTTATAACAATAAGCATTAAGAACTGTCAGAATGTTGTAAGCCTTCCAAGTGATGTCTGTTAGATATCTGAATTTGTATAATAAGTTTGTAACATTAATTGCATTGAATAAGAGTAGGATAGGCCGTAAATAAGGGGGAAAGACCAAGATGTAAGCATCTTCCTTATTTTTTACCTCAAACCGAACATCCTGAGTATATTTATTGGCTATTCTCTTCTATTTTGTGAACACTTCTCTGTTATCTGTTTTCCTCTATGAATGCTATATGTTTTTTGCACATATTGGAAATAATGAACAGGAGGCTCAAATGATATTTTCCGATGACTCTTCTTAGTGTCTGAAAGATAGTCACTGAATGTTTATTTTATAAACATCATGGTTCATTTATATACACATGCATATATGAAATGAGGAATCTCTAATTTTAAAGTTACCTTTTCCAAAAAGGAACTTGACAAGATGAAGGCAATTCGTAGGTTCCATAAACATTCCTGAGGGAGAAGTGCTTCTTGCGTCCAGGGAACATCAGTGATGAATGAATGCTGAGTGGATACTGATGGAAGAAAGCAATTGTTGCAACAACAGTAAAATCATTGTAAAATCTTTTCTCTAAGAATTTTTTTTTAAGTTTTCATTTTTTCTTTTTCTTTCTTTCTCTCTCTTTTTTTCTTTTTCTCTCTCCCTCTTTCTTTCAAGATTCGGGGGATGAAAGAAATCTTCTCCCCACACCCCATAAAGAAAAACAGCCAATAACTTAAACTTTGATAAACAGTCTGGAAGTTTTGTGTACTAACCAGTATCAGTATAGTGATCATTGAGAGTGAATAAATATTGTGTCAAGTTCTGCTCACATTTTTCATGGAACTTTATTCTTCATAGAGCTGGCAAGATTTCTGACCTGGAAAGAGATTTATTTCTACCCTTTCCACTAAGGTTAGCAGGGTAAACTTGAAAGAATAAGTAACTTCACTTAGCAATAAATTTTCTACACAAATTTTAACTTTCTTTACCTCATGGTTTGTATATGTTTTAAGAAGTTACTGTGCCATTGTAGATCTAGGGTTCAATTTAAATTTTAGTACAGTTTTTATATAATTTTATGATTTATGTTGTTTGAGATCTCTATCATCTGATAAGCATTTGTTTGTAGCTATATGAATTTTAAGAAAAGGACCCTGAAAATTAATGATGAGTCTCTTTTTTTTTTTTTAATTTTTTTTTTAATTTTTTTTTTAAAGATTTTATTTATTTATTTGAGAGAGAGAGACAGTGAGAGAGAGCATGAGCGAGGAGAAGGTCAGAGAGCGAAGCAGACTCCCCATGGAGCTGGGAGCCTGGTGTGGGACTCGATCCCGGGACTCCAGGATCACGCCCTGAGCCGAAGGCAGTGGTCCAACCAACTGCGCCACCCAGGCGTCCCAATGATGAGTCTCTTGAAAACTACCCCATCCATTTCAGTAATGTAAATACTACACAAGTAAACACTGATATATATGTAAACAAATATTAAATATTGTTTTTTGAATGCTTCATTACCAGAATGTAAGCTTTAGGAAACCCAAGAAACTTTTTTTATTAATTTGTTATAAAAAAAAGCATCCAGTAGAATGTCATGTAGATTTTATACATGAGAAAGTTTTTTATTGATTTTTAATGAAAAGGAATATTTGATATCTGATAAGCTACTACAAAGGATCAGATTCTCTAGTTAGAATCACACAAATCGTAGATCTTACCTAATATCAGGCTTTACTGATAACTTCAAAGGTTTTGGCAATCAAGTGCAGATTAAAGAGGAACAGGCCTGGGATACTGAGGGCAGCTCTTCAAACTCTTTTATCCTGCACTGAACACCTACTCTCTGGTCCAGAATAGTATAGATCGGATATCCAAGTGAGGTTTTGTGGAGTTACTTACGCAGCAGAAAGAATGTTTCATCCATGAAACATCTTCATTTTATATTCCAACAATGAACAATTTATATTCCAACAATTTTTCAAAGGGAGCCATGTTCATAAGTCCAAAGATTTTTATGTTTATTTTTCAAATCAATCCTTAATCAGGGACAACTATTAAAATTTCCATAGTTAAGGGTCCTTCTCCTAGCAAGCATTATTATTTTATTTTCTTAGAGATCTAGTTTTCATATCCATAAGCTCAGACAGAGTTACGTCCCTTCTTCCCCTTCCCTGGAGAAAAGTCAGTTGCTCAAATTCCTCCTTCTCACCTGTTTTCTATTTCCACCATTTACTGAGAAGGATACTCTATTGGAATGGACTGGTAAACCCAGTCTCCCAGATTTTTCATTTCTCTTTAATTGTTAAAAAAATGCTTTTTAAGAAAAAGTTTATTTGACTGAGATTGCAGTTATTTTTTTTTTCTTCTTCAGTGTTTGGAATGTTCCCAAATACAGTTTGAGGAAAGAGAGAGAAGATTGCTTTGCTTTTCTTGAAGGTTAACTGCTTCCTTTTATTTTTCACTTAAGGCAAATTTTCAGGAATTACCATTTTTGAAAGTCAAGAATTTCATGATTGAAGAAAAAAAAGTAAAATCCCTTTAGAAAGATAACATTGTGTGTCAACTAGACTAAAAAAACAAAAACAAAAATAATTTGAAAAAAGTTTTCTGGATATATGGTATAATACACTATATAAGAAAAGAGCCAGTTATTTAAATTCACGTATCATATTTAAAATTATAAATATTTACTTGTTTTATTGTTTGGTTCCATTTGCTATTTATATAAAATTACTCATACTAGAGCAATGATTAGAATAGAGCATATTGTTTCCTTGTTTTCTTCTTGTAGTTACACTGTATATAATTTATTACGTATCTTACTGAATATAAAATACCTGGTCTTAAGATATTTTGGATGTTGGTTTATTTCTGTAAAATGTCTGTTCTTTTTATACTTCATTTCCCCTACTTAGTGTCATCAAAAGTACAGTAGAAAAATTCCCATAGGAGAAAACACATATTAGAAAAACTGAATCTAACATTTTCAGCCTGATTTGTATGTTTTCCTGCTGTCTCACAAACAGACTGTGTCATTACTACCCTCAAGTCTCTGTGCCTTTACTCACATAAGTCCCTTAACCAGTGGAGCTATTTCTTCTCTCTTGCCTGTTCTAATGATGAGGAACACAGGTTTCATATTCCCCATTCCACCTCAACATATTACCTGGCTTCTTTAAGTGTAAGTGAACTCCATCTTCTTTAAAGCACTCTGTAGTTCAATAATGGCTAACATTTTTGGCTCTCACTACATGTCAAGTGCTGTTCTAACAGCTTTACATATTTTAAATATTTTAATCCTCACAGCAGTCTCTGAGCAAGCTACTCTTGTACCCAAGCAAGAAAACTGAAGTATAGGAAATTAAGTAACTTGCCCAAATCACACTACTAGAAAGCTGCTAGGCTGCATTTCAGCATGGATCCTCTGGACCCAGAGACTGCGCTTTAAAGCACACTTCTCTGTAAACTGGTAGGTGATTCATGGAATACTTGAATTTATCTGTGGTTATTTCATGTGTGCTGCTCTTACCACCCCAACTGAGATATTAGCTCTTTGAAATTTAGAACTTGTCGTATAGGGTTGATCAATTCTCTTTAAAGACGGTGGAGGGGTGGGGAGTGGTAGAAGTAATTTAATTCAACCTCCTTGCTTTACAGATTTATTGAAGTAATTTAACAGTAATGGATTCAAAAAGTTTACTTACTTGTCCAAAATCATGACACAAAATTTATTGGGGCATAGACTGAAGTGCTATTTTGTTTGTACTGTTTTTGTTGTGTGCTTTGTGTTACTTTGTTTTAACAGAGCAAAGGCAGGCCAGCCTACATTCAGAATTGAAATACAACTTCTCATGGACCTAAGACAGCATACTAAAGAGAGTTGTATTCATATTCTTTGTTCTGTAAGGCTGAACAAGTATCTAGACTTTTGAGAGCTGGACATCAGTAGGCTTTAACCCAGTAAATTTCAAGGTAGCAAAAGTGTTGGAAAACCGTATCAAGGACTGAAAAGCTGAAGGGCCCAAAGCTGCCTCCCAGCTGCAGTATTAGTCTGCAGAATCTTACCCACAATACTTGCTATTACTCATGCCAAGTGTACCTGTGCTACTCTCATGGGGAATGTGCTGTCCACTCACACCAGGGTAAAATAAGTATTTTCTAAATGATGAGCGTTAATAGTATTGGTATCACTGCTTTCATATTATTTTCACTCTTTATCAAAATTAAAAGAAATAGGGGAACTGTGTGGGTCAGTCGGTTAATCATCTGCCTTCTGTTTGGGTCATGATCCCAGGTTTCTAGGGTCCAGCTGGAGTTGGGCTCCTTGCTTAGCAGGGAGTCTGCTTTGCCCTCTGTTGCTCCCCCCACTTGTGTTCTCACTCTATCTGTCAAATAAATAATAAAATCTTTAAGAAATTAGAAGAAATAATACTATAAATCATATATTCTGTTTAATAGGGAGATAGCACATACTCCTCATTCTGGGGTATGATGCTTCTTAAAAAAACTACTAAAATTCTAATAAGGTAGATTTTGCATTGGATTTTTACAGTTATGAATTATCATAGTGTTAAACTTACAAGCAAATGCAAAGTCCTATAGTTCTTCTAGGTGGCAAGAATAATGGCTAATATTTATTAGATGCTACTACATGCTAAGTAAACTTTTTTTTTTAAGATTTTATTTATTTATTTGACAGACAGAGATCACAAGTAGGCAGAAGACAGGCAGAGAGAGCGAGGAGGAAGCAGGCTCCCCCCTGAGCAGAGAGCCCGATGTGGGGCTCGATCCCAGGACCCTGAGATCATGACCTGAGCCAAAGGCAGAGGCTTTAACCCACTGAGCCACCCAGGCGCCCCACTAAGTAAACGTTTAAGTGTTATGTGTATGTTGATTCATGTAATGTTAAATAAAAACAAGATAGATTCTATCATTGTCATTTTACAGAAGAGGAAATTAAGGCATAGCAAATTGACATAAAATGCTCACGTTGATATTGAATACATGGTGACAAAGCTGGGATATGAAACCAAGGGGTCTTGATGCCAGAATTTACACCTTTAATCACTATACTGTATGGTCCCCCAAATAGAAATAGACTGAATCCATGGTTATGCTGCAGAAACAAGAGTTCCCAAATTTTAGTAACTTTAACATCATCTATTGATGGATGGATTGTTCGTTTATGCTATACATATATTGCTGGCCAGTAGGCACCCACCTGCCCCCCCTGTAACACTCAGGTTGATGGAATATTCTTTATCTTTTTAGGTTATATTGCAGCCTTTGAGGGAAAGAAAGTAAGTCACAAATCGTACATTAGATCTTAAATTTCCATTCAGAAGTGACCCATTACATTTGTCACATTTTATTGATCAAAACAAAATGAGTCATATGGTCCTCGGTAAGGGGGCAGTGAGGGCCTACCAGCCATATGCCCAGAAGTGGGAAAACCATGAAAAATCGACAAACACCACCAATGCTAGTTATTGTATTTTTTCTGAATTAATCTGCTTTTAATTAAAATTGAAAAGTTGCCATTTGGTAAATATGCTGGCATAAAAATCTTTTGATTCCATCAGTTTTTGAGAAAAAACTAATTTAAAATTTTATAAGCCTGGAAGTGAGTACCTTCTCTTTAAAATGTCATGTGTACATAATGCTATCTCAATTTTTAACATATAATATAAACATAGTACACCATTCTTCAGTTATGTTTCAGTCACTCTACTAGTTTTTCAAACATTTCTATTTTTATAAAAATATTTCTGCTCATAATCAAGTCTACTGAATTGCCCAGGATTTGCTGATGTTATCTCAGTCTTATTTCAGCTTACTTTAACTTTTTTTTAAGATAAATGATCATACCCTTATCTATAATAGAGTTTTTATTTAACGTACTTGACTGTATATTTCTAAGTATTATTATTGTACTTGTCAGAAAAATTCATGGTGACAGTGTTATTCTATCATTTTTTAGCCATTTACCTCCTTATAACCTTATCATTAGGCACATTTTTCTTCTATTAATATCTCTAGAGATTTTAAGTGACAAGTATAATGTTTTAAATTTGTGAACAAAATGACTTTCTTGTATCCAAACAATATGTTATGCTTGATCCAGAAATAGATAATTTGCACCAACCAAAACAAATAGATTTCATGTAAGTTTTTCTCCCTTCTAATTTAATGTTAAAGTCTTCCCATATTATCTCCTAAATCATGTATTATATTTTCAACCTTTATGATATAAAAATATGGTCACATTCAATTCCCACAGTACACAATTACATTTTTGTATTTAATGAGAAATTTGCCTATTAGAATTTTAATTTGTAAGCAAATCAAGCTTTACCTTTCTTTCTTTATTTTTTTACTCGAGTATAAAGTGACATCCTTAGCATTAATTACTTCTGGTCCATTATTTGCTGATTCTACTATACTAATTGATTCAAACAATTTGCCTTATAAGTAAAACAGGTCAACATTTATTACATCAGTATGATAGTTAACATTACAAAAGCTATCACTTTTACTTTAGTCTAAATATAATTACAATATATATGTATATATATTAAATTGAGGTTCTCATGTTTTTAGGCTGATATTTTAAAAGTGTACTATCAGAATATAGAAAATAATTATGTAAGTTGGAAAAAGTATTAATCAAAATGTTAGAAAAACATTTTTTGTTCTCAACATTTTATTCTCATTTATACTTTTTAAATGTTTATACAGGATGAAAAAAATTGTAAATACTAGAAGTACTTTCAGCCTCTGTTTTACTGTCACAATTTCAAATCTTATAATAGGATTTTAACTATACCAATTAAAAAATATATTAATTCTCATTATTCATCACTAATTATTTTTCCAAGTTTTAAAACATAGATTTTTATATTCATAAGCAATTTTTATGCATTGGAAATGTCAAAAAAACAGAAAACCACCAAATCAATAAACAGTATTCAGCAAGAGTTTATTGTGCATATAAGAACAGTTTGCATACCGAGAGCCTCAAAATTCAAAGACTGCTTGTAGCTCAGTGGCACAGAGTTATAGGCTGGCTTAGAAGTGAAAATGAAGTTGTTTACATTTTACAAGGATTGGTTATTACAATAACAGTTTCCAGATGGCAGGGGATTGGTGGAGTATTTCATACCATTTTTAGGAAGGTGACTTACATTTCTTTTATAATTGTCCAAGGCATTTACAAGAAATAACCTAGGTTAAATTTCATTCATGTTTATGAAGTAAGATAGATTTAGTTCTGCTTGTGTGGCTTAAATGGTTTTGTCCATTCCGGGAAGTCTAGTTTCCATTTTATTTAATTTTAACTGAAAGAAAAAAAAGTAGAGTTAGGTGAAATACTTAGAATATTGGATTGAGTATAAGTTTGATGAAAAACCATATAACACCACATACCAACCAATCACAAACGAGTAGGTACTGTCAGAATACATAGGTATAGTCACAATGCCTTTTGGTGTTATAATAATTACCAGAACAAAAGTGTCCAATGTGATGTGTGATCATTTCAGATAATTTGAGATCTTCTATCAGGTTATTAATTTTTAGGATTATTTGACAGATTTTTGTAGAGGAAGAGAAGGAATGCTAACTTATGTAGTACCTCCGAGTACCAGGTACAGGCACACTTAGTGCTTTTCAATATGTTCCGTTTACTTTTCTATATTCTTTTATTTCTATATGCAAGAAACGTATTTTATGTCTGTTTATTTGAGCAACTATCCTGCATAGGAACCAGCTTAACCCTTTTAGTCCCATCAAGTATTTAAAAATGACTTCAAGTATAATAAGAATAAAGCAATCATAAAATATGACTGAATGAGTAAAAAGTACACAAATAAGTAAATATTTAACTTGAAGGAATATCATATTCCCAGAATGGCAAAATATGGTAACTACTAAAAAATCAGAAAACACTGTGGTAAATAGAAAAAGGATATGGTCATGAGTATTGTCACAGGGGGTCAGAGGCAGCACTATCAGTACCCAAATGATAGTTAAATATCTTCCTTTAGTTATATGTTTAGTCCTCATGTGATATATTCAGAAAAACAAATCAGTACAGTGCAGTAAAGTAAATGCCATGCATTTCATACATTTGTTTATTTGGTAAAATACATAGTGAGTTATGTTCTCTGCCAGTTGCCTGTGTAGGTGTTGGGCTTACACAGTAAACATAACAACTGTGATTTCCACTGTCTGGCATTTTCATCTCATTTAGTAGCCATAATAACTAAGTAGCAGGCTCTATCATTGTTCCTACTCTACAGACACAACCATGGACGTTTAGAGAAGATAAATAACTGACGTGATTTCACAGTAAGTACTCAGTGTCCCCTGTATTATTAGTCTGACAATAGAGATGAAGCCCATTATCATCACACCACACCTTTCCAACAGGTAGAATGTTAGAAGAGTAATTACCTAAAAAGTGCAAAAAGGCAGGGATGATGCTTTTGTTTCATTGAGAGACCATTTGCTAGTCCCCACTAACACTATATTTTAATAAAAAAAAAATAAAGTGACAAAGGCAAAAGACATAGATAACATTTTGTTGTATTATGTTCTGGATTAAGGCCTCAAAGATTGATTTAGTTTGAATTTCCTTTTATCATAGCACATCTACATTTCTGAGAAATCACACTGAGCTTTATATATATATATGTTTTTTTTTTCCCTGACATTAACTTAACTTGATGGAGACTAAAATGTATTTTTATGATCAGCTACATCTACTGGTAACAACCCTGATGAACAAAACTGAATTATGGAGCTGCATTCTAATATCATAACCTACTAATCAAATCTAGAAATTTAAAAAAAGAAAGGATGTTAAGTTAACACAGCTTTAGCCATCTGATTCAGAAAGGCAGGGTAGAAGTCATCTCTGTTCTTTGTACAAGCTTTTGTAAAACTGTAGAGCAAGGGGCATATTTATAGCCCTTTAACAAGCATGCATGGTAATTAAAAACAGCGAGTTTCTGCCTGCATAGGCTGGTTCTTGGGTCGGGAGATAACCACTTTTAGCTGACTCCAGGGTACTCTTGAAAGCAGTATGATTGCGCTGTGGAGTCTCTATTTGTTTATCCTACACGTAATTGAAACAGAGCTGACATGCTACTCTGGTGACCTCTTCCGCCCTACTCTTTTAGGAAACCATACGTTACATTTCCAAGTTTCATAAATGTGGTTATCATTGTTTATCACAAACAAGTATGAGGTCTCTCATTATCATTGACTTTCACTCAGTAATCATTTATTGGCTATCTCCTCTGCACCCAGGATAGGCACTTCTGTAAGCAGAGTTAGAGGGAGTATAAAACCAGAAATTTCACTAAGGATGATAATAGATTAATGGGAGGAATTATAAATGTCATCTTACTAGTAAGTCCCTGAGTAGGATTTCTTAGGAACACTGACATCATGAATCCTAATGGTTTACCACCTAACTTCAAAGGGTCAATGAACTAATGTGTCATTTCTCAATAGTTCTAGAGTTGTTTACTTAGTAAAGTATAAAAGGAAATGACAGTGTGACCTTACGACTTAGCTTCTGGTCTAGCACTCTTGTCAAAGAAGAGGTAATAAAATTTACTTTTTAAAATAAAATAAAAAGGTTTTATTTATTTATTTGAGAGAGAAAGAGAAAGCAGCAATGGTGGGGAGGAGCAGGGGGACAAGCAGACTCCCAGCTGAGCACAGAGCCCTACTCAAGGCTCAGTTCCATGACTGGAGATCATAACCTGAGCTGAAATTAAGAAGCTGATGCTTAACCAACTGAGCCACTTGGGCACCCCTAAAATTTACTTTTATAAAAAGTACTCAGTAATTTAAAAGTTTGTCAAGGAATTCTTTTGAGAAGAGAACTCATATGCTATGAAGAGCATATTCCTTTTTTCAATAGAGAAAGTGTTAGAAAGTAAAGGATATTTTTAGTTATTTTTCTTCGTTTTATAAAATAGTGTACTGAAGGTGGGAGTAAATTGTTCTTTCTCTGTAACTTGTCATAAAATCTACTGCCAACATATTCTATATTCTAACAAGATTCGTTAGAAATCGAATACAGTTTTAAAAAGTAAGAAATATATTTTGTAAATATTAATGAAGAAATACTGTAAAAAGCCACATTTTATTAAATTTTGGTATATCCTAAAAGAGAAATAGAATTTGATAACTGGCTTCCTATAGGCACATTTAAAGGCTTTTAGTGAGCATGGATAACTGTAATTTTTATTATGAAGGCTTTCTAAATCTGTTATTTTGGTTTTTAGTATTGCAAGTATAAGTTAGATTTTCTGAGGAGGAAATATTGACGTTATTATTACACATGAACTCTGATGTTTATCTAACTTTTCCAGTCATAGTAGGATAATTCTCTAGGGTTTCTCTTGTTAATTTTACACACACACACATTCATATATATATATATATATATATATATGTTTAATATGGTTACAAATATTTTTTCTTTTATGGATAGGTATTATATTTACACTTAACTATGCCAGTTTTTTGTAGATAAATGCCTATAAAGATAGATTTGTATTGGCTCACTTTTTTTTTTTTTTTTTTTTTTGGTTCTTCGCTGAATAAATCATAGTACAGGTTTCAGTGAATTGTTTGGACCTACAAACCTTCAAATAAAAGGGAGAATCCCTAAAAGAAGAAACCAACAACAAAAAACTCTTATCATCTCTAAATCCATAAAACTGTCACTTTTCCAGTAATCTCCTTAGCAATATGAGAGTTCTGTAGAATTGCCATAACATGGTAGGTTCTTAATTTTTTTCTTTAATTGCATTTTATGCTGCTTCTCAGAAAAGTCCTATGTACCCCCTATAAAGTTAGCCAATTAGTGAAAATTTTGTTAATGTTTATTAGTAAATCCTTCCACTAAGTCATGAATTTTGTAACACTTCCCTCTAGTAATAATATTTTATATAGACTCCATTCGAAAGCATGTATTTCCTACAATATTTTACTTATTATTTATTTCACGTGACTGCCTGAAACAAAATATTTATCTTGTATCTGTAGTGTAAAATGTGCTTTGCATGCTTCAAAATGAGATTTTGGAGCACTGATAATAACATTTCTATATTTGTTCTTTCTCTCAAAACCGCATTTTATCATAATTAGAATGTTTTAGTAAACATTTTAATTTTATTGAATTTCAACAGTAAGTTAGCCGATTTTATAATTTATGCAATTTTAAATTTATACTTAGTGTTTACATAATATTTCACTGAGTATTTGTCTATGAAAGATGATGTATAACACAAGTTGAATGAATTCTTAACATAATTCTCATCCCAAGTATCTCATAAAATTGATAATGCTAGTTTAATATTATTCCATGTTAGTTCACACAGATAGTGGTTCCAGCTTCCTCTGAGTGTAGGGCTGAATGAAAAACAAAAAATGCACAGGTAGTCTCAATCTCTATGTGAATATTTGTAAACCCTAGCAAAGCAAGTTTCACCTAATGAAATGTGAAGACATTTGTAATCTATTATGATTAGTTACTGTAGATAAATGAAGACAGTCCATTTATTTAAAAACAAGGAAGAATTATTACTAAGTCGTAAAATTGTTGATTTTTGTTGAAACTACTATTTTGTAGAGTTGACCAGTGACTAAAATGGCAAAATCAGTCAGAACAAACATTTCTTTAAAGGAAGTTTTAATATGGGCTCAAGAGTAAAGACACACACACACACACACACACACACACACACACGCACGCATGCACACAGGGAGTAGGTAGGGTGAGAGTCAGAGAAAGGTCCGGAAAGATTCATACCAGTATTTCGCTGTTGTTTTTCTGTTGGTGTTAGGACTATGTGATTTCTCTCTTTTACTTTTTGGCTACAGTTTTTTTTTTTTCCATAATGAACATCTACATTTTATGATAATGGAGTAAAATTTATTTTTAAAATAAGTGAAGATGAACACAAAAGGTTAAATGTGTTGTGTCCATGGCAGTCATAATGTAGCTGTTGCTCCTTCTTCCCAATCTCTAAGTCATCTTTATTCTCAGTAGGTCAGCTAGAAGGCTGCTACTCAGGACCCCTCCAATGATGTCCAGTTTCACAATGAGTGAAATGTGAAGTCCTACGAGAGAGCTTGACCCACCTGCCACCCCTACCCCATCCACTTCTCTAACCTTTGATTTCCTTCTCTACATATACCCACTTTATGATTCCTACCTTCATTTCTCTCTTGTGCACCTATTTACAACCCAAGGATTTTGCTTCTCTTATCCCCCTATCTGGAATTTTCTTTCACCAGAGACCTTCATGCTCAGTACTTCACCTTTAGGGGTTTCTTATGGCCTAAATAATTCTGAAACTATCCAGCTTATATTCTGTATTTCCTTTTCTTGCTTAATTTTTCTCCTCACCACTAGTCCCCATCTAATATCTAATATGTTAGTATTTTAAGTATTTATTCCCTTTCTCTCCATTTGAATGTAAACTCAAAGAAGATAGAGATTTTAATCTGTTTTTTTGTTTGTTTGTTTTTGTTTTTTTGTTTAGTTGGGTTTTTTCGCCCGAGTTGCTATACCCTTAAATTTAGAAGAATAGCTGGTCACAAGCTGACGTTCAGTAAGTGTCCTATGTATAAGGGATGCCAAGGACTGGCAAGCACAAAGCTGATGTCACTTTTTAGGAGTGTCACAATTGTGTGTTTTTGGTTTGGTTTGGTTTGGTTTGGTTTGTTTTTGTAAGATTTTATTTACTTGTGAGAGAGAGATAGCGAGTAGGGAAGGAGCAGAGGAGAAGAACAGACAGACTCTACTGCTGAGTATAGAGCCCTGTGTGGGGCTTGATCCCATGACCGTGGGATCATAACCTGAGCCAAAACCAAGAGTTTGACACTTAACCAACTAAGCTACCCAGGCACCCCACATTTGTGTTAGTTTGAATCCATGGTACAGAATCTGGAAAATCACTCCTACGAGATTATAGCCAACAAGCATTACCCCACAGAATAAGGCAAATCGACAGAAGGAAATTAAGCCAACAAATGTAGGGATGCCTGGGTGGCTCAGTTGGTTAAGCATCTGCCTTTAGCTCAGGTCCTGATCCCTGGGTTGTGGGATTGAGCCCCGCGTCCAGCTACCTGCTCTCAGGAAACCTGGTTCTCTCTCTCCCTCTACTTCTTCCCCAGCTTGTGCACTCTTTCTCTCTCACTCACTCTCATTCTCAGATAAATATAAAAAAATCTTTAAACCAAAAAATACAGACATCCTGCAACTCCAAATCACATTAAATCAAAGTCTCAACAGGAAACACTCTGTCACAATGATTCCTAATCTTTTCATGTTGTGGTAAATATTTGAATAGCATATTGAGGCTAATGGACAAAGCTATTTGTAGCCAGAAGATACTGCCCCAAGACATAATACCCTACTGGTATCTCATCACACTGTATAAAATATAAAATATAAATGTATAAATATAAAATTCTCTATAAATAATAGCTAAATTATGGAAAGAGCCCAAATGTCTATCAACAGATGAACAGATAAGACGTAGGGTGTATATATCTGCACACACACAGTGAAATATTACTCAGCCATCAAAAAGAATGGAATCTTGCTATTTACAACAACATGGATGGAACTAGAGTGTATTATGCGAAGCAGAATAAGTCAGGGAAAGACAAATATTGTATGATTTCATTTCTACGTGCAATGTAAGAAACAAAACATAAATACAGGGAAGGGGAAGGAAAAATAAAATAAGGTAAAACCAGGGAGACAAACCATGAGAAACATGGATGGCATTTGTTGGGGGTGAGCACTGGGTGTTACATGTAAGTGATGAATCACTAAATTTTACTCCTGAAACAAATACTACATTGTATGTTAACCAACATGAATGAATGAATGAATGAATAATAAAATCTAAAACCCTTACTCTTTTATATAATTTTTGACTCCTAATTGCCTTTCCAACTTCAAAAGCAGACCTTATTCTTCTTGCTCTCATGATGACCTCACTTTTATTTTTTTTTATTAAGGTATAGCTGACGAACAATATTACATTGGTTTCAGGTATATAACATACAATTTAACAATTATACACATTATGAGATGCTCACACAGTATACTTACCATCAGTTGCCTTACACATTTATTAGTGTTATTATTAATTATATTCCCTATGGTATACTTTCCATCCCTGTGAATTATTTATTTTAAAGTTGAACATTTGTACATCTTAATCCCTTTCACTTATTTTACCCATCCTTCAGCCCTCTTTCCTTCTGCTAATCATGTTTGTTCTATTTCACTGTTTCTTTTGTTTTCTTTTTATTTATTTGTTTTTTAGATTCTATATGTAAGTGAAATCCTATGTTATTTGTCTTTCTCTGAGTTAGTTCACTGCTAATAATGCCTGTTAGGTCCTTTCATGTTATAATAGATGGCAAGATATTTTCCTTTTTATGTCCAAATAATATTCCATTGTATGTATATGTATATATATGTGTCATCTCTGTTGATATATTAGTAGAAACTTAGGTTACTTCCATATCTTGGCTATTGTAAATAATGCTGCAGTAAACACAGGGGTGCATATATCTTTTCAAATTAGTGTTTTTTCTTTCTTTGGGTAAATACCCAGAAATGAAATTAATGGATCATATGGTAATTCTAAGTGTTTAAAAAAAAAAAGTGCAGTTTTATTCTTTTGAATGTGGTTAGTCTAGTTTTTCCAACACCATTTGTTGAAGAGATTGTCTATTCCTCATTGCATAGTCTTGCTTTCTTTGTCATAGATTAATTGACAATATAAGCATGGGTTTATTTCTGGTTTTCTGTCCTGTTCCATTGATCTGTTTTTGTGCCAATATGATTCTGATTTGATTATTGTATCTTTGAAGTAGTTTGAAATCTGGATTTGTGATACCTCTAGCTTTGTTCTTTCTTCTTAAGTTTCCTTTGGTTATTCAGGGTCTTTTGTGGTCCATACAAATTTTACAGTTTTGTGTTTGAGTTCTGTCAAAACTGTTATTGATATTTTGATAGAGATTGCATTGAATCTGTAGATTGCTTTGGGCAGTATGGATGTTTTAACAATATTCTTCCAGTCCATGAGCACAGTGTATCTTTTCATTTATTTGTGACATCTTTCACTTATTTTACCAGTGTCTTGTAGTTGACAAAGTATGGTCTTTCACTCTCATGGTTAAATTTATTCCTAGATATTTTATTCTTTTTAATGCCATTGTAAGTGGGATTGTTTTCTTAATTTCTCTTTCTGCTGGTTCTCTATTAGTGTATAAAAATATGACAAATTTCTATGTATTAATTTTATATCTTGCAACTTTGATGAAATCATTTATTCTAATGGGTTTTTTTGGTGGAGTTTTTACAATTTATGTGTGTTACACACACACATATATAAAACACTATATATATAGTGTAATGTCATCTGCAAATAATGAAAGTTTAACTTCTTTACCAGTTTGAATGACTTTTATTTGTTTTCTTGTGATGGCTGTGGATAGGACTTCCAATACTATGTTGAAAGACAGTGACAAGAGTGGGTATCCTTGTCCTGTTCCCGATCTTAAAGAAAATGCTTTCAGCTCTTCACCATTGAGTAGGATGTTAGCTGTGGGTTCATCATATATGGCCTTTAGTTGGGAGGGGGCATGTTCCTTCTTAACTTACTTTGTTGAGTATTTTTATTGTAAATTAATGTTAAATTTTACCAAAAACTTTTTCTACATCTCTTGAGATGAACATATGATTTTTATCCTTCATTTTGTTAATGTGGTGTATCACATTGTTTGATGTATGGATATTGAATTGTATACCCTTGCATCCCTGGAATAAGTCTTACTTGTTCATGGTAAATAATCCTTTTGGATTTGGATTGGGTTTGCTATTATTTTACTATTGTATTCCATCTACATTGATCAGGGATATTGACCCACAGCGTGTTTTTTTTCATTTGTTTGTTTGTTTGGAGTCTTTGCTTTTGGTGTTAATAATTCTGAGTTCATAAAATGAACTTAGCAGCATTTCTTTCTCTTCCATTTTTTTTGGAATAGTATGAGAATAGGTATTAACTCTCATTTGAATATTTGATAGAATTCACCTGTGAAGCCATCTGGTCCTGGATTTTTGTATATTATTATTTTTCAATTACCAATTAAGTATTGTTACTGGTAATGAGTCTGTTCAGATTTGTTATTGCTTCCTGATTCAGTTTTAGAAAATTTTGTATTTCTAAAAATGTACTCTGTTCTTATAGTTTGTCAGCATATAATTTTTAGTAGTAGTCCCTTGTGATCCTTTATATTCCTGTAGCATTAGTTGTAACTTCTCTTTCATTTCTGTCCTTTTTCTTATTTCCTTGATGAATCTGGCTAAAGGTTTATTAATTTTATTTATATTTTCAGAGGACCAACTCTTAGTTTCATTGATCTTTTCTATTATCTATTTCATTTAATTTTTGCTCTGATTTTTTTCCCCCTTCATTGACTTTGAGCTTTGCTAGTTTCTTTTTTTTTTCTTTTTTCTTTCTTTTCTTTTCTTTCTTTCTTTTTTTTTTTTTTTTTTTTTTTTGGTAGTTTCTTTAGGTGTAATGTCAGATTGAGATTTTTCTTTTGTTTTGAGGTAGGTCTTTATTTTTATAAACATCTCCTTTAGAACTGCTTTTGCTGTGTTTCTCAAAGATTTTGAACCATTTTGTTTCCATTTTCATTTGTCTCCATGTATTTTTATTTTTTCTAGGTTTTTTTTTATTGTAATTTCTAGTTTCATATCATTGTGACTGGAAAAGATGCTCGATGTGATTTTAAGTCTTCTTTAAATTTACTGAGACTTGCCTTTGTGGCCTAATGTGTGATGTATCCTGGGGAATGTTCCATATGCATTTGTAAAGAATGTGTATTATGGCACCCCGGTGTCTCAGTTACTTAAGCATCCAACTCTTGGTTTCAGAGTAGAGTATTCTTGGTTGTAGGTTTTTTCTGTTCAGCACTTTGAATATAATATGCCACTCTCTTCTGGCCTTTAAAGTTTCTGGTGAGATATTAGCTGATAGTTTATGGGGTTTCTCTTATTACTAACTTTTTGCTTTTCTTTGCTACTTTTAAGATTCTCTTTCATTTTTAATTTTTTTAAAGTATATATTTATTTTAGAGAGAGAATGTGTATGAGTGTAGGAGGAGGGGCGGAGGGAGAGAATCTTGAGTTAACTCTCCACTGAGCATGGAGCCTGACATGGGGCTCACTCTTACAACCCATGAGGTCATGACCTAAGCTGAAACCAGGAGTTGGATGCTTAACTGACTGAGCCATCCAGGAGCCCCAAACTTTGAGGTTTTTATCTTATGTGTTGGTGTGGTTCTCTGTGATTCCTAGATCTGGATATCTGTTTCCCTCCCTAGGTTAGGGACGTTTTTAGCTTTTATTTCCTCAGATAAATTTTCTATGCTTTTGTCTCTCTCTCTCTTCTTCTGGGACATCTATAATGTGAATGCTAGTATGCTTGATCTTTTCCCAAAGGTCCCTTAACTTACCCTCATTTTTTAAAACACTTTTTTTTTTTTTTTTCCTTTTTGCTGTTTAGTTTGGGTGATTTTTACTACCATATCTCTCAGGTCACTTATCTATTCTTTTGCATTCTCTAATCTGCTATGAATTCCTTTTAGTGTATTTTTCATTTCAGTGGTTATATCCTTCAGGTCTGATTAGTTCTTTTTTTATATTTTCTTTCTCTTTGTTGAAGTTTTCACTAAATTCATCTACTTTTCTCTCAACTCTGGGTAGCATCTTTATGACCATTTCTTTGAACTCCTTATCAGGTAGATTGCTTATCTTTCTATTATTTAGTTCTTTTTCTGAGTTTTTAAATTATTGTTTTGTTTAGAATATGTTTTCTTCTTATTTTGTCTGTCTCTTTGTGTTTGGTCTTATGTATTAGATAGATTAGCTATGTTTCCAGATCTTGAAAGTAGTGGTATAGGAGGTATCTTGTGGGGCCCAGTGGCACAATAACTTCTGATCACTGCAATCAGATACTCAGGGGTGACCTCTATGTGGGCTACACACTTCCTCCTATTGTGACTGGCCTTTGACTGTTGGGAGGCATTGGACCCCAGCCCGGTTGTCTAGAGTGACTGGCTCAGAATACTATGGTCATATTGGCAGACAGGGCTGGCCCCAGCATGGTGAGCTGAGGGGTCTGGCTATAACAGCTTCAACAGTGTTGGTGGGTGGAGTTAGCTCCCAGCACAGCTGGCTGAGAGAATATAGAGAGACTAATTTGTACCAATCTTCATTATGTTTCTTGTGGAGAGAAACATGTAAATAAGCAAGTAACATACATTATAAGAAGTGCCATGCTGTAGGTTTATGCATGCATTTCCTGGGAAGAATGAATTTAGAACTCCATCTGATGAAGGCAAATTGAGGGCAAATCTAAAAAAAGAATAGCAGTTTGCCTGATGAACAAAAGAGAGAGAGTTAATTGCAGGCACATGAAATAGCAAAGACACAGAGGAGAGAACATGGAGAATGACAAAAATTTTGGAATAACTAGAGCAATTATTGGTAGAGTTGACCAAAAAGTTAAGTTTTAGGTTTTTTGATTAACAATGTCCCCTGGTGGAGAAGCCTCATTTGTATCCCTTTTTTAGGTAGCACCCAACCTAACAGAACATTACATATTGACAGCCAAAATGATCAAGGACTAGGACCTCTGCCTTGGGTCCTGAAGATAATGAATTAATTTAAAGTTGCACCTGCAGGGAGCTTGAAAAGTCATATTCATTCAGTTGGGAAAAATAGAGAATAATGTATTACAGTAGGAAAAGGCACTTTCAGTTACTTGAGAGAGCTTCTAAATTAGCTAGGGGACCTGTAATCTCCAGTAATACCTAATTAAGAGCACCTGTTGGATGTTTTTGTGAAATCCTTTTGGAGATATTTTGAAAATGTGTTTATGGTTGGCATCAGGTTTTATTTACTATTTAAGCCTCCGGATTTTCTCTGATTTAGAAACAATCTCCACCCCTCACCACCACTGAAAGCTGTTATTCTTTAAAATCCAAATAGTCATGGGCAAAGTAACTGCTCATTAAAGTAACTGTCAGTGTCTGCCATACCAGCTTGTTGTGTTAAGACTTACAAGTAGCCAGCTCTCTGATGAAAAGACACAAAATTTTAAAAACTTTGTTTGTTTGTTTATTTCCTTCATTGGCATGTGGGCAGAATTTAAGTTGTATGGGAGGGGATTCTGCAGTACAGTTTAGTCTGGTGATTGTGGCCTACTTGCCAACCTTATAGGCAGGCCTCTGTCCTCCTTCTGTCCCAGTTTGTGTTTTGATTAATTAAAGTATGCTTTTCAAAGAGCTAAAAACATGATTCTTACACAAATATGAAATGCATACCTATCAAAGATTTTTTTCAACATGGTAATGAGTTACATAGTCAATGAGATGGTAAAAGGGTTTCAAAAGTGACACGTGGGTAGCTGAGTCGGTTAAGCAGCTGAGTCTTGATTTTTGGCTCAGGTCATGATCTCAGGGTCGTGAGAATAAGCCCTTGTCAGGCTCTGTGCTAAGGTCGGGGACCTGCTTAAGATTTTCTCTATTCTCCCTCTGCCCTTCTCCATCTCTCTCTCTCTCTCTCTTAAAAAAAAAAAAGTTTCAACAAAGATGTTAGAATAATATATTGCAGGGTTGTCAGTTCATCAGGCAGAAATTTGCATCTCTACTGTAAATTGTATAGGGTAGCATCTGTTTCTACTGAATTAAAGAATAGCCTCACCAACAGGGAGTGTATCATGCTGTATCATAGCAGTACAGGGAAAGAACACCCAGTAATCTTGTTTCCGGCATTTACATTGTGTTTCTGAAGCTATGTCTTCAAACAGTTCCCTAAAATTATTTTTGAGGAATATGGACAGTTAAATTTTTAGCTCTTTGTTTAGAGTTAAATCCACTTTGTTTGTTACTGTTATTTTGCTTATTTCTTGATAGTATCTCCTAGGTATCCTTGTTGCAATTCTGACAGTAACAAACACATACCTCAGACCCAAATGGCCAACCCTCATGGCCTCCATGAGATACACGGTAGGTTCTCAGAGAGATTCTGAGAGATATACTGCACCACATCTGCCCTTACTTGGATACTCTGTCTATTTGCTAGGCCTTTTATTCATCTCCTTGCCATAATAATGCTGCATAATAACTTCCCCAAACCCAATGTCAAGTGTTTATTTCTTCACTCATGGGGCTGTGGTTTGGCTGTGGCTGTGACTGTGTTGTGTTCTACTGGGATTTACTGGATTTGATTCTAGGCTGAGACTGTGTATGTTTCCTCAGTTTCCTTGGACTGGCAGCCATCTGGGATATAGTCTTAGACTAGATTATGAAAGGGAATACCTATGCCAAACTGTATCATGTTTGATAACATCCCTTTAACCAAAGCAATTTGCAGGGCAACCCTAATACCTAAGGAGCAGGAAGTATACTTTGCTCCTATTGGAACAGAGGGAAATTAATATTTCATTAACAAAAATCCAAACTATCACATACCTGCATTTTTATAAGGCATATATTGCCAGTATACCAATTCCTAGGTAGTATGTCTCAGCTAAGATAAGCATCCCCTAGGGTGAACATTGCACCAAAGGAAAAAAAAAAATTGTTTAAGACTTTGGGTGGATACACAGATGTTAACAGTAATGATTGTTCTATTTCTTCAGCACTTATTCCATGATGGGCACTTGGTCAAATATTGGGATCTATTTCTTCTGATGCTAAAAATAACCCACCAAGTAAATTTTTATAGATAGAGAAACTGAGCCTCATGAAGGGTAAGTTGTCAATAGTTCACACCATTTGTTAGTGGCAGACATGACTTGGCTTTTTTATTTATAACCTACTCAAGCCAGGCACTGTGCTAAATGACTTCTAGGTCTTGCACCTTTTAATTATTTTAAAAATAGCAAGTACCCCCTCTTGTTATGAGAAAACTAGGCTTAATAGGGTTGAATAGCATGCCCAAAGATAAACACCATTTTCCAGGATTTCAGTATAGAATCCATGATTAGATGAAGGAGTAGACCTCAATTCCCATGTCTCAGGCTTCTCTTTTTGTTTCTGACAGCACTCAGTTTTGTTTGCCTTCTCATTCAGTCCACATCATAACCTTAAATCATAGTGACTCTCTTCTTGCCTGTGACCTTTGAGCTCTTTACCTTAACTTTGCGGTTTACCAACCCTTTGTACTCTGGAACTCACTTCCACCGGGCTTTGTCTGCTTCACATTAATAACCTAGTTGAGACTGTTGGTCATACCTTTCACTTCAGCATCAGATTTGCCTATGCTTGTCTCTGAACTGTGCTTCAGCATGACAGCTCAGCAAAAATGGCCTAAATCCCATTCCTTGAAGGTGAGAAAATAGCTTTCCTTTGTAATAATTGGACATTTAATGCTGTGAGTTAGAATGGAAAGATACCTGAAATTGTATTTCACAGGACATGTCTATTCACATTATTTCATGAATCATTCATTCTTTTTAAAAAATTAATTTAATGCTTTTCTATGCACAATACAGAGAAGCCATAGTTCAGGAATTCAGAAATGAAGAGTAGATATTACTATGAAATGAATTCACCTATTAAGAAAATTCTATTCCTAGCAAAACTATCGTAAAATCAAACACCTTGTTTCTAGCATTTGCATCCCCCCCTTTCCCATAATATAGACATCTGTTCCCTCATCTCCATTCTGGTATCCTGTTGGTCATTATTTGTGGCTTCATTTCTGTTCTACTCAGTTCCATTAGGATCAGTGATACCCTCTACTGAAACCACAATTGCATCTTAACTCAAAACAGTTTAGACTGAAGTAGATAGATTTGTGTGATCTGAACCTCTCTCACCTACTTTGAGTCTAGGTGAATTAATATTGTCTTCCTCCTTTGCTGTCTTTCTCTGCACTAATTCCTCACTGCTAATCAGCGAGCTTTCGTTTTCATTCAGTGTCAAAACTCCACTTGACTTTTGGCAATAGAGCTGCTGTATTTAGAATTATTTTATTTATTTATTTATTTTAAGTAGGCTCCCTGCCCAACATGGGGCTTATACTTAAGACCCTGAGATCAAGAGTCACAGGCTCTACTGACTAAGCCAGCTAGGTGCCCCTAGAATTCTGACTCTTGACTCCTTGATACAAGAGCGAGACTGTGTTTCTCTTCTTCATTACTAGAAAAGACTGGGTCTAGAGGTTTCCATAAAGTTGCAAAATCTTTAATTTAGCCACTGCTGTAAGTGCTTTACAAATACTGTGAGGGCATTAGTGTTCTCCCCATTTTACAGGTGAGGAAACGAAGGGATAGTGACATATAGAAACCCAGGCAGTCTAGCTCAGAGCCCATGCACTTAACCACCATCCAGCCTGCTTCTGAAATTGTACCTTCTACTTACCACTGTGCCTTCATTATCAGCTTCTAAGGTTCTAACATTGTCCTTAGTACCTGTGACCTCACAGGAAATGGAGTCTCATTGTTGACTTTCCACCCTCCATGCTATCAACTCTGTTTATATGTTGAGGAACTCTAGGATAGCTCAATAGTACTTGCCTATAGGTCTACTTTATCTCATTTCTATTGCTCTATTCCTGAACATCTGATGTTCAGATTGCTTTCTACCATCATTCTCACTATTTGGAGTTCACTTTCTCAGTAGCTACATTCTGATTCTAGTACGTGCTAGATGATAATGCGTAATTCCAGTATAGACCTGATAGCTGGCTCCTTTCTCTTACTTGTATCTATATTCTTAAACATTAAGTATCATGAGATAAATGACTGTGACTCAATTCAGTGCCCAAGAAAAATCAATCATTATGACATCTGATCCATCTTTCACCTTTTCCCCTTACATATGGAGGATATAGGTACATGTGTATCCTTATATTAAATGTGTTAATAAGTATATATCAAACTACAGAAAATGGAAAACTGTGTTCAAATGAAAAATATCTGTTTCAACCGAGTATTTGAATATTAATAAAAAGGCTTTCTACCTTAAATACTGATAACTTAAGAATGGGTTAGAGATCACTGATAGATGATACAAATTTGACTTCAAAATCACATTTATTAAATTTTTCACTTAAATTGTAAGTCATAACATTTACCATCGTATATAAAAATCAAATGTGCACTCATTGAATTATTGCTCAGTGTGGTAGAAAAATATTGCAATTATAGAAGATTAGAATATTTATAATGGGCTTTAGTATCAACATAATGTAGAATTATCTTAAACAGTTCATTTGTCTGAATTGAAAGCACACAATTGAGTCCTGAAATTAATTAATTTGATTTGATCTTTTTTCTTCATTAACATGATGGCACTAACAGGAAAAATAAATAAGATCGAAAAGACGCAATAATCATGATGATTAGATAATCTCATTTAAGGAAAAAGAAATTGTTTAAAGTCCTTGTTGATTGAGTACTTTTCTTTGCTAATGCAAATTTTCCGTCACTTCTCACAATCCTATGAGAAGGGCATTCTCCTTATTTGAGAAGAAGCTGGGATTTAGAGTGGTTCAGTAACTTGTCCACAATAACACAGCCAGTAAGTAGTGGAGCCAGGATTAAGCCCTAAGTCTCAAAACCACTGGGCATTCTGCACCATTTACATTCCATCCATCTCTCATTTACGATGCCAGTGTAAAAAGATCTCTTCCCGTGATAAAAGATTAAAAAAAAAAAGTAGTAAGACATAAGTGAGTATGAGACATGAAAGACGGTAAAATTGTTGATTTCTCTTTGCTGTAAAGCTGAAAAAATAGCTTTTGCCAAATCATGGGCAAAAGCCTGAATAAGAACTTATTACTTATTCCTTCTGCATTTAATGTGCTATTTAAACAAAGCAATGAAAGAAAACTATTTTGACTGCATTGCCTTACTATTTAAATAAGGATATTTTTAATCTAAATTTAATTTGACAGTAAAATAAAGGAGATGTTGAAATTATGAATATTTATATGCCCTTAAACTTGCTTCACAGAATGCACGGTAGTGGGCCGCATAGGTAATACTTTTAGCTAAATATAACCATGTTATATCTGGGATAAATGTAGGGCTTTGTAATAGGCGTTTGAAATATGTCTAACTAAGCAATGTATCGTAATCTACATTACAGATGACTAAATAATAAGTAATGGCAAAAGGCAAGATACCTTCAATTTCTAGATGGTATTATGGGCATAACAGTGTTGTTTTTTCTTATTCACTGTAAACAGAGTGTGCATGTTTTTAATATAGGCTATTTTAAAATTCATTTATTTGCTTTTGGATAATGAAAAATTCCACTAGTCACTGAAGGCAGTTTATTAGCATTAATGATAATTCAACCAGAGTAGCATGAAAGGAACAAATTATAACATGAATTTAGGTAATTATATATTATTCTATTTCAGAAGAAGAAAAACATCTCTTAAATCTGAATACTTTCTTTATAAAATGATAAATCATATTACATTTTAATATTTTGCTAATCAGATAGTTTTCATTTAAAGTATATATTGTTATAAGTAATCATTATCTGATATTTATAGTTTTATTGAAAAGCTCTTCCCAATATATTTTTATAAATCTTTCTGATCGAAGGCATTTCTGGAAACTAACATTGACTTTAATATTATAAAATAAATTTGACCTAAAGATCTGTTAAATCTGTTAAATAGCATCTTGAATCTCTGAGGACGTGATCAAACAGAACACTGAAACTAGGTCCCCTAAGTACCAGAATTTTCAGTCTGTGATTATGGAAATTGGTATATAGATGATAGAAAGGTAAATATAGACATAGATACAGTATTTTGTATCTGTTATGGACTGAATATACCCCCCCCAATACTCACTCCCCACTATGCATATGTTGGGAGTCCTAACTCCCAGTACCTTAGAACATGATGCTATTTGGAGGTTGGGTCTTTAAAGGGGTAATTAAGGTTAAATAAAGTCACTTAAATAAGGGTGAATCCACTCCATTGTTACTGCTGTCCTCATAAGAAGGGGGAGAAACACCAGGGATGTATATGAACAGAGAAAAGGTTATGTGAGGGCACAGCAAGAAGGTGGCCATTTGCAAGCCAAAGAGAGTTGCCTCAGGGGACATAAAACTAACCAACACCTTGATCTTAGACTAATAGCCTCCAGAACTGTTGGAAAGCAAGTTTGTATCATGTAAGCCGCCAGTCTCTGGTATTTTGTTGTGGCAGCACTAGCAAACTAATACAAGATCTTGCCATAGAGAGAGAGATTCAAATAAAATATCTATGCAGGAGGGATTCAGAAAGTTAGGCAGTACTGTCAAATATTTTATTTTTCTTCCTTTCCTCCTCCTTTTTCTGATAAAGAGTTCATGTAGGCCATTTATTAACTGTATGACCTTAAATTTCTCCTTTAATTCCCCATGTATTGGTAACTTCATTTTAAAAAGTCAGAAGTTTATCTCTGAAATTGGTTTATTTTGCTCTAAAATTTTCTATTTTTAGTATTACAAATTTAAGTATATAAAAGGCAGTTAACCTGAGGAAGGTATTTGCTACTGGTTTGGTCAGGTAGACTTAATATCTTAGCTTATATTAAAATACAACAGACATTATTAAGAAAGGTACTGATAATAAAATTAATAAATTGGAAAAGTGAAGGGATGTATATGGTTTAAGAAAAACATTTAAATACAACTGATGAGGAACATGTCAGTTAACTATCCATCTGACTTGATTTTAACTCAGGTAGTGATCTCAGGGTTGTGAGAGCCCCATGGGCTTTGTGCTCAGTGGGGAGTCTGTAGTCTGTTTGAGATTCTTTCCCCCTACCTCTCCTCCTGCTCGCACAATCTCCCTCTCTCTCTCTTTCAAGTAAATCAATCTTTAAAAATAAATAAATAAACAACTGATAAATTTAAAAAAAAAACAAAAAAATATTCAGTTACCATAATGCAAATAAAACAAAGTTTCATTTTTTGTACACAAAACTCAAAAGGGTTTAAAATTATGCCATCTAATTTATTTGTAGATCATATAACATTTATTGCTATTTTAAGAGTAATTAGCAATAATTTGTTAAGTAATTGGGCAGGAAGAATCAGGAAAGAAGTGTTCACAGCTTTCAATCTAGTAACTTATTTTCTGGAAATCTATCTCAAATATAAACCAAAATAGTATAGACACTTTAAAAGTGAAATTAATTTTTGTAGCATTATCTGTAATAGTAAAAACAAGCTTTAGTCCAAGGATGAACTAATAATTGAATATTGAAATAAAATATGTTATGGTCATTTTGTAAATAAATTAAAGTGAAGCAGAGGCACCAAGGAAATATTGTTGGGGACTTTATATAATTATTTCATCAGGAGTTGTGGGTAATAAAAATGAGTGATTCTCTTCTCCATAACCTTTTAAAGGTTTTCAAGTTTTCTGTGATGATTCTATGACGAAATTGTGGCATACACAATTTCCTATCCAAAACTATTTTTCATTTCTTCCCAAAAAACCTCGAGTGTTTTAGACAGACATTATACTCAGCTAAAAATAAACTTATAGCATGCCCTGAAGATCAGGATGTCATGAGACAGTTGTACCTAATAGAAGCAGAAGAGATTATGTGAGTGTTCCAAGAAATTTCTCTGAAATGGGTTAGTCTTTTATGAGAGCCACTGTTTGTTCTCTGTCCTTCCCCCTTTCATGCCTGGAATGAAAATGCAATACTGGAGATGAAACAAACTTGTGGCCCCAAGACCACAAATAGGAAGCCAAAATTCCATGCTAAGAGAGGCTTAGCAGAAAGACAGAATGCATCTGAATTTCTTTTTTTCTTTTTAAAGATTTTATTTTTATTTATTTGACAGAGAGAGATCACAAGTAGGCAGAGAGGCAGGCAGAGAGAGAGACAGAGAAGCAGGCTCCCTGCCGAGCAGAGAGCGGGATGCGGGACTCGATCCCAGGACCCTGAGATCATGACCTGAGCCGAAGGCAGCGGCTTAACCCACTGAGCCACCCAGGCGCCCAACATCTGAATTTCTGATACCATTTTGGAGACTCTTTCAGCCTTGAGCTACCTACCTTCAGACTTCTTAAGGAACAAATTAAACCCCTAATTTGTTTAAGCCATTGTTTATTTACATTTTCTGATACTTGCAGGTAAAAGCAATCCCCGACATATTTATATATGTGCTACATATATAAATACATATATTAATTATCTCATATAACTGTATGTATTTACAATGATGGTACTGTTTCTTTATAACTGCAAATTACATGTACATAATAAATAATACATATTTGCAATAGGTATGTGTATATATGTGCATATATAAATGAATAGGAATATATTGAACAGAGCAAGAGCTAGATAGATGCATACATATGAATGAGTGTACTCATATGTTTATATGTGTATGAAGTTCTTTCTCTTATGTGTGTATATATATACACACATGTATATATGCATTTTTTCTCTGTTCAGCATACTCATTTACATACACATGCAGGTGTTTCTATATATAATTCTCTGTCTAGTGTATTCTTAGTCATTCTTTAAGATTTAGCTCTAAGTTATTTCCTCTAGGAAGTTTCTCATTCTGCTTTCTTACAACTTGGATATACCTTTATAAAAACATGTGTGAACTTGTAATAATTTGTGTATGTATGTGTCTTTCCATGTCCACTACCTTTGATTATCAATTGGTGATGGACAGAGATATTTTGTCAATCATCATGATGCATACTTTATTTTTTTAAATTAAAAAATTTTTTTTTATATGGGGAGGAGTAGAGAGCAAGGGAGAGACAGCCCCAAGCAGACTCTGTGCAGAGGACAGAGCCCCATGGGCTCCATCCCATGACCCTGAGATCACGACTAGAGCTGAAACCAAAAGTTGGTCACCCAACCAACTGTGCTACCCAGGAGCCCCATGACGCACTAAATGGTAGTTAGATTTCAAAATTTTAATGCTTCACTTTATTTTCATTTTGACTGTATTTCTTTAATTAGATAATGTCCTCAATTCCATTCCAGCACTCATGTGCTATTACCTACAAAACAGGCATTCAGTGATGTCATTCATTAACTGAGAACATATGCAGTATATATTAGGGTTTTTGATATCTGCAACCTATGTCGGAAACTGAGGCAGTAGACCTGATGTTCCCTGTTGTAGAATCTAGAGTCAAAAGTATGAGAGGATATTTTCAAATATTTACAAAGGATGCCTTTTTGAGGAATGCACTAGCAACAGTGTTGCAAATGGCCTGGCACACAGGTTCTGAAACCAAACTGTATGGGTGTGGACTTGAGCCCCATCCTTTACTAGCTTTGTGAAATCACTTTAAGTTAAGCAAGTCACTTAACTATTTATATCCTAGACTCTTCATTGAAAGTAGAAAGATAATAACATTTCCATATATATATATATAGTGTGTGTGTGTGTGTGTGTGAGAATTTAAGCACTTAGAACAACATTGGGCGTTTAGGAGGTTCTCAGTAAGTGCTATCTATAAATAATGGTTTGCAGTAAATGTGCATAATTAGATTCTAATCTACCACTTTAAAAATACATTTCAGGGATTTGTCTTTCCTGATACCTATTCTTTTTTTTTTTCTTCCATTTTCATCGCTTCATTAAATCTGCAATTAATTAATGTACTTATACTACAATAATCTAATTTAGATTCAGCATTTAATGCTGAATTTCTTAACATGACTTCCTAATGGGAAAAATAATAATTCCTTAGACTAAAGAAAAATGAGTCAGAGTGAGATTGTAATTTTGATATCCAAGTTAGCTTGGTGGCGAGAATCTATAAACTGTAATTCATTTTTTTCTTTCTGTTTATGTTGTTAGATGATTTTCCCTGGGGAAATGTGAAGTTTATATATTTTAAATGCATGATTTATATAGAAGCCACTGATGGAAGCAGTTTATGTGATAGCCTTTAGAAAGCTTGTATGATAAACTTCAGTCCTTAAAAGCTTTCCCTTCAAAAACAACTCTCTGAATCCTTTTTCCCATTTTATAAGGAAATTTTGCTGTCAGAAAATATGATTTAAATATTATAGGTGTACCTGGGTAGCTCAGTGGGTTAAGTGTCTGCCTTCGGCTCAGGTCCTGATCTCAGGACTGTGGGTTTGAGCCCTGTGTTAGGCTTCCTGCTCAGAGGGGAGCCTGCTTCTCTGTCTCCCTCTGCCTCTCCCCTTCTTATGCTCTTCCCCCCACAAAAAAAATATATAAATAAAAACATCAAGGTTGTTTCTATGATTATATTAAATGTTAAGTAGAATTATGAGTGGATTTATAAGAGAATAAAGCAGCAAGCAACTACTTTTAAAGATACTCTAAAACAAATTCTTTCTTGCTATATTCCTGTTATACTTCCTAATGTGAAATGAGTAATTGTAAATTGCTTTATTTGTATATGTGTGTATACTTGAGTGTGTACACATAAATATGAAAACAGCCAAATTAGACACCTGTACATTTACCAAACTATGCTGTGTTTCATTTATTTATTCATCAAATATTTATTGAGGATTTATCACATATTGAGCATTCTAGATGCTAGGTATGAATAGAACAGATAAGGTCCTGTTCTCCTGGTACTTATATATCCATTAACATATTTACATATTTTATATATATATATACATATATATTTATATTTATTTGGCATCTTTTAAAATTTTTTTATATTTTAATTCCAATATTATTAACATAGAGTGTTATATTAGTTTTAGGTGTACAGTGTAGTGACTCAGCACTTCTTCCATTACAGTGCTCATTGTGATAAGTGTGCTCTTTAATCCCCATCACCTGTCTCCCCACCACAACCATCACTTTGTTCTCTACAGTAAAGAATTTGTTTCTTGGTTTGTGTCTTTTTCATATTTTATATTTTAAGTATAATGTATTTCTCTATATGCCTTTATAGATGTTAAGAAAAATATCTCCAAATTTGTTCATTTGGTAGGTGGCCTACTCAATTTGTTTATTTATTTGTTCATTCTGCAAATATTGATTATCAAATAAGAGCTAAGTATTTGTGGTAGTTGCTACGGCTATTCACAAGAACACTTGAGATTACACTTTTCTGCCCTCTGCCATGCGACTTATTTGGCTAACAAATATTGACTAGGAGTTGTGACTTCTGTCACTTCTTAGTAGATTTAAAAGTCAAAGTGATCCTGAAAGACCTAGCAAATGGGACCTCCGTTTAGTTCGTGTGACTAGGTGACCACGTTGAGTAGAGCTGCCCTCCAGGTTTACATTGCTTATAGAATGAAGGGAAAGGTATCTCTACTGCATTAGACCATGAAATGTTAAGGTTGTTTTTGTTGATGAGACATGATATATGCTGATTGATACAACATCATTCTAGCTGCTGGAGATATAATAATGAGCAAAGCAAATAAAATCCCTGCCTACATGGAGATTATGTTTAAGCAGTAAAATGCATTATAAAAAATAATAATGATAAATTGATACATAAGATGAAAAGTACAATAAAAATAAAACTTAGTAAGGAGATAAGGAATGGCAGTATATGTTCTTTTAGATAAAATGCTCAGAAAAGTCTTTCCTGAAGAGGAGATACTTGATCAGGGCCCAGGAGGCCTTAGCAAATGGGTGGCAACTGTGTTGTGAAAGGCCGACCCCCTGGGTTCTAAAACCAAGCTGTGCGTTAAAGACCATTCAGTAGCTCTTGTAAATATCTGGAGAAACAATGAGATGTGGAGTTTCTGAGCCCTAAGAGTGTTCTGTGTGAGCAGCGTAAAGCCTGACATACCTGCAGAGGACCCAGCAAGGGGGAGACTTAGAGGAGTGAATATTGAAAGGTTGTGTGAGTACGCAGATCAAATAAGTCCCTGTAGACCTTAATAATAGGTAAGAGAAGAAAATTTTGAACAAAAGAATATGATGACTTATGATTTATGAGATCAGTTTGAATTTTTGACAAAAAGTTAAACTAAATCAAAAATTTCTGACAAAAAGTTAAACTACAGGAGCAAGAGTGGGAGCAGGGAAAGCAGTGAGGTTGCTTTTGCAGTACTGGATAGTTGTGATAAAGGCAACACAAAGTGTCAAAACACGAATGCTTAGGGATAAAGCCAGCAGGATTTACTCTGACACTGTGGTTATGAGATGAAGCGAGTATGGCAGGACAGGGAGAAACAAGGGGAGGACTGGATGTAAAGAGCAATTAGGGAGAAGTCCTGGAGACATGCATTAGAGGAAGGAATGTCTGGAAGATGAATGTCTGGAACAAATAGAATGAGAAGTCAAATCTCATTCTGAATTCCAGAGCAGATGTGACTGTGATCTGTATTACAGGGCTAACGCGCTCTCAGTTTTCCTTTCTTTACAATGAACGTTACGTAAGATTCTTGTAGTGCAGACTGCTGATACACTGCCCGTATTCCCTCGGTGAGTTACCATTCCTGTGTTTGTAGCTCCAACTACCAGTCAGCACTTTGCCTTCGAGCATCACAGGTAAATGCAAAGTGGCAGGGAATTGATTTCCTCTAGGGGAAGCTCTCAAACAATTGCTTACAGAAGCTGGTGGTAAATAACTCAGTTTCCTAACCCTTTGAGCAGAGTAAGCCTGAGGTAAAGGTTCATCATCAGCACCTAGAGTTGCCTGGTGGAATTAAGCTCTAATTGTCCAGACTGATAACATGTTTGATCTCCTATACCCTCTATAAGTTTCCTTTTCTTCCCTACCTCACCTCTCCATTCCCGGATGTAATTTCCTATTATCAGCTTCCCAAATAAACAATTGTGCTCAAATCCTTTTCTGAAGATCTGCCTCTAGTAAAGCTCAAATTAAGACAGTTCCTACATAGAAAAAAAAAAATGATTAAGTATTTTCTAAAATAAAACCTGTGGGTTTTACATTGTGAGAGTGAGTCAACATTGATGGTTCATAGGCGCACTATGGCAAAGACTGTCAAACTGAGTCCTCAAACCATATAAGATGGTAGTTACTAGCGGATAGAAGAGGACATAACTATTTAAAAATGATTGAAATGTGATGAGGGCAACATTGTTATCGTTGTTGTTGTTTGTTTTCTTTACTGATGAGTCACATATAAACACTCAATGAGTATTTTCAGGGAAAAATTAAATTAATAGTAATTTTCCTCCATCTGGTAAGGTTGTTGCTTTTGTTGTTGTTTGTTTTCTTTATTGATGAGTCACATATAAGCACTCAATGCTTATTTTTAAGGAAAAATTAAATTAATAATAATTCACCTCCATCTGGTAAGGTTGTTGCTTTGACGGGGAACTCAGATTCAAAGGGTACCTACCTGAGCTATGAAGGAGAAAGGAACTTTTAAGAGAGCTCAACAGAAGTAATGCCACCAGTCAGTGAGATAGCACATACAAGGTAAGCTCGATTTTATAGATACTACTTTAAAGATACATTAACTAAGACTCAGAGAGGTCGGGGCGCCTGGGTGGCTCAGTGGGCTAAAACATCTGCCTTCGGCTCAGGTCATGATCCCAGGGTTGTGGGATCGATCCCCACATCCGGCTCTCTGCTTAGCAGGGAGCCTGCTTCCTCCTCTCTCTCTTTCTGCCTGCCTCTCTGCCTACTTGTGATCTCTGTCAAATAAATAAAATCTTTAAAAAAAAAAAAGAAAGACTCAGAGAGGTAAAACAATTTATTCACCATCCCAATACTGATAAATGAGACTAGATTTGAGCTCACACTTGTCCGTGTCTCTCTTCACCTTTCGTATAATCTTGAGTACCTCTTGAAAATGGGCCAACATTAGGCACTTAGTCTCCAGAGAGACCGGATATAAGATCACGTTTTTTTAAAAAAACAGAGACTTCTTAAAATGTGTGCCTTAGTCAGTTCTGGCTGCTATGTAAAATATCATAAACCAGATGGCTCACACAACAAACATGTACTTCTCATGATTCTGGAGGCCGGGAAGAGCCCTCTTTCTGGTTTATAGGTGGTACTTTCTTACTATATCTTTACATGGTAGAAAGAGGAAGAGCTCTTGTCTTTTCCTCCTCTTATAACGGCACTTATTCCATCATGGCCTCATCATCTCATCTAAACCTAATTACCTCCAAAAGGCCCCACCTCCAAATACCATATTGGGATTAGGACTTCAATGTATAAATTTGTGGGAGGGCATAAAAAATCTATAGCAGTTGGCATAAATTCACAGGATAGTGTCAGTATTACTTAACAGGCATAATTGGGTATTTTAATCAAGCCTTAATATGGAACCAGAATGAGAAATATACTATGAAATGCTAGATTGGATCCCATGAAGAAGTGGAAGGAGGATAGCTGGTATTTCCTTTTTCACATTTTTTCCCCTTTTTTATTGTTTTTAACTTATTTTTAAAAGATTCTGATGTAGTTAACATACAGTGTTATCTTTCAGGTATATAATATAGTGATTCAACAATTCTGTATATTACTCAGTGCTTATACAATAAATATCCCCTTAAGCCCCATCACCTTTTTCACACATCCCAGCACCCACCTCCCCTCTGGTAACCACCAGTTTGTTCTCTGTGTTTAACAGTCTGGTGGTATTTTTGTTTGTTTGTTTGTCTCTTTTTCTTTTATTCATGTGTTTTGTTTTTAAATTCCATATATGCATGAAATCATGCATGTCTTTCTCTGACTGACTTAATGTCACTTAGCATTATGTCCTCTACATCCCTCCATATTGTTGCAAATGGCAAGATTTCATTTTTTTTTCATAACTGAGTAATATTCTGGTGTATGTATATGTATGTATCATTATCCATTCATCTGTCAATGGACACTTGGGTTGTTTCCATATCTTGGTTATTATAAATAGTGTAATAAATATAGACATGAATATATCTTTTTGAGTTAGTGTTTTCACATTTTTTGGGTGAATACCCAGTAGTGGAGTTACTAAATGATAGGGTGCTCTATTTTTAACTTTTTGAGAAACCTCCATACATTTTTCCACGTTGGCTACATCAGGTTGCATTCCCACCAATAACGCATGAGGGTTCTGTTTTCTCTGTATCGCTGCTAACACTTGTTTCTCGTGTTTTTAATCTTAGCCTTTCTGACAGGTGTGAGGTAGTACTTCACTGTGGTTTTGATTTACATTTCTTTGATAATAAGTGATGTTGATCATCTTTCCATGTGACTGTTGGCCATCTGTATGTCTTCTTCGGAGAAATGTCTGTTCATGTCTTTTGACCATTTTTTAATTAAATTATTTGTTATTTAGGTATTGAGTGTTTAAGTACTTTAAATATTTTGAATACTAACCTCTTACCAAATATATCATTTGCAGTGTCTTCTCCCTTTCAGTAGGCTGCCTTTTTGTTTTGTTGATTATTTCCTTTGCTGGGCAAATCTTTTTATTTTGATGCAGTCTCTATCTATCTATCTATCTATTTATTTATTTATTTTTGCTTTTGCTTTTATTGCTTTGCTTTTTGCTTTTTTGCTTTTAGTTTTGTGTCAGTACCATACTATTTTGATTGCTATAACTTCATAGTATATCTTGAAATTTGAAAATATCTCCAGCTTTGTTCTTCTTTCTTAAGATTGCTTTGGTTATTCCAGGTCTTTTGTGATTCCATACACATTTTAGGATTATTTGTTCTAGTTCTGTGAAAAATTCTGTTGGAATTTTGATAGGGATTGCATTAAGTCTATATATTGCTGTGGGGAATATGGACATTTTAGCAATATTTGTTCTCCCAATCCACAAGCACAGTAGATCTTTCCATTTCTGTCATCTCCAGTTTCTTACATCAGTATTTTATAGTTTTCAGTTATTGGTTTTTCACCTCTTCAGTTAAGTTTATTCCTGGGTATTTTATTAATTTTGGTTCAGTTATTATGGTATTATTTTCTTTATTTCCCCTTCTGTTACTTCATTATTAATGTATTGAAAGGCAACAGATTTCTGTATATTGATTTGGTATCTTGTGACCTTACTGAATTCATATATCAATTCTAGTAGTATTTTGGTGGAGTCTTTAGGGTTTTCTATATATAGTATAATGTCATCTGCAGATAGTGCAAGCTTTAGTTCTTCCTTGCCAGTTTGGATGCCTTTCATTTCTTTTTCTTGTATGATTGCTCTGTCTAGGAATTCTCAGTACTATATTGAATAAAAATGCTAAGAGTAGACATTCTTGTCTGTTCCTGACCTTAGGAAAAAAGCTTTCAGTTTTTCACCATTGAGTATGATGTTCATGGTTTTACATATATGGTTTTTCATATTTGATCTTTATTATGTTGAGCTATGTTCCTTTTATCACTACTTTGTTGAGGGTTTTTATCATGAATGGGTATTATACTTTGTCAAGTGCTTTTCAGCATGTAGTGAAATGAGCGAATGTTTTTATCCTTTTTCTTATTGATGGGATGTATCACGTTGATTTGTGAATACCAAACCCCTTTTACATCTGAGAAATAAATCCCACTTGATCATGGTGGGAGTTTTTTAATGCATTGTTGGACTAGGTTTGCTAATATTTTCTTGAGGCTTTTTTTGCATCTTTGTTCATCAGTGATAGTGGCTTTAGGGGTGTGTGTGTGAGTGTGTGTATGTGTGTGTGTGTGTGTGGTGTCTTTATCTGATCTTGGTGTCCAGGTAATGCTGCCCTTGTGAAATGAATATGGTATCTTTCTTTCATTTTCTATTTTTTGAAATAGTTTGAGAAGAGGTATTAACTCTTCTTTCTTTCTTTATTTATTTGACAGATCACAAGTAGGCAGAAAGGCAGGCAGGGGTGGGGAGAAGCAGGCTCCACACTAAGCAGAGAGCCCGATGTGGAGCTTGATCCCAGGACCCTAGGATCATGACCTGAGCCGAAGACAGAGGCTTTAACCCACTGAGCCACCCAGGTGTCCCATTAACTCTTCTTTAAATGTTTAGTAGCATTCCCCTGTTGATGTCATCTGGTCCTGGACTTTTGTTTGTTGGGAATTTTTTGATTACTGATTCAATTTCATTGCTGGTGATTGGTCTGTTCAAATTTTCTATTTCTTCCTGATTCAGTTTTGGGAGATTATATGTTTCTAGGAATTTATCCATTTATTCTCTGTTGTTCAATATTTTGACATATAATTTGACATATTTTCTTTTAATTCTTTGTATATCTGTGGTTCAGTTGTTATTTCTCCTCTTTCATTTTTTTAAAATTTTGTTTGAATTTGTTATTCTCTCTTTCTCTCTCCCTCTCTCTTTTTAATAAGTATGGCTGAAGGTTTATCAATTTTGTTGATCTTTTCAAAGAACCAGCTCCTGGTTTCATTGATCTCTTCTATTGTTTTTAGTTTGTTTATTTTTTTGTTGTTGTTGTTTGAATTTTACTTATTTCTGCCCTAATCTTTATTATTTCTTTCTTTCTAGGGTTTAGGGTTTTTTTGGTTCTTCTTTTCCTAGCTCTTTTAGATGTACGATTAGGTTGTTTATTTGAGAATGTCTTCTTATTTCTTGAGATAGGTCTGTATTGCTCTAAACTTCCCTCTTAGAACAGCTTTTGCTGCATCCCAAAGATTTTGGACTATGGCATTTTCATTTTCATTTCTCTTCATGTACTTTTTAATTTCCTCTCTAATTTCTTTGTTGTCCCATTTATTGTTAAGTACCATGCTATTTAACCTTCATGCATTTGTGTTTTTTCCAGTTTTTTTTTCCTTGTGGTTAATTTCTAGTTTTATAGTATTTAGATCTGAAAAAATGCTTGGAATGACTTTGATCTCTTTGAATTTGTTGAGACTTGTTTTGTGGCGTGTTATGTGGAGAATGTTCCATATGCACTTGAGTGTGAATGTTCTGCTTTAGGATGGAATGTTCTAAATATATGTGTTAATTACATCCAGTCTAATGTGTCATTGAAAGAAGGTGAACCATGAGAGACTGTGGACTCTGAAAAACAATCTGAGGGTTTTGAAGGGGCAGGGGGTGGGAGGTTGAGGGAACCAGGAGGTGGGTATTGGAGAGGGCACAGATTGCATGGAGCACTGGGTGTGGTGCAAAAACAATGACTACTGTTACACTGAAAAAAAAAAAAAAGAGAGAAAACCACTGTTTTCTTGTTGATTTTTCATTTGAATGGTCTATTTATTGATGTAAGTAGGGTGTTAAAGTCCCCTAGTATTATTGTATTAGTATCCATTACTTCCTTTATGTTTATTATTAGCTGCTTCATGTATTTGGGAGCTCCCATGTTGGGTGCATAAATGTTTACAATTGTTGGGGCACCTGGGTGGCTCAGTGGGTTAAAGCCTCTGTCTTCTGCTTAGGTCATGATCCCAGGGTCCTGGGATTGAGCCCTGCATTGGGCTTTCTGCTCAGTGGGGAGTCTGCTTCCTACTCTCTGCCTGCCTCTCTGCCTGCTTGTGATCTCTGTCTGTCAAATAAATAAATAAATAAATAAATAAATAAATAAATAAAATCTTAAGAAAAAAACAAAATATTTACAATTGTTTGAGTGTCCTCTATATAGAGTCCTTCTTTGTCTCTTATTACAGTCTGTTTCAAAGTCCGTTTCATCCAAAGCAAGTATTGCTACCCTGGCTTTCTCTTTGCATCCATTTGCATGATAAATGTTTCTCCATCCCTTTACTTTCAATCTGCTGTGTCTTTAAGTCTGAAATAAGTCTCTTATAGGTAGCATATAGATGGGTATTGGTTTTGTATATATTCCGTCACCTTATGTGTTTTAATTGGAGTGTTTACTCCATTTATATTTAAAGTAATTATTGGTAAGTGATCATTCATTGCCACTTTGTTTCTTGTTTTACGTTTTTGTAGCTCTTCTCTGTTTCTTTTTTCTCTTCCTTTCTTCTCTCTTTATTAGTTGCCTTTCTTTAGTGATACACTTGGCTTCCTTTCTCTTTACTTTTTGAATATTTGTGGTTACCATTTGGTTTGTATATAACATTTTCTGCCTATAGTACTCTGTATTAACTTGATGGTCACTTAAGTTTGAACCCATTCGTTACTGCTCTCCTCTCATGTTTTAGATATATGGTTTCATACTTTATATTCTTTGATTTTTATGGATATGTATTTACTGCTTTTGTACTATCTACTTTTCTTATTTTTACTTAATTCTTACTTAATTCCTTTCCACTCAAAGAGTCGCCTTTACTATTTCTTGTAGGCTGGTTTAATATTGATGAATTCCCTTAATTTTTTTTTTCTTTTTTTAGTCTGGGAAATGATCTCTCCTATTTTGAATGATCGCTTTGTTAGATATAATATTCATAGCTACAGATTTTTTTTTCTTTTTTTTTTATATCATACTACTTTCTTTTGCCCTGCAAAGTTTCTGTTGAAAAATCAGCTGATAGCCTTATGACGTTTCCCCTATATGTAACTGTATTCCTTTCTATTGCTGCTTTTTAAAATTCTCTATCACTTCTTTTTGCTCTTTTAATCACCATGTGTCTTTGTGTGGAGCATTTTGGGTTTTGTTGGGGGCTGTTTGTGACTCCTGGTTCTGGATTTCTGTTTCCTTTCCCAGATTCAGGAAATTTTCAACTATTACATCTTCAAATAAATTTTCTGCCCCCCATTCTCTCTTCTCCTTTAGGGATCCCTCTAATGCAAATGTTTTTACATGTGATGGTGTCACTGAATTACCTTATATCTGTTCTCATTTTTTATAATTGTTTTCTCTCACCTGTTCAGATTGATTGCTTCCCATTATTCTGTCCTCCAAGTCATTGTTTCATTCTTCTATCCCCTTTAGTCTACTATTTATTACACCAGTGAGTTTTTTTTAATTTATTTTTTATTTATTTTCAACATAACAGTATTCATTATTTTTGCACCACAACCAGTGCTCCATGCAATACATACCCTCTCTAATACCCCGACCTCCCACCCCCCACCACTTCAAACCCCTCAGACTGTTTTTCAGAGTCCATAGTCTCTCATGGCTCACCTCCCCTTCCAATTTCCCCCAACTCCCTTCTCCTCTCTAACTCCCCATGTCCTCCATTGCAATGGCCAGTGAGTTTTTTGTTTTTTTTTTTAATATCAGTCATTGAGGGTGCCTGGGTGGCTCAGTGGGTTAAGCCGCTGCCTTCGGCTCAGGTCATGATCTCAGGGTCCTGGGATCAAGTCCCGCATCGGGCTCTCTGCTCAGCAGGGAGCCTGCTTCCCTTCCTCTCTCTCTGCCTGCCTCTCTGCCTACTTGTGATCTCTGTCTGTCAAATAAATAAATAAAATCTTTAAAAAAAAAAATATCAGTCATTGAGTTTGTTCTCTCTGCTTAGTTTTTGTTGTTGTTGTTGTGTTTTCTATTCCCTAGTTGAGGAACTCATTGATATTTTCAACTCTTTTCTCAAGTTTAGCGAGTATCTTTCTGACCATTATTTTAAATTCTCTGTCAGGCATATTGCTTAGCTGTGTTTTATTTAGCTCTCTTGCTGTGATTTTGTCCTGTTCTTTCATTTGGGACATATTCTTCTGTCTCCTAATTTTGCCTAGCTCTCTGTGTCTGCTTCTATGTGTTAGGAAAGTCAGCTATGCATCCTGCTCTTGAAAGTAGAGGCTTTATGAAGAAGAGGTTCTGTACTGCCTACAGGGCAGTGTCCCCTATTCACTAGAACCTAGCATTTCAGCAGTGTCTCCTATGTATGTTACATGTGCCCTACTATTTTGGTTGACTTGTGTTGCCCTTGGTATAGTCATCTGCAAAGGTTCTGTTTGCCTGTTGTGGGTAGGGCTTGGTCCCTGTGTTGTTAGTTGGCCAGTCTGGGCCTGCCTTGAGCTTGATTTGGGTCAGAGCAGGCATTTTCCAGGACTTTGGTTGCATTGAACTGCAGAGTGCTCTCCCTGTGTTGTTACATGAGTGGCTTTTATGAGTGAGTGGGGCATGCAGTTAGACCAGATGTCTGCCCCTAGGCTACTTCTGGAGCCTTAGTGGAGCTGGTGTGTGTGTGGTTATCTTTGCTTCTCCCTAAGGCAGGAGTCACTTTGGGGTAGTGTCGGGCCTTATCAGGTCTGCTTGTATAATACCATGCTTGTGGTGCTGCTTTGGATGGATTCCTGCTGAAGATGGGTGGATAGGGCTGGTCTTCAGGAGAATATGGGTGTGGACCTACTGTGTTCACAAGATTTGTACTGGTCCACTGTGGCAGAGACCTATACCCACTTTGGAAAACTGCTGAGGCAGGGTTGGAGCAGGGAGGTCTTCTGGAGAATGCAGGGGTAGAGTGTACTGTTAGCAAGACAGGCAGAGAGTATTGGCACTGTTTCCTGCAGGTCTCCCTGTATCTAGGCTGGGCATAGAGGGGAAAATATTATCTGCCAGCTCTTTTATTTTGGTTAAGTCCCTGAAGACCCCTGCCCATCCTGTGCATGTTCTGAGACTGGTAAATAAATCTTCTTTTATACCCAGGCCTTTTTCTTCTTCTTCTTCTTCTTCAAATATTTATTTATTTATTTGAGAGAAAGAGAGTGCGTGAGCACGGGTAGGGGGCGCAGCAGAAGGAGGGAGAGAGCATCTCAGGCAGATTCCAATGTGGGCCTTGATCCCATTACCCTGAGATCATGACCTGAACTGAAATTAAGCCAGACAGTCAACAAACTGAGCAACCCAGGTACTCCTACCCCAGGCCTTTTTCAAACCATTGTTTCGATGCTTAATCCCAGTGGGGTGTTTTTTTTTATTCTGTCTCTTTAAGAGTGGGAACTCAGTCTACAAGCTTTCCCAGAGGTGGGCCTGCTGATTTTTAAAGTTCCAGGTGGTGATTCCTACTTATTTTAAGAACTCACAAAGTTAAGCCTCTTGGGTTTTCACAGCCAAATTTTATAGGGGTTTGTCTCCCCAGTGAAGGTTCCTCATGTCTGTGGTACCTGGTGTAGGGTTTGCCTTTCTCCCTTCTCTGTACTTGTGGGGCATCTCTCTTCCACCGATAGTCTTGCAGGTCAGTTTGGTTTCCAACCATTATCTCTGCCCTTCCTACCATTTTCACTGTGGCCTCTTCCTTATGCTTAGCTGTGGACAGTCTGTTCTGCCAGTCTTTGGGTTATGTTCTAGATTATTTATACTATTGGGGGTGTTATCTGAGTGTATTTGTGGGACAAGGTGAGTTTAGGATCTTCCTACTCTGCTGTCTTCCCTGGTTGTTCCCCACTTCCTCATATTTTAACAAATAAATGATAACACATAAAAAGTCCTGCAAAATATGAAAAATTATAGCATACTTAAATAAAAGTGCCTGAAGTAAATTAACTATTATCAAGACAGAAGGAAAATTCAACTAACAGGTGTTTCCACAGAAGAGAAAAGCTGGGTTATTCCTTTGAACCTAAGATATTGAAAAGAGCAAGAAATGGTCTTCTTTAATAAGACTTTATAAAAGTCCCTGAGGCTTGAAACCCTAGAGCCAAAATAAAACAAACCAGAACAGAAAAACAAAAAACTGGGCAGAGTCCTTAGAAGCAGACCAATGGACTCATACTCACTTGCATCCTTAGGCCAAGAAAACAATTCATACTTACAGAAGTGCATCTAAGTGCATCTCCTCAGGTCTTCTATGACCTCAAACAACTGCTCTATCCTCATTGTCTCTCATTTCCCAGCCAGCAGCACAACTTATGTCATGCATATTTATTCTACACCTGCCTCCAGCACAGGGACCCAGGCACATTCTTTCATGAATCACTATCGTAACTTTTTAATAGTGGGGAGTATTTTAAAATAAAAGCAATGAAGAAATAGAGATTTTTTTTGAGCCCTTGGATAATATCAGTTAAGGTATCAAGTTTTGATAGAGGACATCTCATGTCATTAGAAAAAAATTTACATACCAATTTCTTTGTCTAAAAACATGTTTCTGTAACTCCAGTTTCCATAGTCTAATCTTAGTTTTTTCTCTTTATGTACTACCAAAATTGTTTTTATAATTCTTTCATTTTGTGAACTTTAAGTAATTTCAATAGAAAACTGAGGGGCGCCTGGGTGGCTCAGTGGGTTAAAGCCTTTGCCTTCGGCTCAGGTCATGATCCCAGGGTCCTGGGATCGAGCCCCACATCGGGCTCTCTGCTCTGCGGGGAGCCTGCTTCCTCCTCTCTCTCTGCCTGCCTCTCTGCCTAGTTGTGATTTCTCTCTGTCAAATAAATAAAATATTAAAAAAAAAAAAGAAAACTGAGTATATGACCTCAAACATCTCTCTGTCACTGAGATATTCTGATCCTCTGCCTAAATCTTTTTTGAACTCTCTTCAGAATTGCTCATTATTAAAAATACCTGAAGTGTCTTGTTTTAACACTGTTTACTGATAGTACTGAGCCCCAGGGACCTTAGTATCATAGGCTTTGGTGTATTCAAGCAAGACTAACAATCCAAGAGAATTTAGGAAAAGAAATAATCAAAAGAATTTAAAGCAAGAGATAACTTACAAATATCACAAAACAAAATAAGCACTAAAGGGAAGGAAATAAAGGTTGTGTATTTGAGCTATTAGACATTCTTTTATCACATACTTAGTCTTTAATATGTTAGTAAAATGAAATTTAACTCCCATATATTTTTATCCAGTGTGTATTTCATCTTATAATTTATTGTTCTTTTTCCTTAGTGGATCATCTGTGGTACTTATTTGCCTAGATATGACACAGTTTGTCACATATCACTGTTTATATGATTCTCTAAATGCCTGTCTCCTTGGGAGATTACAGGTAATTAAATTTGCTAAAGTACCCTTTCTCTCTTTGTTTCTTTCATTTTCTTTTTTAGCTACAGTACTCAACCGTTATTATTCTTCTCATTTTAACCAATAGTTCTGGGTACAATGTCTGTTCCTAATAAATTCCCTAATATTGGTTGAGTTAATGGGTAAATAAGTAAGTACTGACTGATTTGAATTAAAATAAAATGTATGCTAGGGGCGCCTGGGTGGCTCAGTGGGTTAAGCCTCTGCTTCGGCTCAGGTCATGATCTCAGGGTTCTGAGATCGAGCCCCGCATCGCGCTCTTTGCTCAGCAGGGAGCCTGCTTCCCTCCCCCTCTCTCTCTGCCTACTTGTGATCTCTCTCTCTCTGTCAAATAAATAAATAAAAATCCCTTAAAAAATAAATAAAATAAAATGCATGCTGGAGAAGACACTGCAGGTAGAAATTAATGAAAGTATTATTGTTGCCTACGCTATTTACATGCCATTCATCCTTAGATATATATCATTGAGAAAGTGCAAGGTGGCAAGTACTGTTAAGTGCTTTTCTTATATCATCTCACTTAGTCCTCACACTAACCCTAATGGAATAATTTCTAATAAATCCTTTATTGTAACTGAGAGAAAAGTCAAATAAAATTGACTTAAACAACAAAGGGGTTATGGCATAACTTCATTCTGGGGCCATACGGTCAAGGATAAGTCTCCTAGCTTTGTCTTACCTAGACAGGCTTCTTATAGGGGTTTTGAGTAGCTTTAGATTCTTCCCGTTGGTTACAAGATGATTATAGTTACAGAAAAAAACAACTTTATACCTTCAAAACATTGGTAATGTATGAAGCCCTCATTCTAGGAAGTCTCACCAAGCATCTTTTCAGATGAGCTATGTACCCACCTTGAATTAATCACTATAAACCAGTAGTGTGGAGGGAGCACCTGGGTGGCTTAGTTGTTGAGCGTCTGCCTTTGGCTCAGGTCATGATCCCAGAATCCTGGGATCGAGCCCTGCATTTGCGCTTGCTCTCTGCTCAGCTGGAGGCCTGCTTCTCCCTCTCCTGTTGCTGTATCTCTCTGTCAAATAAATAAATAATCTCTTCAAAAAAAAATAGTGTGGAGTATGTTACTGTTTTCAGCTAGTCAGTATCTCATGGAATGGAGTGATGTCAGATGACTTGGAATCATATAGACAAAGTATATATGTCAGGGGTGGGAATGTGGATTGACAGGAATATAAAAGTACATTCATTAAAGAACATAGAAATGGATACAAGATTACAATATAAAAGAAAACCTCTGTGTCAGGTATGTCTACTTTAAAGTTAAGGAAACAAGGAGTCAGAGGGTTTATGTCATTTTCCCAAGATCACGTAGCTAATACTGGCAAAAGTGCAATTCAAAATCAAGTCTGTCTCCAACACCAATATATTACATGACCTCCCTTAAATATTTATTACTGTCTTTAACTCTGCATTCTGCTATCACAAAAGTGCTTCTAAAGTCTCCTGCTAACAAAAGAGTATCCAGGTGACTATCAGTACTAGAAATAAATATATTTTCTTTTTATAATACAACTTTATTCCAAATGACATGTCTCTCTATCCTGCTATTCCTCTCTATTTAAATAATAAAATTATTATTCACTAACTAATTTTTCCTCTGGGAACGAATTCCCACCAATTTGTGTTTTAGGAAGATGCTAATTGAGAAAAAATGTACAAAAAAGAAAAAAAAAGAATTATTTGTCTAAGCAGCGGTGACAGAAAAAGGTAGAATCCCTGGGGCACCTGGGTGGCTCAGTCCTTTGAGAATCTGATTCTTGATTTTGGCTCAGATCATGATCTCAGGGTCATGAGACAGAGACCCACATTAGCTCCATGTTTCCACCTTTATGCTTCTAATGTGAAGCAGCCAATTTTATAAACCAATTAATAATAAAACTGAAGAAACACATTGATAATAATAGGAGAGTAATAGTAGGGGACGTTAACACTCCACTCATAGCAATGGGCAGATCATCTAAGCAGAAGATCAACAAGGAAACAAGAGCTTTGAATGACACACTGGATCTGATGGATTTGACAGATATATTCAGGGCATTCCATCCTAAAGCAGCAGAAAACATTCTTCTTGAGTGTAAATGGAGCATTCACCAGAATAGATCAGATCCTGAGTCACAAATCAGGTCTCAATTGGTACCACAAGATTGGGGTTACTACTTGCATATTTTCAGACCACGGTGCTTTGAAACTTCAACTCCGTCACAAGAGGAAATTTGGAAGGACTCAAATATTTCGAGATTAAAGAGCATCCTGCTAAAGAATGAATGGGTCAACCAGGAAATTAAAGAAGAATCAAAAAAATCAATGGAAACAAAAGAAAATGAAAACACAACTGTTCAAAACCTTTGGGATGCAGCAAACACAATCCTAAGAGGGAAGTACATAGGAATACAAGACTTTCTCAAAAAGTTAGGAAAGTCTCAAATACAAAAGCTAAACTTAAGCCTAAAGGAGCTGGAGGAAGAACAACAAATAAAGCATAGACCAAGGAGAGGAGAAATAATTTTAAAAAGAGAGCAGAAATCAATGAAATAGAGACTAAAAGAAGAATAGAACAGATTAATGAAACTGAAGGCTGGTTCTTTGAAAGAATTAAGAAGATCAATAAAGCTCTAGCCATACTTATCAAAAAGAAAAGGGAAGGGGCCCAAATTAATACAACCATGAATGAAAGAGGAGCTATCACAATCAACACCAAGGAAATAGAGTTTTAAGAACCTATTAAACTATATGCCAACAAACTGTATGCCAACAAGTTAGGGAATCTGGAAGAAATGAATGTATTCCTGGAGATGTATAAACTACCAAAACTGAAACAAAAAGAAACAGAAAACCTGAACAGACCCAAACCAGCAAGGAAATTGAAGCAGTAATGAAAAATCTCCCAAAAAACAAGAGTCCACAGCTGGGTGGCTTCCCAGGGGAATTCTACCAAACATTTAAAGAAGACTAATACCTATTATTATAAAGCTCTTTCAAAAAATAGAAATGAAAGGAAACTTCCCAAGTTCATTTTATGAGGCCAGCATTACCTTGATCCCAAAACCAGACAAAGACCCACCAAAAAGGAGAATTACAAACCAATATCCCTGACAAATATAGATGCCGAAATTCTCACGAATATATTAGTCAATAGAATCTAACAGTACATTAAAAGGATTACTTACCATGACCAAGTAGGATTTATTCCTGGGCTACAGGGATGGTTCAAAACCCACAAGTCAATCAATGTGGTATATCACATTAACAAAAAACAAACAAAAAGGACAAGAACCATATGATCCTTTCGATTGATGCAGAAAAAGCATTTGACAAAATACAGCATTCTTTTTTTTTCATTTATTTATTTTCAGCATAACAGTATCATTATTTTTTCTACCACACCCAGTGCTCCATGCAATCCGTGCCCTCTATAATACCCACCACCTGATACCCCAACCTCCCACCCCCCCCCGCCACTTCAAACCCCTCAGATTGTTTTTCAGAGTCCATAGTCTCTCATGATTCACCTCCCCTTCCAATTTACCCCAAACCCCTTCTATCTAACCCCCATGTCCTCCATGCTTTTTGTTATGCTCCACAAATAAGTGAAACCATATGATAATTGACTCTCTCTGCTTGACTTATTTCACTCAGCATAATCTCTTCCATTCCCATCCATGTTGCTACAAAAGTTGGGTATTCGTCCTTTCTGATGGAGGCATAATACTCCATAGTGTATATGGACCACATCTTCCTTATCCATTCATCCGTTGAAGGGCATCTTGTTTCTTTCCACAGTTTGGCGACCGTGGCCATTGCTGGTATAAACATTGGGGTACAGATGGCCTTTCTTTTCACTACATCTGTATCTTTGGGGTAAATACCCAGGAGTGCAATGGCAGGGTCATAGGGAAGTTCTATTTTTAATTTCTTGAGGAATCTCCACACTGATCTCCAAAGAGGCTGCACCAACTTGCATTCCCACCAACAGTGTAAGAGGGTTTCCCTTTCTCTACATCCTCTCCAACACATGTTGTTTCCTGTCTTGCTAATTTTGGCCATTCTAACTGGTGTAAGGTGATATAAGGTGATATCTCAATGTAGTTTTAATTTGAATCTCCCTGATGGCTAGTGATGATGAACATTTTTTCATGTGTCTGATAGCCATTTGTATTCTTTTTTTTTTAAAGATTTTATTTATTTATTTGACAGAGATCACAAGTAGGCAGAGAGGCAGACAGAGAGAGTGAGAGGGAAGCAGGCTCCCTGCTGAGCAGAGAGCCCGATGCAGGACTTGATCCCAGGACCCTGAGATCATGACCTGAGCCGAAGGCAGCGGCTTAACCCACTGAGCCACCCAGGCACCCCCTACAGCATTCTTTCTTGATTAAACTCTTCACATTGTGGGGACAGAGGAAACATCTCGGAACATCATAAAAGTCATATTGGAAAAACCCACATTCTCAATGGGAAACACTGAGAGCTTTTCTCCTAAGGTCAGGAACACAACAGGGAGGTCCACTCTTACCACTGTCATTCAACATAGTACTAGAAGTCCTAGCTTCAACAATCAGACAACAACAACAACAAAAATAAATAAAAGGCATTCAAATTGGCAAAAAAGAAATCAAACTCTCACTCTGCAGATGACATAATACTTTATGTGGATAACCCAAAAGACCCCACACTAAAATTGCTAGAACTCCTACAGGTATTCAGCAATGTGACAAGATCTAAAACTAAAATTGCACCCCAAACTATAACATACATAGGAATAAACTTAACCAAACAGGTAAAGGATCTGTTCTCTAAAAACTACAGAACGCTTAATGAAAGCAATGAGGAAGACACAACAAAACGGAAAAACATTCCATGCTCATGGATTGGAGGAATAAATATTGTTAAAATGTCTCTGTTACCCAGAGCAATCTACACATTCAGTGCAATCCCTATCAAAATAACATTGACATATTTCACAGAACTGGAAGAATCAATCTTAAAATTTGTATAGAGCCAGAAAAGACCCTGAATAGCCAAAGGAATGTTGAAAAAGAAAACTAAAGCTGTTGGTATTAAAATACTGGACTTCAAACTCTATTACAAAGCTGTAATCATCAAAACAGTGTGGTACTGGCACAGAAACAGACATGTAGATCAATGGAACAGACTAGAGAACCTAGAGATGAACCTCAATTCTATGATCAACTAATCTTTGGCAAAGCAGGAAAGAATATCCAGTGTAGAAAGGATAGCTTCTTCAACAAATGGTGTTGGGAAAATTGGACAGCCAAATGTAAAAGAATGAAACTGGACCATTTTCATATACCATACACAAAGATAAACTCAAAATGGATAAAAAGCCCTAAATGTGAGATAGGAACCTGTCAACATCCTTGAGGAGAACGCAAAGGCAGCAACCTCTTCAATCTCAGAAGCAGCAACTTCTTCCTAGACATGTCTCCAGAGGCAAGAGAAACAAAGGCAAAAATGAACTATTAGAACTTCATCAAGATAAAAAGCTTCTTTACAGAAAAGGAAACAGTCAACACACCAAAAGGCAATCTTTGGAATGGGAGAAGATATTTCCAAACCAAGTAAAGGCCTGTATCCAAGATCTATAAAAAACTTATCAAATCTTACACCCAAAAAAACAAATAATCCAGTCAGGAAATGGAAAAAAAGACATGAATAGTCATTTCTCCAAATACATATAAATGGCAAACAGACACATGAAAAAGTGCTCTGCATCTTTTGGTATCAGGGAAATATAAAGAAAAACTACAATGAAATACCTCACATCAGTTAGAATGGCTAAAATTAACAAGACAGGAAATAAATGTTGGCCAGGATGCAGAGAAAAGGAAATGTCTTACACTCTTGGTGGGAATGCAATGTGCTATAGCCACTCTGAAAAACAGTATGGAGGTTCCTCAAGGAGTTGAAAATAGAGCTACCCTATGACCTAGCAATTACACTACTAGGTATTTACCCCAAAGATAAAGATGTAGTGATCCAAAGGGGCACCTACACCCAATATTCATAGCAGCAATGTTTACAATAGCCAAACTGTGGAAAGAGACTAGGTGTCTATCACCAGATGAATGGATAAAGAATATATGATATCACACACACGCACATGCGCACGCACACACACACACACACAATGGAATATTACTCAGCCATCAGAAAGAATACCTGCCATTTACATCAACATGGATAGAAGTGGAGGGTATTATGCTGAGCCAAATAAATCATTCAATTAAGATAGTTAAATGGTTTCACTCATATGTGGAATATAAAAAGCAGCACAAAGGATCATAAGGGATGGGAAGTAAAACTGAATAAGTCATCAGAGAAGGAGAAAAACCATGAGAGACTCTTAACTATAGAAAGCAAACTGAGGGTTGCTAGTGAGGATGTGGGTGGGGAAATAGGGTTATTAGGTGATGGGCATTGGGGAGAACACATGATGTGATGCGCACTGATGAATTATTGAACTCTACATCTTGAACTAATGATATACTATATGTTGGCTAATTGAATTTAAATAAAAAAATAGAAAAACAGTTTAGGGGACGCCTGGGTGGCGCAGTTGGTTAAACGACTGCCTCCGGCTCAGGGCGTGATCCTGGAGTCCCGGGATCGAGTCCCACATCGGGCTCCCAGCTCCATGGGGAGTCTGCTTCTCCCTCTGACCTTCTCCTCGCTCATGCTCTCTCTCACTGTCTCTCTCTCTCAAATAAATAAAATCTTAAAAAAAAAAAAAAACAGTTTAGGCTTTTGATACTTTTTCTGTCAGGACATGGTTTGTACAGTTTATCCACATTGCAAATCATAGTAGAATTTTGCTTTGTCTTACATTTGTCATCTGATACTCAGAATAGTACCTTCCCTTTTCAATTTACTCTTTATCTGTAGCCTTTCATAGCATTTAGGCTAGATTTTTAATCTCTTGATTTAAATATTGTATAGTTCACCTAAAAGTCAACCTAAATGATTACATTATTTTACCCCCAGTTTTATGTCAGATATAATTGACATAACATGGTGTAAATTTAAGGTATATGAGATGCTGATTTCATACACATATATTCCAAAATATTTATTATTGTAGGGTTAGCTAACATGTCCATTATGTCACATAATTAGCATTTTTTGTGGTGGAAATGATTATGATCCACTCTCTTAGCATCTTTCAAGTTAATAATGTAGTATTAGTAACTATAACCATGTACATGAGATCTATAGGACTTATCATCTTATGATTAGACATTTTATCCATTGAGCAATATCTTCCCATTTTCACCCTACCCTAGCATCTGGTAACCATTATTCTACTCTCTATGAGTTAGGCTGCTGTTGATTCCACACATGGGTCATATGGTCATATCATATAATATCTATCTTTCTCTGACTTGTTTCACTTAGCATTATACCTTTAAAGTCCACCCATGTTGCAAGTGGCAGGATTTTTTTCTTTCTTGAAGTTGAATAACATACCATTTTTTATGTGTATATGTATGTCCGTATGTGTATGTGTATATGTACACACACACACACACACACACATCACATCTGCTTTATCCATTCACCCTTGACAGACACTTAGCTAATTTCCATATCTTGCTATTTTGAATAATGCTGCAGTGAACATCTGAGTGCAGATATCTCTTTAAGAGATACCTCTTTTAATTTCTTTTGGATATATATTCCAGAAGTGGGATTGCTGGATCATAAGGTAGTTTTATTTTTAGTTTTATAAGGGACCTCCATACTGTTTTCCATAGTGGTGCCAATTTACATTCCTACCAACAGTGTACAAAGTTTTCCTTTTCTCCACATCCTCACCAACACATTTCTTTTGATGATAACTATTCTAACAGGTGATTCCTCATTGTGGTTTTGATTTGCATTTCGCTGATGATTAGTGATGTTGAGTGCTTTTTCGTGTACTTGATAGTTATTTGTAAGTCTTCTTTGGAAAAATGTTTATAGACCATTATATTCTCCATTGCAGTTGCTTAGTGACTCTTGTCTGTTCTAGACTTCCTTTACCCATAGACTTTAACTATAAGCACTCTTCTCACTTGGTTAAAAAAATATATAATTGGGGGCACCTGAGTGGCTCAGTGGTTTAAAGCCTCTGCCTTCGGCCCAGGTCATGATCCCACGGTCCTGGGATCGAGCCCCACGTCAGGCTCTCTGCTCAGCGGGGAGCCTGCTTCCCTTCCTCTCTCTCCGCCTGCCTCTCTGCCTACTTGTGATCTCTGTCTGTCACATAAATAAATAAAATCTTAAAAAAAAAAATATATATATATATATAAAATTGTATAAATTCTGATTAAATCCTCTGGAATGTAACTTCCCTCAGTATTTTGAGATTTTCAAATATTGGGCAGATTCTTAAATATATGCTTCTTATACCAAGGTACTAATATTCAAGACTATTTAAAGTGCTAGATAATTTAGGATAAAAGATAATTTAATTATTATTTTTAAATTAAGTACATATTTGTTATTGCATCAAATTATCATTTTTTTAATCTTTAGAACTAGACTTAAAATTATGTTTGTTTAGATTATAGCAGTGTGATTTGTTCCATAGATCTTTGGGGATGCAAATTCATTTTCTTTGCTGTTAATTGGACTCTAGAGGGGAAGTTTGATAAGTACTGCTATGGCAGAATCATTATTAATAAATAGAGTCTAATTTATTATTTTTTATTTTTTAAATATTTTATTTATTTATTTGACAGAGAGAGATCACAAGTAGGCAGAGAGAGAGAAAGAAGGGGAATCAGGCTCCCCGCTGAGCAGAGAGCCCTATGCAGGACTTGATCCCAGGACCCTGGGATCACCACCTGAGCCGAAGGCAGAGGCTTAACCCACTGAGTCACCCAGATGCCCCAGGCTTAATATTTTTTAATGTTTAAAATATTCATAGTTTTGTAGTTTTCATAGACCAAGTCAATATTTTACTTGACATATTAGGAAAGGGATATCTGGCATGAAATCAGAGCTAAAACACACACTTTGGTAGGTTGGAATAAATAAGTACAAACTTAGATTTCTTCGTCGTGACATTTTCATTAGCTAATATGACATGCCATTGACATTTTTTTTCTTTATCCTGCCAGTTTACCTTGCTCAGGAGTTTTATCTTCCAGCAATGCCAAAGGAAATTTTGATTATGTTATAATAAACAAATTATTACTGATGTATCATCATATTTTATCTCATAGAAGAAAATGACAGTGATATTTCTAAAATTATCACTGTATTATTGGAGGAGTACCAGTGATATTTATACTTATATTGTTTTTAAGAAACATAAACTGTAAATATTTATAATATTATGTGATAGCTTTGATTTGTTTCATTTCCACCATTGCAACTCTCGCATATTTCCATTTGAGGCTGATATTTTAACTATAAATTTTAAGCTTTCAAAAAGAATGGAAAATTAGAAGACATAATAACAAATAAGTAACTTAATGAGATTCTACTCCTAAATTTGGCATAAGTCAACAGCTTGGTTTTGTTTTGTTTTCTTGAAAGCAAACAAAGCAACAGCTGTGGCTAGACACAGCATCTCAAAGTTAGAAAATGAGATATTGAGCACTGGGATGAAATATGAATTTCAGATCTTATAAATTTGCTAAGGCTTCCATTTAGCAATCCATGAGGTCAGAACTCAAAAGTTCCTACAGTTTGCTAAGGTTTTTTTTTTTTTTAAACACTTTTAGGTTTACTGTTTTTAGGCAGATCCTGCATTTCTGAGAATATGAAATCATCTCTATGACCAGTGTTAATGCGTGTGTGTGTGTGTGTGTGTGCCCATACACACTCTTAACAGTTATCGTCCAGTCTCCTCTTGAATATTTTAGCAAAAGTAAACCTAGAACTCTTCAGTGTGGAACAGGTTGAATTGCTTGGAAATATAGTCAATATGGATATTTGTGAATGTTTGCCACTTACGTGTTCTTTGTCAAAATGATGAAGTGCTCTGGGGTATAATGCTTTAAAGGAAAAAAGAAATCTATTTATCCCCATTCAAAATGCACTCTAGGGGTGCCTGGGTGGCTCAGTGGGTTAAGCCTCTGCCTTTGGCTCAGGTCATGATCTCACGGTCCTGGAATCAAGCCCCATATCAGGCTCTCTGGTCTCAGGGAGCCTGCTTCCTCCTCTCTCTCTCTGCCTGCCTCTCTGCCTACTTGTGATCTCTGTCTGTCAAATAAATAAATAAAATCTTTAAACACACACACACACACACACACACACACACACACATGCTCTATCTCTGACAGAACATTTGAAAAGGTGGAAAAGCTACACCATCTGGAAGATTGCGAAAACTGAGGTTTCACTTTGAATTGTGAACCATTGAGTAGAATTCTGATCTAAAAGTAAAATAAATACAAAGTTCAATGAAGAAATAATGTCTTAGAGTAAGATGAGCAAGGTTCCTTTTGAGATGAAACAGGAAGAATGATGAGCAGTTCCAGATGCGTCAGACTGAAAATGGAGATGTTTCCCTGTCTTAAATTTATGGCAATTGTTTTTAATCTCTAGGTTGAGTCTCAGATGTTTGAAGTGTTAGAAGCTCCCTGGGTGATTCTAATCTCTAGCTATATTGAAAACCACTAAACTGGAACAAATAGGTCTTCTGTTTGCCAGGAAAGAGATCAAGACGTAAGGAGATAGAGAAAGCAAAGAATACGAGAGAGAGATTGGTGGGAGGGGATAATCTGGAAATATATGAAGCATTCATATCAGAAATCTTATGGTTCTAGCAGTTGGTTATTGACTCCTCAGAACTTTAAGTGGCTTGGCATGCCCAGAAAAAAAGTCTTATCCCTGAGATTTTTAGACCCATATGAAATCTTGAAGCATGAAGTGGCTTTAAGATTGTGGGACAGATGAAACCATCTCGAAGAGATATCTGTGTTCCCATGCTCACTGCAGCATTATTAAATGATTCACAATAACCAAAGTATGGAAACATAGTGTCAGTGAATGAATGGATCAATAAAATGTGATATCTGTATACAGTGGGATATTATTCAGCATTGGGAAGAAGGAAATCCTGACATTTCTGACAACATGAATGAAAGAGGGTATTATGCTAAGTGAAATAAGCCAAACAGAGAAAGGCAAATACTGTGTAGCTCACTTATATGTGGAATCAAAACAAACAAACAGAAAAACAGAAGCTGAACTCATAGAAACTCAAAGAAGAAAAAACTCATGGAAGAAAAGTGTTTTCCAGCACAAGAGGAGAATTAGGGAGAAGGTGACAAAAAGTACAAACTTTCAGTTATAAGATGAATAATGTCTGAGGACAAAATGTATAACACGGTGATATAGTTAACACTGCATTATGTAATTGAACTTTACTTGAAGAGTAGAATTTAAATGTCCTCACCCCCCCCCCAAAAAAAGTAAATATGTGAGGTGATTGATATATTAATTAACTGGATGTGTGGAATCCTTTTCCTGTGTAGACATACATAAAATCACCACATTGTACACATGAATTATTTTATGATTTTATTTGTCAGTTATACCTCAGTAAATCTAAAAAGAAAATATTGTGGGACATTATGAAATGGATCCTTAGTTGTCATACTATTTCTGTTGCAGTCTGACTGTATTAATTAGTCCTTTTTAAAAAATTAAGCAGCTCTACAGTGTAGATCAAAGAGTACTTGCAGTGGAGTATTTCCCAAGTTTCTGGGAAACAACTGCAGCTACAAGATACAGGAACACCACCCTGACAAGGACCTGAACTCTGTACCCCGTAGGCATCTATGACTCGGTCAAAATGAACCACACAGTTAGCACATACTCTTATTAAAATATGATGTGTGTAACCAAACCCAATATATCAAGCTTAGTTTGGTCATTGCAGGGAATAGAAACATAACTTTCTTGATCTGGATATTATACAGCTCTTAATGCTGCCAAAGATTTCATTAACGTTTCTGGCTGCTTTGTCAGGCTCTGCAATCATTTTGAGCTTGCAGTGAATACTTCTAACCCCTTGGGGATTGTTTCCGGAAAGCACATCGGGTTGCTCCTACTTCAGCATCAGGTGAGATCTGCAGGTTTAGATTCGACTCAGATACTAAATTAGAATCTTGGAGGGTAGGGCTCAATATATGCAAGTACTATACACTCCTTAGGTCTTTCTAATGTACTGTGTTTCAGAACAGTTCTTGTGTTCCACTGGAAAAGAGGGAAGGGCTATTACCACCTATAACTATGTAGATATGAGATGAATTTGACTTTTATGGGGAACAATAAGAAAATTAATTAAAGACAGACCTGTAGTTGAGTCTGAGACTAGTTAATTCAAGGGTTGTGGCAGGAAAGAACAAAAGAAATAACAAATTGAGAAGCTTTACTTAGATCCAGAACAATCCACTTTGGAAAACAAATATAAAACAGGTATCATGACAGATAGAAAAGAAAAATGAGGAGTAATAGAAAGTCATACTTAAGAGCAGGGAACTATTTTAAGATAGTGACTGCACTGCAGCTATTTTGTGCTGCTACAGAAAAAGACAGGATCAAAGACAATTATTTCATGGGCCCAATCTTGTTGCTAATGTTTTGCAAATCTAATACAAATTTAGGATTAGTCCCCATCCCCATATTCAAGAGCTATTTATTTTAAAAACTTGAATTACAAATTTTCACAATTTATCTACACTATAGATCAGTTTCTTTTTAACAAATTATTTTTATTGAGTTATAATTGACATTAAATGTTATATTAGTTTCAGAAGTATGACTTAATGAATCAATAATTGTATATATAAAAATGATCACAGTAAATCTAGTTATCTGTTTTCATACTTAATTTTTCTTATAACTTTTTCACATTTATTAATTCTGTTATTTTAATTCCAGTATAGTCAACAGTGTCATATTAGTTTCAGGTGTACAATATAGTGATGCAACAATCCTACACATTATTCAGTACCTGTGATAAGAACTTTTATTATGCACTCTCTGAGTAACTTTCAGTTGTTAAATATAGTATACTAGCAATAGTTACCATTCTGTTCATTATACCCCATGACATTTATTTTATAACTAGAAGTTTGCCTCTTCTGAATCCCTTCACAGAGTTCACTCCCCACTGCTGGCAGCTCCCAATCTATTCTCTATATCTATGAGCGTGGGGAGGTTATTTTTTATTTTTAATTTTTTTAGGTTCCACATGTAAGTGAATAATAAATCAGTGTTTCTTAAACTTTACTGTGATCAGATCACAATTGCAGAATCCCAGACTCCACACTCAGTCACATTTTTTTTAAGTTTTTTTTTTTTTTTTTTTTTTTAATGTTTTTGAAGGGCCCAGGAATCTGCCTGGTGGTTTTGTGAAGAAGTGATCTATACACCGAACATTTCTCTTGATTCTGTCCTCTTGTCTCTTCCAGGATATTCTTCCTTTCAGGTTTTTCCTTTCTAATTGAATCTAGAACTTCTCTATTGCCTTGGCTTCTTCTCAGTATGAATACATTTAAGAAACTTGCCTCATAAGATTATTTCCTTTTAAACTTGTATTAGTTTCCAAGAGTTGCCATAACAAATTACCTACAAACTGGGCAGCTTAAAACCATAGAAAATTATTTTCTCACAGTTCCAGAGCCTAGAAGTCTGAAACCAAGACACTGGTAGGCCATGCTTCTTCTGGAGCCTCTAGGGAAGGATTTTTTCTTGCCTCTTCCAGCTTCTGGTAGCCTCTTGCATCTTTTGGTTTTCAGCATGAATTCAATCTGTCTCGGTCTTCAGATGTCTTCTTGTCTTCCCTTTATGTCTACATGTGTCTGTGTCTTTACATGGTGTTCCTTTTCTGTGTTTCCATTTTCCCTGTGTTCCCTTTTCCCGTGCATCTGTATTCTCTTTTCTGTGTTTCCAGGCATTCTGGACTAGGGCCCACCCTAATATAGTATGACCTCATCATAACCCGATTACATCTGCAAAGATCTTATTTCCAAATAAGGTCACTTGCATATGAATCTCACCTTCATATATGATTTCAACAGCTAGCTATGCACATGCATCACATGTGTATGCGTTTGACCTTATTTGGGAATAGGATCTTTGCAGATGTAATCGGGTTAGGAGTTAATGGCCTTGAACTTATCTCTTGGGGGACATAATTCAACCTGTAATGAAACCGTATATTGCAATCTAGTTTTTCCCCCATCCCTCTCCTTTCTTCAGCTAAGATTCTGGAACGAACAGTCTATACTCATTAGTAGCACTTCTTTGTCACCACCAGGAATCTTTGAACCCCACCAGCCCACTGAAATTGTGTTTGCTGGAGTGATTTTGAACTCTTAACTGACAAATCTGAAGGGCACTTGTTAGTTCTTGTTTTGGTATCTTTTCTGTACTCCAGAGTATTGAACATCCTCTTCCTAAGGCTCCTGCTATTTGAATAAACCTAAATCAACCTAGTTACAGACAACTTCTGGTTTCACTTCAGTAGATCAATACAGCCATGAAAGGAGCTATAATAAAAGTAAATCTTAGATAATATTATGCCACACATGCAGGTTATTTTAATTGAACTCTAGAAACACTAGCACAAAACGATTCCTGAAATGTGTGCCGTTCACTAGGGGGAACTTACTGTTCTTTGTCCTTTCAGTGCTCCAACAATCCCTTTGCATGTTAGGTTTACATGAAGTAGATGCGCCAAAACGCAGAATTGCGTTACTTTGCATAATCTCATGCATCATATTACACTGCCTATATAATACTATTTAAAACTAAATAATAAATACATTATAGTGTTACTGTTACCTGGTTTTCTTTCCACATCTAAGAATAATGCCCTTTTCCTTCAATGATCCTTTTACTCATTGTATTAGTTATTTGTTGCTTAGTAATGGCATTACAACTATCTTAGTAGCTTAAAAGAATATGCATTTATTATCTCACAGTTTTTATGGATCAGGAGTCAAGGTATGACTCAGCTGTGTCTTCTTCAAGACTTGCAAGGATGTGATCAAAGTGATTATCAAAAATGTGTTTCCATATGAGGCTCCACTGAGGAAGGATCCACTTAAAATTCAGACTGTTGGCAGAATTCAATTCCTTTCAGTTTCATGGCTGAAGTTCTCAGTTCCTTGTCGGCTGCTGGCAGGAAGTCACCTTCCAAAACACCATGTGTTTTGTTTTGTCTGTTTGTTTGTGTTGTTTTAAGTTTATAGTTAGGTAATATCTACACCCAACATGAGGCTCAAACTCATGACCCTGAGATCAAGAGTTGTGTGCTCCTCTGACAGAGCTGGCCAGGCACCCCTGGAGATCACTTGTAATTGTGTGATGTTCCCCAACATGACCACTTGCTTTTTCAGAGCCAGTGAGAGAAAGAACTCCAGCAAGATGAGTGCTATAATCTTATATAATCACATAATCATATGTAGACAATTATGTCCATTCCATTCATTGTTTAGAAGCAAGTCCTAGTTCCCTTTCACATTGAAAAGATTGAAGGAGTGGGACCCCACGTAGGCATGAACGCCACAAGGTGAACTTCATGGGAGCCACCTCGTATGTCTTCTGTCTTCTCACCGTCAGGCTTCCCACTCTAACTTATACTGTGCTTAGGTCATCTCCCCTTCATATATGACTTGAAACTGCTAGCTATATATTGTTTGTTCCAAAATCTATATCCCTCCCTAAATATTTCTCCCACGATCTCAAACCACATAGTCAGATCCTTCCTTAGATATTTTTTTATGTGAATGTAGAAATTTCTTTTCTTTTTTTTTTTTTTTTTAAAGATTTTATTTATTTATTTGTCAGAGAGAGAGCGAGCACAGGCAGACAGAGAGGCAGGCAGAGGCAGAGGGAGAAGCAGGCTCCCTGCCGAGCAAGGAGCCCGATGTGGGACTCGATCCCAAGACGCTGGGATCATGACCTGAGCCGGAGGCAGCTGCTTAACCAACTGAGCCACCCAGGCGTCCCATGAATGTAGAAATTTCTAAGTTGAAAACAATACCAGTCTTTTTCCTTTCTCTCCAAATTGTTTTCCCTTTTTTTGCCATCTTAGATGATGACACATCCTACATAAAGTACATGTGAATCACAAACCTGAGGCTGATTTATTTGTTCTGGGGTGGAACCTGAATATCAGTATTTTAAGGAAGTTTCTCAAATAATTCCAGTTTGAAGCTCTGATTGATAACTAATGATCTATAGCGTTACTGTCTCATCTGCTCTATAATGTGTGTCACCGTCAGGAATTATTATGCTTCTTTATTGCCTTATTCTTTTTCTCTCTCTCTTAGGCTGTAAACTCCTTGAAACTTTATTACTATATCTCCTATATATGTATATGTATCCACTCTATCTCTTCAACCTCTAGTTGCTGAATATGAGACATATAAGAGTATAAAACAATTTTTGACATATAGTAGGTATTCAATAAGTTACTTATTATAAACACTACTTATTATAGGTCAGTATTATGATAAGTGCTTTATATACATTATTTCATGAATCCTTACAAATCGCTTATGAGTCTATTTTCAATTCTGTTATTCTTCTTTAGTTCAGTGTAGCAGAGTTACTTACTCAAGGTCACATATAAAGTAAAACTGAGATTAAAACCAGGTATGTATAACTATAAAGCTCATGGTCTTGCCAATATGTTGTATGCATGTGTTCAGCTGTACATGTTACTGCTCAAATTGTTATCACTTTGGGTATGCTGTCTGTGGTAATTTATTAATCCACTGTAATAGGATTAGGAATCAGATACATCTATTGTCACCAGAATATGTTTGTGCTTTTTTTTTCATTTTGCTGAAATATTCCATTTTCTGACTGTCATGATTATTCTAAATGCAGTTATTATCAAGCAATACATACTACTTACCACAATATTCTAGACATAGAACAGAAGCATACCTTCTGACATGCTCCCCATTCTGCATTTTGATCCACAACTTTTAACCACAACTCTCTTTGCATTTTACAATCATGAATTCCCCAAACATCCCATGAGGTAAATGAATATTTATTATCTCCATTTTACAGGTACATAAAGTTAGACATAGACTAATTAAGTAAGTTCTTCAAGGGCAGAGTGTGATTTGATTCAAAAATCAAGGTTAGGATTGAACATTCCAGATTCTTCCTTCTAACAAGAATGGATGGTGTCTTAAGTTGGCTTCACTACACATTGCTGGAAATATGTATTCTCAACTTTCATGATATATCCTCCATTAGTTTTTGGACATTTCCCAGAAGAATTCACAGTAAGTTATTCAGCCCTTAGATATGTATGCAGTTTGTGTCTATTGGCTTCTGTGAGAGATGCAAAAATGAAGCTGAAGAAAGAATTTAGCCCACAGTAATTATATCTTCCTGTAGAGATCCTGGTAATTATGTTTGGAGATTTCTTCACTATATAATTTAAAGGTTTTTATTTTGTAATATAGCTCTAATTTAGCATATAGAAGTAACTAGCTAATTAAGCTGAGATTACTTTCTACTCACAGCCAACATTTAGAACATAATCAGAGTTATTATTACAAAATTGTTTAAAGTTACATTACTATTTATGAATATGAACTCAAACCAAAATGCATAGCATAATAGCATAATTAAGAAAAACTATATTATTTGAGTGTGTTACCATTCAAATAACCAAATTAAAACTATATGTCCTCCATTTCACCAGTGGTAGATTTTGAGACTCATAATAAAAGATTCTTAGTTGATCTGTAACCTCTTACATCTGGCTCTTAAAAAAATACATTTTTCTGCTTCTTTTTAAAAGGATTTTATTTATTTATTTGACAGACAGAGATCACAAGTAGGCAGAGAGGCAGGCAGAGAGAGAGAGGGGGAAGCAGGCTCCCTAGTGAGCAGAGAACCCGATGTGGGGCTCAATCCCAGGACCCTGGGATCATGACCTGAGCCAAAGGCAGAGGCTTAACCCACTGAGCCACCAAGGTGCCCCCTGCTTCTTTTTTTAATTCTTAATTTTTTTAAATGTAAAAATGATGGAAGAACAATATACCTATATAATGCATTATGTCTGCATATAGTTTGTTCAGATTTTGAGATTTTATTAGATCTAAATATGAATTTAGATACATAATCAAGATCATTTTGACTGAAACGATCTTTCAGGAAGTCCAAGAATGTTAAAAACAAGAAAAAAGTAGATTAACATGTGAAAGGGAATTTGTTTAAGGTTAAATAGCATTTTATTTTCATTTGCATGTGTCATTTCAATCACTGAGGATATGCATTAATAGAAGAGTTCTTGGTAATATGAAAAGATCTATTTTGCAGATGTGTGTCTTAGAAAGATAGGCATTAAATATAAATCTTTGTAATGAATAATGCTTTTAATCAGGGGTTCTTCAACTTTATGTTTCACAAGCTCCTTCAGAGAATTGGTTGCAACCATTTCAGAATATCTTAACAAATTTGCTGGGTTACACAATTTAAATGTTAACTTCCTAAGACAGCTGCTCCATTAATAGTTAGGTGAGTAGATGATACTTCAATTTATTTCCTATTTCTGAAGGCTTTCCACTTATTTGCATGTACCAGAGGACCTTGTCTCAAGGAAGAAAATAAAAACAGATTTAATCACTACAACTGGCAGTGTAACTATTTTGGATTCTAATTAAATAGCCAAGGGAGAATTATATGACTTTCATCAGTTAGAGTAAAGCTTCAATCATTCTACTGGTAGCAATCCTCTTACTCATTTACCAAAGTCCTTAACACCAGATTTAACACCAACCTTCTTCCTTTTCTCTACTCTCCTAAACCATCAGTAAAACCACAAACATGTTTATTTGCTAAAATTTGGTCTTTTCAAAATATTACATTCTTGGACTTATATATTATATACTCTTTTGAAATTGGCTTTTTTCCCCCCTTCACTCTCCCATGAAGAATAATCCAAACTGTACGTATCAATAGTTTGTTCCTTTTTTACAGAATAGTATTCTATGGTAATTATGTGTCATAGTTTATTTAACCATTCACTTGTTGAAGGACACTTGGGCTGTCTGTGGTTTTTACGTATAAGTAAAACTTCTGTGAAATTCATGTACAGATTTTTGTGTCCACGGGTTTCCTTCCCCTGAAATAGATCCCCAAGAGTATATAGTATATGGGTTGTATGGAATATTAGTTTCCTTCTGCTACTCTAACAAACCACCGTAGGCTTAGTGGCTTAAACAGTGAAAAATTTATTATCTTACAGTTGTGGAGGTTAGAAATCTCACTGGCTGTAGAGCCTTCATGTAGAGCCTCCTTTGAAGGCTCTACAGAACAGTCTGCTTCCCAGCTTTTCCAGATTCAAGGCTGTCCACTTCCCTTGATCATGGCCCTTCCTCCATCTTCAAAGACAATAGCATAGCATCTTCAGATCTCTCTCTCTCTCCCAGGCACCACTCTGCAAAGGCAGAATCTGATTGTCCTGCTATTTTTTTTTTTTTTTTTCCCGTATGAGGACCTTTGTGAACACACTGGATTCACCTGAATAATCCAGTTGACTCTTCCCATCTTAAAATCCTTAATTTACTCCCATCTTCAAAGTGCTTTTTGCCAAGTAAAATAACATGTTCACAGGTTCTGAGGTTTGGGATACAGATAACTCTTACTGGGGGGAGCGCAAGTTGGCATTGTTCCACCCCCCCATACGTGGTAAGTGCCTGTTTGTTTTCAGGAGAACTGGTATGTGTGTGGTGATGTCTGCAGGTAGACTGGGGAGACCTAGCCCGAAGCCTTCTGCCCGGCCCAGCTCAGCCCCAGGGAGGTAGCCAGAGGACCTAAGTCTCATCCCAAGTAAAGAATTCTGGTCTGTCTAAAGGATAGAACAGACAGTGGTTTAGTGGTGCAAGTTAAGAGTTTATTAGAGAGAGTATTCTCTCAAAACATGAGAGCAGGCAGAACTCAAGGAAGAGCTGTGCCCAGAGTTTGGGTCTTTCTTTGGTATAAAGTCTTTCTTGGGTAGTTGTTAAATAAAGGATAGGATGTTTATTATTTGGGAAGTGTATTTCTTTGGGAGCAGGGTTTCATGTTTTTTCTTCCTTAACTTGGTTGAGGTCTCCAGCCTTCTTTGTCTTGGGACTTTCTGCTTTGAACTGGTTTCTTGAAGCCTCCTTTGTGGAATGCTGCCAGGGCAGATTGCTAACTTTCCTGATGGTAGGTGTTGACTCCCCACTTTGTTGGTCTCCAAGCATCTTTTTAAAGCCTAAATCACTGCTTACACCAAGAATGATATCTCTTCGTAGTTTTAATTTACATTTCCCTGATGGTTACTGTTGAACTTATCACGTGTTTCTTTGCCTTTGGCATATCTTTGGCAAAATGTCTGTTCACTCCTTTGCCTGTGTCGACTGGATTATTTGGGTTTTATATGGTTGAGTTTTGAGAGTTCTTTATATATTCCAGGTAGTAATGTTTAGGCAGGTATGTGGTTTGCAAATTTCTTATTCCAATTTGTAGCTTGTCTTCTTACCTCTTCATATGGACTCTCACAGAGTAAAAGTTATTTATTTTGAAGAGCCATAAAGCTTATGACATACTAAATTATTCTTGCCAATTCTTAAAGCCTTTATATTTTTCAGGAAACTTCTTATTTAAATTACTTTATTTATTTTTTTTTTTTGAAAAATTTTTTTTTTTTTAAAGATTTTATTTATTTATTTGAGAGCGACACAGTGAGAGAGAACATGATCGAGGAGAAGGTTAGAGAGAAGCAGACTCCCCATGGAGCTGGGAGCCCGATGCGGGACTCGATCCCGGGACTCCAGGATCACTCCCTGAGCCGAAGGCAGTCGTCCAACCAACCGAGCCACCCAGGCGTCCCTTAAATTACTTTATTTTATTTTACTTTTTTTAATTCCAGTTAGGAAAACTATTAAAGGAATTATAGAATAATTGACTAATCATATTTATAAATAGCTGCATTCAAATAAATAAGATCTCACGTAGTATTCACTTTACTCTTGGGCATTGTTACATGCACTATACTGCTAGATTTTTCTGCAACTCTTGTCATATATTAGAGGCACCATGTAATTTATCTCTCTCTCTCTTTTTTTTTTAATATTTTATTCATTTGTTTGACAGAGATCACCAGTAGGCAGAGAGGCAGGCAGAGGAAGAGGGGGAAGCAGGCTCCCTGCTGAGCAGAGAGCCCAATACGGGGCTGGATCCCAAGACCCCGAGATCATGACCTGAGCCGAAGGCAGAGGCTTTAACCCACTGAGCCACCAGGCACCTCGTAATTTCTCTTATTAAATAAAAAATGACGCTTTGATTTACTGCTGGAATTGATCAGTTTACTAAGAAATATGGGCTATGCATATATTTTATTTAGATTTTTCCTTCCCAATCAAATAATTATAGTTACTTTAGAAAACAAGTGAATTATGGGGTAAGAGCCTCTGAAAAATAGCAGTATATGATAAAAGAACATCATAGGCCTTAGATTTCTTTTTCTGTGACAGTATAACTGTGTATTCAATCCTTTCCAAGTACATACCAATGGTTTGCAATAAAGAAAATATATGCAGTAAAGTGAATAAAATGGAAATAGAAAGCAAAACTTTTGGAAAGACCATGAGGTTAGTTAATTTGAGTTATTTATCTTTTGTGACTTTTAGCTTTCTGAAATTCATCTCACACACACACAAGCATACTCAAACACTAGTGAATGTTTGTGAAGAATGTATATATAACTTATGTAATTCTTACCCAAATGAGGTAAGCATTTGTGTTCCTGAAGAGAAGCAGATTTCCTTCTTGCTAAACTGCTTAAGGAAATTTCTCCCTTGGAAATTTTATGAAGGGTGCACTGGAAAAAAAAACAAGTTATAGTTTTATAATGAACGCAGAAATGATTTTTCATTTGAATATTTCTTACAATGATGCCTGATGAAAGCTGAGGGTATAATATTAAAGTTTAACTCTGAAAAGGCATTTCTGCTCATGTGCTCTTAGTATTCAGCTGAAAATAATATCCTCACCATAATTTCCCCAATTAAATATTTTTTTATTAAGGATAAAAATGTGCTGGGGCACCTGGGTGGCTTAGTCGGTTAAGTGTCTGCCTTAGGCTCAGGTCATGGTACTGGAGTCCTGGGATCCAGCCCCAGTCCTACATCTGGCTCCCTGCTCAGTGGGTAGTCTGTTTCTCCTTCCTTTGCCCCTTCCCTCACCTCTGCTTTCTCCGCTCTCTCTTTTTCAAATAAATAAATAAAATATTTAAGAAAAGGATGAAAATGTGCTTTAATCTTCTATTTAAACACTCAATATCTGGGGGGACCTGGGTGGCTCAGTCATTGAGCATCTGCATTCCACTCAGGTCATGATCCCAGGGTCCTGAGATTGAGCCTGCAGCAGGCTCCATGCTCAGAGGGAAGCCTGGTTCTCCCTTTCCATCTCCCCCAGCTTGTGTTGTCTCTCTCTCTGTCAAAACACACACATACACACAAAAGCATCCATTTTTTTTTCTTTTTAAAATTTTTTAAAATATTTATTTGACAGAGATCACAAGTAGGCAGAGAGGCAGAGAGAAAGGGGGAAGGAGGCTCCCCACTGAGCAGAGAACCTGATGTGGGACTCGATTCCAGGATCCTGACATCATGACCTGAGCCGAAGGTGGAGGCTTAACCCACTGAGCCACCCAGGTGCCCCTGGGGGATCATTCTTAATGCATATTGGAGATAAATGTTTTAAGATTTAATTGTCTTGGACTAAACATTAAAGTGTGTGAGGATCAGCATTATTTCACGAAACTACTTCTGAAAGTAATTTTTAAAATAAATAACATCTCCAAAAAAGAAGGACACTAAGGATGAGATAAACTAAGGATAATCTTAAATAATTCCATTTAAGTTAAGAGTTATATTCTAACTTAGGTGATTTCATTTTTGTTTTGACATTATTAAAGTCCTGACACTAAAAAATATTTTTTAGAATGTTTTCTTTGATAAAGATTAGGAAGTTTAGAAGGTTCCTGTATAATTCCTTGCAGTACATATGATAAGGGAAATATTGACCGCTTAGTTTGCTGTTTAACTCAATTGGCTTTGTTCTAATTCTGTCAATCTTGTAAAATATAAGGACCTTCTTGAAGTATGATTATGATCTCTATTATTAAACCAAAAAAATTCTACATATATAAGTCCTTTTATAATATTATAAAAGGATCAAGTCTAAGAAAATACTCAAATTTAATTCAGAAGAGAAGCCTAGTCTGTTTTTCCTTATTTCTCGTGATAGAGGAAAAATTCAGTTTAATCTAGATTAGTGCTTTTGCATCTCATATTAATGTTTGCTATTTCTGATGAATTAAAAAGAATTATATTCTTTTGATAATAAAATTTTCATTTACTCAGATTAGTCACCTATTCCAGAATCAGAATCTTGGATATTGAATAACAAAAACACAAGGTGATATTTTAATGAAGAGTTATTCTGTTTTTTCATGAAATTTTCTCTTTTAAGCAAAAACATTTTACACCAATTTATTTCCCATAGTTACTTTAAATCATCAGCAAAAAGTGAGAAACTACACTTGTTATATACTTTCTTTCTTTTTTTCTTTTTTTTAGAGAGAGAGATAGCTTGTGAACTTGCACATTAGTTGGGGTGAGGAGGGGCAGAGGGAGAGAGAGAATCCGAAGCAGGCTCCACACTCAGTGCAGAGCCTGACACATAGTTCCACCTCAAGATCCTGAGGTCATGTATGACCTGAGCCAAAATCAAGTGTCGGTTGCTTCATTGAATAAGCCACCCTTATTGAATAAGCACCCCTGTTGTATACTTTTCTAAAGGGATTTATGTTTTGTTTTATATCAATTAGTTTAATTTGTAAAGATACAAATAATTAGTATATAATCCATAAAAATCTATTCTTAAGTGCTTTGAAAATAACAAATTTTTATGAACAATATTATTATTTAAAAATAACAAATTTTTATGAACAATATTATTATTTATACATTGTATTTTGACAGCTTAAGGCAACTTGTCATAAATTTGCTTCAATGGATAATTTAGTATTGCATACTATATTCTTCCTCTTTCTTTCTTTTGTTCTTTCCTCTTTCTTTCTTTTGTTCTTTCTTTTTCTTTTAATTCTTACTTCTTATCTGCATTTCTGCCTTTAAATAACTACTTTTGGGGTTCCTTCCCACTGTAGACTAGTTCTTCCTGATATATGTTCCATACTACCAATATCACAGAACTTAAAATATATTATTTTACTGACACATTTACTATCTGTTCTACATGTATGATTTAAGCTCTGTGGTGGCAGATACTCAATATATTTTCTTCTACTCTCTACCTCAGGGTTCAAACCCAGAGACTGGCTCATAGATATATGCAATACATATTTGTTGAAGACATACAGTGAATAAAATTATCACTGGTAAAAATGGTTAGGACAACTATCATTGGTATTAATTGAAAAATAAAGGAAGCTTAAAAAATCCTTTAAAATCTCAGCTATAGTTTATATCTTATTAATTCTCCTGATATTTATTTTATTCCTAAATTTTCTTAGAAAGTATAGCTAGAGGCATATTGGTATGAATAACAGCCAATCTGTGACTTAAAAGAATTTGCATTCCTTTCATGGAGATAGACACCTGTTCAAACTACTATAACGTGGAGTCATAAATCCTGTAACAGGCACATAAGCGCTGTTAAGGGAGCAAGACCTCACAAAGGACATGGTGTGGAATTGAACAACAACTTGAACTATTTTACTTCCTTTGGTTATTTTCTTGTCTAAATATAAAATACACAGTAAAGTATTAATTGGCTCATTGTTACCATGTGGTATTGTGGAACAGATTTTTCAATTCTTTAAAGAATGCTGTCATCATTATTAGTAAATTTGAAGATGTTTACATAGCATCAGTTAAAATTCCTTCTGGTTTTCTCATGGCAGTACAAACCATGATTAAAGGAAGATAAGGGAATAATGTTTTCCCGCAACACTGTTTTCTCCCCTTTAAATCTCTTTCCATGGGTTTTAGCTAGTTACACCTCTCCAAATCAAATACCATCCACATTACTCTTAATATTGGTTCCAGATACAATTATGTAGGCACTTGGAAAGTAGTTAAATTTATTATAATATCTTCAGAGTTACCCACAGCTATTGCATTTGGTGGCACTAGTGTGCTGCACAGCTCCAGGGAGATTTGCCTCAGAGAAATGCAATGTCCACATTAATGGTAGGCAATGGTCACTGGCACAGTGAGATAATCCTAAAAAAGAATGTAACCTGAATTGTAAGAAATGGCCCTTGTGCTTTTGTCCCAAAAGTTAGCTTCCATAATCAGAATTCTTAACCTATCTCCTTTTTTTTCTATTGATTTTAATTAAAACAAATAATTCTTGTGGAATGTTTGCATTTGACACTACTGAGTTGTCTGATAGCCAATGCTAATGATTTCCATGATAATACAGAGGAAACAGGAATTATGAGTCCTCCTAAGAATTGCATTGAGTAAGAAATGTAGCTTGAGCCATTGCAAATTTTAGAAAACTGCTAGTACTGAGATTAAGATCCTGAATTTTATGAATTCTGATCAATTTTCATGTTTAGAGAATTGTACTCTTAACCTCAGAAAATTATCTCAAAAATATTGTCAATTACTATAATATGTAATATTATACTATAATAGTACAGTTACTGTAATGACAATGGCTTAGTTTTAGGTATGATTTGATGGAGAATAGTTTTTTTGCCACTATCAGGTGAAACATAGATCACATTTTGAGAATCATCAGAATGATACAGATAATTGTGTATTTTGAAATCCCATTTAAAATATATGGTGGTAATATTTTATTAGTAGAAATTCAGGAGTGTAATTGGTTGTTTCCTTCTATAAGTGATAAAGATGCAAGCATCTAATGTATAGCTGGGTCATCCTTTTGTTTTTAATTTTGTTCTGGTTAAATTTACTTCTCAACTTAAAGAGAGTTACATCTTTTCAGTTTCTTAAAATTTCCAGTGAAAATAATGATGAACTCTATCTAAAAATCCTTTCCCCTTTCTTTCCATAAAGTAAAAGGTCAAGATGTTTGGAGAGTGTATATGTGACACTCAAGTTAATTGTAAATGCCAGGAATCTCTTCTGATAGTCTCAGAAATACTAATTTCTGAACATGCTTTTTTTAAAAAAATCAATCTAACTTCATATCTGCAGAAATACTTACGTTCACTAATCTGTGGTTTTTATAAAGCTTATATCATATTTTTATGGACACAGTTCTGCCATTTGCAAATATAGGAGTCATTTCACAGCTCTGACATGATGATATAGCAACTCTGACTTTATACTACTGTTTAAAAATAACCCTTTTAGCAAAAAGGTAAAAATTAGCAAGTAATAATGAAATCAAGTATGTATGCACAAAATTCTTTTGGTTAGTACAGTTACTTTCTTGAGATCTGTGACTTGGTAAATTAAAAATTATACTGTATTAGACTTAGGAATCTTACAGAAAGGGCATCTGAATGTGTCATTTTCTGTTTAACACTGAGCTGCCTGGTTTACATACATGTATTATACAAATTTAATGAATCTTAATGAAAGTAACTTAAATAGGAGCTTTCAAACCCTCAAAACCTCTACTTCAAAGAGCTTCCCCATTCTTCACAGTTTAGTTTCACCACTGCCTCACTTGCTCATGAATAAAAAGGCTTTGTCTTTGATATTAACATTTCATGTATTTCTGAGTAATTTATTTATCCCATGATGTGTATTATATCTAAGTTCTTACAGCTTTATTCTGGTTGATGAAACAAGGTCACAGAGATACCATTTCAGGTCTTGGTCTCCAAGACCGCAGCCTCTTGGTCTGAATTAGCATAGATGGAACTGAATGGGAGTACATTTCTATTGTTCTTCACCAAGTAGAAGGACATCAGGAGAGAAGCATTTACTGAATAGGGAGAGTGTTGTCCTGGGTACCTCTTTGCATATCCAGTCTGAACATTTTACATCTAATATCTTGATATGTTTTAACTTTGGAATTGCCCTAGGGAATAATTTCTTGTCCACCTTATCCACCTTTCAAGTAAATAGCTCGGAAAGCCACTCTGTCTCAACTTGTGACAGTAGAGTTAACACAGGATTTCCTTCCACCAAATAATTACCCTGGTACTGCTAAGGACAGATCCTTCTGCCAGATGAGAAAATAAAATATTGATAGTGTTACTGTGTGAAATTGTTGTGGCTCTATTGTCTTCAGTGAAAAATACTGTTCTGTGACAACATATTAAGATCACTTCCTATTTTATTGTGTTTTACATATTGCAAAGCATTTTTACACACACACACACACTCTTACATTATGAAAATTGATTTTTCATAATTCTGTGAGATGGAGATTAACTTTCAGGTTGTTACACACCCAAGGTACACCTTAGGATTTCCTGCAGTCTGGGGTCTTTTCAAAAGAAGATAATACTGCAAATTAAAGAAATTGCTCATAGTTAACTGAATGCCTCCTTATTGAAAGGTAAAAAGAGTTTCTCTCAAAGAGAATAAATTGCTCAAGGTCACACAATTACATCAGCTTGGGGAGAAATGGAGTCACATTAAGTAGAATTTTAAAAATCCATATAAAACATTATCTGACATTCACAGACTTTCACTCCACTCCAGAACCACGTAAAGTCACCAACATGATTTTCTAGATCCAAGTCTTTTCTATTTTTTTTTTGTTTTATTGAGTATAATTGACATACAACATTATAATTAGCTTCAGCTATACAACACAATGATTTTATATTGGTGTTCTGTGAAATGATCACCACAATAAATTTAGTCAATGTCTATCACTGTACATTACAATATTTTGCTTGTGATGAGAATTTTTACAATTTACTTTTTAAACAACTTTCAAATGTATGATACAGAATTATTAACTATATCACCATGCTGTACATTAATATCCTCATGACTTATTCATTTTATAAATTCAAGTTTGACTTTTGACTTCATTCACCCACTTCATCTACCCTCTCACCACCCCCCTTTGGCAACCATCAATCTGTTCTCTATATTTATGATCTTAGTTTTGGTTTTGCTCTTTTTCGATTCCACTAAAGTGGGATCATATAGTACTTGCATTCCTATGAATGGCTTGTTTCATTACCATGATGTTCTTAAATTCCATCCATGTTGTTGCAAATTGCACAATTTCCTTCTTTCATGTGGCTGAATAATATTCCAGTGTGTAAAAATATTATTCATTCAGCTGTTGATCGACACTTAGATTGTTTCCATATCTTGGCTATTATAAATAATGCTACAATGAACATAGAGATACATATACATTTTCCAATCAGTCTTCCCCCTACCTTTGGATAAATACCCAGAAGTGGAATTGCTAGATCATAAATTCAGAATTACGTTATTTCTTGTCTTTTTGATCATAGCCAGAAATAAAAATATTAGGGTTTTTCTTTTATTTCTGTGAAAAATGCCATTAGTGTTTTGGTAGGATTGCATTGATCTGTACATTACATGGGGGAGGATGAAAATTTTAACAATATTAATTCTTCCAGTTCATGATATTTTCATTTATTTGTGTCTTGTTCAATTTCTTTTGTTAATGTCTTACAATATTCAATGTGTAGGTCTTTTACTTTCTTGGTTAAATTTATTCCTAGGTATTTTATTCCACACGATGCATTGTAAATGAGACTGTTTTCTCTTTCTGCTACTTTGTTATTAGTGTATAAAAATGTAACAGATTTTTGCATATCCATTTCCTATCCTGCAACTTTCCTGAATTTACTAGTTCTACATTTTTTTTTTAAATGCTGGTGTCTTTAGGGTTTTCTATGTATAATGTGATGTCATCAGCAAATAGTGAATTTCACTTTTTTTCTTTCCAATGTGTATGCCTTTTCTTTTTCCTGCCTAATTTCTCTGTATAGAACTCACAGTATTATGTTGAATAAAAGTGGAAAGAGTAGGCATCCATGTGCTGTTCCTGATGTTAGAGGAAAAGTTTTCAGCTTCTCACCATTGAGTATGATGTTAGCTATGGCTTGTCATATATGGACTTTATTATGTTGAGGTACATTGCCTCTACACGTACTTGTTGAAAGTTTTGTTTTGTTTTGTATTGTTTTTTAATCACAGATGGATATTGAATTTTGTCAAATGCTTTTTCTACAACTATTGAGATGATCACATTATTTGTATCCTTCATTTTGTTAATGTACTATATCACATTGATTCTTTTGCAGATGTCGAATTATCCTTGCATCCCTGGAATAAATCCCATTGAGTCACAGTGAATGATAATTTTAATGTATTGTGAATTTGTTTTGCTAATATTTAATTAAGGATTTTTGCATTTATGTTCAATAGGGGTATTGGCCTATAATTTTATTTTCTTGTTGCATTCATAATCTGATTTTGGTGTCAGAGTAATGCTGGCCTTGTAAAATGAGTTTTGAAGCATTTCTTCTTCTATTTTCTGAAAGAGTTAGAGAAGGATTGTTATTAATTCTTTGAATGGTTGGTAGAATTCACCAATGAGGGTTTCTGGTCCTGGACTTTGGTGTGTTGGGAGGTTTTTGATTACTGATTTAATCCTCTTACTAGCAACTGGTCTGTTCCGATTTTGTTTCATCAATGGTTCAATTCTTGGTAGGTTGTATATTTCTGTATTTACCCATTTCTTCTAGATGGTTAAGTTTGTTGGCATATAACTGTTCATATTAATCTTATGATCTTTTGTATTTTTGTGGGATCAGTTGTAATGTCTCCTCTTTCATTTCTGATTTTACTTGAGTCTTCTATATAGCTTAAGACTTGTTGATTTTGTTTATCTTTTCAAGGAGCATCTCTTTGTTTCACTCATCTCTTCTATTTTCTTTTTTATTTTTTTGTCTCTATTTCATTTATTTCTGCTCTGATCTTTGTTATTTCCAAGTATTTTCTTTCACCAAGCCTTCCTATGTATCCTGTGGCATTCTTTATTTTCCTTCTTTATTTTTCCAACTCTTTTCTGGCAATTTTGTGAGTAAGAGTTCATGACCCCAAACTGCAATCTATGCTGCCAATTTATAAACCAAGCACATAACAGTCTACCACGTTATAGCTTTCATGAATATATAAACCAGGGTGTCATTTATTACTTAGGAGAATGAGATCTTAAGACAAACTCTTTGGCAGGCTTTTAATTTTCTGGAGAATTTTTTCATCTCTTATACCTGCTGGACATACGGATAGATTTTGCTGCCCATTATTTAGTATTGCTTATCTATTTCAAGTCTCAGAAATCTATATCTGGGGTGCCTGGGTGGCTCAGTGGGTTAAAGCCTCTGCCTTCGGCTCAGGTCATGATCCCAGAGTCCTGGGATCGAGTCCCACATCGGGCTCTCTGCTCTGCGGGGAGCCTGCTTCCTCTTCTCTCTGCCTGCCTTCCTCTCTGCCTACTTGTGATCTCTGTCTGTCAAATAAATAAATAAAATCTTTAAAAAAAGAAAAGATTTTAAATAAAAAAAAAGAATCTGTATCTGTCTTTTATGCAGATAAAAGTTGCCAAGTATTGCCATATAAAAATAATAATTTAAAAAAAAACCTTAGAGGAATAATTCTGATAAGTTTAATTAAAAAACACGAGTGATATAAGCTCCCCCCCATAACTGACTTACTGTTGCTTATATCCAAATACCACCTCTGGTCATTTCTTCTGCCTCTAATTTTCCACACCAGCTCTTTCACAATCACTACTCGTGGTATAAAAGCTGCTATGTTCTTTAAAACTTATATTCTCTAAAAGTTGTATTCTGTAAACCTTAAGCATTTTCTTATTTAATTAATTCTTCTGAGTACTGAATAACAGAGGTTGTTACAGTACTCTTATCTGAGGCAGTTTACTCACTCATTGTAATATACAAATTCATGTTTTGTTTTTTAAACAAAGCCGGGGTTTTATTTCTTGAGATGTTCAGAAAATATGTAAGCATACATTTAAAAATAACAGTAGGTACCCACTTCATACATAATCCTAAAGGAGAGATCAGGAATTAAGTTTGATAAGCTTGATTTAGGCTAAAAATATAAAATACTATAAAGATATATTATTGATTATGATGGCTTACTTTGTTTTTGTTTGTTTGCTTTTTCTTTGTTTTTTTCTTGTTCTGCAAAATTTATGGCCATACCAGAGAAAATTAAAGTCTATCCATGTAGTACTGGAAGGGGACAACATTTGACAGAGAAAATTTCAAGTTTAGAGAAAATTGAACCCATAGTTTATCTCAGTGGATAGTGTGAGGATCAATTACTTTCCAAAGCTTTGTGTTTCTTTTACAGAAGAAGTATAGTATAAATGCAAGCACACTGAGTCACTCACTGGCCCCAGATAAATTTGTTGTTGTTGTTTTTAGGAAAATTAATAATCTGTACTTACTCTATCTTATATTAAGTGATCTATCCTATACCTCTATTTAATTATTTAATAACTCACCTCACCTGTAGGTAAGTTGAATATAATATAATATAACATATATAATATTATATTATATCATTATATAATACATTATTATATATATTATATATATAATGATATAATATAATAAAAGGAAAGTTATACTTATAGTGAAGTTATACCTTCACTATAAACCTATTTTATAAGTTTATTTCATAAGTTTATAATTTTAGAAAAATGCTGTTACATTCAAATGAGCTGGGATATATACCAACAAAGTTCTATCTATGCTGTTATACTATTAAAAGTAGGTAATATCAAAAAAATTAGTGCCTATTCAAATTTTTAATTGGATCGATTGATTTTCAAATATTTCTTTCTCACCAATTTGTTTTAATCTGCTACCATGATAGCTGCTGTCTTTGTTCATTGCATGGAATGAATGTGAGAGTCCTAAGTATATAAATGGAAGGAAGGAAAGAAGGGAAGAAGAAAGGGTAAAGGAAGAGAGGAAAGAATTAAATTTAACAAAGGGCCTAAATAATCCATAAACCAGATGCTTGGGGCAGTATGAACTTCTAATAGTTTTATTAATCTTTAATACAAATAAAGCTTCTAAGTTGTAGGAGTTAATGTTTCTCAGGTGTTATTTTAATATAGTTGTTTTAATATTACTCAAGTTGATTTTTATGTTTGAGAGACTATAATATTTAAATCTCTATTAATATATGCCTAAAGTCCATGCAAATATTAGTAGTTAATTTACTATGTAAAAGATTGCTTTCTTGAATGCAAAAACATTATACTCTTTAGTTTTAGACCAAATGTATTAAAGGCTATTCAGTAATAACTGGATAATGAACTTCAATTTTAGTGTCTGAAAAAGTTCTTATTCAGTTCATATATTTGCTCTCCTTTATACTATTATTTTGAATTCCACATCCATAAAAACCTTAGATCTAGTCAAATATAAAATGTGAAGGATTAAGTTTAATAGCATTTCTGTAAACATGAAAAAAATATGTGTAGTCTTGATACTTGATAATATATGTTAAGAAGATTTCATTTAAAACAGCTGATGTTCATTTCCCATTTATTGTTAAACAGATTTCTTATTTGGATCAAGATTCTTCCATCTATATTCATGCAATTTACACAAGTTGTATGCTTTAAGTAGTAGGCAAAGTTTATTAAAATATATTAACAATAAGTATAGTTTTAATATGTCTTCATTTTCATTTGTAGTTGGATGATATTAAATAGCTCTTAGTTTTAAACATGTACATTTTATTTTTCTTCAAAAATGTTAAAACATATTTCAGTGAAATTACATATAGTTTTATACTGTTTTGTGTCTTTTTTTTAGGTTTATGTATTTGAGAGAATACATTATGCAAGTGGGGGGAGGGGCATAGAAAGGGGGGAAAAGAGAATCTCAAGCAGACTCCCCATTGCATGGGGTACCCAGTATGGGGCTTGATCCCATGACCTATGAGATCATGATCTGAGCCAAAGGCAGATGCTTAACCTACTGAGCCACCCAGTTGCACCATGCTGTTTTATGTCTTTAAAGTCTCCTGAAATTAATTTTTAATACAGTTACAGAATTAATACAATTGTATATGATTTTTTCTGACTCGAGTTAACAAGAGGAAAATTATTCCTTGCATATTTTAAATATATTATATACTTTTGACATATTTTAAATAACCATCTGTATTTATCATCATCAATAGCATCATCATTCTTATCATTTTTACTATCATCTCTGGAATGATTATCACCATAATAGGTCAAAGAGTGGTCAGTAGTAGAAGGGCAGGAAAGAGGGAGCTTATGCCTAAGGGCCCTGATTTTCTTAATGAAAGCAGACTTAATTACATTCAGCTCTTAAAGACATCTAACTCCTTCCCTCTTTCTCCTAATGAGGAAGAAATAGAGGCCTGAGGAAAATTAACAAGTTTTGTAACAATAGCAATGGAAGATGAAGGAAAAGATAATAAAATGAGGACATGTGAAGGGTTTAGAAAATACTGCTAAAGAAATTTTGCATTAGACTCCAGTCTTTCACTAATATGGCTTTCAGTTGCTTCTATCTTTTGTTTGTTTCGTTTTTATTTAAATTCTAGTTAGTTAATATATAGTGAATATTAGTTTCAGAAGTAGAATTTAGTGATTCATCACTTATATACAACACCCAGTGCTCATCACAAGTGCCCTCCTTAATACCCACCACCCTGCCCACCTCCCTCTATCAATCCCGTTTGTTCTCTATCATTAAGAGTCTTTTTCTTGATTTGCCTCCCTCTCTCTCTTGTTTTCTCTTTCCCCTATGTTCACCTGTTTTGTTTCTTAAATTCCACATATAAGTGAAATTATATGGTATTTGTCTTTTTTTTTAATTTTTTTTAAAGATTTTATTTATTTATTTGGCAGAGAGAGAGGGAGAGAGAGCAAGCACGCGCTCAAGCAGGGGGAGCAGCAGACTAAGGGAGAGAGAAGCAGGCTCCCCACTGAGCAGGGAGCCCGATGGGGGGCTCGATCCCCAGGACCCTGGGATCAGGACCTGAGGTGAAGGCAGATGCTAAACTGACCGAGCCACCCAGGTGCCCCGTATTTGTCTTTAAGACTGATTTATTTCACTTAGTATAATACACCCTAACTCCATCCATATTGTTGCAAATGGCAAGATTTCATTCTTTTTGATGGCTGAGTAATATTCCTCTCTTTCTGTGTGTGTGTGTGTGTGTGTGTGTGTGTGTGTGTACATCAGTTTTCTAATACATTCATCCATTGATGGATATATTTCTTTTTTTTAATATCTTGGCTATTATAAATAATGCTTCAGTGAACATTGGGGCACATATATGTTTTTGAGTTAGTGTTTTCATTTACTTTGGATAAATATCCAGTTAGTGAAACTGCTATATCACTTATAGTTCTATTTTTAACTCTTTGAAGAAGTGCCATACTGTTTTTTCCATAGTACCTACACCAATTTACATTCCTATGAATAGTGCATAAATGTTTCCTTTTTGCCACACCCTTGCCTTATTAATTCCTTTAACTTATTAACTTCTCTATCTTTTAAATATTTATTTTGACCGTAGGTAGATTCATGTAGCATAAAGAAGTTTTATTCTGTGGTTTCCTAAGATTCTAGGTCACTAAGAATTGACGTACTATATAGTATTTTATTGGAATATTTTAACCATTATTCATAACCATTTTCCATTATTGTGGTAATTGGATTCTCAATTTAGATGAGAAGGAGATAAAATAACTAGTATCATTTAGGAAATCCTAATACCTAAAATATATAGAGTTATCACATAACTCTGTTTTTCCCCTGGGCAATCCCATTGACAACTATGGTTTTAGTTACAAGTGAATATTTCTCACCATTTTCTCATCTATTTCTTTAACCTGGCATTCTACCATGCACTTCAGATTTGATTTTTTCATGTTTGGTATATCTTAAACTATACTGATCCTCCCCAAAAGAAAACTGTACTTTCTCTAGTATTTCCTTTCTTAATAAATGTATCAGTGAAGCCAGAAAGTTGTTGTTCTCTTTCATCATTCCGTTTCAAATAAATTATCAAATCCTATTGAATTAATATTTAAATACATAGATCGTCTTCATCTCTCATTTGGACTATTGGTCTCTTAAATTATCTCTTTATCTTCAATCTTGATGCCATTCTCCAGCCTCCTTGACAAACGGAATCATCTTACTAAAGCATACATTTGGTCAGATTATTTCCCAGTTTAAAATCCTTAGTGACTTTCCGTTATTCTTAGGATAAGAATCTTTCTCCTTAATAATGTTAACAAGCCCTCCATAATCTCGTTTATGCCCCCTTTTTTGGCATCATTTCTTGCCATACCTCTATAGTACACTAAACTGTTGCTCTACCATTTTTGTTTGTTGCTGTAAATTTAATACCATAGTGTTTCAGCCCTCTGACATTTTTTGCCCTTTCCTTGGTCTGGTGATTATCTTCTATCCCTTATCTTTGTATGGGCCAATGCTTACCCTACAGTTGTAAATTTAGATGTTACCTCAGGAGATCTTGATTGCTGAGACTTTGCTGGATGTCATACTGTGTGTTCTTATAACATACTACCCCTTCAGTTAAAATTGATTTATGAGCATGATTATGCTCACCCCATGTTACTGTGACAATGACTTACTTGACTGTTTAATTGACTTTTCCCTTCTATGCTGTTCTGTGTAGATCGTATCTAACTCTTTCAACTCCCTTAGGTAATACAATGTTTGACAGAAGCTCTCAGTAAATGGTTATTAGTAAATTACTAGAATACTGTAAGGTCAAAAATGATACGATAGTGGATATTTTATTTTTACAACTCAAAATTTCAGTTTATGAAATATGCCATTTTATGATGCTTCATTTTAATATTCATTTTCATTTTTAGGACAAGGTCCTTGCTTTTGCCTCTGTAAAAAATTTATTTATAAATTGATTTATAAAATATATATTTTGGCCTGAATCTCTTATCTAAAATGCCCTACATTGGCTACTTTCAGATCTGAAACAATATTCATGGGTTTTATGTAAAAACTGTTTAGATTTATTTTTGTTACTACTTAGTTTTACATTACAAAAGACATAATCATGCCATATTGAGTTTAAAAACACAAAGGATTTTAGCTTACTTTATGAGAATTCCTCATTGGAGTTTACCTTCGTGGTTGCAAAGTTTGATAATGTCAAGACAATGGAAAAGCAGCATTATAAGCTTTGTACTGGTTTTTGAAAGTCCACATCATGATTAAAGAAAAAATAAGGAGAACTTGTGCCTCTAGTCATGTGTAATCATGCACACACCTGGCCTTTCTTCTTTTTCATAAGCAGATTTGCATCTGTAGCTTACAGCCAGAGAGAATAATCAATAATGATGAATAGTAATGTTATGTAACTCACTCAGGAGAGGGATATTACATGGACTTTAGAAGTGATTTACATGAAAATCCCCCCCGAAATGCCACAGAAGTCATTGATGAATGGGATCCTTAGAGCATAGTACATAGCAGAGTCCTTTAGAGAGCATAATGGTTTTGCCCATAAGTACATAAGTAAATCTTTGTCACGACACACAGCTATTTCTTTAAGTTCGCTCTCCAATTATGGACAACTGTGAACAAATATGGTGCATTCACCTAATTGTTTTCAAAAAGCAAAGAATATATAATTTCAAACTGAAGATAGTTTTCAAAAGTAGAATTGTGCATCAGTTTTCACTGAAGAAAAGTTCAAAGAACTGGTATTTATCAAGGATGAAAAATATAATGTGCCTACAATCTCTTTGAGGCAAAAAAAAAAAAAAAAAAAGGAATAAGAAAGTCAAGATGAAAACTTACCAGAAAAAAATCACTTTGGAAATAAATGCTTACTTAAGATACAGTTATTTCTATGCTTGGAATTCAAATTTAAATTTGAATATAAAACTAGAAGTCGTATCACCTCAGTAGCATGGATGTTGGTATAGACCCACAAGCCTTGCAAAGTTGTAAGTACTTATTTCTTGAAGGATATATAGGCTTTAATAACTGTTTCCTAAGTAAAGTCAATAAACATTTCACTCATTGTAAGTATATACCTTGGCAACTTTACAAGAGCAAGAAAATACTAGGAAATTTGGAGTTTGTACATTTAACCAAATATATTTGGCTTTAGATCGTAGCTCTTTCCCAATTTGTCATTAGGGAAAATATACCTAAGGTGCTTATACTTTGTTTCTGTTTTGCCTTTATTTTTTTTTTTTCTTTTTCTTTCTACTTGGAAACTGAAACTCAAGTACCTTGAGGCTTATAGAGATGTAATCTAGTGGTGCCTGGGTGGCTCAGCGAGTTAAGCATTTGAACTTGATTTCGACTCAGATTATGATCTCAGGATCATGAGATTGAGCCCTGTTGTGTCCTCCCTGCTCAATGGGAAATAGGCTTGAGATTTCCTCCTTCTCCCTCATTCTCTGCCCCTCTCCCCACTTTTACACTGTCTCTCTCTCTCTCTCAAATGAATAAATACTAAAAAGTCATCTATTACATACTATTTCATATGGAAAGATTAAACCAGTTAAGTAATCCAGACTTCTTGCTACAGTCTTTTACATTGTTTAAAAAAATAAAATACTTTGAAGTTAATGTTTTTAAAGAAATGTTCCTTCAGGGAACACCTTTCCATTAAGAAATGTGCCAATGAGAAACAACTGACTTTTGAAATTAAATATATATATGAACAAGAAAGAATTGGCAAATTTTATTTTTAAACTTATAAGACAACTTTTAAATTTCTTGTCATATTTTATGGCAATTTCTGTTTTGCTTTCTTCTTTTTTCTTTTCCTTTGTTCCTTTCTTCCTCAGTGACTTCTAAGTCAGTGTTAGAAGAGAAATCACAGCACACACTGTGCAAAAGCATGAAAATCTACTGTCCATGAGATAGTACATATGATTAAAAGCAAAAAAAATTCCTACAGATTATTTTTATATAGACACTATTAGAAATGACAGAAAAAATACAATCACCAGTCTTAGACTGATTATATAATTCATAAACATTTCAGTCTGATCTTTAGACAGTAACTAAATAAAAAATAATTTACTAATTTGCAATGACAGGGTATATATTTGCAATCTGATTGTTTAGTGTGAATATTTTTTTTTTGAAAAACAAGGCGGGCCTTCCGTTTTTATTCAAAAACATCTTTATGTCATCTTTTCATTAGAGAGAATTTATAATTTCCTTAACAAATTTTCTTTTTTTTTTTTAAGATTTTATTTATTTATTTGACGGACAGAGACCACAAGTAGGCAGAGAGGCAGGCAGAGAGAGAGAGAGGAGGAAGCAGGCTCCCTGCAGAGCAGAGAGCCTGATGTGGGGCTCGATCCCAGGACTCCTGGGATCATGACCTGAGCCGAAGGCAGAGGCTTTAACCCACTGAGCCACCCAGGCGCCCCTTTAATGAATTTTCTTGATGAATATTATTTGGATTGTTCAGTTACTCAACACTTAGATATTGATAATCAGGTTATATCCTATATATTATAAAAGGCACAGCAGCAAATGATGTATAATAAGTCTCTTCTATACCTACAGATTCAATATAATGAATTGTCTCAAGTTGTGGGAGCAGTACTAATACTCTATGAGGCGAACTTCAAAGTTGACTGGGTTTTTAAAGATCTCATATGAATGACTGATTCATTTGGTTTCAGTTAATTATGTGTGAGCACACACACAGACTCAAAGAGAAATACAATATATGGAAGTAAGGGATGTTTCAAATGGTTAAATTTCTCATATCTTATAATTGTGAGAACTCTCAAAGTCAGTATATATTGGGACATTTAATCCAATGCTTCTTAAAATGTGATCCACAAAATCTATACTGCTAGTACAAAGTAAGTATAGAAATTAAAAGTAAGGTATTTAGAAACATTTGTAGATATTTGATGGGATAATCTTATATCTGTTGAATCTAATAGAAAAAGGGGCTTCCATTTTGTATTTTGTTATTTTTAATTTTATTTCTAGAATTGATTTATATTGTGTTTTCCAAAACATTGATGTGTGACAGATTGAGGTTTTTATGAAAAATTATTCTTTACTATAGACCATCTGAGAATCATAGATTTATTTAAGTTGCAAATAAGGATTCTAGTGAGAATATGAAGGAAGTTTTGTCATTTGTTAGTTGGAATCAGTAAAATCTGTAAATAGTAAAATCCTTTGTTTGTTAAACCCTGTCAAAATTTGCACGAAGGACGTTTCTTAATTTTTAAGTATTGTCTAGTGATAACCCTCAAGAGAAAAAAAGAAATGAGATACCTGACATATTTCAATTCTGTTATCCAAAATAACAGAAACAAGAGTTGTACTTCTTGTTTCTATTTACAGTTGGAGACATAATACAAACTTCTAGACAGTTGAAAATGGGATTTATTAGTAGTTCTGTTTTATCTAAATCACCACACAGTCATATAAGGAAGCTTATGTTAGAAGAGCACAATTGTTGTTTTTGTCAGTGTAATATTTTATGAAGAAATCAATTAATACATAAGTATATTAAATATTCTATATATTTACATATTAAAGAGTACATAAAATTTTTAAGATGAAATGTTGCTATCTAGCAACATTTACAGTTTTATAAAATGCCTTTGCAGGAACACGTGCATTCTCGAAATCTTAAAGCCTTGATCTAATAGACACAAATATTTTTTAGAACTAGTCTGTCTCATATAATTTGTGTTTTCTATAGTGTCCAGTCTGGAAGTTAAAAAAATTAGAAAGAATAATAATTGAAGAAACAATATTTTTCTGTGTGTTCCTCAGTTACTCCTAAGGAATCCGTAGCTTTTTAAAGTCACCTTCTTATTTCTTTTTTTTTTTTTTTAAGATTTTATTTATTTATTTGACAGAGATAAATCACAAGTAGATGGAGAGGCAGGCAGAGAGAGAGGAAGGGAAGCAGGCTCCCCGCTGAGCAGAGAGCCCGATGCGGGACTCGATCCCAGGACCCTGAGATCATGACCTGAGCCGAAGGCAGTGGCCTAACCCACTGAGCCACCCAGGCGCCCCCACCTTCTTATTTCTTAGAGAATCTTGTATATGCTTAGAAATACATGTGGTATTTTTCATTTACACTTCATTCATTCATTTTCGGGTTTCAGCTCTGACACTTTGAAATGATGTTAGATGCTGAGGCTTTAGAAACCCTGGAAAGCTAGGGATTCCTGTGAAGGTGCAGATCTTTTCCATTATTGCTGCTGGCCCTGGGATTGATGTCAGTCAGATGTCCTGTCAGTACTGGCTGACTGGTCATTCTGTGGCAAAGCTGAGTCTCTTGGAAACTTCTCTCCTCTGCAAGAACTAGGACACTGTGCCAAAAACAGCAGGGTATTTTCAGACTTGATTATTACAATAGAAACACCCAGTACTCTTATTTAAAAATGACCAGTCTTTTTCTCCAGCAGGCCTGTCATATGGCAGTGGACCCCAAACTATATTTTCTGCTGCTGGCAGTTAAATCAAGTTTTAAATTTTACTCTGTGTGTGTGTGTGTGTGTGTGTGTGTGTGTGTTTAGTTTTGATTTTGATTGTTTGCCTGCTTTTGTCTTTCTAGGAACCCAGCGTGGTTTCATTGACGATAAGGCTAGGGGAAGAGATAGGAACGATCTGAATGACAGCTGTGACAGGATCCTTTGCTGGGGCAATTTCAATCCAAGTCTGTGCTTTGACTTTTAATGGTTTACTTTTTAATGCTCCTTAACTGGTCTTGGAAGACCAAATGTGTTCTGCATTTTAGGGCATTTAGAGATTAGACAGATTATGGAATGGTTACATTAAGTAAGCATTTCTTAGAACATCATTTGCTAAATGGGATGTATGTGACATCTTCAACTTGCTTTATACTTCACATTACATACAAAGTTTTACAGGTCATCAGAAATTTTGCCATTGCTCCTTTGTCTTTCTATTTCCCTGGTGAGTTCTCTCACCTCTAACTCTGACCCAGCACCATGACATGACCATTGTTCAGTATCCTGCTGTGGTTTCTCCTGTCTTAAGAAAAAGTAAGCTCAAGTATTTGACCTTAATGAATTAAAGCTTTAAAATTGCCTAAATTGAAAATCATGTGTTATGTCATTTTAAAAATTAACTTTACTGTGTTTGTCACTGTGCTAATGAAATTTGTAACATTCCTTGAAACTATTTTCTTGTCCTGGTGGTATTCATGGTCTTATGGTTCATCACTGTAGTAAACTAACTTGGAAATATGTAATGAGAAATACAGTTTAAATCATGGGATGTTCCAAATCCTTGAAGAATTTTTTTTTTTTTCTATGACAAGAAAATAAAATCTTTGGTGTTAACACCCACAGAATACTAGATGGAACCGATTTGATTATTCATCAATTAAACTTCACTATGTACCATTTTATCACTTACTTTGTAAGTACTTCCTGAGTTAATAGCTTAGTGTAAAGTTTAAAAAGCTATTAAGCAGATTTAAACAATCTTGTTTAAAGGAAGAAGCCATGTTTTTGCACATCATTAGCTGAAATGTATTAATAAAAGATATGGCTTATTAGGCATTAAGGATGAAAACTAAAGGCCTTCCAGGGTTGGCATGAAGCCTGTGGGCAAGTTATAGTTTTAAATAAAATTTAAAATAGTGCATTACTCTGTCAATTTCTAAAACAAAATTATGAGTGCTTACTTTCTCTTAGTTTATATCTAGAAGATAAGTATCTAAACAAATGCTAGTAGTAATTATCCATGTAAAACTGTGCTAAGATTAGAATGAAATAGAGGATGTCTCATTGAATCTGCATTTCAGATTAACAAAAAATAATTTTTAGTGTAAGTATGTCCCAAGTATTGCATGAAATTTCTTTATACTAAAAAAAAAATTATCTTAAATTCAGATTTAACTGGGTGTGCTTGATTTTTATTTGATAAGCCCATAACCCTAAATGAGGAACAAAGGAAGATAATTACAAAAGTACTGACTAGTGAACCTAGTTAATTAGCTTAGTTAATTTTCAACTCTCTTCATTAAGAAAATAGAAATTGTCTCCAAGATACCATCATAGGTCATGCATATTCAGGGAAAAAGGGAAAGTTTATTTATTTTTTTAAAAGATTTTATTTATTTATTTGAAAGACAGAGATCACAAGTAGGCAGAAAGAGAGAGAGGAGGTAGCAGGCTCTCTGTGGGGCTCGCTGCGGGTCTCGCGGCGGGGCTTGATGCAGGGCTTGATCCCAGGACCCTGGGATCATGACACGAGCCAGAGGCAGAGGCTTTAACCCACTGAGCCACCCAGGCACCCTAAAAAGGGCATGTTTAAATGCCTTTTTGCTCTAATTACTCGCAGATCAGTAAAGACACTATGGATATACCTTGAAGATAAGAGTTCAGTTTTAGGTCTTTATTTGCAATAAAACAAATATCAGAATAAAGTGAGTCAAATGAATTTTTTAGTTTCCCAGGGCATATAAAATTAGTTGACATCATACTGTAGTCTAGTAAGTGTGCAATAGATTTATCTCTCAAAAAAATGCATATACCTTAATTAAAAATACTTTATTCCTAGAAAATGCTAACCATCATCTGAGTTTACAATGAGTCATATGTGTGTGTGTATAAAATTTCATATATATATGAAATTTTATGTGTGTGTGTATATATATGTATATACATAATTTTATAAAATTATAATATATATAAATATATAAAATTTATATATATATAAATTTTTTCCTGGTGGGGGATTTTACCTTGATATTGATGGCTGCTGACTGATCCGGATGGTTGTTGCTGAAGGTTGGGGTGTCTGTAGCAATTTCTTTAACTAAGACGTCATTGAATTTTGGTGCACCGATAGACTCTTTCTTTCACAAATGACTTCTCTGGAGCAGGGGATGCTGTTTGATGACATTTTACCCACAGTGGAACTTTCAGAATTAGAGTCAGTCCCCTCAAACCCTGCTGCTGCTTTATCACCTAATGTATATGACATTCCAAACCCTTTCTTCACAGCATCTTCACCAGGAGTAAATCCCACCTCAAGAAACTGCTTTCTTTGCTCAACCATAAGAAGAAACTCCTTATCCATTAGTTCTATCATGAAATTACAGCAAATTGAATTACATTTTAAGGCTCCACTTCTATCCCTAGTTCTCTTGCTATTTCCACCACATTTTCAGGTGCTTCCTGTATACTGCAGTTCCTGGATTCCTCAATCCATGAGGATTAGAATCCACTTCTTCCAAATTCCTGTTAATGATGATATTTTTGCCTCTTTTTGGAACAATTAATGTTTGTAATGGCTTCTAGGATGAGGAACCTTGCCAGAAGGTTTTCAGTTGAATTTGTCTCTATCCATCATAGACAGATATAGCTGCCTATGGTAGCTAGAGCCTTATGAAATGTTTTTTTTGTTGTTGTTGTTGTTTTAAATAACAAGACTTGAAAGTTGAAATTGCTCCTTGATCCATTGTCTACGGAAGGGATGCTGTGTTAACAGCCATGAAAGCAGCATTATTCTTCATGTATATCTCTATCAGAACTCTTAGGTGACGAGGGCATTGTTAATGAGCAGTCAGATTTTGAAAGGGATCTCCCCGCGTCCCCCCACCCCCTCCCAGGTCATAGTTCTGAACAGTGGCTTAAAATATCCAGTAAACCATTGTTAACAGATGTGCTGCCATCCAGGCTTTATTGTTCCATTTATAGGGCACAGCAAAGTAGATTTACCAATGCCTTAAAAGCCATAGGATTTTTGGAGTGGTAAATGAGCATTGGCTTCAACTTAAAGTCATCCGCTGTAATAGCCCCTAGTAAGAGAGTCAGACTGTCCTTTGAAGCTTTGAAGGCAGGCGGTGACCTTTCTTCTCTAGCTATTAAAGTCCTAGATGGCATCTTCTTCGAATATAAAACTGTGTCATCTACACTGGAAACTATTGTTTAGCATAGCCACCTTTGTTGATCATTTCAGCTCATTCTTCGGGATCACTTGCTGCAGCTTCTGAATCAGGACGTGCGGCTTCACCTTGGACTTCCATGTTATGGAAGCAGCTTCTTTGCTTAAACGTCATAAACCAATTTCTGTTAGCATCAAACTTTTTTCTCTAGCTTCCTCATCTCTTTCAGAATTCATAGAACTGAAGAGAACTGGAGAGATCTAGGGTCTTGGTCTAGATTTGGGTTTAGGTTAAGGGAATGTTGTGGCTGTTTTGATCATCTATCCAGACCACTTTAACTTTCTCTATATCAGCAATAAAGCTATTTCACTTTCTTATCATACATGTATTCTCCATCACACCACTTTTAATTTCCTTCAAGTACTTTTCTTCTGCATTCACAACTTAGCTGTTTGGCACAAGAAGCCTAGCATTTGGCCTATATGAACTTTCAACATGCCTTTCTCACTGAGGACAACCATTTTGCTTTTGATCGATTTATTTATTTTATAAACTTTATTTATTTGAAATAGAGTGTGAGAGAGAGAGAGAGAGAGGGAGCATAAGATGGCGGAGAGGGGTAATGGGAAAGGGAGGAACAGGCTCTCACTGACCAGGGAGCCCAATGTGGGACTGGATCCCCAGATCCTGGGATCATGACCTGAACCAAAGGCAGGTGCTTAACCAACTGAGCCACCCTGGCGCTCCTTGCTTTTGATTTAAAGTGAAGGACTGCAAGTTTTCCTTTCCCTTGACCACTTCAAGGTCATTGGAGGATTATTAACTGACCTAATTTCAATATTGTTGTGTTTCAAAGAATAGAGAAGCCTGAGGAGAAGAGGGACAGGAACAGTCACTGCAGCAGTCAGCACACACAACATTTATCAATTAAGCACACTGTTTTCTGTGGTGCAGTACGCAGTACCCCAAATAATTGCAGTGGTAACATAAAAGATCACTGATCACAGATGACCATAAAGATATAATACTAATGAAAAATTTGAAATATTGTAAGAAATACTGAAATGTGGCACAGAGACATGAAGTGAGCAAATACTGTTGCCAGAAACTTAGAAGTTGTGAAAAATGCAATACCTGTGAGATGCAGTAAAGCTGAGAGCAGGGTGTGTGGATTAAGCTTCTGCCTTCTGCTTGGGTCCTGAATTCCAGGGTCCTGGGATTAAGCCCCGCATCAGGCTCCCTGCTCACTGGGGAGCCTGTTTCTCCTTCTGACTCACCCTGTTTGTGCTCACTCTCCCTCTCAAACAAACAAAAGCAAAAGTGAAGAGCAGTATAACAGGGTATGTTTGTATATCTCTTTGAAAGGACTCATTTTTAGTTAACCTGATGAAGTAAAATATCTTTTATGGGTGTGATAAATGTGGTTTGAGGTGCCTGTCCTGGGCATGGCCCCCTTCTTTACCTGGAAGGTAGGATAAGCTTACAGGATAAAGTTACAGCATTTATATCTCTTCCCCTTCTCCTCTCCAAATACACCATTCTCATTTAGCCACTGCTGGTGGATTTGGATGCACATCTAATTTAACTGGGACATGTTGCCTTGTGAATTCTGAATTGGAACAATGTGAGCTACAGTTGATTCTCTTTGAGGAGCAAAACTGAGACTTTTGATCCTTGGCAGTAGTTAACACATAGTTCAAAACCACATATGAACCAAAATGGTGGAGAAGCAGAAACAAATTCATGGGGTGGGAGGAGGGGTGTAGCTTGAACATCTTCTATGTCATTCTGCTGAATATATTCTGGTCATTGTAATTCTACTCACTCTAGTTAGAACACGAAGACAGAAAAAAGATGGGTGAGTAAAAGAAACGATACATGTAAAAATTCAGATGCATAACACTAATGATTTATTAAACACTGTGATTATAATGGACATATGATATATTTGTAAGAAGTAATAAAAACATTCAACTTCCACGTTTATATACAGTTTAATAATAGTTATACTGCTGACATTAAATAAACATTTGGTATGTTTATCAGTATGAGATGCTTTTCTCCAAGTTTCAGGGAGGAAAGTATTGCTAGATTAGCACACTTTGCTACAGGTGCAAAAATAACTCAAAGGATGTGTCCTAATGACATTACACCAGACATTGTTTACTAACAAAAATAGAATAGTTTTGCCATCTGCACACAGTAGTATGTAATACTTACCAAGCATGTCAATAAGTAATGATTCGAACAAAAAGGAGCATGAATATTAGCAATACAATCTTATTGGGTCACATAATCCTCCACTAATACACAAAAGTAATCTACTTGTTTCTTTGGCTTGTTAACAGTTTGCTGATTATTCATGTGTCCAGAAAAAAATTAATGCTTGAAGCCCTAAACCTGGTGAATATAATGAGCATGGCTCCCCATGGATCTGAAAAAAATTAGATTGTTGGTTTGAGACAGATGCGGCTATAACCAGAGGGAATGCTTTTGCATTCTCATCACAGTGTAGCAGAAACATAACTTAGAAGCTTTAATACATATTAATACTATATTCAAGACAATTATAAGCACAAGAAAACAAAACATAAAAATTCAGGAGAAGAATGAAGTTAGTACTAGCAGCTCTGCTAAAGACAGTTATAGTTGCATGGTGATTTCGTAATTAACTTTAGTATATGAACTGGAATAAAATTTTATGTAAATGCCCTGGAAAAACCCCTCAAAACAAGGTCAGGAAAGGGAATACACACTGATTCTTTTTACAGCTTAAAACAAATGGCCACAATGGGTTAGTCCTAGTTTTCCTATTTCTTCTTATTAAGTAGATTCACGTTTGTCCTCTCAAAAAATAATTATTAGCTTAGAATTTTATTTGATCCATCTCACTAATTTTAGTAAAATGTTTTTCATAGAGGGTTTTTTTACATAAGAAATATAAAAAGTGCTGAAGACACTTAAAAAAATCATATACCAAAGGTAAAACTGTGCTCTAAGCGACTCTTAAACATTATTTTAAAGATTTTATTTATTTATTTGAGAGAGAAACAGTGAGAGAGAGCATGAGCGAGGAGAAGGTCAGAGAGCGAAGCAGACTCCCCATGGAGCTGGGAGCCTGATGTGGGACTCGATCCCGGGACTCCAGGATCACGCCCTGAGCCGAAGGCAGTCGTCCAACCAACTGCGCCACCCAGGCGTCCCTTAAACATTATTTTAAAACAAGTAAATACTACATAGTAAAGATAAGCCACTCAGATACTTGGAAAGGCATCTCTATTTGTTGAGTGTTTACTACATGCTGGTTGTATGTTCTCAGGCTCTTAAAGCAGTCACAGAAGTTACCATCTCCATTTTAAAAACAGGTGTGTAGCCTTAAGGGAATATATGATTTGTCCAAAGTTACAAACTAATGATAAAAAAGGGCAGAGTTAAAGCATTTCAACCTGCTATTTAGTAGTTATATAACCTTAGGTAACTATATAACAGTTGTATAAACTTAGTTGTATAACCCTAGGCAAACCTCTGTTTGCCTCAGTTTCCTATTCTATAAAATAAAAATAATAATTGCACCTACCACAATAAGTTAACTCAATTAATAAATATAAAGTACTTAGAGTAGTAATAGTACGTAATAAGTTCTGTTTAAGGCTATAAGTCTGTAGCTCCATGTTTGTTTCACCACACCATAGAAAAACTAGACATTGAATAGACATTACCAATAATGTGCAAACATTTGTGTCACTAAAACATTATTGTTTTATATAGATTTACTTACTGTCTTCTGTGAGAATGACTATATTGCTGCCCTTAATATTTCTTGGCCATTAATTCTATCAAGTAAAAAATAATGAATACAAAAGTCATAAGTGGTATAATAATTATTATTCCTACCTAATTTTTTGAACACTAACTATATAAAGCCAGTAAGTGTGCAAAGCATTGTGCTGGTAACACACAGAAAAATGAACAGGGAATTGATGTCTGGAAATTAAAAAAAAAAAGCAGTATTAAAGGCACATTACCAATATATTAAGAGAATATAAAAGAAGTTTTATAATTAGTTGAAGAACTGAGATACCAACACTGTCCAGTTGGACACTTGGCAATGATGGGAATGTTCTTTACCTCCACCATCCAGTAGGAGAGTTACAGCCACATATAATTACTGAGCACTAGAAATGTTGGTACTTTGACCCACATTTTGTGTCTTGATGTATTTTAATTAATTTAAATTTAAATAACTTAATGTAGGTGTTGGAGAGCACAGTGATAGAGAGGTAGCAAGGGAGAGTCAATGCGACTCTGGGGCCCGAGAGTTGTGGAGGTGGGACTCATGAAAGGGGATCCTTGGTCATTCATGAACCAAAAGGGAACCTGAACCTGAAAAGGGAAGGGGATTAGCAGACTGGATAAATGAAAACCAAAGTAGGAAGGATTTCCAAAAGTCTCTAATAGTCTTTGGTCTTCCTCAAGGTCAAAAGTGGAAAATTTACATAAAAACCTCACTTCTAACTTCTCTGAAAACAAACAAACAAACAAAAAAACCAACCCAACTAGGAATATTTGAAGCAAATTAACCCTTCTGAGGCTTTTTTTTCTCCTTCCATCCTGAAAGTCTTTATGATTACTCATTATTCTGTTAGATATATTTCTGTGTTTATTGTATCTGTTGAGCACAGTTGTTTATAAGAATTGTTTAATCAAGGTCCTACTCTCTTTTCTCAGAAAGGTTAGTTAGTTTCTAAGTGTTCACTAGTCAGCCATCTTATAAATACCTGCCTTGGCCGTCGGACAAAATGAGAAATTTAATGTATGTTTCTACTGAGAAAAGTGAAAGTGAAGATCTCTTTGACTTCATTTTCATAATCTTTTATAGACAGTATACAGAATAAGTTGTATAGTATACAGAATATACAGAATATACTGTATACAGACAGTATACAGAATAAGAATTATTACAGATGTCACTGCCTGGATGAGCTTGACTTTGGTATAAAATATGTGATTAATTTTTCACATAACTGTTTACAACTCTGAGCTGTATAAGTATATTAAATTATGGAATAAATTCTTCCTCTAATGCAGTGCCCTAAAATACTCTATTTGTCTTACATGAATCACACTTTACTCCCAAACAGTACCTTATGCACTGAGTCTACTGTAGCACCAGGAAAGACATGTGTTTGACAACATATATTTAGTTAATAAGTGCATTTTATTTTCAAAATGTTTATTCCTTCCGATTATAGAAGGATTTGCTTATTCCATAAGTCTTCCCTGGAATTTAGCAATAATTCCTGTAAAATGTATAATCAGTGGCAAACTTCTCATATTAAAAAAAAATTGTAAGTTTCATGTTGTTTGGCTTAACTATATGTTTCTATGAGGTTTTTAAAAATCTAGAGCAAAGTCTTTTTGACCATTTCCTGTTTTGGATAATGTTAGCCCTATTTTTTTCATTAGGATTACTCAGTTTTCTGAGAATTAAATCTTTGTCTTGAGGCACATATATTCTGTAATGATTTAAGGATTTAAAATACCACAGATTGTTTGTAATATTATTTTTAAATTATTATATTATACCAATGATGCATTTGATAATGTATAGTATCAAGTAAATAAAATGAATCACCAAAACATACAAATCCATGCTTTAAAAATTTATCTTAGCACAAATTCATTCTTGTGTCACATAGATCTTTTTTAGTAATATTATTTAATCTTGATAAATGTTGTATTCTAAGTAACACTGATTATTTCTGAGCCATAAATATTATAGATGATATTTTGTCTTCTCGGTTTTGACATTTATACATTATATACATTTATACATTATATTCAAGAACAGTATTTGTTATAAAGCAATTGTCTAATGATTGAAAAAAAGAAAATGTGTTATTTTTGTATAACTCCTTATGTCATTTTAATACAATATTTAATTCCCTAGACTTTATTTATATTACTTATATGTTATAAGAGTCTTCAAAGAACTTGCATTGTAAGTGAGTATTTTAATGTGCATTTTCAATTACTGACAGTATTTTTGATAGGTCAGGCTATGCTAATAATGTCTAACCCACCCATATTCTATAAGGTTAGCAAAAAGCATTCAAGGAACATTTAGGCATCATTTTTACTCTCTTCTGGTGAAGACAAAGAAAGTAAAGATAAGAAAACGAGAAAAAGAAAACTAAACCTATTGCAGTGGCTAAGGGAGCATAAGCAACACATGAAAATACCAGAAAAAAGGAAAGGTTCATCTTGCTTTTGAAGCACAGGAAGGTTTTGAAGGCAAGGCCACTTGTGTCAAATTTTATATAACAAATAAGAATTCAATGGATAAGAAAGGTTTAAAGACCAAGAAGGTAGATGAGAATTAACTTATGGATGTTTTAAATAATACCTGGGTATTATTGCATGAAATAGAGACACACTGAAGATTTTTAGTTTACACGGATAACAAAAGAACATGGATTATGTTTCTTAATTGTTAAGAGCCTAGTACTCAAACTTTATCATAGAGTTATCTGGAAGGCATTTTGAACCAGATTGTCTTAATTCCCAGTGTTTTTTGTTGGTGTGCAACATCTTGGGGAACTTCCCAGTTGCAGAGGGGCATGGAGAGACTGAAGAAAGGGGAAGACCATTTTCATACTGGTAGATGGCAAGTTTAATGAACAAAGAAACTGGGGTGCCTGGGTGGCTCAGTTGGTTAAATATCTGCCTTCAGCTCAGGTCATGATCCTGGGGTCCTGGGTGGAGCCCTGTGTCAGGCTCCCTGGTCAATGGGAGCCAGCTTCTCCCTCTCCCTCTGCCCTACCCCCAACTCCTGGTTGCTTACTCACTCTCAAATAAATAAAATGTTGAAAGAAAGGAAGAGAGAAAGAAAAAGGAAGGAAGGAAGGAAGAGAGGAAGGAAGGAAGGAAGTTACCCAGGGGGCTTGTCTTAGGTAGTCACAAGACAAGTAGATTTCTGGACCTGCTGGCCAAATCTTTAAACTGTAGATAAAGGCCTTACCTGGGTTCAGTCACATATACTACCCAGATAGTCACATCACCACATTCCATCTCAAGGCTATGTCCTTCGGGCAGTTTCTGAGAGTGGGGAAGGCAAAAGGATGTCATATTTCAAGGACAGTGTGTGTGTTAGGGAGCCTCCAAGTGCCCTGGTCCAACTAGCAGTCACATCTTCTCAGTGACTTCCCCTAACAGTTTCCAATACGATAAGTCTTGAGTAAGACCTGAGAATTGGATTTTTTAACTAGTTCCCAGATGATGGGATGCAGGTGGCTTGGGGCCACACTTGGTGAACCAATAGTGTAGATAAAATTTTCACATAGTAGTTCCTCCTATCTCCCAGGAAAGAGAGCCAAATAATATTAAATTTTGTTTTAGCAGCTAACTTGCAATATATATTGAAACTCACTATGAGAGATGAATCTTAGAAGAAAATACACACAAATACACAAAATTAAACTTTTAATTCAGTAAATGATATAGAGTAAGTAATGATCAAAACTATAGTACTCTACCTGTATCAGTTGGAGCCCTAGCAGGAAACAGAATTCATGCAGATGGTTTAAATAAGGAGTTTTTAATGAAGAGATAGCTACAGAAATATGGCCGCAGTTGATGCAACTGGAAACCAATGTCAGCCCTAGGTACCAAGGATAAACTGGAAATAGTGTTACCAGAGTCCACAGAAAGCTAAAGCCATGAGCAGAGACTGGATGCTGGAATGGAGTTGGAGTTTTCTTGGAGGGATATAGCCACTGTCAGAGAAGTATTGAAGCAGAGAAGGAAGTAGAAAGATACACCCCAACAACTCCTTCTCTGTGTACTTCAGTCTCCTGTTGGTGCCTCCTTTTGACTGACACCAACCTGTAGCCAGCATGTGAGAGTATACCACAGGGAGGCAGCCCTGTGATCACTGGGAGAGGCCAGGCACAGACAGATTCTCAGAAGGCTGGAGATTGTAGGAGAGGGACCGGATTCTAACTTCCCTATTGTTTCAGCCCTGCTTCCAGTTCTATTTGTGCCCTCATATTTGGGGAGCAACAGCCTAAGTAAGTGTCAAGCAGCAAGGCGGTAAGATGAGCAGTCTAATTGCTTTTTTACTAGAGACTCAGAAGTGTTTTTAGAACGGCTTTATCAATTGGGCAAAAGTTCAAATACTTCTAAGTGTAAGTGCTCATAACTCAGAAATGCTATTAAAAGCCTGTTGTTTGCTATGAATATACGGAAGTAAATGATTGTCCAATTCAAGCTGTTCAGGGACAATTTGCTTTCTTCCTGAGTTGACTTCTAAGGCTCTGGGACTGTTAAATAAATACCAGTAAGGCAGTGAGAGCTTAGTTGTTGCACCAACAAGGAGGAAGCACCTTTTAGAATTGGCTTAAATACCTGAAGGTAGTTCAGAGTGATAAATACTAGCATTATTTCATAATTTTCAGTCACAAACAGAAGATTGCTTTTATTGTCTTAGTTATTTTAGGATCCCTTCCTATAGTGTCTCCAGAATTTCTGAAGCAAACACCAAGGCAGAATTCATTGCCTGGTAGCATCAGTAAGACAATGGTTGACATTCACGATGACAGAAGGATCCCAATTGTCTTCTTAGTCTTGAGTCTTACGGCTTTTCTATTAGTGTCCTAGCTATAAGGCAAAGCAAGCAAGCCATTTTACACAAAAATGTCACATGTTTAACTCACTCTGCATTTTTGCTCATGCAGTTATTTTGCTGCAACCACTTTTTATTATTCTGTCTGCTTGTTCAAATAGTTAAAATTTCATCTCAAAGACTTGTTTTTCTATGAATTCTTCCTTGTTTCTTCCAGTGTGAAGCTTGAATACCCAAAGCACAATGTGTTATGTTTAAGCCACTTTTATCTCACCTTATAGTTAAAAATAGCTAAACGTCTTATATCTTTGATTTGTATCACATTTTACCATTTTCTGCAGTGATTTGTAGAGAAATAGTTGTATTAGCCTTGAATATGGAATATCTGAACAGCAGCATGAATTTCTGTTTAAATCACTTACTTAGAGCCCCTTTCTCTCTCAAGTCTCATCTGCAAAGTAATTACCTAGCTTACTTCAGAGCATTAAGGTGAGATTCAAATAAATAAATGTTGGTGAAAATCTGCAAGTGGAAGAGCAGACTATAAATATTAGTTCAATTACTTACTATTATTTTTAGTATCTTTTACATAGTAGGAAGTCAAAAAGTTTATACTAAACTGAACAAAATTGGAAGTTCACAGAAAACTATACTGGAATTACAAATCCTTAATTATTCTGAGAACATAAAGTGGGAGAAAAGGGGACATAATATCTCAATAATTTCTTCATGAATACAAAGCCAAGACAAAACACATATGCATGTATATGCAGGCACAAATATATGTGAAGCTTGTTTCAAGGTTTTAATTTTTTTTAATCTTAAGATAAATAAGAAATACCAAAGTGTATCAACAGAAGAGTAAGGCAAAAGAGGTGAGGCAGCAAGCTCATGATAAAATCAGGAATAGAAAGTGATATAGGGGCACCTGGGTGGTTCAGTGGATTAAGCCTCTGCCTTCGGCTCGGGTCATGGTCCCAGAGTCCTAGGATCAAGTCCCACAGATCCAGCCCCGCGTCGGGCTCCCTCCTCAATGGGGAGCCTGCTTCCCTTCCCCTCTCTCTGCCTACCTATGATCTCTGTCTGTCAAATAAATAAATTTAAAAATCTTAAAAAAAAAAAAAAGAAAGTGAGATAAAATCATCATTCCAGTTAGTGTACTGCAAGCATGCCCCATAGCCTCATCATTTTGGAATTAGGCCAGGAGATTAGTTCTAAACATTCTAGAATCTGAAACAAAATTTTATTTTAGGTGTAGGACCCCCCCCAAATATTATGAGAATCAAACTTAAGGGGGAAAATGAATTGGTTAAATAAGAGAAGCACAACTATCTCTAGAGTCCAAAGAAAGAACCATCCTTTAGTTTCTTTAAGAAAATGACATCTGTTAGTGTGGAGAACAAGAGCATTCTTTGAGTAAATGTGCAATGCTGTTGGATATTTCTCTCCATCATAGTGGGAGCATCATTTCAAAGTGTAGCTCTGTGAGCCTACACCACAGGGATCATTGTCACTGAGATGAGGGATTTTCTCAGGGTGACAATAAAAAAACATAATTTAATATCCCCAAGAAAAAAAGACTGTATTTTTCAGGGAATCCTCCATAAATTTTCTTGCTTTAAACATAGCTTTTGATCACTCCTGTCAACAGGTTAATGTGATGGCAAGTACCCTTTTACTGAACTAAGGCCATTTGATTTAACAGTCAGTCAAGCAGGGGCTACAGTTGATAGGTTCTGACAGTTGTGTAAGTTAGAGGCTACATATCTCTTAAAATCAAGTTGGAAAGTTGATCTCAATACAGGTTAAGAAGGAATTCTGTAACTATCTGGAAAAATGAACCTCCAACTGTTAATAGGATTACCTGTATGGTTTTTGAGGTGGAAGGAGGTATAGGATATTTTCTTTCTTATTTACATAGTTCATACTAATTATTTTTTACAGTTTAATTCATTGTTATTTTAAAAAGTATTTTAGAATCCCATAGCAAGGCTAAACTAAGAATAAAGTAGTAAGAAATTATGGGTTCTTTACCCAACCAACTTGGTGTCTGATTGAGGAATTCATGTTCTCAGCCATAAATCAGTGGTTCCCAAACTATTGATTACAACTCACTAGTACACTGCCACAAAATAGGTATTAAGTGATAAACATATTTTGGAAATGCAACCTACATAGCTTCCTCCTGGTATTTCACAATACACCTGACTATACTAAACATTTGAATTCTTGTATTAAGGAACCATTTTGGACTTTTACCCACAATAGCTGGAAGTAGGCAGGGCAGGGTGCCTCTTCTAAGGCACACCTAAAAATATAAATAGGTAAAGATGATGTTTGCTTATCAGAAGACTTGATGGGCCTAATGAATATTTAGTGAGCTGGGGATAGGCATAATAAATATGCTACAATATATAAGACAATTTTTATAAAACCAAGACGTCAATGTGTTTAAAATACTAAATTTACCTCATTTACAAATACAATTTTTAACAAGCTGATTTGACATAAAACAGTGTTTTGTAGCATTCTGATCACATAATGTAGAATGGTGATTCTTCTGGAATTTATATTTTATTCTAAAGCCCTTGGATTCCAACATATTTATCTCCTTTTTTGATATTCTACATGATTGTCTTAAAGATGTCTCAAAAGTTAATGTGTCTAAAATACATATGACATATTTCCACTCCCCACCATTTCCACTTCCCTAAATCAGAATATTTTTCATCGCGGTAATGGAATTACAAGTCATTTGTTTGTTCAAAACAAAAACAGTAAGGCTAAATTTTTGTTAAACCTGTAACCTCTTTAGTCCATTCCACCTGCAAAATATATTTGGATTCTTTATTTCAAAAGCTATGAAAGATAAAAACCTGAAGTGAGGGTATAATGTAAAACATAAAACCAGATATATTAAAAATAATTACATGATTTCTTTAAAGGAGAAGAAAAAAATTAGGAGTGAGAAATTAGTTAGAAAAATAGAGCTCCCAATTTAAAGAAATGGAGAATGAACTAGAGATGGAAGATAAAGAGTTGGCTGTACTACAAGAACAGCCATCCAAGTTGCTGTTTTCTCGCAACCTCTTTCCAATCTCTTCTCCAGCCCCTAACCCATGGGCATACATGTGCTCACACACACATGCACATGTGCACAAACGCTCTATTGCTCAGAACCAGGCTACTGGCCTCTTCTGTGATCTACAGGTTTGGGATCATCTGGTGAACAGGAGTCATTAAAGAATTTTGCTGTCCTGCTTAGAAATTTCAAATGTAGCTAGGGGAACTAAATTTTGGGAACTAGAAGTAAAAGCCATCTATCTATCTGCTGAAAGTTTTTATTTTATTTTTAATTGTGTTCTAATTTCACCATTGTTTTAACACCTTTAACACTTTACCTTTCTATTTTTTTATTTTCTTCTTCCAGTCTGCTTTCCAATTTCCTCCTTTTTTAAAAAAATATATTTCAATGCTTCTGTGATTCTTTGCTGTATTTCCTATGAAAATGAAGTGAAAGCAAACTCATGGAGGAAAAATTTGTGTACATAATTTAAAATGTGTGTATTCATATACTTTAATCCTTTCCTTTGTTTTTGAAAATGTATTTAATAGAAATAAAAGTTACCATTTTTCCCAACTTCATTGAGATATAACTGACATAACATTGTTTAAGTTTAAGATATACAATGTGTTGATTTGATACATTTGTATATTGCAAACTGATAACCACCATAGAATTAGCTAACACCTCCATTGCAAGGAAGTGAGAATCATAAAGATCTATTCTCCTAGAAACTTTCAAGTATATAATACAGTATTATTAGTTATAATCACTCCACTGTACATTAGATCCCCCAAACTGTTAAACTTATAACTGGAGGATTATACCCTTTGACTAATATCTCCCAATAATCCCCATCCCCAGCCCATGGTAACTACCATTTACTTTATTTCTCTATTTGTACTATTTATATTATATATATAGTATATATATAGTATTTGATAAAAGCCATTTTAATAAATAACTGAATATTTTTAAAGAGGAAGTTTAGAATGTTATTTTTACAAAGAATCATATTTTATAAAATATGTATACATATATGGTAGCCATATCTCTGATGAGTATAAATTTTTCTCTTAAGTTACTTTTATACATATTTACAATGAACATATATTACTTTTGTAATTAGAAAAATAAATGAATATATTTCATATGCTTTGGTTTATTTGCTACCTGTCAACTAATTCAGAGAGATGACATCAGTTGAAAGGCACTCCATTCATAAGAAGTATTCCAGGCTAAGAGGGGCAGTTGCAAGTGTAGACACAAGGAGAATTCATTTCCTCCATGTGCATGAGCAGTACAGATTGTCCTTGTTAAATCTCTGAAGTTTATTACTGGTGTAATAAATTTCCATTACGTTTGATTTACACTAAAGAAGTATATAGTAAAGAAATGAAACATTGCTCATTTGAATCTCTATAAATGAAAGATGACCTATTGTTTCCTGAGGTACTTGTAAAGAATATATAATGAAAGGAGCCTGTTTTAAGTGAGAGGTTCAAAACAGTAGCTAATGTTCCTTAGCCAAGACTACAAATATTCAACTAGCAGAAGGTAAAAAAACAAAACAAAACAAAACAAAACCTCAACTAAATAGAGAAAAAATCTTTTTTTTTTTTTTTAGAGATTTTATTTATTTATTTGAGAGAGAGATAGACCATGGGAGGAGAGAGGTCAGTGAGAGAAGCAGACTCCCTGCCAAGCACAGAGCTGGATGTAGGACTCAGTCCCGGGACTCCAGGATCATGACCTGAGCCAAAAGCAGTTGTTTAACCAATTGAGCCGCCCAGGTGCCCCTAGAGTAAAAATCTTTAAAATGTACCTTTGATTCCAGAGGTAGTTGAAATAACTCATTATTTTCATTAAGGGTGATACATAAAGACCAAAATATTATAAACAACAATTAATTGTGTTTGAATAAAGATGAGCATATATTCTTTACTTGATTTTCCAATACTGTTGGATTAGCAAACATAAGACAAAATTATCCTTACATATTTTTCCTGATTTTATTCTAAGTTCATTGTATAGATTGTATCTGATATCTCTGTGCTGAAATAACAGTATGAAATGAAAATGAGGTATCATAGTAGTAATGCTTCATTAAGGGAATGCAAGGAAAGATGGGATTTACATATGTATTTCTGTGGTCAGGAAGAGGGTAGTGAAACCCAAACTGGTGCTGGTCAGAATCAACTTGAAATGTTAGGTCAATCAGTGAATTCTAAGCCGTCTAATTTTAAAAACACCCTTAGATTTAAAAAATGCTAATTTCTTAGTTCCACATCAGATTCCTTTTCATATCCTTTAAGGACAAAATGGGATCCACTTTTATGCAAATTTATACTAGTATATTTTCTTCACGGTGTGTTCTGGCCATTTCTCCAGTATCAGGACATCGTCTACCTTGTCCTTTCTAATAGCTGTGCAATAGCCCTTTGTATAGAAATAATAAAATTATGTTTCACTGTTCCCTTATTCTTGGGAATTTAGGCTATTTACATTTGGTTATTGTTTCTTTTTAAAATGGTTCAGAGGCTCCTGGCCGGCTCAGTCAAAAGAGCATGTGACTCTTGATCTTGGACTCTTGAGTTTGAGCCCCTATGTTGGGTATAAGATTACTAAAATAAAAAAATAAATAAAACTTCAAAATGGTATAAAAATATGTATTTGTTGTACATACATATGAATATATATCTATACATGTATATAGAATTATACACATATGTAATGTTTGTATATACACTTGAGTAATTGTATCTGTACAGAAAATTCTTAAACAATTATAAATGTGTATATGTATATATAATATGCATATATGTAATTTATGTCTATGCATACATTTACACATGTGCATTTGAGCAATTATCTCCAAAAGGACAGTTATTAAGGTAGAAGTACTGTGTTGAAGATTATGCATACTTTAAATTTTATAAACTATGTAGTTGTATTACTTTGTTTTCTATGCTTGTTGTCATGCATACAAAGAACTATTTCACTCCAAGATTAAGCAAAACAAAACATTCCAGTTTTCATGGCTTCAGCTTTTATGTTTGATTCTTTGATGCAGGTTGAATATATTGTGGAGAAAGGAATGACAAAGTAATACAAATTTACAGTGAGAAAATCAAGGCTTAAAGAATTAAGTATTACTCGCTCATGATCACGGGTCTGTGGTTATTTTAGGATGATAGTAGACATAAAGACCATGTGTGAGAGTATCTTTTCATTTAAAGGATTTTTTTTAAAAAGACTTTATTTATTTATTTGAGAGAGCAAGAGAGTCAGAGAAAGAGAGAGAGCACACGAAGGGGGAGGGTCAGAGGGAGAAGCAGACTCCTTGTAGAGCAGGGAGCCTGATGCAGGACTCGATTCTGGCACTCCAGGATCATGACCTGAGGCGAAGGCAGTCATCCAGGCACCCTATGTGTGAGAATATCTTCAGGAAAAAAAAAAAAATTAAAAATAGTATCTTTAAGAGGTGCCTGGATGGTTCAGCCGGTTAAGCATCTGCCTTTGGCTCAGGTCAGGATCCCAGGGTCCTGGAATTGAGTCCCACATCAGGCTCTCTGCTTAGTGGGGTGCCTGCTTCTGCTGCTCCCTTGCTTGTTCTCTCTCTTTCTCTCACTCTCTCTGTCAAATAAATAAATACAATCTTAAAAAAAAACCAGTAGCCTTAATATTTCCTACATCGGAGATATATCAGTTGGTCATTTATTTTAGTCCTTTAATCAAAGGAAGGTTTGTCTTTTTGTAATTAATAATTTTGAAACATAGTTAATACACTAGTACTCAATAATGTTCAATGAAGAGCCAAATGAACTGATGATTTGACACAACATAAAAAGCTGGTATCCCGCACTATCCACTGTACACTGAGTGCAAATTATGGGGAAGGCTATAACCCTAAATCATATCTAAAATATTAAAATTTAGAAACCAGAGAAGGAAAAGGCATCCTAAGGAGCTACAAGGATAGTAATGTTTGAAACAGAAGAAGTGTGATACAATCTGATTGGGTTCATTGGTAGGGCATTTAGAGGGCAAGACCTGATAGCTTAGTCAAATAGAATGAAAAAGCCCAGTCTTTTCAATAGGAGGCAAAACACATGTTCAGAACAAACTCATGTATCATGTTGGAAGAAACAGAATTCATAGAAGGATAGGACCTTAGGAACCCAAGATGGAGCTAGCTTCCAGAGAGCTTTTCATTGCTTCTTTTGTGTTTTCTTTTGGGGAGATCCTAAAGATCCCTGAATAGGGGAGAGACATACTTAAAAAATACTATTTGAAGGAATCCCATTGGGTAGCAGAGTATCAAAAGGACAAGGGATGAGGAGAGGGATCAGGAAAGCAACGGAATTTGTTATAGAATTTTACTTTCCATGATGTAATTAATCCATGCTGTGGGTCTGAAGTGCCCCTCTCTGCCTTAGAAGATTCTCATGCTTGTTATTTGAATTTCATGTAACGAGTCGTTTATCCTCTGTGTCCCACATATTAAAAATTCTCATTAGGAACAACACAGTAGTCTTAGAAATGATAAATTATGTGAGAAGTTCTTGTTCTATATTCCTCTCTATTACATTTTTTGACTAGCATCGCTTTGTGAGTTGTACTGGAGAAAGAAATCCTGAAAAACGTTTTCCTCATTTTTGATACTTAGTGCTAAATCTGGAAAGACATGCATCCCTTGGAGATAATTAGAAGGAAAGAATTCTCATGACTTTGTGCAACAGATCCCCAGATACGGACAATGCCATCACTTGCAGTACTTGAGTTTGACATGACAGCTACCAGGTGTTACAGGCTTGTTTTTAAAGTAAAAGAAAGAAAACAGGAGTAAGCACCTTCACAAAAGAAGCAGAACAGATTCTGCCAACATAAAATGCCTGGCATGTATTTCAACAAAAAAAATTCCAGCTGTTTTAACCAAGGACCAGACAACTTGTTTCTGTACACATGGATTATAATGTTCCCAGACCTTTAGTTCTCAAAAATCACTCACAGCACCTCAGGTATTTGAGAAGCAGTGTGGATTCTTGCCAGTCTTGTGAGGAGGAACAGATACTGTTGGATTGAAATTTTCACATGTAAGGTCAATTTCTTAGTTCTTTCTTTATGAGATAAAATGATTCTGAAACTATCATTGAGCTTCCTTCTCATGTGTTAATTGACCTTTTTCATTCAGTTATAAAAAATAAACTGGAAGAAAGAAAAAGATAGTACCTTAATTTTTATGGTAACTTTTGTTTACTTAAGCAAACTTGCTTATTTGTAAAGGTGAAAACAGGGTCTCCTTATTTGGTTTATCAGTGTGTATGCTTTGTGCATGCATTAATGAAGGTAGAAAAATAACCTCAGTCTTTCACTAATACTCAGTATATCATCTTTCATCTAAAATCTGTCCCTTTTTCTGTTTTTAGTAAATGTTACCATTACCCCGTCAATTATTTTTGCAAGAAAGTTGCATAAAAGGGAAAACTTAGTCACCTGAAAGAGAACAAAGACAATTGTACCATCAGATTTCTCATGAGAAAGCTAAGTTCTAGAAGACAATGGACCGGATATTTAAGGCTCTGGGGGAATAATAAAATTAAACGAGAATTCTACACCCAGATGAACTATCAGTGTGAGAGTAAAATAAAGTTACTTTTAAACATACAAAGGCCCAGGACATGCAAAATAACTTCAGTTAGGAAATTAGTAGTAAAATGAAAGGTGGAACCAAGAAATAGAAGGGTATGTGGTCTAGGAAACAGTGAAACTACTATTGACATAGTAGTCACAGTAGTGACTATAGAGAAGGAAATAGAATCCCAGCAAATTTTTGGCTTCAAGTAAACAGAATTTTCATGATCATATTTTCCTCTTTTATAATTAATGTATAGACAAACGAATTAGGACTTGACCATGGTTTATCTGGGCCTAGATGTCTGATCCTGGGGTCTCTGACCTTCCCTTCATCCCATCTTCCTCTTACACACTTTCTGTAGCCCAATACACATCGGTCTCTTACACACAAGTTCTTCTCTACCTTGGGGCTTCTTTTTTTTTTTTTTTTTAAGTTTCTTTTCAGCGTAACAGTATTCATTGTTTTTGCACCACACCCAGTGCTCCATGCAATACTTGCCCTCCTTAATACCCACCACCTGCCTCCCCCAACTTCCCACCCCCCGCCCCTTCAAAACCCTCAGGTTGTTTTTCAGAGTCCATAGTCTCTCATGGTTCACCTCCCCTTCCAGTTTCCCTCAACTCCCTTCTCCTCTCCATCTCCCCTTGTCCTCCATGTTATTTCTTATGCTCCACAAATAAGTGAGACTATATGGATAATTGACTCTTTCTACTTGACTTATTTCACTCAGCGTCATCTCTTCCAGTCCTGTCCATGTTGCTACAAAAGTTGGGTATTCATCCTTACTGATGGAGGCATAATACTCCATAGTGTATATGGACCACATCTTCCTTATCCAGTCGTCCGTTGAAGGGCATCTTGGTTCTTTCCACAGTTTGGTGACCGTGGCCATTGCTGCTATAAACATTTCTGTCAGGCTAGAATTACCATTCCTCTTCTCCCTACCTACTTCTAATTGCTTTCAGATTTCTAGGATAAACCTGCCCTGATTCCCTTCAGCAACTTAGATCCAGCTGTGCCTTTTCTTCTTAAGCACCTGACATGTAAGTGTTCAAAAAGTCTTTGTTCATTGTATGAATAAGTGCTATTTTTCTTGCATAGATTTCTCCACTTGAAATACTATTTTCCATCTTTTCATTAAAGACTATCTTTTATGTATTTGCTGAGGTGACATGTCTGTTCTGTAATCTTCAGTGTCTTGCACAGAAAAGAACTTATTAGCTCTACTTTTGATTTGTAGCATGTGCTACTTTGTTTTATTATTTTTTTTTTTGGACATATGTAAGTTGTGAATAGGGGAGACAGAGAACTGGTTCAGTAAAATCCCTGATTTCAAGTTTAAGAAAAGAAAACGTAGTTGCTAAAGTAGTTCTTATTATTAATAGTTCTTATTTTGAGAATATTCTTTAAATTAAGTTTACCTAATTTATAAAATAAGTAAAAATTGCCTTTTGTTTGATATAACCCAGAGTGTTTAGAAAAGAACTGACAAGCTTTTGCAGATATCATACTTCTTAACATTTGTATTTTTTTTTGTTGTTTTTTTGTTTTGTTTTCAAAATAGGGACATTGCTTGCATATGCGATTTTTAAAAATCTCTTAAAAATACAAAATCTAGTTCTGGGATGACTGGGTGGCTTAGTTGGTTAAGCCATTGCCTTGGGCTCAGGTCATGATCCCAGGGTCTTGCGATCAAGTCCCACGTCATGCTCCTTGCTCAGCAGGGAGCCTGCTGCTCTCTCTCTGCCTCTGCCTGCTACTCTGCCTGCTTGTGCTCTCTTTTTCTAACAAGTAAATAAATAAAATCTTAAAAAAATACAAAATCTGAGGGGGAGGAGTCAAGATGGCAGAGAAGTAGCAGGCTGAGACTACTTCAGCTAGCAGGAGATCAGCTAGATAGCTTACCTAAAGATTGCAAACACCTGCAAATCCATCGGCAGATCGAAGAGAAGAACAGCAATTCTGGAAACAGAAAAACAACCACTTTCTGAAAGGTAGGACTGGCAGAGAAGTGAATCCAAAGTGACGGGAAGATAGACCCCGGGGGGAGGGGCCGGCTCCCGGCAAGCGGCGGAGCAACGGAGCACAAAATCAGGACTTTTAAAAGTCTGTTCCGCTGAGGGACATCGCTCCAGAAGCTAAACTGGGGTGAAGCCCATGCGGGGTCAGTGTGGCCTCAGATCCCGCAGGGTCACAGAAGGATCGGGGGTGTCTGAGTGTCACAGAGCTTGCGGGTATTAAAACGGGAAAGCCGGCTACAGAGACAGAGCTACAGAGACAGAGCTGACAGTAAGCTCGAGGCTCGGGGCTACCTTGATCCGGCCGCAGGCTCGGTGAGCTCGGAGCGGGGCCGGAGGTTAGGTAGATGGGAGTAACTGGGCGCTGTTTTCTGAGAGCGCACTGAGGAGTGGGGCCCCAGGCTCTCGGCTTCTCCGGGCCGGAGACCAGGAAGCTGCCATTTGTATTCCCGTCCTCCGGAACTCTACGGAAAGCGCTCAGGGAACAAAAGCTCCTGAAAGCAAACCCTAGCGGATTACTCAGCCCGGCCCCTGGTAAGAGCGGTGCAATTCTGCCTGGGGCAAAGACACTTGAGAATCACTACACCAGGCCCCTCCCCCAGAAGATCAACAAGAAATCCAGCCAAGACCAAGTTTACCTACCAAGGAGTTTCAATACCAAGGAGAGCAGCAGAATTCCAGAGGAGAAAGCAAGCACAGAACCCATGGCTTTCTCCCTGTGATTTTTTTAGTCTTGCAGTTAATTTAAATTTTTTTCTTTTTCATTTTTTTTCTCTTCTTCTGCTAAAATTTTTTTTAACTTTTACCCTTTTTTAATGTTTTTTAACTAGTTTATCTAATATATATTTTTTCTTTTTTATACTTTTCTTTATTCGTTTTCTTTTTTAAAATTCTTTTCTTGTTTTTTTCTTTTTTTTCTTTCTTTCTTTTTGAACCTCTTTTTATCCCCTTTCTCCCCATTCACGATTTGGTATCTCTTCTGATTTGGTTAAAGCATATTTTCCTGGGGTTGTTGCCACCCTTTTAGTATTTTACTTGCTCCTTTATATACTCTTATCTGGACAAAATGACAAGGTGGAAAAATTCACCACAAAAAAAAGAACAAGAGGCAGTACCGAAGGCTAGGGACCTAATCAATACAGACATTGGTAATATGTCAGATCTCGAGTTCCGAATGACAATTCTCAAGGTTCTAGCCAGGCTCGAAAAAGGCATGGAAGATATTAGAGAAACCCTCTCGGGAGATATAAAAGCCCTATCTGGAGAAATAAAAGAATTAAAATCTAACTAAGTTGAAATCAGAAAAGCTATTAATGAGGTGCAATAATAAATGGAGGCTCTCACTGCTAGGATAAATGAGGCAGAAGAAAGAATTAGTGATATAAAAGACCAAATGACAGAGAATAAAGAAGCTGAGCAAAAGAGGGACAAACAGCTACTGGACCACGAGGGGAGAATTCAAGAGATAAGTGACCCCATAAGACGAAACAACATTAGAATATTTGGGATTCCAGAAGAAGAAGAAAGAGAGAGGGGAGCAGAAGGTATACTGGAGAGAATTATTGGAGAGAATTTCCCCAATATGGCAAAGGGAATGAGTATCAAAATTCAGGAGGTTCAGAGAACGCCCCTCCAAAATCAATAAGAATAGGCCCACACCCCATCACCTGATAGTAAAATTTACAAGCCTTAGTGACAAAGAGAAAATCCTGAAAGCAGCCCGGGAAAAGAAGTCTGTAACATACAATGGTAAAAATATTAGATTGGCAGCTGACTTATCCACAGAGACCTGGCAGGCCAGAAGGATCTGGCATGATATTTTCAGAGCACTAAACGAGAAAAACATGCAGCCAAGAATACCATATCCAGCTAGGTTATCATTGAAAATAGATTGAGAGATTAAAAGCTTCCAGGACAAACAAAAACTGAAAGAATTTGCAAACACCAAACCAGCTCTACAGGAAATATTGAAAGGGGTCCTCTAAGCAAAGAGAGAGCCTACAAGTGGTAGATCAGTAAGGAACAGAGACAATAAACAGTAACAGTACCTTACAGGCAATACAATGGCACTAAATTCATATCTCTCAATAGTTACCCTGAGTGTTAATGGGCTAAATGCCCCAATCAAAAGACACAGGGTATCAGAATGGATAATAAAACAAAACTGATCTATATGTTGCCTCTAAGAAACTCATTTTAAGCCCGAAGACACCTCCAGATTTAAAGTGAGGGGGTGGAAAAGAATTTACCATGCTAATGGACATCAGAAAAAAGCAGGAGTGGCAATCCTTATATCAGATCAATTAGATTTTAAGCCAAAGACTATAATAAGAGATCAGGAAGGACACTATATCATACTCAAAGGGTCTGTCCAACAAGAAGATCTAACAATTTTAAACATGTATGCCCACAACGTGGGAGCAGCCAACTATATAAACCAATTAATAACAAAATCAAAGAAACACATCAACAATAATACAATAATAGTTGGGGACTTTAACACTCCCCTAACTGAAATGGACAAATCATCCAAGCAAAAGATCAACAAGGAAATAAAGGCCTTAAACGACACACTGGACCAGATGGACATCACAGATATATTCAGAACATTTCATCCCACAGCAACAGAATACACATTCTTCTCTAGTGCACATGGAACATTCTCCAGAATAGATCACATCCTCGGTCCTAAATCAGGACTCAACCAGTATCAAAAGACTGGGGTCATTCCCTGCGTATTTTCAGACCACAATGCTCTGAAGCTAGAACTCAACCACAAGAGGAAGTTTGGAAAGAACCCAAATACATGGAGACTAAACAGCATCCTTCTAAAGACATAATGGGTCAACCAGGAAATTAAAGAAGAATTGAAAAAAATCATGGAAACAAATGATAATGAAAATACAACGGTTCAAAATCTGTGGGACACAACAAAAGCAGCTCTGAGAGGAAAATATATAGCGGTACAAGAAACAAGAAAGGTCTTAGGTACACAACCTAACCCTACACCTAAAGGAGCTGGAGAAAGAACAAGAAAGAAACCCTAAGCCCAGCAGGAGAAGAGAAATCATAAAGATCAGAGCAGAAATCAATGAAATAGAAACCAAAAAACAATAGAGCAAATCAACAAAACTAGGAGCTGGCTCTTTGAAAGAATTAATAAAATTGATAAACCCCTGGCCAGACTTATCAAAAAGAAAAGAGAAAGGACCCAAATAAATAAAATCATGAATGAAAGAGGAGAGATCACCACTAACACCAAAGAAATACAAACTATTATAAGAACATACTATGAGCAACTCTATGCCAACAAATGTGACAATCTGGAAGAAATGGATGCATTCTTAGAAAGATATAAACTACCACAACTGAACCAGGAAGAAATAGAAAGCCTAAACAGACCCATAACCAGTAAGGAGATTGAAACAGTCATTAAAAATCTCCAAACAAACAAAAGCCCAGGGCCAGATGGCTTCCCGGGGGAATTCTACCAAATATTTAAAGAAGAACTAATTCCTATTCTCCTGAAACTGTTCCAAAAAATAGAAAGGGAAGGAAAACTTCCAAACTCATTTTATGAGGCCAGCATCACCTTGATCCCAAAACCAGACAAGGATCCCATCAAAAAAGAGAGCTATAGACCAATATCCTTGATGAACACAGATGCGAAAATTCTCACCAACATACTAGCCAATAGGATTCAACAGTACATTAAAAGGATTATTCACCATGACCAAGTGGGATTTATTCCAGGGCTGCAAGGTTGGTTCAACATCTGCAAATCAGTCAATGTGATACAACACATCAATAAAAGAAAGAACAAGAACCATATGATACTCTCAATAGATGCTGAAAAAGCATTGGACAAAGTGCAGCATCCCTTCCTGATCAAAACTCTTCAAAGTGTAGGGATAGAGGGTGCATATCTCAATATCATCAAAGCCATCTATGAAAAACCCACCGCAAATATCATTCTCAATGGAGAAGAACTGAAAGCTTTTCCACTAAGGTCAGGAACACAGCAGGGATGTCCATTATCACCACTGCTATTCAACATAGTACTAGAAGTCCTAGCCTCAGCAATCAGACAACAAAAGGAAATTAAAGGCATCCAAATCGGCAAAGAAGAAGTCAAATTATCACTCTTCGCAGATGATATGATACTATATGTGGAAAACCCTAAAGACTCCACTCCAAAACTGCTAGAACTTGTACAGGAATTCAGTAAAGTGTCAGGATATAAAATCAATGCACAGAAATCAGTTGCATTTCTCAACACCAACAACAAGACAGAAGAAAGAGAAATTAAGGAGTCAATCCCATTTACAATTGCACCACAAACTATAAGATACCTAGGAATAAACCTAACCAAAGAGGCACAGAATCTATATTCAGAAGACTATAAAGTACTCATGAAAGAAATTGAGGAAGACACAAAGAAATGGAAAAATGTTCCATGCTCCTTGATTGGAAGAATAAATATTGTGAAAATGTCTATGCTACCTAAAGCAATCAACACATTTAATGCAATTCCTATCAAAGTACCATCCATCTTTTTCAAAGAAATGGAACAAATAATTCTAAAATTTATATGGAACCAGAAAAGACCTCGAATAGCCAAAGGAATATTGAAAAAGAAAGCCAAAGTTGGTGGCATCACAATTCCAGACTTTAAGCTCTATTACAAAGCTGTCATCATCAAGACAGCATGGTACTGGCACAAAAACAGACACATAGATCAATGGAACAGAATAGAGAGCCCAGAAATAGACCCTCAACTCTATGGTCAACTAATCTTCGACAAAGCAGGAAAGAATGTCCAGTGGAAAAAGGACAGCCTCTTCAATAAATGGTGTTGGGAAAATTGGACAGCCACATGCAGAAAAATGAAATTGGATCATTTCCTTACACTACACACAAAAATAGACTCAAAATGGATGAAGGACCTCAATGTGAGAAAGGAATCCATCAAAATCCTTGAGGAGAACACAGGCAGCAACATCTTCGACCTCAGCCACAGCAACATCTTCCTAGGAGCATCGCCAAAGGCAAGGGAAACAAGGGCAAAAATGAACTATTGGGATTTTATCAAGATCAAAAGCTTTTGCACAGCAAAGGAAACAGTTAACAAAATCAAAAGACAAGTGACAGAATGGGAGAAGATATTTGCAAACAACATATCAGATAAAGGACTAGTGTCCAAAATCTATAAAGAACTTAACAAACTCAACACCCAAAGAACAAATAATCCAATCAAGAAATGGGCAGAGGACATGAACAGACATTTCAGCAAAGAAGACATCCAGATGGCCAACAGACACATGGAAAAGTGCTCCATATCACTTGGCATCAGGGAAATACAAATCAAAACCACAATGAGATATCACCTCACACCAGTCAGAATGGCTAAAATCAACAAGTCGGGAAATGACAGATGCTGGCGAGGATTCGGAGAAAGGGTAACCCTCCTACACTGTTAGTGGGAATGCAAGCTGGTGCAACCACTCTGGAAAACAGCATGGAGGTTCCTCAAAATATTAAAAATAGAACTCCCCTGTGACCCAGCAATTGCACTACTGGGTATTTACCCTAAAGATACAAACATAGTGATCCAAAGGGGCACGTGCACCCGAATGTTTATAGCAGCAATGTCCACAATAGCCAAACTATGGAAAGAACCTAGATGTCCATCAACAGGTGAATGGATAAAGAAGATGTGGTATATATACACACGATGGAATACTATGCAGCCATCAAAAGAAATGAAATCCTTTTTGGTAAATTGGAAGGGGAGGTGAACCATGAGAGACTATGGACTCTGAAAAACAATCTGAGTGGTTTGAAGTGGCGGGGGGGTGGGAGGTTGGGGTACCAGGTGGTGGGTATTATAGAGGGCACGGCTTGCATGGAGCACTGGGTGTGGTGAAAAAGTAATGAATACTGTTTTTCTGAAAATAAATAAATTGGAAAAAAAAAAGAAATGAAATCTTGCCATTTGCGACAACATGGATGGAACTAGAGCGTATCATGCTTAGCAAAATAAGTCAAGCAGAGAAAGACAACTACCATATGATTTCCCTGATATGAGGAAGTGGTGATGCAACATGGGGGATTAAATGGGTAGGAGAAGAATAAATGAAACAAGATGGGACTGGGAGGGAGACAAACCATAAGTGACTCTTAATCTCACAAAACAAACTGAGGGTTGCTAGGGGGAGAGGGGTTGGGATAAGGAGGGTGGGGTTATGGACATTGGGGAGGGTATGTGCTTTGGTGAGTGCTGTGAAGTGTGTAAACCTGGTGATTCACAGACCTGTACCCCTGGGGATAAAAATATATGTTTATAAAAAATAAAAAATTTAAATATATACACACACACACACAAAATAATACAAAATCTACTTCATTGTTATTTATACAAAGGGTGAAATAAAAGTGTCATCATGATGGTGGTATTTGTTGCCCCTTGCTGTGGACTCCTCTATCGTCCCAAAATTATGGAGTTCTTTGATAGTTATCTTTCCTTTAAAAAAAATTATTTCCATTATACAATTAGATAAGAAAGTAACTTACAACGTTGGGGTGTAACAAAAACTGATATTTGTTGAGAGAGGACTAGCTTACTCTACTTGAATATATTTTTGTTTATTTTAAACTACTCTTGAATATTTTTATAGTAAAAAAGTTGCTTTTGTCACCCTTGAGTATTTCCTAATGGGTCATAACTTAAATATCTCTTAAATGTATAAAATTTAATGTTCAGTGTATGTCTGTTTTTGTATTTTTTTTATTAATATATAGTGTATTATTGGTTTTAGAGGTAGAGGTCAGTGATTTATCAGTCTTAAATAAGACCCAGTGCTCATTACATCACATGCCCTTCTTAATGTTCACCACCAAGTTACCCCATCTCTCTACCCCTCTTCTCTCCAGCAACCCTGTTTATTTTCTAAGATTAAGAGTCTCCTATGGTTTATCTCCCTCTCTCTGATTTCATCTTGTTTTCTTTTTTCCTCTCTTACCCTATGACCCTCTGTTTTGTTCCTTAAATTGCACATATCTGGAAGATCATATGATTATTATCTTTCTCTGATTGACTTATTTCACTCTGCATAATACCCTCTAATTCCATCCACATTGTTGCAAATGGCAAGATTTCTGGTTTTTTTTCTATTTTTATAAAATTATTACACATTCTACTACTTTATGATACTAAGCATTTTTTAGTAATTATTGGAAATTAAATTTTAAAAATTTGAGCTATAATTATTTAATCAAAATTGTCCTTTTTTCTACATTTCATTGATGTCTTTTGAAGGAGTCTTTTTTACTTATTTTTTTCTCAGATAATAAGATTCAAATCTAAAAATCATATTCTTAACGTCATACAAGAGTCTCATTTCTTTCACACTAATTCCAATATGTTTAAGCCAGATCATCTCCATTTTGTAACTATGGCACTGGAACATATACTTTCAAAGTTGTGCAGTACCAGGAGAAAGAGAGACATTATACTTTTAATGGTAAAATTGTGTATATCACTTCCATCCTGACACTGTTGACCAGAACTAAGTCACATGACCTCAATAAACTACAAGGGATGCTGGAAAATGTAGGGAAGCAAAAGCCTTAATAATCTTCTAGACCACTGAACAGTGAAGTGAGAGTTGCATGAAATGATTTTTTGCTTTTAGTTTATTAATTCCCTTTTGATATTAAACAAATATATACTTATATGTTCACCTCAAAATGATTTCTCCCTAGCAGCTATTTACTTAAATATAAATGTAAAGAGAAAAAAATACAAAACCCTGAAAAATAATATTCTAGTCCTCTAACCCAGAATAATTGGTCTCTGTAACTTGACTCAGTTTGCTCATAAAAACAATCATAAGCACAAATGTGTTAAATGTCCTATTTCTCTTACCACATAGTTCTGACTTCCCACCAGTTGGAGCCCATCTCTGACTGTACTCAATGTTGGCTTGACCCCACTCCTGCTCCTCCATAATTAGTGTGAACATTTAGATTTCTTTTATGTGAGGCTGAGTTTGGTTTACTACTGAGATTATGAGCAGAGGCTTCAGCTTTAGAGGGAAAACTGTCATCCAGTTTTAAACCCTCAGAGGCCATTTTTAGACATACAGTGGTGTCCAGTGAAAAAGGTAATTAGGCATGTATTGTGTAGGTAGCCCAAAATTTATGTAAGCCATACATGATTTTATTTTTTTAGAAGATAAGTCCAAATCAACATCAAATGTTCTCACTTCAGTTTATCTAAATCAAACTTTTAGCAAGCAATGTGTATGTGTTAATTTCTACTTAGGAACAGTAGCCCTAATGTTTGCTCTTTTGGGGTAAATTTATTATTTTAATAGCTCATATCTCAAAAAATTCCTTATAAAGAAAAGTTCATTGACCCCCTGACCAAAAAATCACTCATATAAAACTTTATTAATGGTATAATGGCAAATATTTGCTGTGTACTTATTAAAGAGAATTTATATTTCCATAATATATTAATTTCCTTTTAATTAATTAAGATAACTGCCAGAATGACTTTTCAGAAATGTGGATGGCAGTGATTAAACCATGTTATGTATATCAAATAGGCATTGTGTATAATTCCAATAATACTGTTCAAACTTCCCTCCCTCTATTTCTTTTCCTCAGGCATTTATTTTTTATTTCTTATTTAAAGATTTTATTTATTTATTGACAGAGAGAACACAAGTAGGAAGAGAGGCAGGCAGAGAATGAGAGGGGGAAGCAGGCTCCTTGCTGATCAGAGAACCCCATGCAATGCAGATCTCAATCCCAGGACCCTGAGATCATGACCTGAGCCAAAGGCTGAGGCTTAGCCCACTGAGCCACCCAGGGACCCCCTCCTCAGACATTAAAAAAAAGAAATTTGTCTTCTTTGCTTTTTGTTCCTCAATTTGCTATAACTTGCAGAAACAAAATTAAAAAGCTTTTAATTTAGGAAAATATATGGTATTCAGCTATCAAAAACTTTTTTGTTTATAAATGTATTTCAGAAAAGGTGACTTACATGTAATAATTGTAATTAAAACATAGGTTTGTATTATTTGGTGGAAGAAAGTCTATTTTCATAAATAGGCTATTGAGATAGAGGGATTACAATGAATTTCATGTGTACAATTGTACATAATAAGCTAATGTCCCTCAGAAGAGCATGATTATATGCTCTTTTTACTTTTATGATGGAGAAATGAATTTCAGAAATCCTAATCATGATTAAATCCTTTTGCACTTCCAAAATTTACTGGCAGTCCAAAACAGACTCATTTGTGAAATGAGCTTATATTGGGGGAGCAGCATTTCTTCATGGTAATTATGCTGTCCAAAAATCTCTAAAATGAGTTTCATGTACAGACTACACAATGGTTATAGGAAGATCAAATTATGAGATTCCTTATAACTCTCCATGAGTTCATCCTATGCTTAATGATCCATTACTGGCATAATAAAAGCTTAAACAAAAACTATTTATAATAAAACTCTAATAATATGCTAAATTCTGGGATATTTCAGTCTCTTAACATATTAAAGGATAATTTAAAAGGTTCACAATTGACCTTAGAGGCACAGAAGAGTAAAGACATGGACATTTTAATAGCTTTTCTTAGTGTTAGCTAGGAGCAACTGTCTCATTAATATTGATCCATTTAATAAACAAACTTTTAAATGAGACAGAAGGTCAAACCAATATATTTGTTCATCATAAGACATTAACCATCCAGGCTTCAGCCAAGAGAAAAACACCATGAATTCTAAAAACAATAATGGTAGTCACAGTAAATACATCTGGGAATAATACAACTAACTGGGTATATTTAGTGCACCAATTTGAGAACTTTATTTGTTATATCCCATGATTTTTTAATGAGTGATGATATAAAAAAATTACAGGGGTTAAATAACTTACCCAGTGTCACATAACAAATAAATGATGGAATCAAGAAATCAAGAAGTTAGTCTTGCCTGTCTGATGCCAGAGCCTGAGCTTAGTAAAAGCTAGAGGAGATAGAGGATATCAAACAAAAATGTTTTTCCATTTTTAAAGATATTATGATAACTTTCTTAGTAGTATTTTTCTTTTCTTAGCTATGTTAATTTTAATGCATTAAAGTCCAGATTAAACAAACAAAAAGTAGTCTTAGGACTGGGCAGGAGACATATAAATTGGCTAGACAACAATAACCAAATTACCGGGACGCCTGGGTGGCTCAGTTGGTTAAGCAGCTGCCTTCGGCTCAGGTCATGATCTCAGCGTTCTGGGATCAAGTCCCACATCGGGCTCCTTGCTCGGCAGGGAGCCTGCTTCTCCCTCTGCCTCTGCCTGCCTCTCTGTCTGCCTATGCTTGCTCTCTCTCCCTCTCTCTCTGACAAATAAATAAATAAAATCTTTAAAAAAAGAAAAAAAAAACAAATTACCTTATTCTTTATGGGCAAGGCAAATTTAACCACATCTCTACCCTAAAGACCTGCACTGAATGAGAAGTGTCCATTCTGGGTAGTTGAACAAGAAATATTAATTTCATTAAATTTTATGAAATATTTATCTTAAAGGTACAGAAAAAAGAAATACTATTTCAACTGTAATTTAAGAAGTATTTTCCAATTGAGGGCGCCTTGGTGGCTCAGTAAGTTAAGCATCTGACTCTTGGTTTCGGCTCAGGTCCTGATCTCAGGATCATGGGATTGAGCCCCACATTGGGCTCCATGCTCAGTGCAAAATCTGCTTGTCTACAGATTCTCCCCCTGCTCACTCTCTCTCTTCCTCTACAAAAAAAAAAAAAAAAAAAGTGTATACACGTACACACATATACATATATGTATATATTTTTTCAATTCTATATTCTATAATGTGATGATTTTTAATGGTTAGGATGCAGAATCAGTTAATAGAAGTATGTACATTGATCTAGACTTCTACTCATTCACTCTTTGATGATTCATAATATCTGTCCTCTATTCTAAAATCATGTTTTTAATTCCTGTCTTAACCTACTTCCTGGTCATGTTTTCAGAATCAAGTGGGATATTTTATACACACACATTTATATGTACTTGTATATACATTTATAAGTATATATATAAAGATACATGCACTAAACCATTTGATAACCTACTGTATCTTTGTATAAATTAACTTCATTTAAAGTAGTGGAAAGGAAGGTAGGTGGGGGCATGGAGTTACTGGGAGATGGACATAGGGAGAGCACATGACATGATGAGCACTGGGTGTTATTTTGCATCTAATGAATCATTGAACATTATACCAAAAAGTAATGATGTACTAGATATTGGCTAATTGAATAGTTAAAAAAATAGTTCTTACACTGAAGTAATTTTTACAGAGTGTAAAAAAATAGTTCTTACACTGAAGTAATACCTTTCACCAACACGGACCTATTGATTAGTAGTATAAGTTTGGTATTCATGCAAACTAAGATGACAAGTGTAGGAAGACATGCTTAACAAAGTTACTTTGTCAATCTAAATAGTTAACTCCATTTAGCAGAGCAGTACCTTCTTTGGAAAGAAGCCTAAAGAACTCTGGATTTGAAAGATAAAGCAGTAGAGACGATACCAAATACCAACATAACTTGTAATTTATCATCTGAGATTCTGTTTCTCTCTGAATTCCACTTGGTTTCACAGCACAGAGGATTGTTAGCAACTTTCTTTTCAAGATTCTAGGTCTCCTTTTGAAACAGCTATCTCCCTGAAAATAAATAAGCAATTTGAGGGGCGCTTGGGTGGCTCAGTGGGTTAAAGTCTCTGCCTCTGCTTGGTTCATGATCCCAGGGTGATGATCCCAGAGTCCTGGGATCTAATCCCACACTGGGCTCTCTGCTCAGCAGGAAGCCTGCTTCCTCCTCTTTCTATCTCTCTCTGCCTGCCTCTCTGCCTGCTTGTGACCTCCCTCTCTCTGTCAAATAAATAAAATCTTTAAAAAAATTTTAAAAAAAAGGAATTTTAAATACCCTCTGCACCATTACTATTCATTCCTTTTGTATGATAGCATTTTAGCATTTTCAGACAGAAGAAGCATCATGAGCTTTGTCTTGATTGATGATATTCTAGCTATCCCTTTTTTAGAATTTCATGCCAGACCAGGGTATTCCTTTTCAGGGTACATGTCAAATGTTAGACTTATAAAAAAACAGAATATATCAAGATTTAGAAGTGTTATTGCACACATTTCTATCTGTTTTGAGAATAGACGTGCTTGGAAAATATATTTGAAACATGGAAGACAGACAGCAGATTAATGTCCTTCAAATGCAAAGAACTCTTAACAAATGCCAAGAAGGAAAAAAAAAATGCCAAGAAGGAGACAAAGTAACCAATATAAATCATATCAAAGGCAAACCAAAGGAGATACATTTGAATGGAAAATAAATGAGAAAAAATGGTCAGAATGTAACTAATAATGGGTTAATACTTTATAACCCTTAAGCTTGCAAAAAAAAATTAAAAACATATAACAGCAATTATGCCTAGGATACAGAAAAAAATGAAAATATTGCTGGTGGAAAAGTGAATTTTCACAATCATTTTTCACTTTTATAGATGTATTAATTGACATAAAATTGTAAGATATTTAAAGTGTACATTAAGTTGATTTGATAAATGTGTATGTTATATACATCTAGTAATGTATATGTCTAGTTAACACATCACTTTATGAGAACACTTAAAATTTTGGTGATGACACTTTCATAATTTTTTAATTTGAGTGTAGTTGACATACAGTGTTACATTAGTTTCAGGCATATGACATAGTGATTCAACTTCTCTATATGTTATACTATGCTAAACGACTGTCACCATACATCACTATAATAAAATCCTTGACCATATTCCATATGCTGTATCTTGTACCCTCTTCACTCGTTTTTGCTCACCCCCCAACTTGTTTCCTCTAGCATCAGATTATTCTGTGGATTTATAGGTTGGATTCTGCTACTTGTTTATTACTTTGTTTTTAGATTCTACGTATGAGTGAAATTATATAGTATGTGTCTTTCTTTGCCTTACTTCCCTTAGAATAATACCATCTAGGCCCACCCATGCTGTCACAAATGGTAAGATCTCATCCTTTTTATTGGCCAAGTAATATTCCATAGTATCTATATACCACATCTTCTTTATTCATATGTCTGCCAATGAATGCTTGGGTTGCTTTTATATCTTGGCTATTGTAAATAATGCTACAATAAATATAGAGGTGCATGTATCTTTTTAAATTAGTGTTTTTGTTTTCTTTGTGTAAATACCTAGTAGTGGGATTATTGAATCTTACATTATTTCCATTTTTGTTTTTTGAGGAGATTCCCTATTGTTTTCCACAGTGGCTCTTCAATTTATATTTTTATCACTTTAGGACCATTTTTTTCCTCCACATCCTCATCAACACTTATTATTTCTTGTCTTTCAATTTTAGATAGGTATAAGGTAACATTTCATTGTGGTTTTGATATGCATCTCCTTGATGATTAGTGACTAATCATCTGATGACTTTCAAGTGAATATTTTGATTTGTGCATTGTATTATACATGTTGATTCATTCTGTGAAAATACTGAAAGATTAGTTTTTACGTATTTGAAACACAGTGAAACAATTTTTCATAGTAATAATATAGTGATTCTACCTTCTAATACTATAGTTGGATAATCACATTTAAAAATCTATCTCAGTAAGAGCATCAGTTCGTAAGATAAGACCTAAAATTCTATTTTCTTCATACTTCATCTGAAACTATAAAACCAATTATAAAAAGATATTTTCTGTGCACAAATATAAGATAATTATTTCATATGACCTTTTGATATAATTGTCATAGAAGACTGGTTTTAGTGTAAAACAAAATACTCTTGATATGCTTGCAATTCTGAGAGATCTGATTTTTAATAGAGCAGGAATATTATCTCTAATTTTAATAATTTATATGTTATTGTTATGAAATAGTTATCTTAAGAGATGAACATGACAGAATATACTAAAATAATATACTGTTTACCACTCTCCACCTATGTTATTGGATTATCTTTAAAGACTGGGTACTGTGGATTCCAAGACAGAAATTAAATACTGATAAAATTAGTGCTTTATTTATTCACATTTTCCATTGAAAAACCTTTATTTTGGTCATACTGAGTCTTTATATGTAAAAATACCTTGGGAAAGCTAAAACAAGGAGATATATAAACTAAAATCCAAAGAATAAAACTTTTTAAAAATTTATTTTAATACTCACAATTCATAATATACAATGTAAATTTAATACTGCAGTTAAGATTTCACACACAGTTCTGACCCTTGTTAATTATAAACGTTTTGGAACTTACCATAAGGCATGCTTTTTCATGTCCCCAAGTCAAATTTTAAAATGTGTGTATTCTATATGTGCTTAAAATTTTTGAATAAACATCCTCACTTAAATATTAGAATTTCATTCATAATATGTACTTCTCTATTTCCAAAAAGTGATTAAAATAGAATAAGCATGTTTTTTAGTGATATATGTTAATCTTGTTAGAAATCTAGAAAGTGTAGCAAACATCATAAACACACTAATCCTCGGTGTCCAGAATAAACATGCTAGCTATTCAAAAGAAATAAATGTTTTCAGGTGATTTAACTTTAAATTGTGTAAAAATATGGATGATAAAGATAAAAGCAATGAATAAATGCAGGCACACATTTGTCATTCTCCTGACAATGCACCGGTTTCTCAAAGTCATTGACAGTCTTTCACCACCAAGTGAACAACCTTCGGAACTTTGTTTCATGTAGGAATTATTTATATAAACTTTCAATTAGAAACAAAGACTCTACAGTAAGCTTAAACTTGATAAAAGCATTTCTGCAAGGGTATGAGCTACTGAGCTCTAGATATATAATGCTTGATTCAAATAGATTATAATAGCTAAAGGAATAGATGTGAAGTATGTCCTTGGGATATGGCCCTTTATATAGTTTCTCTCAGCTGGACATTTTTTTAAAGATTTTAATTAATTAATTAATTAATTAATTAACTTATTTACTTACTTATTTATCAGAGAGAGAGCACAAGCAGTGGGAGTGGCAGGCAGAGGCAGAAGCAAGCTCCCTGCTGAGCAAGGAACCCCTGAGCTGAAGGCAGTGGACTTTTAAATGAGCTGGAGAGCAAATGAGTCAAAGTTAAGATCTTCAGTTATAGCCTCACACACATATGTTATATTGACCTGGATACAACACATTTTAGGTTCATAATAATTACGAGGTAATCTCTGTTCACTCTTTAATGGTAACTTCTATCAATCTTTATTTGACCCTTGTATATAACCTAGAAGTTGAAACAAGGTAGCTTCCACTGCATAGTTTATTTCCTGCTACTGACCATTTGAGGATCTGAAATCATTTCTACACACTTAGCACGGGTATAGTAGATTTTAGAGATATTTTCCCCCCTGCTTTCAACTAAATATTTTTTAAGTTTTTGTTTAAATTCCAGTTAGTTAGGAACACCTGGGTGGCATAGTCAGTTGAGCATCTGACTTTATTTCAGCTCAGGTTATGATCTTAGTGTCATGAGATTGAGCCCCCCTGCATAGGGATTCTCTCTCCTTCTTCCTCTGTTCCGCCTGCTTGTGCTCTCTTTCTTTCTCTCTCTAAAATAAATAAATAAATCTTTTAAAAAACCCAGTTAACATACAGTGTTATATTAGTTTCCCTTGTACAATATAGTGATTCAACACTTCCATACAACACCCAGTGTTCATCACACAGGTATACTCCTTAATCTCTATTACCTATTTAATCCTTCCTCCCAACCCACTTCCCCTCTGCTAACCCTCTGTTTAGAGATAACATTTGAAATAAAGGATATCTTTTTTTTTTAAAGATTTTATTTATTTATTTGACAGAGATCACAAGTAGATAGAGAGGAAGGGAAGCAGGCCCCCTGCTGAGCAGAGAGCCCGATGTGGGGCTCGATCCCAGGACCCTGAGATCATGACCTGAGCCGAAGGCAGCGGCTTAACCCACTGAGCCCCCCAGGCACCCTGAAATAAAGGATATCTTGTGTTATTCCACATAAATCTTTATCTCTATCTCTCTATATCCATTTATTCCATCTGTGTATCTATAGATATAGGTAGAGCTTAGAAGATAGCTAATATGGTATTGCAAGAATAGCTTTCCATATGAATAAATGAAAAAGATATTGATTTAATATATTCTATTCAAGACAGTATTAGAAAATATAGTTTTGATTGTTAAGCCTTTGATGTTCCTTTAAATTCCTAAGATTACATCTTTACCATAATAGGGCATGATTTTTAAAATCTATGAAACTGAGTAAGATGGAAATAGCTTGTTTACATGTAAAGCTTAATGTATTTAAAGTATATTAAATTGGTGGTTGAGCTCTGTAGGTGTTCTCCTCTGGCAAGGTTGTTTAGCATATATAAATCATTAAAATAATGGAAAATAACCCAAGCTCAAGTAGAATTGGAATGACTGTTTAACAAGATAGTTTTAAAAGTAATTTGAGAACAAAGTTAGAGAAACAAAAATGCCCTTGAAAAACTGTAATCTTTTGGAGAAAGTTATTTTCCAAATGTGCAAATGACTAAGAATGTGAAGTCCCATAAGTTATGATGGACAAAATTTCTCCACACATCTGGCGTCCCTACTAGCAGCAGGGCAACCCCGATTTAGCTTTGTTAGGTTTAGACATATAGAAAAGGAATGGAAAGCAATTATAAAATGGATTTTTCTCCATGTATTTGCTGCCTAAAAGAGATTCATTTTAAACCTAAAGACACACCACAGATTGAAAATGAGGAGATGAGTAAATGACCATTTATCATGCTAATGGTGTCAAAAGAAAGCCCTAGTAGCCTTGTTTACATCAGTCAAACCCGATTTTAAAGACTATAACAAGGGATGAAGGGCATTATATTATAATTAAGGGATCTATCCATCAAGAAGACCTAACAATTGTAAATATTTATGCTCCCAACTTGGAGGCACCCAAATATATAAATAAATTAATAATAAACATAAGGGAACTCATTGATAATAATATAGTAATAATAGAGGACTTTTATACCCTAATTGCATCAGTTGGATAGATCATCTAAGGAGAAAATCGAAAAGGAGACAATGGCTTTGAATAGCACACTGGACTGGAAAGACTTAATAGATATAGTCAGAACATTTTATCCTAAAGTAGAATATACATTCTTTTCAAGTGCACATGGAACATTCTCCAGAACAGGTCACACACTAGGTCACTAATCAGCCCTCAACAAGTTCAAAAGGACTGAGGTCATACCATGAATATTTTCAGACCACAATGCTATGAATGTGAAGTTAACCACAAGAAAAAAAACATTGGAAAGACCTCAAATATATGGAGGTTAAAAACATCCGACTAAAGAATGAATGGGTTAACTAGGAAATTAAAGAAGATATTAACAACAACAACAACAACAAAAACATGGAAGCCAATGAAAATGATAATATGGCAGTCCAAAACCTTTGGGATGCAAGAAAGGCAGTCCTCAGAGGGAAATATATAGCAATACACGTGTACCTGCAGAAGCAAGAAAAGTCTCAATACACAACTTAACCTTACACCTAAAGGAGCTAGAAAAGGAACAGGAAATAGAGCCTAAAGGCAGCAGCAGAAGAAAAATTACTAATAAGTATTAGAGCAGAAATAAATGATATAGAAAAAAACAAAAAATAAATAAAACAGATGAATGAAACTAAGAACCTGTTCTTTAGAAAAACTAATAAAATTGAAAAACCCCTAGCCAGCCTTACTGAAAGGAAAAGAGAAAGGACCCAAATAGATAAAATTATGAATAAAAGAGGGGCAATCACAATCAATACCACAGAAATAAAAACAACTATAAGAGAACACTTTGAAAAATTATATGAAACAAACTGGGTAATCTGGAAGACATGGACAAATTCCTAGAAACTTACAACGTACCAAAACTGAAATAGGAAAAAAAAAATAGAAAAGTTCTTTGAGCAAGACTAAAGAATTAACTAACACAAACATAAATAAAATCAAGTAGAAAGAACAGCCTTTAGCCTTCAAACTCCATTAGCCTTTCAATAAAGACCAGAAACAACTATTGCTGCAAATGTTTGCTGTTGTAAGTTTGTAACTCCCCGATTATCTTTTAATTATTTTAGCCTCCTTTCCATTTGCCTGATGTTACTAGCAATAAAAACTATTGATTTAAAAAGAACAGAAGTTGGGCGCCTGGGTGGCTCAGTGGGTTAAGCCTCTGCCTTCGGCTCAGGTCATGATCCCAGAGTCCTGGGATCAAGCCCCATATCGGCTCTCTGCTCAGCAGGGAGCCTGCTTCCTCCTCTCTCTCTCTGCCTGCCTCTCTGCCTACTTGTGATCTCTGTCTGTCAAATAAATAAATAAAAATCTTAAAAAAAAAAAAAAAGAACAGAAGTTAGGAATACTGTAACCTCTAGAGATCTGTTAGTGCACAATGGCATCTTAAAATGTATCTGTTGGTTGCTATGAGGAGAGAGGCAAATGGACCAACTCTGGAACTTAGACACAGAGAAGGAAAGGCCAAAAAAACAAAACAAACAAACAAACAAAAACCCCAAAACCAAACAAACCGACAAAAAACCAAAAAACAGGACGCCTGGGTGGCTCAGTGGGTTAAGCTGCTGCCTTCGGCTCAGGTCATGATCTCGGGGTCCTGGGATCGAGTCCTGCATCGGGCCCTCTGTTCAGCAGGGAGCCCGCTTCCTCCCCTCTCTCTCTCTGCCTCTCTGCCTACTTGTGATCTCTGTCTGTCAAATAAATAAATAAAATCTTTAAAAACAAAACAAAACAAAACCAAAAAACCAAAAACAATGAAGTCAACCTAGGACCTGACTGAAATCCCTAGGTTTGGGGAATATCTTTATTTGTGATGTCATTTCTTGTCATCATTCACCAAAACTGTGTGATCACTGCATGGAATTCTCATTTCAAAATGGGATAGCAGTATTTACAAAGATCCCTTTTATTATTTTTGCATTTCAATTTTAGTTAGTTAACATACAATCCGATATTGGTTTCTGGAGGAGAATTCAGTGATTCATCACTTACATACAACACCCACTGCTCATCATAACAGGTGCCCTCCTTTAATGTTCATCACCCATCTAGCCGATGCCCCTGACCACCTCCCTTCATCAACTCTCAATTTGTTCTCTATTGTTAAGAGTCTCTTTGGTTTGCTCTTAATATTGGGAAACAAACTGAGGGTTGCTGGGGAGGATGGAATAACTGGGTGTTGGACATTAAGGCAGGCATGTGTTGTAATGAGTACTGGGTATTATATAAGACTGATGAATCACTGACCTCTAACTTTGAAACCAATAATTCATTATATGTTAATTAATTGAATTTAAATTATAAAAAACTAAAAATTAAAAAAAACTTGGAATTCGCTGTCATTTGGTTGTTACTGAGACAAAATTTTCATTTGCATTTTTAAAAAGTCAAATAATGTTTTTCAATAATCATCTTTTGCCAGTACTCACTGTTATTTCTTTAGGGCTGTAAAGATAAATGATCGGTACATCCATACACGTCTGTATCATAGAGAAATAATTATCCTTAGCAAATGAAGCCTATACCCAGAAAAGCCTAAAGTTTATATTTATGCATATTAGGGCTCAAAAAATCAAATATCATGGTTTAGCATATAACCTAATCTCTGCATGGTTCAGAAAGAAAACTGATTTTATAAGAGCAATATCAAGCATTTAATCAGGTGCTTCCTGGAGGAAATCTTCCTGAACAATAGGGATGAGGGTGCCAAGTGGAGTTGTTATCTCACCTCTGTAATAAATTTACTTCTATAACCCAGGAAAAAAAAGTCTCTTATGGTTTATTTCCATCTCTTTTTTTCTCCCTTCCTCTATGTTATCTGTTTTCTTTCTTAAATTCTACATATGAATGAGATCATATGGTATTTGTCTTTTTCAGGCTGACGTATTTCACTTAGCATAATACACTCTAGCTCCATCCATGCCATTGCAAATGGCAAGATTTCATTCTTTTTGATGGCTGAGTAATATTCCATTATAGCTATATATTTATATATCTATATCTATATCTATCTATATACCACATCTTCTTTATCCATTCATCAGTCAATGGACATTTAGGCTCTCTCTATATTTTGACTATTGTTGACAATGCTGCTATAAACTTCAGGGTCCATGTACCCTTTCAAATCTGTATTTTTTAATCTTTTGGATAAATACCTTGAGTGCAATTGCAGGATCATAGGGTAGTTCTATTTTTAACTTTTTGAGGAATCTCCAAATTGTTCTCCAGAATGACTGCACCAGTTTGCATTCCCACCAATAGTGCAAGAGGGCTCCCCCTTCTTTGCATCCTCACCAACACCTGTTGTTTCCTGTGTTGTTGACTTTTGCCATCCTGACAGGTATGAGATGGTATCTCATTGTGGTTTTGATATGTATTTCCCTAATGATCAGTGATATTGAATATCCTTTCATGTGTCTGTTAGCCATCCATTTGTCTTCTTTGGAAAAATGTCTATTCGTGTCTTCTGCCCATTTCTTAACTGGATTACTTATGTTTTGGGCATTGAGTTTAATTAAAAATTTTTAATAGATTTTGTATACTAACCCTTTACCAGATAACATTTGCATAACTTCTCCCATTCTGTTGACTACCTTTTAGTTATATTGATTGTTTTCTTCACTATGAAGAAGCTTTTTATCTTGATGAAGTCCCAGTAGTTTATTTTTGCTTTTGTTTCCCTCACCTCTGGAGCTGTGTCTAGTAAGAAGTTGCTGTGGATAAGGTCAAAGAGGCTTCTGCCTATATTCTCCACTAGAATTTTGATGGTTTCCAGTCTCCCATTTAGGTATTTCATCCATTTTGAATTTATTTTTGGTGTAAGTATGGTGTAAGAAACTGACCCAGTTTTATTCTTCTGCATATTGCTTTCCAGTTTTCCTAGCACCATTTGTTGAAGAGACTGTCTTTCTGTCTTTTTTCCATGGGATATTCTTTCTGGCTTTGTTGAAGACTAGTTGACATATAGTTGGGAATCCATTTCTGTGTTCTCTGTTCTGTTTCATTAATCTATGTCTCTGTCATTATGTCAGTATCATACTGTCTTGATAATTATATCTTTGTAATATAGCTTGAAATTCAGAATTGTAATGCTTCTAATTTTGTTTTTCTTTTTCAGGATTGCTTCGGCTATTTGGGGTCTTTTGTGGTTCCATAAAAATTTTTGGATTGTTGGTGCTATCTCTGTGAAAAATGCTGGTGATATTTTTTTAGGGATTGCATTTAATATGTAAATTGCTTTGGGTACTATAGACATTATAACAATATTTGCTTTTCGCATGCATGAGGAAGGAGGGGCTTTTCCATTTCTTTGTGTCCTCTTCAATTTCTTTCATAAGTGACTTAACAATTTTTCAGAGTACAAATCTTTTACCTCTTTAGTTAGGTTTGTTCCTAAATATCTATTGTTTTTGGTGCAATTGCAAATGTGATCCATTCCTTGATTCTTTTTCTGCTTTTATTGGTGTATAGAAATGCAGCAGATATCTTCACATTGATTTTGTATCCTGCAACTTTGCTAAATTCATGTATTACTTTTAGCAATTTTTTGGTGGAGTCTTTTACGTTTTCTAAATAGAGTATCATGTCTGCAAATGGTAAAAGTCTGATTTCTTCCTTGACTGGATGCCTTTTGTTGCTTTGTTGCCTGATTGCTTAGGCTAAGACTTCCAGTACTATGTTAAATAGTAATGATGAGAGTGGACACCCTTGTCTTGTTCCTGACTATAATGAAAAGGCTCTCAGTTTTTCCCTATTGAGGATGATATTAGCTGTGGATCTTTCATATATGACTTTTATGATGTTGAGATATGTTACATCTAACCCTACTCCATTGAGGGTTTTTTCAGGAATGGATGCTGTATTTTGTAAAATGCTATTTCTGCATCTATTGAGAGGAACATATGTCTCTCATCCTTTCTTTTATTAATATGATGTATCATGTTGATTGATTTGCAAATATTGAACCACCCCTGCAGCTCAGGAATAAATCTCACTTGACTGTGGTGAATAATTTTTTTAATGTCCTGTTGAATTCAATTTGCTAGTATTTTATTGAGAATTTTTACATCCATGTTCATCACGGATATTGGCCTGTAATTTTCCTTTTAAGTGGGGTCTTTTTCTGGTTTTGGAATCAAAGTAATACTGGCTTCATAGAATGAGTTTGGAAGTTTTTCTTCCATTTCTATCTTTTGGAACAGTTTGAGAAGAATAGATACCTACTCTCTGGATTGTGATACCACAGAGCTACATGAACTTTAAGGGTAGACAGCTTGAGGTTGAGAGTGACTATAAAATGACTATCATTTTATTTGATTAATATTATGAGATGATTACCATGTATGTATATGAATTTATATATTTTCCCCTTTTGTCTGGCTCTTCAAAACAACCCTATGCAAACAATTTAGCAGGTAAACTGAATGTCATACATTCTATATAAGTTTACTACCACCATCCATTGAATACATGACCAAGATAGCATTCATGTCAAGTCTGTCTGATTATAACATCCTCATGTCCTTTCTGCTTCATGTAAAATACAAGGTTCTTAAAATTCACTTACTCTTCACAAGCCTAGGCTGTTCTCTCTGGTACTACTTTCTCTTATCCAGCTATCATGATCTGGTGCTGAAGCAAATATCTCTCATTTGAGATGAGTTATTTTTTTTTCCTAAAAAAAAGGATACTTGTGTTAGGCCAGACTTCCATTCTTGTATCCTCATTCTTATTCACAAAAATACTACCTCAGCACTCTTCTCCAGAAGTCTTATTCTCTGAGAGAATTATTCTTTTCTATCACTTGCTAGCTGTAGAAAGCACATCTTTCCCCATCCTGTCAGAAGTCTCCTTTGCTCCAGATCTTAGATAGCCTAAGCTTAACATTTAGTTTATGAAACACTGTTATGTAAGTATGATTTTTCCCATCTTGTAGATAAGAAAATGGAAGCATATAAGGTGTAAATAAGTTGTTCAGGATTATGTATCTCCTAAGTGGAGGATCTGGGAATTGCACTATGTCTATATTTAATCAGTTTGCAATATTGTTTTCCCCCAGTGAAAAATTGCTAAGGTGATTTATCATAATCTGTATCCTTTCTACAGTAATTCTCATGGCTATTTTTCCCCAAATACAGGATACCGAATATATTCCTATCTAAAAATAAGAAATGTTTACTATTAGTAGAAAGTGATATGTAGTTTTTGAAAGAAAAATACTGTAAAATTTTTAAAAAATATTATGTTACTTTGGTAATATTTTAATATTATCAAAGAATCAACTTTGAGAACACTTTTTTCATGTCATGTCCTAATTTGGTTTATATTATCTATAAATTATCCATAGCAATTCCCTAAATATTACCAGTTCTTGAATTTGCTTGTACATACTGAAAAAAAATTTTTTTGTAGGGAACCAAGTCACTTGAGGTAGAATGTGTGTGTGTGTGTGTGTGTATAATGTGAGATTTGGTATGTGTTTATATTTTTAAGGTCATGTGTACATATCTCCAAAGTAACAATCCTAGCTTTGAATATTAAATATCTATCCATTATGGTAATGATTTAATAATAATCTTAGCAGTTTGAATAAAAGGTCCGAGTACAAAATACAGTTGAAAAGATGTAAGTATGTTCCTTATTTTTTTTTTGCTTTTTGCCTTTTATTTTTAATTTTTTTTTAAATTTTTTTATTTTTTATAAACATATATTTTTATCCCCAGGGGTACAGGTCTGTGAATCGCCAGGTTTACACACTTCATAGCACTCACCAAAGTATGTTCCTTATTTTTAAAATGAAAGCAACATCTCAGGGATTGTATTAGCAAGATAGATGTAGAGTAAACTCAGAAGTCGATAAACAAAACAAAACAAAAAAACAACAAAAAAAGAATTTTTGTATTTATAGTGTAATTAGAGGTCCATCAGTCATTGTTTCATCTTTTGTGATTGCTTTTCAGTTTTTAGAAAACTAATTCTACCTAATATGAATTTATATTTGGCAAGTTTTTTGTTCAGACATTTATAGACAATATGGCCAGTACTAAATTAAAATATGTTTGTGAGCTTTAGGACAGTCATGATTTTTGTAAACACCTATATTACAGCTTTCTTAAAACCTCCTCATTAGTCTGAGGAGTGACAGGCTCACACAGACCTCTCTATCACTGCTGAAATGCCAACAAAAATAGTAATTGCTTTTTTTCTCTTGGATCAATTTTCTTGCCATAGTTCAGGGTGCTGAACAATCATTCAATTAGTCTTTTGGTTGTGGTTCTTTAACAAACTCCTTTTTTATCCCTTGGCTGGAGTCAGTATTTGATTCGAGAATTTACTAACATTTTGGTAGTTCTGAAACTTTTCATTTCATTCAGTATCTTTGAAATTCTTCGTAAATGTTATAGTAATAATAGGAAATATTCAATCAGCTATTATTCTGTTAAAACCAATATTATTAATGCAAATTGGTTGAGGAGCATTGGGTATTATCAAGTGTAGATAAGTTTAAAAAAAAAAACAGTATTTATTGGGAATACTGAGAATTGTTATCCCTAATAAACAAAATCCAGTTGGCTGATTACTTTCTAAACCATGTTTTTTTTATACTTTACTCATGGCCAGATTGGGGCAATTTATTGAGCAATGTAAATAAGATGCTCCTTAAAAGTAGAAGAATACATTTTCAAAGCTACAAAGATGAAATGCAAACTTCACATTAGAATTTATGTTTCTACTGGGAAATTCCCTCAAGCACGTTCTTTTGAAATGTCATTGAATAAGTTTTTAACCTCTCGGGCTTTTTCCACTATTAAGTAGTTCTACTTGATTTCTTCTTGCATCTCATATCAGATGCAAGGTTCCAGTTCCTCTTTGGGCTTGGTTAGTTGCTCTGTTTTCTCACATCTGGTTTTCTGTGCTCAACCTCAATGCTGTAGCCTGGGTCCTCCTCCAAATACCTCCTGTGTTTCCTAATTAAACAAGTTAAAGATAATTGGGATTGGTGATGGTGTTAATATTTATATATGCCAGCAGCTGGTGCACTTAAAAGAAAATGTTCACTTTTATTTACCAACCATAATTTTTCATAATAATTCTTTCACATATTGTCCCTCAGGGACTTCATTTTTCTCTTGTAAGATAAATGTGAAAATGTTTTGAAATACTTAATTTTCATAAAATGTCCAGTTAATATTGCTGGTAGTTACCATAAAAAATGATTCTTTCCTAAATTCTTTTGTGTGAAAACAATACCCATCAGACATTTTAGTTTGCATAAACATGATGCTTAGGGAGGGTGAACTTAAATTTGGTTACTGTTTTTTTGTGCATACCCCTAAATTATGACTTTAAAATATATTTTGTTTTATGGCTTGCAATGCACAGTGACAAAACATTCTCTCATTAGATATTCATAATAAGCCTCCACTGTCCTTAGAGCTCATAGCTAATGAAAAAAAATTTGTGAGTTTAAATAGCTTGTGCATGGCTGTATCAATTCAGATACTTTCAACTGCAAAGAACAAAACCCCAATTCAAACTTGCATAAATAATAAAGAAATATATTATTCACATGAAAGAAAAGGCAAGTTTCAAGGCCAACTTAATCCAATGGCTCCAACTCTAGATTCACTTCCCTGGGCTTTTTTTTTTTTTTTTCCATAATTTATTTGTTTGCTGTTCATTAGGCTGGGAATGAAATAACCAGAGGAAATATTGGTCTCAGGTGTCTCTGAAGAAATGTCCAACCAGGAGACAGACTGTCTCCTTCTGTGGCTGATTTAAGATTAAATACAAACTTCCCAGAAGCTATATAACAAGTTTCATTTCATACTACTGCCCAACTTTGATCTCATGCTCATTTCTGATCTCATTCATGTTGACAGAGGTGTGTCATTCACTGATAATTTCTTGTATTATTTTTACTTCATAATGATGATTAAGGCAGTAAATAAATATTTGGGTGTGCAATTTACTGTTTAATTTCTCTCACCTGTGGTACAATGTAAGTGGGTGGGGTTTGTAAGTCTGTGTTTTCTCACTGTAGCAAAGCATAGCCAAATCCCTCGAATGTAGTAGATATTTGATAAATACTTGGTTATTAAGCTAATAAAACCTGAGGGAAGTTCTTCTAATTACTTCCATATGGCACTTAGTATTTTATTTAGGTGGAGTGGGGACTATAGACCATCAATTCTTCCTGGGGGCAAAATGGACTATGGGAAATATTTAAGCTATTATCGTTGTGATGCAAGCATCTTAGGGCATTTCTCTACTCTTTCTCTGCAGTGTTATCCTATCATTGCGACAGATACCAATGTACCATATTTACTCATTAACAAAATAAGGTTGTAAAAATCATCTCACATCAGTTTTTCAAATTAATCACAGTTAGCAGAAGTTCAGTACCTCTTGATTAAACTTTGCCTTCCTTTTAATTTTTCAGGCTACTCCAGAGTTTCTTGCCCCAAAACACACCAAATTTGATTTCCTTACCAAATGGAAGACCCATTAGAATTCTTCCTTGCATCCCTGCCATTGATTCCTGCTGTTTTGTGGTGCCAATTTTTGATGCCCAGGTATACACAGTCTAAGAGATCCTCAATGTTGCCTTGCTGGTTTGGCTCACTTTGTCCTTCCAGGATGATGGTACACAGCTTCAGGGCTTATCTCTGACAAAAGTTTCTCAGACTTGGTCTTCTAATATTGCATCTCTTACTTTTAACCTACTTCAGTAGCTACACGGCCAATCGCTCTGGCACCAGGTGGCCCCTGGATGCTGATTCAGAATGCACATAAGTATGCCACATCAAAAACACTTAGCCTCTTCTCTTCAATTGATCCATATCTAAAAATCAAGCAGATTCTTATTATCATTTTAGTCCTCTTTAAATGAAGAATCTATGTAGAACTGTTTCTCCTAAATTCATAAAAGAGCAAACTGGACTCACCATTTAGAAACATTCTATCTTCAGTAATATCAAGGTGATTTTTTTTTAAACCTCATTTCTCTTCTAAAGAAGAAAAACAAATTACAAATGAAATCTGTAGTAGAATTTTCCACACTATTAAGTACCTCTCATTTTTGTTTTTTGATAAACACTGACTGATGTAGATTGGCAGTTGCATTTTGAAAAACAAAATCCCAGGAGTAACCAATGATTTCATTAGGCCTGGTTGAGTGCTATATTGGATTATACTGAGATGTCAAATAATATTCACATTTATATTATGAAAAATATGTTATTTTTGAAATGATAAACTAGTATCTAGCTATGACATGAGTAGTTACAGTCAAATAAAATAGAAAGTTATGACATTTTGTGTTCCAAACAAAAACAGAGGAATAGGAAATGTCGTTCTGCTAAGGAGTTGTGTTACATGTACTCTGATGGGTTCTTAATGGCCATGTGAACACATCACAACATCTCAAAGTCTTGAATGCTTCATCAGCAAATGTGGGATAATAGTTATGCCTATTCTATAAGATGGAACACAGGATTAAATAAGAGAAGGCATGCAGTTAACTTATCAGCTTAATATACTGGCTCACAGTAAATAATAAAGGTTATTATCATAATTCTCTAACACATGTATTTGGAGATTAAAATAAAGAGATCCTTATATGTACTTCCTGTATATCCTTATGTTATCAAACTATTTTTACTTGAATTAGAGGCTTTCTGGAGGCTTGCTGGTACATTAAAAAAAATAATCGTTATTTAGAATTTATTTTCTTACTTTAGTAGCTGTCATCTTGATTCTTTTTCATTTCTCTGAACTTCCCTTGTTTTCCCCAAAGTGAAGTTACAGACCAGTATAATTCTAAACTTGCCTGGAGAGGTCAGAATTGAACGGAACTATAACATCTTCCTGACTCTTTTTCCAGATTTAAGCCTTAAGCCTAAAATCAGAGAGGAAAGAAATCACAATTAAATATAGTAATGTTGAACTATATTATATACAATTTAACTTATTTTATCTTCTCAGCATCTGTGCAATAATGTCAGGAAGGTTTTATTATCCCATTTTTACATACTCAAAATTAGTTCTCAATGAGGTTAAGTAATTTCCCTAAGGATTCATGTCTGAGAAATGGTTGGATGGTAACTCGATCAGGAGACCCAGTGATGTTTTCTTTCTACTGCATTATTTCCCCATTATCTTTCAAAACACAATTTAATATTTTAAAAATTATTTTACTTATCTTTTCTTTCACTTTCCCATCTATTAACTAGGCAAAGCCATGCTTAAGCTATGTTATTTTGTGAGGATATACAGATTACTAATAGAAGAATGAAGTGTTAGGAGACAATTAGTTTTTCTGTCTAACACTTGGTTATTCATCTGCTATAATAAGTATCTGAGTGATTGGAAGAAGTTTGTCAAGAGAAGTAACAAGATGGCATATAAGTAATTCCTTTCTGTATCACGAGTTCCAAGAATATCTACAGGTTTGGAAGTTCACTAAAAGGATCTCACATTACTCAGGCACAGTTGTATTTACTGCTGTGGTTTATATTACAGTGAATGGATTAGCAAGGGAAGACATATTAGGCTTTGTCTGGAGGGATCTGCACATAGGATTTAGAAAGTCGTCCCTCAGGAAGTGCTGCCGAGAATGAACTCTTTCCTTCAGTAGTTAAATGAGCAACACATATGCAGTGTTTTTGCCCAGGAAAACCTCCCATAGATTCAGCCCAAGGTCTTTGGTGGAAACTGGTTATACAGGATCTCTTTGTGTGATCAGCCACAATTATAGAAATTCCAGATTCCCACAAGGAAAGCAGATTTCACCCTAAATCATATAGTGAATTCAGTGCCTCAGGCAAACAAAACAGCCTTAATGGTATATGGAATTTCAGAAACCAAGTTCCTTGATGCCAGCTCTGCAAGCAGGTCCTTCTCAAGAGTAATATTTAGACCTGCTGTGTTAACTCTCTCTGGATGAAATAACACGTCTTCTCTTCTGTTATCACAGGAGAACCTAAATAGTCTAAAACCCACATTTTCAAATTTTTCTCCCAAATTTCACCTACATTGTGAAGACATTACAGATCAAGATAGTTGAATATGACTTAGGAACACACACTTATTAAGGTCTATTTGCTTGTCCTATGCAGCACACTTAAAAAAAAAATTACAGTGCTTTTATAAAGTCAAGGGCATAAAGGTTGAGGGGGATGCAAATGGGGATTTATTTATTTTTTAAGATATTCATTTATTTATTTTTCAGAGATAGAAAGAGAGCACACAACCAGGGGGAGAGACAGAGGGAGAAAAGCAGGCTCCCCTCTGAGCAAGAAGCTTGATGCTGAACTTGATCCCAGGACTCTGGGATCACGAATTGAGCTGAAGGCAGATGCTTAACCAACCGAGCCACCCAGGCATCCTATAGATGGGGATTTAGCATACAGAATAGATGATGGCAAATGCTGTAACAAGTGTTCAAAGCTTAAGGAAGTATAAGGAAAGGAAATACGATTTTCCTTTACAAAGATTTAAGAAAGCTCAGGAGATTGTGACATTTGAATTCTGTTATCCTTAGAGATTTCTATAGCAGAGATAATACCGTGACATTTTTGTTATAGGGAACAAACACAGGAAGCTGTGAATGTACAAGAGATTGGGAAATATTGAGTATTTTGATGTACCTCAGTGTGACACAATTATATTCATCATTATATAATAATAAAAGTTATATTATCATAATATTAATTATAAATGAGGTCAGAAGTGTGAACTGATCAAAGATTGCAAGTGTTTTGAATTCCATGCCAAAGAGATTGGTTTACTCATTTTCTATCATAAAATGAGAGTCATCCCATTGGCTGTGAAGCAGCAAATTATTTCCCACAATATTGGAAAATAATGATAGCTCTTATGTTCATGTTTATCACTTAGGAAATTCCAATGGTTTTAGGAGCTGTGTGCCAGGAACTCTGGATGAAGACCAAAATGTATTTTTTATTTGAAATCACAATCTTAACAAGTTGTTTATTTTTAGTGCTCCATATGGATTTTATTTTCATCATTACCTATATAATAATGAACAATAAAGTTTAGTCAGGCCTGATCTGGTTGTTGATCTGTTATGTTTAAAAAAATTTTTTTGAAGAATTAAATTACATTTATTAAGAAATATTTCAATTATGATGGACTTAGATTATTATCTTAGAAATATATAGATGTGTAGAAATTATAAGAAATTTTCATCCAATCATACAGGAAATTTTATATTAATCTTTTACAAACATATTTGAATATAGCTTCCTATGTTAATATGATTGAGTTAAAATGTTAGGATACTACTGAGAGATTCAATATGTAGTAATTTATTCTAAATCTTAGGTGCTAAATGTATGTATAAAATGAAATTAAAGTGTATTAGTGTATTAAACCTTATTCATCCACTTAATTAAAATTGTCTTCTGATTTTACTACATCTGTAGTCTTTTACATTTTCCTGCCACTTTTTTTGTTTGTTTCTTTTTATCTGAGATGAGATGTGCTTGGGATAGTATTAAAAATAATTCAGAAGTAAGCTAGAAGGAGACCACTTTATTGAGGACATTATTTATATAAACTGTTTTCAAAAATATCATAGAGCCACCAAAATGGGTCACATTCTACAAATGATAGATTTGGGTTTTGAAACAAATGTTGCATATTTTCCTCTTTAAAAACCACACCATTCTGAGAAAGAACTAATTATCTTAAGGCTCTGAGTCAACTGTTGCCAAATGGTCTCACAGTTAGCAACAGAAGAGAAATGAAGCACAGAGCAGTAAACCTTGGGGATTCACCTGGCCTCCTTTGCAGCCAAGATTGTTCCTATGGTGTCAGACAACAATTAAAGAACCTGAAATTGAAGGTGACTCAGAAAAGGGCAAACTGAAAAGTTTAACTCTCGCAACCAGGTCATTCACATCACAGTAAAAGAATAACCAAAACATAGTGAAAGAATAAAAGAAGATCATTTTAGAAGGTAGAGGTGAATTGGTAATTATCCTTAATGGTTATTTGGAGAAATAGAACAAAAACTGGCATCACGTATACTGTGGACTTTCACTAACTCACTGTATAATCTTGAGGAGTCAGGTTCCTTACCTCAAGGACTCAGTTTACTCATGAAATTTAAAAAAAAAAAAAAAAAGAAAAGAAAAGATGAGCTAAATAATTTAAGCTGTTTTTTTTTTTTAATTTAAGATTCTGTAAATATTTATGCAGAGTTTTACTTTTACAAAACATTTTAATGTAAGCACCGTAAGAAATATATCTTGTCTTATATTGACCCAGAGCATAAAATAGGGCCTGGCATATAGGCATATAGTAGGCACGCAGCACAGTGTTGATTGAATGAATGAATGAGCCAGAGAACAAAAGTGAGAAGTCAGTGAGTTGGTTAAATGACTGTTGACAAGAGGATAATATGCTACCACAAAAGTTGGTCAATAAAGACTGTCTTTCCCTTCCTCTTTAAGGTAAACTGCATTCATGGGACGCCTGGGTGGCTCAGTTGGAAGGCAGCTATGCTCACCACTATACCACCAATGCCCGCTAGGGTGGCTCAGTTGGTTAAGTGGCTGCCTTTGGCTCAGGTCATGATCCCAGCATCCTGGGATTGAGTTCCACATGGGGCTCCTTGCTCAGCGGGGAGCCTCTTCTCCCTCTGCCTCTGCTGCCACTCTGCCTGTGCTCGCGTGCTCGCTCTCTCTCTCTCTCTCTGGCAAACAAATCTTAAAAACAAACAAACAAAGAAAAAAACCTGCATTCTTGGTGATGGTGGGACAGGGTTGGTAAAGGGGAGCTAAGGAATTTCACAGTTTCTCACAGGTTTGCAGGCCCCTTGTTAGAAAAGCTAAAAGTAGTTTGAAGTCCTTAAGACTCAGGAATACATTTCCGACCACTTCTTTGTCATACAAATAACCCTTGACTTTCAAGCCACGGTCAGATTGCCTAACATTTCCATGGCTACACTTTCAAGTAGACTAAATCAGAGAACCTTATTTTTAAAGTTAATTCATGGTATTTAATTTCAAAATATGTCATCTGAGCTGGTACATCATGGCTAAACTTTGCCAAATGTAGCTATGGAATTTATTTAATTAGACTTTCTTACTCTTACAAATCACTGCACTAGTTTCAGGGGAAATGTGATTATTGCAAATTGTGTACTTAAAGCATCACCTGACTTTTGAAAGATGTTATTATCAGATTGGGAGGATAAAAATATGTCCTAGATAGTTGTAACATTCTCTTCTTAATGTTCATAGATTTCCAAGAGCGATCCAATTTCCAGAAATTCATGATGCAAATGCAGTTAAATTAGAGAATAGGGAAATGGAAATTGTCATTTTATTTTCAGGTAGGCCTTTGAGTTTGAGAGGGCATTAAATTACATTATGCAGCATTGATCTGTCAAAGTTATGTAACATTGATCTGTCGATGAAAATTTGAGCTACGGTGCAATTTCTGACTTACAGTCAAAGACTACACATTTATTTTTCTGTTCTGTTTCGTTATCCCTAGAAATTAATAATGACAGAAATAAACACACTTAATAAACTAAGATCTCTAGCAGTAGATGTTGACATAGTCTGATTTATTTGTTTAATATTGAGTCTTCAGTAGAGTTGCTCAGATGTACAGAGAGGTATGTAATGAAAACTATATTTAAAAGTGGAAACTTTTAAGTGAATATGCTGAAAGCTATGCCAATTTACAAGGTAATAATTATTAAAAATAAAAAGTATCTACAGCAAAGTTTAAATAATGTACTCACACTGACACTGGTTATCTGTATAGTATTTTGGAGTGCTCTTAGATGAGTTAAGGGAGATTTTTAAAGAAAAGCACTGAGACACTAATATAGGCCAAGACCACAATTATTGATATAGTTGTTGAAATTGATTAGGTAACAGAGCTCAAATATTAAAATGGAGAGGTTTTTGTTTTCTTTTGTTTTAAAGATTTCATTCTTTGAGAGAGAGAGATAGAGGACAAGTGGAAGAGGAGAAGCAGGCTCTCCACTGAGCAGAGAGCCCCATGCGGGGCTCTATCCCAGGACCCTGAGATCATAACCTAAGCTGAAGGCAGATGTTTAACTGACAGAACCACCCAGGTGCCCCTAAAATAGAGAGGTTTAAACCTTAATTTTCTAAAAGAAAAGAACATCTCAGTATTTTAGAGCTTATAGAGACTAGTTCAATTTTCTAATTTTCTGGGGAAAAAAATGTCATCTCAGAGGATTAGATAATTTGCCCAAGGTCAGTAAAAGAAAGGAATCAATTTATTTGATTCATTTTTCTTTAGAATGAATTTAAATTACAAATATTAGAGGCTATATGTTAATACCATGCTTGTAAAAAAGAGTTAATAAATATCAATTTTATAAGAGGTGTAGAGGCTTATTCATTTCGTTCACTCAATAAATATTTATTTAGCACCTACTAATTGCCAGATCCTATTCTAAGTACTGGGGAGGTAAAACTTTATAACATAGACACGTTGCTTACTTTCAGGAGCCTTACATTCTGGTGAGAGGAAGTAGCCAGTTTACAAAATAATAAAGTATTTATTAGTGGTAAGTTTCAAGGAGAAAATTAAAACTGAGTGATATGACAGAGATCCACTTGATACTTATTTTATTTTATTTATTTTTTAAAGATTTTATTTATTTATTTGACAGAGAGAGACCACAAGTAGGCAGAGAAGCAGGCAGAGAGAGAGAGGAGGAAGCAGGCTCCCTGCTGAGCAGAGAGCCCGAAGCAGGACTTGATCCCAGGACCCCGAGATCAGCTGAAGGCAGCGGCTTAACCCACTGAGCCACCCAGGCACCCTTGATACCTATTTTAGATTCAGTGTTCAAGGGAGGCCTCAGACACAGTAAAGTTAAACCAAGATTTGAAAGGCAAGGAGATAACCCTATGAGGATTGTGGGGCAAGATCATTACGAGAAGGGAACCATTGGTATAAAAACTCTAAAGTTGGAGAGATTAAGATTTTGAGAAAATGTTGAGAGTAAATCTGTGATCATAAATTTGAAAACACTCTTTTTCTCCAACATAGAGTTAGAAGGTGTAGTTGTATTTTATATAAATGACATCCAGAGTTTAGTCTTTGCTGGGGAAGTACAGCAAAAGGAAGGATCCCAAAAGTTGAATGGTGTTTATGTCAAGTCAGCTGATAACTATGGGTCTTGTACTCTAAACAGAACAAGAAAAAAGTTAGAGGGAAACTGAAGAGAATGTGGTAGGCTCAAGTGATTGAAGATCTCCATGAATTTGGAGAATTTTTGAATGAAAGTTTAGATTAATAGTCAAGATCCCCCCCCCAAGTATTTGAGCATTTGTTAGTTGTTAAAAGTAGCAACACTAAATGCCATCTGCAAGGCATTATTAGCAATACAAAACCATAGATTGCTTTAGGAAAGATAATGAACTATATTTAAAACGTATCAGTTATGTGCTTTAGGCCCTTCTTGTGGAAAGGTAGCACTTAAACCTATGTTCAAAATATTTACTCATCTATCTTTGGGCAGATTCTTTTAAGTATATGGACTAATGGTTTTCATTATAAGAATGATGGTCCTTTCAGTCCTTTGAATCCCAATATATTCAAGAGTTCCTTAAACTTCAGTAGCTAAAATACCTGAAGTTACCCAAATCTCTGATGAACAAATGTGTTAGTACCAGACTTGGAAGGAGGGTAGTCTCCTTCCAAGAGTTGTGTCTGATCATCTAGAAAGTTCCTTCCAGAAATGACAGAGCTAAAAAGAGTAAAAGGCAGAGAAGGATGAGAAAAATCATCTGTTGGAAAGATGGCAACTTCAGAATATGTAGCGTATAGACATCATTGTACCTCAAATCTCAAACCTCCTCAAAGACGAGTTAGAGAAAACTGTTTTCTGTGGTTTTTATCAGTGATAAAGAAATAGTTTTTATTTGATAACAGGAGAATAAAAGCATGATGGATTATTTAGTTTGAAATTATTTTAATCTCTAAAATAATTCTCATCCCCATATGATCAGAACATGCATACAAATTTCCCTGTAGCTATAAACCTTGGGAATTAGGAATCTTAGTGTGTGCTTTCTATAGCATTTGTTTGCTTAACTAAAACAAACAAATATATAATAAATGATGAGGCACCTGGGTGGCACAGTCAGTTGAGCACCCGACTCTTGGTTTAGCTCAAGTCATGATCTCAGGGTCATTAGATCAAGCCCTGTATCAGTCTCTATGCTCAGTGTATTGTCTGCTTAAGATTCTTTCTCCCTCTGCCTCTCCGTCCCTTGCCCTCTCTCTCTCATAAATAAGTAAATCTTAAAAAAAATTATTTATTTTTGCATGCATGCATGTGTGAGAGAGAGAGAATGAGCAGGATCCAGGGAGAGGGGCAGAGGGAGAAGCAGACTCCCTGCTGGGCAGGGAGCCTGGTACAGGACTTGATGTCAGGACCCTGGGAACATGACCTGAGTTGAAGGCAGATGCTTAACCAACTGAGCCACTCAGGTCCCCATAAATAAGTTAATCTTAAAAAAATAATAACAAAAGACATAACCTATTTCACTTAAAATATATGCAAACCACAGTGTTTGATACAAGATCTGAATGGTAAGTAATTAACAGAAGAAATATGCCACACATTTAATTGATTTTGTAAACCAAATAAATGTATGTGGGTATCCTATTATTAATTGCTGCTTGATATTTTTTTAAGTGCCTAAAAATATGCCCATGCAAAAAATTTAGTAACACAAGATCAAAAGAAGCAGTTAAAAAATTTCTCCACACAGATCTTGCTTTGGTAGGAAACAGTTGAATAATGTCATTGCTTTCTGCACTCCAAATCTGATAGTAGAAGAATAATTCTTTAAATGTATTATTCTATCATATAAATGGAAGGAGGAATCCAATGCACTATTTTTTTTAAAAGATTTTATTTATCCATTTGAGAAAGAGAAAGAGAAACAAGGGGAGAGGCAGAGGGAGATGGAGAAGCAGAGTTTCCCCACCCTCCCACCCCCGCTCAGCTGGGAGCTCGACATGGTGCTCGATCCAAGACCCTGAGATCATGACCTGAGCCAAAGGCAGACGCTTAACCATCTGAGCCACCCAGGCATCCCTCCAGTGCACTATTTTTTAGTGAAATGATAGAAAGTAATATTACATTTATGGATGCACACTCACATGTAAATATGTTAACAAAAATAATATAATCACTATATTTTATTTTATTTTTAAAGGATTTTGTGTATTTTTTTTGTTTGAGAGAGAGAGAGGGAGAGCATAAGCAGGGGAGTGGCAGGCAGAGGTGAGAGGGTGAAGCAGGAGCCCCTCATGTGGGCCTCCCGCTAAGCAGGGAGCCCCACTTGAGGCTCTGATCCCAGAACCTGGGATCATGACCTGAGCCAAAGGCAGATGCTTACCTGAATGAGCCACTGAATCACTAGATTTTAAACTTTACAAGGATAAGAATTATTTTTTGTTGTTTTTTTTTTTTTCCATGCCTATTTTCCCAGAGTCTAGAAGCTAGAGTCTGGCATGTAGTTTATGTTCACACACGTAACCCACATGGTCATTGTAAAATGCATAAATAGTTAAAGCCTTTAAGCTGTTGCGACCCTTAAAGATGTCTATTAGAGATAAGCATCAAATAGGATACATACTGTTTGGTTAGTAGCATGGTGGTTTCTTTTTGATTTTTTTTTTTTTTACTCTTTCCAAAGAATAAACTTCTTTTCTTAGATCCAAAAAGAATGTAAACTTCTCCTATCACTTCAGTTAGGCAGAGAACACAGAAGTGGTATACAGATGCTGCTGGCCAGAGAACCTGCAGACATCGCAGAAAGAGGACAGCATTGAGGGCTCCACTGAACAAGTAGAGTGAGACACCCATTCTGGGTAGTAAGTAAGTGGCAGTGAGCATTTTGCAGCGCCTGTTTAGGAATAGAATTCATTACCTCATGGGAACTTTGAAGAACTGAGCTGTTGAGATTTCTGCAAATAATAGTGACCCTGACAAGTGAAAATCCATCTTAATGCAGACTGACATGAGTGGAGAGATGTTAGTGAGACCCAGGAAAAGGGACAAACAGAATGTGGAGTAGTCAAGAAGTTGAAAGAAAAAGTTAAATAAAAGCATTTTTGGGGGGTGCCTGGATAGCTCACTGGGTTAGGCATCTACCTTTGGCTCAGGTCATGATGCCAGAAGCCTGGGTCAGTCCCGCATTGGACTCCTTCCTCAGCGGGAGTCTGCTTCTCCTCTGCCTTTCCTCCCACCCCAGCTTGCGCTCATGCTCTCACTCACTCTGACAAATAAATAAATAATAAATAAAGTCTTAAAAAACAGAAACTCTTTTTTTTCAGCTTCCCTTGGATTTTCATCAAGAGATCTTACTTAAGAAGGAATTGACAGTGTCAGTATCAGAAACCTTTTGAATGTCATTTAGAATTTAGTACATAAAATCATATGTAACTTTACCGTTTTATAAATTGATGTCCTCAGTTCATAATATAAACTCAGTCTTTCTGAGCTAACCCTTTTTAAATTTTTAAAATTCTGATAAAACCGAGTAATTACTCTAAGTATTGTGATAGATTCCTGTAATCCATGCTGTTTGTCATCTTGATAGAAAAGGGACAGTGTCCAGGTGAGAATTATGCTCTAAGAGAGATTTCAAATTCCACATATTTTTTCTTATAAAGTCTTTGTCACTGATTATCGCTCAGGCACTTAAGAGAAAAACATGATGGCATGTTTTGGTGTTGTCACAAGATCTACTGTGATAAAAAAAATGATGAAACTCTTAAAATGATAAATAAAATTTTAAATTTTTGTTCATCTAATTTTATTAAGAATAAATGAATTTATTTTATGTGATAGATCACTAAAGCCAGCACCACTTCTATAATTTATAAATATAAACTAACCTAGTATAGATTGAGTGAAACTCTTTATAGATACATGGGTGAATAGAAAAGTAAATAATCCATTCATTCAACAAGGATTTAGCATTTACCATGCTCCAGGCACTGTTTGGGCAATTGGGGTGAATTAGAAAACATAATAACAAAAATCCCTGTCTTTCTGTCACTTAATTTCTAATGTGGAAAGATAGATAATACAGAATAATAATAAATTTATACAGTATGTTAACAGGTTCTATGTGTCCCTGGAGGTAACAAAGAGAGTAAACCATAATATTAAAGAGAGTTGTAAAAGTAGACCTTAGCAGACCTCACTGAGAAGGCAAAATGTAAACAAAGACGAGATGCTGTTGGAGTTGGCCACGCAGACATCTAGGTGAGGGGCATTCCAGCTGGGATAAGCACCTAGTTCAAAAACCAAAGTAGAAGAATGCCTGCTGTTGTCCAAGCACTATCAAGAGAACCGGGTTCTGTAATGGAATGATGGGAATGGACGTTAAGAGGAGTTGGGAAGTGATAGATGATACACAGATACATAGGTAGATGATAGATAGCTAACCATATGCTAAATATTAATCCTCTCTTTTGAACAACCTCACTGCATTCTGTTTTTATGTTGCATGTTTAAGAATGTAAAAGGCAGCTTAGTAGACAGATTGCTAGCTGAGTATAACCAGACAATAATTTTTCAGATATTTAACAATGCCACATTCCACACATTAAGTACTCATCCTGTCCATATCTATTTAAATTCACAGTCAGACTGGTGTTTACCACCATGAGAGTATTCTAAAGCAATCTGCCTTTCATTGACAATATGAAGGGTTACTTGTTTTCTGAAACAGTATTTTTAACTTCCTATTTAAGAATTCAATTAACAAATAGAGGTTGTCAGAAATAATATTAAACAAAGTCTTGGCAGAAGTTTTATGTTGTTGATTTCTCTCATACCTAAAATGGAAGGACATCTTTTCCATTAATGACCACCAAGCTATGATCATCAGAAACACTGGAAATAATCCATTTTTAGCATACTTCATTGTATCTAAGTTCATAAAATATCAGGACCCAAGTCTCTGGAGCAGAAGAAATTTAACATATGCGCTATACCAAGATGAGCACTGCGAGAATACTGGAGGCTTAAAAGTGCTATACTTGTTAAATATTTTAGTTAGCCTAGAGCAACGATAATCACAGACAAACTCTATGAAAATGTTATTTATGCCCCACATAGTTACATTAATTTTCTTTTAATCTTTGTCTGCCCCAGGAAATATTTCAATTGAATATTACATTTCTTTCCAAGAAATCAGGAACCCTGGAATCCAATCTCATTTACTTTAACTTTTCTTTTTTCACAGTTATTGCCAAAACCTAAATGAATTCAAAACCAAGAATTTATTTTGAATTTACTTCTCCAGTATGTAAAAATGACATGGTTTAAGTGAAGTTTAATATAATTCCAGAATTAGGCTTACTCATCTAATGGGTTACTTACTCATTTATTAAATATATATTTATTTAATCCATCTCTATATACATAAAGCATAAAGTGATAGTTACTCATGGAGGTAGTATGTGTAGTGGTTGCAAAAGAAACTTTGTAATCATATATTCTGCATCCAGTACTAAACTCTACCTCTTTCTAGCTTTGTAACCTTAGACAAGTTAACCTCTCTGCCTCAATCATTCTATGACAAAATGAGAATTAATAATGGCACTTGCAACATAGTATAATTGTAAGGAATCAATTACTGTGAGGAATACGAAAAGGTCATTCAAGGTGCTTAGCACTAAAGTGCCTGTCTTCTAGGAAGAATTTGATACATGTATACTGTACTTGTTATATGCATATGTGTAGACTTAAAAATATCCTGTGGTGTAGTTATGTTATTACTTAGGAAATATGGGTTGATTTCCCATTTTTGAAATGTCAGAACTTTAGCTGTGAAGAATGGTGAAGTCCCTGAAAATAATGACATATCTTGGCTTCTGAAAAGGGAGATGAGGAGAAATTCAAAGCAGCTAGTGAATGGATTACAGAGATCATGCACATAAAGTTTCAAAGATGATTAGAATGACTAACCTTGAATAGAAGAAAGGAAAACGTAATTTAACACATTTTGACACTTGTTTGTCTTTAGTTTTAGGATAGATTTTAGCCCGTTTCCTGAGAACTGTTAAATTTCAAACAGGGACACTACAAATCTCTGACTTACAATGCCAATGTAGTCTTAAAAAGTGTTTCCAATATAACATTGTATTTCATTGTAATTCCATGTAATTGTAATTCCTTTAATTACAAAGTATTTGTAAACTATGCTCATTGACTTTAAAGGAAGACGGGGCAGGGGTGCCTGGGTGGCTCAGTGGGTTAAGCCTCTGCTTTCAGCTCAGGTCATGATCTCAGGGTCCTGGGATTGAGCCCTTCATCGGGCTCTCTGCTCAGTGGGGAGCCTTCTTCGTCCTCTCTCTCTGCCTGCCTCTCTGCCTACTTGTGATCTCTGTCAAATAAATAAAGAAAATCTTAAAAAAAAATAAAGGAAGACTGGGCATTATATACAAGAGTGGATTCTTGCCATTTTTAAGTAGGTTCAGCAGCCTTGAGAAAGTTTCTAAATTTCCAAGTCTATTCTGCCAACCTATGACTAGTCACAAATCTCAATACTGTCACTTACAAAATGAATCCTAAATAAGGCTAAGGTTAGGAATCCAGATATACAACTGAAGATTTCTTTTATCAGCAATGTAATTGAAACTTGACACTGAATTTCAAGTCTGTGCAGCAAGCTGATAGATGAAAAGGCAGATATCCAAATTAAGAAAACCTGAATTTAGGAATCGGCTAAGGTTGACAATAGGTATGTCAAGTTGTGCTTGGATTTGCTGGAATTTTTTTACTTCTTGAGTAGTTTCATCAGTCTCACTGAGGAGCCATACAAGATGGGAAGATGCATAGCAAGAACCAATCTGCCTGTCTCAAAATTAAAACAGCGCAGATACTAGATTTTAAAGTTCACAAGAGATCATCTGGTACAACTCTTACATCTTTCCACCCCCATAGCGTTTTCTTCGTGGATAAACCAGAATCTATAGTTAACATGTTCTCATCTTCCAAAATGTGGTTTTCTCCTTAAAGTGATGTCCCTGTTTAAGAAGAGATATAGTCGTAGAAGCAGAGAGACTGGAAGTGTTTTACTCACACTCTTATCATTCTTTGAGGCCATGTGTCATAGCCGCAGAATGAAGCTAACGATTGCAAGAACCAAGGTGGCAGAGCAGAACAACTACAAGGTTATTTTAGCTCAATATGGGAAAACGATTTGGTTGTGATATGTAATAACATTATTCTAAGAATTGAATGACTCGAGTAAAACACTTAAAGCAGTGCTTGGCACATGGAGAACAGCCTGTACTAACAGTCTTTCGTTTGGTTAATATAAAAAGACAGCAATATCTTAAGCTACTAATAAAAACTAGTACACACATTACGTTAGCTAGGGACTAGGCCCACAGCTGTTTCTTATGTGTAGTCACTCATTTATTCCTACAAACTTTCTCGGTTTTACAACTGTGGAACCTGAGACACAAAATGGTTAAGAACTGCTCCAAAAGCTTTATAGCTTTTAGGACAATGATTTATAATAGAGTTACTAAAGCAATTTGGTAAAAGAAAGATAGTCCTGGATTCAGGACCCACTGACCAAAGTTCAAGCCCTGAATCTGCCAATTATAAGTTAGGTTCCCTGCTACAAGCCCCCTCATCTGTCAGATGAAGAGGCTGAACTACAAGTTAGTTAAAGTTGTTCTAGCGCTTTCTAATGCCTCCATGTCTGAGGCTATATGTGAAAATTTACAGTTACTTGTGTCACTTTAATTAATTAATTAATTAAGATATAATTTGTTTATTTGGCAGAGAGAACACAGTTAGGCAGAGCAGCAGACAGAGGGAGAGGGGTAAGGAGACTCCCCGCTGAGCAGGAAACCTGATGGGGACTCTATCCCAGAAGCCAGGAATCATAACCTGAGCTGAAGGCAGATGCTTAACCAACTGAGCGACCCAGGAGCCCTATTTGTGTCATTTAAAAATTAATTTTGGGGATGCCTGCTGGCTCGATCATTAAGTGTCTGCCTTCGGCTCAGGTTATGATCTGAGGGTTCTGGGATCAAGCCCCAAATCCGGCCCCCTGGTCAGCAGAAAGCCTGCTTCTCCCTCTCCCAATCCCCCTGCTTCTGTTCCCTCTCTCGCTGTGTCTCTCTGTGTCAAATAAATAAATAAAATCTTAATAAATAAATAAATTAATAAATATTAATTTTTTTTCATCTAGTTAAATCATAACTACTTTTTACATTTAAGGAAAATCATCACAATGAAGCCTTCACAGTACCAAAAAGGAGATATTCACTTCCTCTGTTCATTCCATTGTTCTTCATATTGGAAAAGGAGTATTGGATACTTTATTTCTGAGTTTTTGCTAATAAGGAGGCAGGGGAAATCTTAATGACATGAACAGCTTGGGAAGAGTTTATAATCATTATAAAGGAGAATATCTCTCCACTATATGTATTTTAGACAGAGATGACCTCATACTATAGCATAGTTACTGAAGTGTTCATGCAGACATTTAGATAATAGATTTTCCACCTTAATGCCTTACTAAACTATCTTAATTTAGCACACTGTAGAACATTTGTTTTTTTTTTTTTTTTGCCTACAATGTATAACATTTTGGTTTGATCTCATATGCTTAAAATTTTTAGAGCATATTTTATTCCTTTTATTTTTAAATTTTTATTTATTTTTTTAAATTAACATATAATGAATTATTTGCTTCAGGGGCACAGGTCTGTGAATCATCAGTCTTACACAATTCACAGCACTCACCATAACACATGCCCTCCCCAATGTCTAAAACCCAGCCACCTTATCCCTACCTTCTTCACCCCCCAGCAACCCTCAGTTTGTTTCCTGAGATTAAGAGTCTCTTATGGTCTTGTGCTTAATTTTTATCAACACAAAGAATTTAGAGTCTCTAGTGAGAACATCTATATACTGAGGGAAATACAATTTGGTTCACTCATATTGGTCAGAATATTTTTAAATATGATTTTTCTCAAGACATGTTGAATAGGGCGCCTAGGTGGCTCAGTGGGTTAAGACATGTTGAATAAATACTGTATCTGGACTGCTTAAGAATAATGAAGTTGGTTTTCATATCGATGAAAATTTTGTAAGTCTTAATTTTAAGAGTCAACCAGTATACATATGTGTGTGTGTGTAAACATACTTTTACTGTTCTTGTGTACTTCAAGTCTTCCTGAGAGCAATATTAACTCAGTGAATAGTGTTAAAACATTCATTTCTCTGATTTATTTCAATGTATATTTTAGTGGAGATTATGCAAAATATGAAAATGCAAAGTATTTTTTCATTTAAAGACGTGAAAACTGTGTGGTATATCTCTGAGTGAACACAAAGAAGGGACTTGGGTTCTTTGAGATTAATATTTCTTTCGAATATAATTCCTTTTCTTGACTGTTACTGCTTAGTTAGTTGGTGGAATCTTATGGTCTGATCTTCCAAAGCACTGACTAAGTTACTGACAGTAAGAGTCAGCAAAAATCAAGATTGATATAGTTTTCCTAGTCAAAGCTGGAAGTCACAGTTTGTATTCCCCTAAAAGCTTTCCCCACTCAAACTCCCTGACTTTCTGAATTAAAGGCTTAGTCTTACTTTGGTACTCAGACTAATTTCTGTCATCCCTTAAGGGTTACCATCTCCCAGATCATACTTCACGAATTCTTCGTGAATCTCATTATGCCCTAGATCATTTGACTTCTCCATTGAGACACACTCTTGCCTGAGGCCCCGTTAGTATGAGGAGAATCCTTTTAGACCATTATTCCTTGCCCATTACGGCTGCCAAATTCTTGGCATCAAATTCTCTGACTCAGTTCTTCAATCTTAAGATAGGCCTTTTAATAATTCAATGCTTAAATTTGATCAAGCTTTTTACATAGTTTACACAATATACCATATCTGTGCCAGCAAGCTTACCCTCCAGTCCCTATCCCATTCAAACAGCTACACTTTTTCTTAAAGTTCTGAAATCCAGCTCCTCTCCATCACTACATTGCCTTGAAGAATCTTCACGACCCCTGCATGAGTTCCATGTTATAATAAATTTGTGTCCTTATGTATGGAACACATTAAACATTTGTGATTACTGTGAATTTAAAGAAACTTGATTAAGGATGAATGGATGAACGTGGTATCTAGGCTCTGAAAATATTAGATTAAGTTTTGCTTTTTTGTACATACTTGCTCTATGTTCAGATGGTATCATTTAAATTTGGTAAGCTTCTATTTTCTTCTTTGAAAAAGTAAGTTTCAAATACATACCTTGACTTCTGCTTCTATTCATGAATGGGTAATGACTATATGACTCACGCTCTTGCTGTAATAGTTAGAAAATTGGACAAAGCATGTAATGCAGTTCTCACACATTAAAAAAAAATAGAGAAATGCCATAATTCCTGAGAGAAGAGAAACAAATCAAGAGCACCTACAATACCTGGATTTCTGCCCAGAGGCAATATAGAGATCATGGTACATCGTGGGACAGCTGGGAGAGAACTTCAGGGTCTTTGAGGAGAACCTGAGTTTGGAGAGAACAAGACAACTAGAATTTATGGGGTAGATTACCACAAAGGAGGGAAATACACAGAGAAAGAATTCTAGAAATTTGTATCAGTGTAGCCCTGAGAATTTTGAGTAGTGACCTATTACAAATATAGAATGAGATTTCACAAGGCCAGGTGAAAAACAATGGCCAAAAAGGAATAATTTATAGAGAACTTTAAGTAAATGAATTCCCTGAACTCTCACAGTTCTGGAAATCTTCATGGGGCATTCAGTAGAGAGCACAAAGTGTCAAGCTTTAGTAATAGGAATGAGTCACTCTAACCATTCCTTGAGACCCATCCTAAACATTTTTTACAAACAAGCATCAGAAGGATCAGTTAGATCCAAAAGTAAATTAGCCATCAGCCAGAATCAATTTTTAACCCCTTCTAGGGCAATACAATCTAGCACTAAGCAAAATAAACATCAGTGTTTGGTGACCAATAAAAAAGTCACTGGACATGAGAAGAAATAGGAATATATGACCATCCTCAGGAGAAAATTTGGAAATGACAGATGATAGAATTAAAGACAAGAAGTTCAAAACACTATTAAAAATAAATAATGGGGGCACCCGGCTGGCTCAGTCAATTAAGCCCCCAACTCTTGATTTCAGCTCACATTATAATCTCAGGGTCATGGGACTGAGCCCATGCCCAGCTCTGTGCTCAGCATGGAGCCTGCTTGTGATTCTCTCTTCCTCTGCCCCCACCCCCATTCTCACATGAGTCCTCTCTCTCTCAAAATAAATAAAATCTTAAAAAATATATAGAAATGAAAACTAAGATATCCGAAATAAAAATTCACTAAATGAGATAAATAAATTAGACAGAAGAAAATATCAGTGAACTTCTCAAGAGTTCAAGAGAAGTCTCAAGAGAAGAGGAAGACTTTAAAATGGCTCAGTGTCAGCCGCTGAGACTGTAACAAGCCGTTTAACACTTAATTTGAGTCCCAGAATTGAATGGCAGGGGAAGTAGGAAACAGAGAACTTGTGGCAATTTTTCCCCCAAATTTTATGAAAGCAATAGCTACCTCAAAATGTGGTCATGAGTACCAAATAAGAAAATGTGTGCATAAACATTTTTGCTTATGCTTAGCCAACATGAACGTTCTCATTGTTCAGTGTTTATAAATATGTTCCAGATATTTTGCATCCTTCAAATAAAAGGCTGAAACCAGGACATTTTGTTTAAATTGGTCTTCTATTTAGACACATTATATACATAATAATGGTAATAAAAATTAGAGTAAGAGGAGGAAGAACAAAAAGATAATTATTATTTTGGGATATACTGTGCCTGGTCCTTTGTTAAGTACTATACACACATTATTCAGTCTTCATAGAAACCTTGTGGCATAGGCATGATATTATTTTTTGAGTACCAAAAAATGAGGTTGAGGGATATTATGTAATTTGTTAACCTACAGAAGAAGATGATAAACTGGAGATTTAAACCCGTATCAGTCTAAATTCAAAAGCATATCGTTATACCATTTCCCATATTCTAAAAGTTATGAGTGTGAATGCCTCTATAGAATTTATTTTTAACCTACACTGCCAAGTTTAAGAAATGTTTTGTATTTTGTTTTATATCTTTTTCAATGTGAACTTTAAGCTTCCAAAATGTATTCTGTAAATGCAGATAATTTTCTACACTCAGAAATTAGGCTGTCATTTATATACAAGAATAACTGGTTTGCCAGATTGATTCTAAGGCCATTTCTAGAGTCAACAGAATAATAGTCTATTTTTACATATAAAATAGACTTATTGAATATTTGTGTTAATATGTATCTGTCTAAACAAGTCAAGAAATGAGTTTACACAGGAAGAGGTAAAATTTTAAACTTGTAAACACAGATGCTGTCACCAAATGAAAAGATATACCTAATTAGTAAGGTATCACACTTCCAATGTTCTGTTCAACAAAACCACAAAACAATAATCATTCTTAAATTCCAAAATATAAAACTTGGAATGAAATACTTAAGTTCAGCATATCTTTCTTGTGGGCCAATTTTCTCACCAAATATATTGGTGATAACGTAGAATATAGAGTTGGGGTTGTATGCTCTTCAGTATTCATCAGAAATAGAGAAACAGTTTGACTTAATCAAAATTCTTTTTTTTTTAAGATTTTATTTATTTATTTGACAGAGAGAGATCACAAGTAGACCGAGAGGCAGGCAGAGAGAGAGAGAGAGAGAGAGAGAGAGGGGGAAGCAGGCTTCCTGCTGAGCAGAGAGCCCGATGTGGAACTCGGTCCCAGGACCCTGAGATCATGACCTGAGCCAAAGGCAGTGGCTAAACCTACTAAGCCACCCAGGCGCCCCGACTTAATCAAAATTCTTAATGATAATTATAAAATGGTTAAAAACACACTTTCTAAAGCTAAATCAAATAATTTAGAGGCATGTGAAAAATATTTATGATAAATTCCAATATTTATTTGAAAATTTTTCAGCTTTTCACCTGATAGTGTTTCTAAAAGAAAGGAAAAAAATGAAATGTAGCTATAGACTAAAGTAGGAGAGTACATGGGTCCTCATTTATGTCTGCCTTTGGTATTTTAAAAAATTAATCTCAATTTTCAAAAACTCTACCAAAGTAAGCATTTGCTAAAGAGGGCACGTATAGCATGGAGCACTGGGTGTGATGCATAAATGATGAATCTTGGAACACTGGAAAAAAAAAAGAGTAAGTCCAAAGACCTTCTCTTTAATTACCTCACAACTGGTCATTTTTACAGCCTTCTTTCCCCTCCACCTCTTTGTGCCCACGTCACCAGTACGCCAGTTAATCCACCCATCTTTCCTAGACCTCTCAAAGAGGTACTTCTCAAACAATTACATATGAATCACCTGGAAAGTGTGTTAAAATGTATATTCTTGCTCCATGTGTCCTGGGTGGGTTCTGAAAACCTGCATTTTTTAAAATAATAAGCAATTTTAATTAAGGTATAGTTGACATATAACATTAGTTACAAGTGTACAACATAATGATTCCAATATTTGTGTACACTGCAAAATGATCACAATAAGTCTAGTTGACAGTCAACACCACAGAGTTGCAATTTTTTTCTTGTGATAAGGACGTTTAAGATTTACTCTCTTACTGATTTTAAATATGCAATATGGTATTATTAACTATAGTCACCATGATGTGCATTATGTCTTCATGGATAGTCTGCAACTTCTGATTCCCAGGTGACATGATGCATTAGGCACCTCACTTTGAGTGGCCAGGTTTTTAGAGTGTTATATGCAATAGGTCCTCCTCTTTAGCCTCAAAGATTTGTTAAATGTGATCTCCTCTGTGGACTGTATGTGAATGCCCATTCCCAGGCTGAATGACCCTCTCTCATCTTATGCTCACAGAAAATCCTATATGTGATACTTCAATTGTAGACACTACCTTTTAGATTATGGTTTCACCAAGGGGCAGGCAATCACTGATAAAACAAATACTTTACATTTTATTTTTACCTATGATCTTAGGATTTAGCAAGAAATCATTGTCACCACATTTGGAGACTTTCTCAGATATGGTTATTGGCATACGCATGAGATAGTCATCTATATATAAATCTTCTTTGTTAAGAGAATTCTTTTACTTCAAAATGTTTGCTCCGCTACTAATTACTAAGTATTAGTTACTTCTTTGCCAACAATAATTTTTTTTTTTCAGGGTTTGAACCTGAGAAGACTGGAGGCAGTACAGGGAGGGAGAGAGGTAAGGAAATCTGAGGGAGAGGGAGAGGGAAGAGGAGAAAATGCTTACAGTGATGGTGACTGATGATGATGATAATGGTGGTGAGAATGTGTGGAGAGGGATTTTGTGGACATGTATAATCCATTCATTCTGGTCAAAGCACATTTTACACAGTTATGTAAATGTATTATTTGTGCTTATTTCTCTGAAACTAGAGACAGTACTGTTTCTCTTGTTTTAGGTAAGGATTGTTGCTGTTAAAATGGATTTTTGCAGCAGCAGGACCCTCTAGATGGGGCAGCAAAGCCTTTGTAAACCAACATTACAAGGCAATATTTAAAATGTCCTATGAGAAATTAGCAAAGTTCTAACAATGCAAACATTTTATGACATTTGGGATTCTTTGCTCTCCTATCCAAGGCCATTGGCATATGCTAGAAAGTTGGCATGCATCATTTGATAGTGTAAAATTGCTTTGGTAAGACTAGCAATTTTAAGCCTTTCTCTAATTATTGTTTATCCCAGATGCTTTATAAAGAGGGCAACTTTAAATAGTATCAAACATAATACTATATCAGGCACAGTATATATATATTATGATTTTCTAATTCTAACTGAATGGGGAGACTTAAATTTGACTAAAATTCTTTCCATGCTAAAATGTGGAAATGCTGTACTTTGTGATTTGGATTGTTGGGAGTGGGGAGAGTGTGTATTTAATTCTGTGAATCAATATTTTCTTGTTGCTCACAAGGTAAGTTTAGTTTTAAAAGATATTTTTTAGTAAAGGTGAAACTATTTTGTGTTACAAAATGAGATAGTAAATATTATTCCCTTCCCATCTGTGGCCTCTCTTTCTCTAAATAGCAATTTCTTCTGTATGGAGGTACAAAGTATTTTCCCCTCCTTTCTTTGCTATTTTAATTTCCAGTTGTCTGTTCTTAGTATTTGGCATTTTAGATCCTAGTAAACTTGTTATTTAGGGCCTCCTTACTATTTATTTGCTATTTCCACCCAGAATAATGTGTTCCTTTTGAGGGACACATAATAATTGCTTCACATTGATAAAAGAACTGGAGAAAGTGAAATGCAGATAAAGTTTTAGATATTTTTCATGTTGTAGAAAAGCAAGTAATAAGGATATAGTCATTTGTAAAGAGGTGCAGGGGAGTGTGTAAGGAAGACCTGAGAACCATTTAGTTTTGGGAGAGTAACTACTTTCATCCAGACATGACCAAAATGGATCTACTTAGAGAAAGAACTTAGCTCATTTCTTCCTAAGTGGGAAGTTCATACCCAAGCGGTGCTGCCACAGTTTCTCTCTCCTCATTCAGTGCCTTTGAGGAAATAGAATTTGGAGTTACCTAGCTCCTCCCTGTTGTCACCTAGTCCAATAGAAACTATGTTAAATCCATATATTCTTATAAAGGCATTGCTAAATGATAGCCAGATTCTTCCTTTATTTTGCCAAGCTTTTGTGGTTTTTCATGTTATTTTTCAAAGCCAAATGACTGGTTTTTATTGAAAAGAGTTACTATTAAGTTTTATTGCTTTTTCATTTTCTCTGACTTTGTTTTTATTAGAAATGTATTTATCAGCAAAAAACATGTTGATAATGTGTTTTAAATTATTATTTTTTTCTTAAAACTGTCTTATGATTTGTGTGAAAGTCAAAATTTTAATGATCTACAATATAATATATATATCTGCATAGAGGGGACAAGATGATTTGGGTCTCTCTTTGAGGTTAGCGGAGTGATTGTGAAGAAGGTAAGTTCATCAGATCAGTGAGAGCCCAGTATCCTCTTTGGCCCTTGACAGTACTGATCCAGAATATAAACTAAATGATGACTATTAAAATTCTAAACAACTACTTCACTTGATCTCTGTGCAACACTGGATTACACGGGCATATTTCTGTTTAACCAGGACTCACCTTAGTTTTCCCCATGTTTATAAAGCCCTATATATTCTATGGTAAGAGACTTTGGAAGAATGTCAGACAATGAGGTGAAATTTGTTGTGAAAACTATTCTGTCAAGTCTCAGGGGTAGGTGATCTATGAACACAGAGTGCACTGACTATGTTAAAAGCCTCCTGATCTCTCTTGCTTACAAAATATCACATATATTTCTGATTCCTATCTACTCCGTTCTGTTATGTGTGCTTTACGATGATGTATAGTATACTTCCAACTATGTTAATTTGAAATGTGTGGGTTTAGGAAATTCTTACTCAAAGCCTTCTCTTAGAATTCTTTATCCTAATGCTATGTGATTGATGAAGATTTAGTAGCAATGATTACTTCTTAAGATGAATTAATTTGTCTTAGTTTAAATGACAGATATTCCCACTAGGTGTTGATGGATGTAATACCAAGGGCCTGTTACCAAATATTTATAAGAAGGTTTAAGATGTGTTGTTTAAAATGTTCTATTTACTTATTTGAGATAATGAGAGTGGTTAGAGTATGCATGGAAAATTGAAGCAGGCAGTAATATCCTATTTAGCTAAGTGATAAATACTATTAAAAAGCTAATTGCTAGATAGGAAGGCCACATTTAAACACTACACGCTGTATAAAAATATAAATTAAGTGATTAAAATATAAACTACCTTTCTGAAGGAAATGGAGATGGGCGTCACCTATATTACTTGTATTATTGTGAAATATTTGAAAATAGATATTAGTTCAATTTAAAAAGTTACATGAGTATTTTTGCATATTTATACATGCACACTGTATATAAATTGAGGGGGCTAATCATAATAGGTGTTTAAAAAGAAAGATTAGTGGAATGTTGTACAAAATGTGATTATTTAACTGGTATTTCTACCTAATTGTAAATGAACTTCCTACCTCCAGTGAGATCTTGTAACTCAAAGGAAAGCCTCAGTGAAAAGTCATTGAGTATCACACACAGAAAAATCAATGTATCTCTTTTCTCAAAGAACTTCTGTTCTCCCACACAATGCTTTTGCTGTTAAATATAGATTGAGTCTGAAAAACAGTCTGAGGGGTTTGAAATGGCAGGGGGGTGGGAGGTAGGGGTACCAGGTGGTGGGTATTATAGAGGGCACGGCTTGCATGGAGCACTGGGTGTGGTGAAAAAATAATGAATAATGTTTTTCTGAAAATAAATAAATTGGAAAAAATATATATATAGATTGAATCAAGTTAGTGTAGGTTTTCTTAAAATACCATATACCTTTGTTATTTCAAATGGCATCATATATTCCAAAGTACAGTTTTTGTTAACTTATTAAAGATTTATTTCTGTGTGTGTACATATATACTAATTTTTAATGGCAAATTGTCTCTACTTCTGCCCTGCCTCAAAAATACTCAATCATCAATATTCTGGGTATCTTAAATCACAAGTTTAAATACACATAATATGTGACTTTATATTATAGATGAAGATTACTATTATGTTTAGATATTTAAATCATGGTTAAACATTTAATTTAAGAAATTTTACTGAACATGGTAAGCTAATATGAGAGACAATTGAACTTATGAAATGTGGCTGTGTTGTTGAAAGTCACAGAGATTTCTGAATTATAAAAGGATGGAAATAAAGTACAAGTGTGTAATGATTAAGGATCACTTTTACATAATTTGCAGAGCTCAAATCTCCCAAAGTGATGAACAGAATAAGTAGAGATCATTTTTGCCATTCTTCATCTGGATTTCTGAAAACAAGATTAATAACATTGGTGTTCTTCAAGATTTTGAATAAAAGTTTTACACTCTTATAAGACAGATTATGAACATGCTTAGCAAACATCTGAAAGAAATTTAACACTTTAGAAAATTTCTAGAAGCATTCCTTAGGAATATGACCAAAACTCATTATAGATTTACTCATCCCTTTTCTAGAAAAATATCCTGTTGTGGTTTGGAAATCTTTCAGTGGATTATATTTGGCCGTGATATTAAAAAAACAAAACACTTGGGGGAATGCAATTATCAGAATTATATGCAGGTAGACACATTGTTAGGAAAAAATAGACATCTCAAATTATTAAAATAGCTGATTTGCGAATGTGTTATTCTTTAAAAAAATCACGAGCATGTCTTGCAACAACCCAGTGTATAGTACAGGATGTTTCACCTTCTCTATTGAACTACAGTATTGCCAATCCTCTATCTTTTTGTCTGTCTGTTTGTTTGTTTTGCCAAAAACCATAAATAAGAGGGGGATGGGGAGTTAGGTGAGCCTGGTGGTGGGGGTGGGCATGTATTGAATAGAGCACTGGGTGTGGTGCATAAACAATGAATCTTGGAACACTGAGAAGGAAATTAAAGTAAAAAAAATAAATAGGAAATTATGGATAATATGAGTTGCTAATACTTAAGAAAACATAGAGACATTAGAAAAGGTAGATTGCTGGTGCAACCACTCTGGAAAACAGCATGGAGTTTCCTCAAAATGTTGAAAATAGAACTGCCCTATGACCCAGCAATTGCACTACTGGGTATTTACCCTAAAGATACAAATGTAGTGATCCGAAGGGGCACGTGCACCCGAATTTTATAGCAGCAATGTCCACAATAGCCAAACTATGGAAAGAACCTAGATGTCCATCAACAGATGAATGGATAAAGAAGATGTGGTACATATACACAATGGAATACTATGCAGCCATCAAAAGAAATGAAATCTTGCCATTTGCAACAACATAGATGGAACTAGAGCGTATCATGCTTAGCGAAATAAGTCAAGCGGAGAAGTACAACTATCATATGATCTCCCTGATATGAGGAAGTGGTGATGCAACATGGGGGCTTAAGTGGGTAGGAGAAGAATAAATGAAACAAGATGGGATTGGGAGAGAGCCAAACCATAAGTGACTCTTAATCTCACAAAACAAACTGAGGGTTGCTGCGGGGAGGGGGGTTGGGAGAAGGGGGGTGGGGTTATGGACATTGGGGAGGGTATGTGCTTTGGTGAGTGCTGTGAAGTGTGTAAACCTGGCGATTCACAGACCTGTACCCCTGGGGATAAAAATATATGTTTATAAAAAATAAAAACCTTAAAAATAAATAAATAAATAGATTTAAAAAAAAAAAAAAAGAAAAGGTAGATTGGAAAATCAAATGTTTAGTTAAGTGCTATTTACCCAGCCCTACTTTATATTTAAATGCATTATTCATTTAAAATAATAATTTATGATTTTCTATTTACTTAAGGCACACTTAAGCATATGATACTTCTAAAGAAAGTATTTATTTTATTAATACGGTAAACAGTGGATGTCATGCCTTTGATAATATAGTTCAATAGACTTTGCATTATTTATCTCTTGGCAAATTACGTATTTCTACTTGAAGCTGAGCCTTAAAGGGAGAAAATTTAAAGAATGAGATAAATGATACTCTAGATTTCAAAATAATTTATTTGCTTGGAATATCAGCACAAGCATTATTATAAGTGTAATAAAATAAAAATCACCTTTGATTTTTCTTTTCATATATAATTTATTTAGAATCATTAAACAGATTATTTTAGGTCTAGGTTGTTGCTTAAATTAGGAAAACTCAATATTATTTCTCCTAGGTCAAACAGACCTCTGGAGACCGAGTTGTTTTTTTACAAAATAAAGAAGGTAAATATGTGAGCTCTAAGGATTGAACTAAACTTGAAGAAATTGTATTGTTCTTGGAAGTAAGAACAGCAAATAATAGTAAAAGTGCTGAAGTTCCATTCTTCTCTTAAAATCTAATATTTTATGTAATTTTGAAATTATAGAAAATACTTCTTTTGTAGCTTTATGCATCAAATAGCAAATCTTTACTAAGAAACAGATCTTGATTACCAGTTATCTTTAATAATTTTTTTCTATAAAACTCTCTTCTATTAACATGTTTTCTTTATTGTTCAATATTCAGAATAGACTGAGAGTTTCTACTTTTGTTCAATTTCATCTATCTCATTCTTGGTTGCTGAAGAGTTTGATAGAATGAGAAATTCTTTTATATCCTCAGTGATAACACAATTTTGGGAAGGAAATATATATTGGCTAATATTGTATTCCTTTTTGAGATATAAAAACTGAGATGAAGATAGCTCTTCCTTTTATAGCTAGAGTTATTCAGTGGTTCAGTGCCTATAGTTTGCTGCTGAGATGTGATTTACAGTTTGATTTTGAGATGAAGAGATCTTTAAGAACTCGGTAAAACATAAAAATATTCCTTTTTTTCCCCTTCTCAGAATAGACAGACAATAAAGGAGATGAAAGATCTTTCTGCTTATAAATCAATATTTAATTGAAAGAATTACATGAGACCATAATAATGATTCCTGTTTCAAAAGGTGTTTGACATGATAAAATACGTACAAAGCGCTTTGTGCCTGCCACATAGGAAGCACCCAATAAATGGTAACAATTACCACTATTATTTTTCATTTTATCTGATCTTACCTTCATTTATTCCTCTGTCAGAGACAGAGTGTTGTGTTGTTGGAAGATTTTGCTCTCTATATGAACTAGTCTACTCCATGGGAATCAAAGATATTCAAGGCCTAGCCTGACACTTACAGTATTTTATATTCTAAATTCGTTCTGAGATGACAAATTATAAATAGGACAATAAAATATACTTGGAATCCATTGTTTAGCCTCAGAAATCTTTTTTTTTTGAACCTCAGAAATTCTTAATTTTGTATTTTACCACAGATGAAGAAAAATGGATTTATGTTTTCCACTTAGCATTGTTTACAGGAAGCAATGCAGAAGGCCTGTAAGTTTTAGAAGCTATTTTCCATATCCCCTCCAATTTCTTCAAATTGGAATTTGAAGATCTCTTCTATGCTTGTAGACTGTTGACATTCCAAGGACTATCCAAAAGAAACCTGTGAGTTATGCATAACCTAACTTACTAAATCTACTTCAGTAAGAAAGAAAACATCCTTAGTAGTACCTCGGATGAGGGAAAAACATAAAAAAGATGTACATTCCTTTTTTTCCCCCCACTTTCTTTTGGAGACATTTGATTAGCTAGACTAGATATCCCTTGGGTATCTGACAATGACAAAACAGTATTTCCCAAGAAAAGCAGGGGGAAAAAAGTGGGAGGAAAGGAGAGCAGTGAGAGGAAGCCAGCTTCAGCAGGCACGAGTTGAATTTTCCCAAAATTGACACTGTAACTTCAGATTGCGCTGTGTGGAATTATGCCAATTAGAAACATGCATGAGGTAAAATATCAAGTAATCAGGGATTTGACTCAGAGGGCCAAATAGATTGAGAAGACACATGGAAATTTTTCCAGGGCAACTTCCTGTCTTAAGAACCTGGCTTAAACCCAGGTGGGGAAGCTGAGAAACTCTAACTCTAAGCAAAATTAAACAAGTAGAACCAACAAAGACAAAACTACAGAAAGTTCTTATAAAATTTCAAAAGAATACTCAAGAGCTTTGTCTAAAGGATAGCAGTATATCAAAACCTTCTAAATTCATGAAAGCTTGTAGCTAGAACTCTTATTGACTCATAATGGAAAATCATGAAAACAAACTATAGGTTGTGCTATAATTACAAGAGCTAGTGTTTTCATTTAGGGTAAGACATTTCAAATTTGATAGGTAACCAAAGGATTATGAAAAAACATTCTCATTTCTAGGAGGCAGAAACTCTGTGTTTGGGAGTTTGACAAAAAGAACTTAAAGGTTAGACCTAATGCAGGGTTTACTTCTCTGTTGCTGTGAGACTTCAGTGGCCTCAAAGGATCACGTTTCCTGTAGAGGAGCTTAAGTCAGGTTGCACAGGGATTTCAATAAGACTGCTATAATTTTTTACTATTGACCTACCAAAACACCACGAAGAAATGAATCTTTTGATAAGCAAAACTGTTGCAATATTGCAATTAAAAGGAACACTACATTAACAGGGTTTTAGTAGGTCGCTAAACAGGCAAATTAGGAGGTTATGGAGAATGGGGAATGTGGAGGATATTTAGAAAGTGGTAAGATCCAGGCAGGTTGATGTAAAGGCAGCCTTATAAAGAAATGTAACAGGTAGAGACTAGGCAGAGTTTATGACATGATAGCTTTGCCTCAATGTGCACAATAGGTAAAATAAATGAAGGTTCTGACTTAAGGTTTCGTAAATGCAATATATTTTCTTTGATAAATGCAGCATATTTTCTTTGTTTATGAGTCTTTGTTTTTAAAAATATTTGGATATTTATAAATATTTATAATTTTAAAATTTTAAAGTGGTTGAGGACTACGATGGATTATAGTATAGTAAAAGGATTTTGAATTTCTAATTAATATAAATTTAGACACCTGTTTTTATAAGGAACATATATTGTTTTTAGAATCAGTTAAACTCTGGGAATATCTTCAGTTGAAGAGATAAACCATAACAATTTATGGTTTTATTTCACTCTTTATATTTTTGAAAGTATATCCTTACACTCAGGGATTTTTTTTTTGCACTATTTTAAAATTTTGTATGTAAGTGAATATGCAGTTATTTTTGGACCTATACTTATGCCAGTTGATAGAAAAGAAATATGCTACTCCGCAAGGTCTAATTAAGTCAGGTTGCTTTCATCAGGGAAGTATATATTCATATATAAATGAAGAGATCACGTATGATTCCTTTCTTAATTTCAGATAGAAGTTAATTGCCACCTCAAAAATATACAGAAGAGAAATAAACGTTTTTATTTTTCTACTTAATCCTAACTTAGTATGAGAATCTTTTCTCTTTCTATTTATATTTTCATGTAGAATAAATAATCCTCACATAAATGTTCAATTGCTTTTTCTGACTAATGTAGTAAAATCCTGTAAACCTACAAGAACCCACCGCTTCTATTTTCTGGAGAACTCTCGGCCTACTTGGAAGTAGATCCCCAAATCTCTTTCCATCCTTTGGCCATCCATTCAGGTGAGGACAGTTATTTGACATTATGTCTACTTTCTGTTTACATTGTGAACTGAAATCTGTCAGTTTAACACAGTTGTCTGGACCTGGATACTCAGCTTAATGGAATGGAGCACTACTGATCAGTTCCATTGTTGTCCTTTAATTATATCATGGGACCTCCCTTAGTCCTTAACCTGTGATCACCACATTGTTATTCAGTATATAATCTAAAAATTTTAAGTAAAATTACCTAATAACAGAATCATATATTTAGGATACTTTAGCTTCTAAGAAACATTATACTGTCAAAATATTATATGAACAATTGTTTTAATAAGATTAAAAATGTAAATATTAGAGAATTTCAGACTCATGCAAATGACAGTTGTGTTCAAAATAATAGCTGTAAGTAAAATTGCTAAGACACACACTATTAGTTTGCTAAGGCCACTAGAGCGAAGTAGCATAGCCGGTGTAGCTTTGACACTTGAAAATTTCTCACAGATATAGAGCTACAAGTCCAAGATCAAGGTGTTGGCAGATTTGACTTCTTCTGAGACTTTTCTCCTTGACTTGCAAATGGCATGGTCTTTACATGGTCCTTACATGGCTTCTCCTCAGGGTGTTCACATCCTTCACTGTTTTTTTGTGTGTGTCTAAATTTCCCCTTATAAAGATACTAATCATATTGGTTTGGGCCAACACTAATGGCCTCATTTTACCTTAATTACCTCTTCAATGGCCCTATATTCACATAGTCACATTCTAAGGTACTTGGGGTTAAGGCTTCAGCATATGAATTTGGGAGGGGACACAATTCAGCTCATTACACATATCAAAAGTAATACAACTGCACTATCCATTTCCCTCAAAAGAGAAACTTCATTTCCACTTCTCACTTATTTACTCAGTAACATCTTGTTCTATTTAGTAACTTTGAAATTTGATTACAATCAAATTCCAACCATAAACAGTAAATAAAAGAATAAGATAACACATGTAAATAATTCTTTATCTGCCATTCTAATATTAACCCCCAATATTTTGATAACAGATACCACCCAAAGGGAAGCTGAAGCTCATTTGATGGCCCCAAACTGATGTGAACTAATATGAACCTGTTTATGAACCTGAGTCTTTTTTTTTCCCCACTTAAAGTGGACATTTGTATTTTGCCACAAAAATATCAATATGTTTGTACAAGTTACTGCTCCAAACCCTACTTAGGATATTCAAAAGATATGGCATATGTTTTATATTATTATTTTAAAATTGGGACAATTCTGAATTACCAGATACATCTAACCTTAAGAATTTTGGATAAGGGACTGTAGATCTATTGTAGTGTACATTTTACTCTAAACCACTAGAAAAATAGAGTCCTGTGTCTTCACCATAGAAATATTTGAATTAACACTTTGTAAGTGCTTATCCTGTATTTATTATTTAATATTGTTATAAGCACTTTATACATACTCACTCATTAAATCCTCACAAACTTTTGAAATAGCCAGTACTATTACTCTCATTTCAAAGAAGAAGCAGCAAAATTAAAAAAATATATATATATATATATATAACTCGAGTAACATTCTCAGAGTCATATAATTAGTAAGTGGTGAAGCTGGGATTCAAACCTAGACCATGTAAAGACCATGCCATTTGCAAGAAAGCACAACTTCAGAGTAAAACTTCAACACACCATGACTCAGGAGCAGTGACATGAGCGATTTACCACAACTGGACATTTTGACTCCTGGCATTCTTCAGGACAGTTATCTAATTTTCACTTGCAAGCGTTCATGTTCTCTTTCTCTCCCTCTCTCCCCCTCTGTTTTCTTGCCCACGAACTGACTACGTATAGACATGATTTTATTGAAGATCATCACCACAGCTACTAGGTTGTTTTGGTTAAGGACTGATTAAGTATAAAGGATAGAAATCTACTTAAAATTTTTGTGAAATTGAGTAGTATCAGGTGCATCCATTTGAAGGGAGTATTCCTTGATCACTTGAAAAATGATCAATAATCAGTTTTTTTCCTCTATTTCTCTGTTCTCTAATTTTGTCATTCTTCTGTGTAAACTAGATAGCTTCTTTACTTTTTTAAAATTATATTTTGCCCCCTACCAAAACAACCTCTAAATGAGGGTCTCAGCTATCTCCTTTATAGTTGGACAATCACCTCTAATTATAGATAGTGTCATGTCATTTCCCCCAGCTCATTCACATGCTTCAATCAAACAAATACACTTAGCAACAGAAACTAGGGTAAGAAAACTGATTTTTTTTCTTTCTCTTTCTGTTCTTTTTCTTTTTATGATGTTCAAATGATAAAAGCACCATTTTACTCCTCCTTTTAGTTTATCACTGATGATAAACTCATGATCTGGATGTTCTTAAGACTGTGGTGGTAAGGGAAGATAAACTCTAAGTGACTCTTTTGGAATGGAGAGTGAGCCACCATTTTCATTTTCTTGCATTATTTTTAAGTCAGTAAGAGTTGGGTAGGGAAAATATAAACTTATCTGCAACAAGAAGTTTGTGCAATTTTTCTTTTGACTGGGACTTTCCTGTTACTTCTTTCCTGATCATCATTGCAAAGTTAACTTCTCAATTGTCCCTCTTCTCTAAATCTATTACCTCTGGAGTTGGAAGGGGTCACTTATCATTCACTGATTAAAAATAACATATACTATAGGGACGCCTGGGTGGCGCAGTTGGTTGGACGACTGCCTTCGGCTCAGGGCGTGATCCTGGAATCCCGGGATCGAGTCCCACATCAGGCTCCCAGCTCCATGGGGAGTCTGCTTCGCTCTCTGACCTTCTCCTCGCTCATGCTCTGTCTCACTGTCTCTCTCTCTCAAATAAATAAATAAATAAAAAATCTTTAAAAAAAAAATAACATATACTATAAGGGGAGACAAATTTTGACAATATAATAAATTAAAACAGTTTTCTATCCAGATATTACTGATTTATTATATATCTGATTCCTTCTATTTCTCAAACCAAATTGTTGCTGATATGTGAATGCTGAATATTAGCATGACCTGTACTTCACTTTTGTAAGCTAGATGGAGGGGGATTAGACAATATTCTGCCTGGGAAAATTCACAATATACTTGCTTGTTCATTTCTCATGGCATCAGGGGTAGACAATCTCAAATAGAACCTAGAGGAATATTCTCTAAAACATCGGAGAGAAAGTAAAGGCTTATGAGAGTGTATATTCTTATTTGTGGGTACTCAAAAATATTAGATTCAAAAAAGTAAATCAATAATATTTAGAAATTTTAAATCAAATCCTGAGTATTGTGCTATGCTTGGTTATGTAAAAATCACTTGAAATCTAGACTTACTGGGGCACCTGGGTGGCTCAGTCAGTTAAGTGTCTGCCTTTAGCTCAGGTCATGATCTTGGGATCCTAAAATCGAGCCCCACAATGGGCTTCCTCCTCCTGCTTCTCCCTCTCCCTCTGCTATTCCCCACTGCTTGTGCATGCGCATGCGCATGCTCTCTCTCTCCCTCTCAAATAAATAAATGAAATATTTTAAAAAGAAATATAGATTTACTTAATATTCTAGCAGTCTGAATTCTAGAAATTAAACACATTTGTCGAAGCACATGGAATCAGTTTCAACATTCTGTGTACGCTCTATATAACCTTTTGGCTACATTTTACTAAAGACAGAAAAATGGTTTATTTTGTCTTCCTTGCTTCCAGCCTATCAAAAGAAGGTTGTAGCTTTCTTCTCTTACAAGTTGTATTCAATAACATATTTGCTCTAGTTTACTCCCTGGAAATCAAGGTCACAAGGATGCTGAGAGTACGTAACACCAAGTACAAAAATGCCTAAAGTCGACAGAGGTCAAAAGCATCAGGGAAAGCAAATACTCTTCCAATTTTGCGTTGAAAATGATATGACTAATCTTAATAAACAACTTTTGATGAAATGAAACAGGTGAGAGCTATGTTGAAAATAGTTCAGGAGCTGGCAGCAAGCAAAGGATGTGAAAAGCATTTAAAAGAACAGTGAGATGCTGCCTAGAGAACATAGTGACTTTAGTATCCATTTCCAGAGAATGGAATAATCACAGGTACTCTTGTGTAGAACTCAGACAATCTGAGAGCAAAGAAAACTGCAAACAGCTTAGATGTTAATGGAGTTTAAGAGGATCATAAAATAATGTATAAGCATTTTATATATATTTTGTAGACAAAGACATCTATGACACAAAAATTAATTACATTTTTGACTATATGGTAAGAGGCAGTGTAGGAGAGTAGGTTTTTTTAGAGAACACATATTTTAGATCTTCCACTACCAGTCCCGTCTTTTGTCAGCAATGCCATGTTGAGCAACTTTCATAACCTTTCTCTATGTCGGTTTCTTCATCTTAAAATTAAAATTTGTAGCTGTCACTTACCTCATGGAATTGTTACGTGTGAAGAAAATGGTACTATGATATGAAAAATAATGAACTCAATGTCTGGTGCCAATAAAAATACCCAATATGGAAGTTTTTAAATACAGTTATTGTTTATCATTTTCACTGTTACTTTGAATTAATAAAGACAGTAGACATTCCACTCTCTGAGTATAGAGGCACTTACTCAGCACCGCATCTCAGGTGGACTGTTACCTGTTTAAGGAAAAACTTCTCAGGGATTCCTATTTGTAAAAGTTGTACTTGATGCATAGTTCTATTATGTTATGTTTATCATATTATATTGTGACTCTTTATTTGTCTCTCCACCAGTCTGTCAGGTAGATAGAGTTCCTAGAGAGCAGGGTATTAGTCATAAAACTTTGCATCATTCCTTGGATAGAGTACAGCACCCAATAAATATTTGTTGATTGAATATTGTTCAATCACTGAGAGTTGGGTTTAGAGCATCTATGTCAGTTCCTTTCTATATGGATCACTCATTTATTCCTTTTGATTTTCATGTATTTAATTTATATATTGTGGTTTCATTTGTAAATATTAAAGTAAAATTAATAAGTATATTTCATTTAATTTATTCCCACTTATTCTACTTAAAGAAATAGATGCTGATAATAGTTGATCATAGTTTAGGTGAATTGGAGGAATAAAAATTTGAAATTGTGAGAAAAAATATAAAGCTTCAGTTGTGGGGAAAATTTTTAATATAGTTGAATTTTTGTTTTTAATTTGCCAAGTTTTATAATTTCAAAGCTATTGATCCAAATGAGCTTTAAAGTATGCTTATGCTCTTGTATGGTGGGGCTAATTCAGGTGTTTAAATTACCATTCTCTATTGTTAGGATTACATTATGCAAGGTCTTCAGACATTCATCCCTTTTCATCTAACATGACCATCCTGAACTGTAATTTCCTTTTGTAACAATAAGGCTGATTCAGGTGCAGAGAGGATTAACAGATTGCCGAAAGTTAAATAAAGCATGCAAATTTAGTACATAGATTTTGAAATGACATGGTTAAATGATATTTAAACTAATCTGTAATAATTAAGGGTGGATGCTCTGTAAAATGGCACATGAAGTGACATATGAATGTGAAGAACAAGAGATTGAGATTAGCATGGAGAAAATACTAGTCTTGGGGCAATAAAATGGACAGAATGGGTATTTTTAAAATAATTTTTACTAGCGTAAGAAATTAAAAAGTAAAGAAAGAATTTGAATTTTAAAAATAAAATAGAATTTATATATATTTTAGGAAGCCACGCATTTGTAGGTATTTAACTGACAAAATAGCATGAATAATTCTTTTCCAGCCTGACAGCTCTGCAAATGTGGAGTTAATACCCAAATTTGTAAGGTAATCTGTAACAGAAAAATATTAAATCTGCTGGGCTCTTTTCCCAGAAAATCAATGAAGCAAGAACTACATGTATCAGGATAGAGGAAAAAAGAGAGAGAGAAAAAAGATGGCAATAAAACAACAACAACAACAACAACAACAACAACAAAACCAAAAAAAAAAAGGAAAGAAAACTAGATAACTAGATCAGATTTAATGGGATAAGTAGAAAAGCTGTACATTTCATATGCAGTCAAATAAAATTTCCTCTAACTTAGGAAGGACTATACTTAAAGCATAGGCCAGAATTTTCAGTTGTGAGAGGAAAATTCAAATACAACTTACTTCATGAAACTGTGGTGAAAGAACTTTATAACTCTGCTTTTAAACCTTAAGTTGAGCTTAAATGTATTTTGAAAAGTTATATTCTGGTATAACAGAAATACTCCTATCACCAACTTACTTCCAGATCCATTTGGCAGTCTAAGCATGTGTCTATAACTTACTAAGGGATTGTCATGAAAAAATTAAGGTGAATCCATTTCCTATTTGGGGCCTACTTATTAAATTTCGATGTTCCCTAAAATCCTGATCCTATCTCTTAGCCCTTCCTCTTGACATATTTTTCCTAAGTAACCACATTCACTCTGGTGGCTGTAATGTGGATTATTTGTTGCTAGTTCCTACATCTCTATCACGAGGCCAAGTCTCTCCCCAAACCCATGTTTCTGTTCACTTATTGGACATTTCTACCTAAATATTCCATTTATAGATATATACAAACACAATGAAATCATCATTATATTTGTTCTTCCCTCCCCCATAAGCTAGTTGCTTCTGCTCTGTTTTCTATGGCGTTTAATTACATGATTCCTTGATAACCTCCCATCCCAGGAAATAGAGCAGAAATAGTCATTTCTTCTTTGTCCCTAATGTTCCACATCCTGAAGGTCATTAGGCAGTCTCTCTTCTACTTCAAATATCTTTTAGTTATGTTTTTTCATGTCTAGTCCATTTCCACTGAAGGAATTTGGATCTTCCTCACCACTTAAGGGAAGTAGTCTAATAACCTCTGAACTGGTTTTCTATCTTCTGGGTTCTCCTGTCTCCAGTCTACATTCTACACTGTTGCCTGCATACAATTATGAAACTTCCTTGCTAAACAATGTTACTATCTTCCCTTCACACAGCTATAAGGGCTAAACTCCTTAGCACATCAACCAAGACTTAGCCTTAACTTACCATTTTAGGTATCTCCAGATTCCACCATTTATTCTTCAATATAATACAATACCCAATGCAAATGGTGTCTCCTTTGGCAAACTGAGTTACCCATTCTATAGTATATTTGCACTTTTTCTTATTGCTATGGTAGAAATTATTACATTTTATATAGTAATTGGCTAGCATGTGCATAATCTGTTAAAGCCAGAGCTTCTAAAAGTAGGTGTTATGTCTTTTATATCTTTGAAATCCTCATAACTTGACCTAAGAGCCTAGAACATGGGATTTAGTAAACATTGTCTGATGGAATGAACACATGTGTTGGGAGGCTCGGAGTTTCAAGGGTGAGTTTAAGTTTTGCAACAATTACCACTAGATGTCGCTAGCACATTTCCAATAGCAATTTCTGAGGCAAGGAGACCTAATATTTACTAAGCACCTACTATGTGGCAGTCCCTTTCTAATAATTCTGAGAAGTAGGTGTTTTCATCACAAATCTACCTTGAAAACACTTAGAATGATGAGAAGAGTATACAGATCGTATTAGGTATAAGTGGGGTTAAAATCTACAACTGTCTGCCGTCAAAACCCATCGTTTTTTCACAGAGGTAGCTACTTTGTTTCTTTTCTGATAACTGAGCCTCTGGCCTCCAGATGACAAATAGCATACCCCATCTTTTCCAACAAATTAAATCTTTATTGAAAAATTAAGCTATTATTGGGCTAGACATTTTTTAAGACCCTTCAAGGTAAAGGCAGTGACTTTGCTTCAGTAATAAGCTTTTCCTGAATATAAAACAATCATTCAGAAAATTCTTTTATAATCACATGTGAAGATATATGCTTTGAACAGGTGCAGTTAGATTTCTAATATATTACTATTTTTTTTCCAAGTAGCGCTTGAAAATTGATATCTACTGCATAAAACCTAATTTCTTATTTTAGTACCATAGAAGGAACAGAAAAAATATTATCTGTAATTTGTATTATGCTTATTTAGTTTCCAGCAAAATTCAGTGGCTCCCTCTCTATTATCTACATTTTTAAGTCTTGACATCTATGATATTTCAAAATATAGGCCAAAAATCTGTTACAAATTATTTTATGGTTACATGGTTCTGAATTTTATTGGGTATCAGGTAGGTATTAGGTATCAAAACACTAGCATTATAAATGCCCAACAAATATTTGATTTTCCTGTTGATATATCTAGTACTCAGTATTTTCATCTAAACATTAATACTATGCTAAGAAAGACGCATACAACAACATGTATGGGTGTGTATGTCTTTAAAAGTACAAATTAGGGGGTGTCTGGGTGGCTCAGTCAATTAAGCATCTGCCTTGGCTCAGGTCATGATTCTAGAGTCTTGGGATGGAGCGAGCATTAGGCTTCCTGCTCAGCGGGAAGTCTGCTTCCCCCTCAACCCTGCCCCTCCTCGTGCTCTCTCTCTCACTCACCCACTTTCTCTCAAAATAAATAAAACCTTTTAAAAAATAAAAGTACAAAGTAGAAAAGGTTAATTAACAAAATATCTGTTTCTCTTCTCATTTTTCATAATCATTTATGATAGAAATAATAATTGCAGTTAGAGAACAATCTTTTTTTTTTTTTTTAAGATTGTATTTATTTATTTGACAGAGAGAGAACAGCAAGAGAGGGAACACAGCAGGAGGAGTGGGAGAGGGAGAAGCAGGCTTCCCGCTGAGCAGGAAGCCCAATGTGGGGCTTGATCCCAGGACCCCAGGATGATGACCCGAGGGGAAGGCAGACGCTTAACGACTGAGCCACCCAGGTGCCCCTAGAGAATAATCTTAAGGTTTCTTTAAGCTAACTTCATAGAAAACAACAGCACTGTATGGAAAATAAACCTTTATGGACAAATACCTTTTTATACATCTCCAAAGAATGTCTTCTGTTTCTATGAACAAAAGCTTCATTCATAATTATATGCCAGTGTTCTATCTGTTTCGCATAATATCCAACTTGAAGCTTTCTCATTGATATAAGTGTTAGACTGTCATTTTGAAGATGAGCATTATGATCAACTCTTCCCAATAGTTTTCTGTAGAAGATGTTTTCTGTAGTGAAATTCAGGTAAATTGTTCACATTTTGGAAACTTTGATAGCACAGCCTCATTTCCTCCACAGGCAGTCTAGGTAAGGAAAATATGCTTTAAGATTCTCAGTGAATGTGCCAGTCAGTGTTTAAAAGATAACTTAAATTTCCTTTTTCAAAGAAAGATGGAAAGAAGTGAATTATTGAAGTTGCAATCTGCAGTTTTGATAGTCATATATAAAAGAGGGCAGATGTTCTTTTCTGCTAAATCATTCCCATAATACACTTACCCTGTATTCAGGGATGAATGTGCTTACTCCCAAGCCCTGGCTGAGGGTTTCAGGGAAACATTGATTAAACTCCACTGGAGAACAAAGTAGAGAAAAAAATTAGTCATTCGGAACGTAGTTGTGGCATTCCACATTTTCCTAGACTTTACCCCCCTACAAACTTTCTCTGACTCATGGTAGTAAGTTTAAAATGAACCATTATTTTCAGCATATTCTCAGACAATCAAACTTGTATATATAATATAGTGGTCAAAATAAAATCCATGAGAACATTCATTTTTCACTCATATTTATAGAATTTTCATATCTTCTCTATTTCTGAGATCTTAAAAAGAGAATCAAATAATAGTTAGTGAACAAATTCAAAACAATTTCTATAATCAAAATAAATGTTTGGTTAAGTCAATTTTTCCAGTTGGAGGTAACTCTAGATTACTAACTAATAAGTCATTTAAACTGAAAAAATGAACTAATGATGGATAAATAGAAAAAACAACAAATTTATGAATATTTACTATTACAGAGTGGATTACTAGGCCTGTCTTCAAAGTTTATAGAGCTACATAATTTAATGAGTTAATTGGTATATGGTAGGTGTGTCCATGCATGGGGCATATTGTGTAATTCACATTTGTAAGTATGTGTGAATAGCATGTTTTTTTTTTAAAATCTAATTAGTATATTATGAAAAAATTAGTTAAGATGATATATTAGTGACTAGGAAAGTTAGAAAAGTAGAGAGTTTCCAAGATTAATAGTGTTTTAAATTTTCTGGTTTCACCACCATAATTTCAAAGATTTTAAACAAAACTGATTTGTACAAGTGAACTTACATGATGACTAAGGCATTTTAAATTTGGCCTTAATATAGGGATATTAATTATAAGAAATACATTAAAATGGGACAGGTATTTACATGATTTAATAATTTGCATCATAATGACTTACATGTAATATTTAGGATTCAGTGGTAATACCAGTTTTCATCTATTAATTCAGGATTTACAAAATTTGTGTTATAATCTCTATTTGAGTTAAATAAATTCTTGAACATGATACTTGATTACAGTAAAGTACAGTTGAAGCAAAACTGGCTTTGGCTTGTGAGGTAATTGCGTGAGGCTTAGATTTCAGAAGAGACAGAGTACCTGAATGTGATTATCTACTTTTTCTTATATTGAAACATGGTGATGATGATGATAACTGAAAGGCAGTGAGGGCAGAGTTAATATGAAAGATGATTTGATGCATCTTAGAAACAAATTGAGTGTGATTCGAAAGGAGGAAACAAAGGTGATTTCAGGGCTTTATGCCTGACAGGGCCAACTATGTGGCAAATGTAAGGAAAGCTTAAACTATGGGATGATATTTTAGTTTTATTTATTTATTTATTTATTATAGTTTAGTTTTAAACATAACTAATTACATTTATTATTATAAGATAAAGTGAGTATTGTGAAAATACTGCTTAGTTCATGAGAGGAATCTGTCAGAGGACAGAATAATTTGGGGGGCAATCCTAGAAGTCATCTTTAGACAGTGGTTAGTTGAACCCAGGAGGGAAATTGAGATCTTCAAGGCATGGAGAAAAATAATCAGATAGCCAGGATCATTCGGGAGAGAAATCTGACACAGATATATAAAAATAACTGTCAGAAACAAACAAAGACAAGGTTGGCATAGTGATCAGGGGTAAAGTTTGAAGAGGAAAGAATGAATGCCTCAGAAATGTCTGTTTGTTTTTGTTTTTTGTTTGTTTTTTTTTTTGTACTCTAAATAGATAACTCTCTCTGTGCCCCTCCTTTTCTCCCTGTACTTGGGCCATTCAGAAATAGGTGTCTAATAGAAGTGTTAATGTTGTAATTTGAACATTTGGGCTTTTTAACTAAATTCTGTGTATGTAGTCTCTAAAGTGTTTACTAACATCTTTTGTCCTTCTGTGGAGACTTTAAATATCTCTTCTCACCTCTACCTCCCCACCACTGGAGATTTATATTATCATTGAGTTCAGTAATGCAAATTATTACTTTAACCTTTTTCCTGTTGTTGCCAATTTGATGATTGGTTTCTTAATAGCAAAATAATAATGAAAAATGACTTATTTTTGTTTCTAGTCCATGTTCCTGAATATTAATATTACTAATATAGATCAAAGATTTGTCAATGTTCTGATACTTCTAACAGTCTACCCTTAAGAATCTATCTGCTGCGTCAGCTGAAGAAGTTGTTAGCTTAAGAGAAAGGTGTTTTATATTTTCTCCTTTTTATAGTAGAAGGATATGGTTATTAATTATTTTTATCATTTAATGACAGGTGACATAACATATGAATAAACTGAAGATCTTTCATGTGGGTTATGTGCTAAATCTCCATTAATTGAATGAAATTTCTTTCCTTCATTTCCAGAATATGTATTATTAATTTTAGTATCTAATCATAAATAATGGATTTTGAGTCAAAATATATTTAATCATTTATTCAACTTTTAGGTAAATTTATACCAAGATTTTTAAAAATACAATCTTTACTTTAAAAAGGAAAGTCAGGGGCATCTGGGTGGCTCAGTCATTAGGTGTCTGCCTTCAGCTAGGGTCATGATCCCAGGATCCTGGGATCGAGCCCAGCATTGGGCTCCCTGCTCAGCGGGGAGTCTGCTTCTCCCTCTCCCACCACCCCTGCTTGTGTTCCCTCTCTCACTGTGCCTGTCTCTGTCAGATAAATAAATAAAATCTTTGAAAACAAATAAAAAAGAAAGTCATTTTTTAAAAAGATTTTATTTGTTTATATGAGAAAGAGAGAGATAGGGAGAGAGAGCACGAGCAAGGGGCTAGGGGTGGAGAGGAAGAAGCAGTCTTCCTGCCAAGCAGGGAGCCCAGTGTGGAGCCTCAGACCCTGGGATCATGATCAGAGCTGAAGGCAGGCAGGTGCTTAGCCAACTGAGCCGCGTAGGTGCCCCAAAAGTATTTTTTAAGTAATTTATGCTAGCAATATAATTACTTTCAATTATTGAGAAAATTTTACTCACAGTATTTATTTTCTTCCCCAAAGCCATCACTTGAGTTAGATATTTTTAAAAATTTTGTTTTAACTTTCTGAGCAAAAATAAATTCTCTCAAAAAAGAAACTATGTGCAGTTCACTTTTAGGTCACAAAACTAACATTCAAAGGAGATCAAAGTAACTGAATGAGTAACCAAAGTCTTTTTTCCCCCCCCATTTTGCACTCTGAAGGGTACCATAACCCACAAGTGTTTTATTTTCTCTTACACTCTTCTGGGATGGAATGTTGACTTGTTGCAAACATCATATTTATATTGTATCTGATCAAAGCAGGTATATTTGAAATGTGAAATGTTTCCAAACTTATTTTAGTTAAAACTAAAATACGTGTATAATTGTTTCTGCTTGATATTTATTTAAAGCTATAATAAAAAGAAAAGTACTCTTAAAAAAAAAGAAAAAGAAAACTACTCTTTACTTTTATTCTTAGCCTTTTATAATCTCTTCTATCCCTGGTATTTTTGGTCACTCATTTAAATATGGAGTATTCTTTTTTCTCAAAACTATTTGAGAGACTTATCTGGAAAATAATTAAGATTACCCTACCTAAAATAATTTCTATTTGATTCGTTTTGTTATCCACAAATAGATCATTTCTTACTTCTTCATGATTCCCTCTCACTCTCTGCCCACCTCTCTACCTACTTGTGATCTGTCAAATAAATAAATAAAATCTTAAAAAAAATAAGATTGTCCACTCTAAGATGGTAATCATACTAGAGTCTCCCTTCAAGTTAAAATTTTCTCACATGTCTAGATCAGGCCGGTGTTTGATGACTGTGTGCCATGGGGGAAAAGGATAGTGTGATCATCCTTTGGATAATGGATAAATTATTACTTCAAATAATTGTATGTGTCAAAAATCATTTTAGTCAGAAGATTCTTTCTTATTTCAGGAAAAAAAAAAACGAAGAAGAAATTACTCGTGTGGTTTGTTTCTCTCCCCAAATTTTCAAAGTTATTTTGTAACATTTTTAAAACATCCCATTTTGGTATTTGGGGTAGAATTTGGATTCTGAAAACTTTTTTTAAAACTTACTTTAAAAAATGAGACCTGATTGGCTAAAATTTGGATTCAAAAGTCAAAAGTAAATACTAATGGGTCCCTGGAGACTAACACTGAGTCTCAACCTGATTTCTGTCAACTTTACAGACTTGTAGTTACAGAAAACTATTGACCAAATTTAAGATTATTTACTGTGGACGCTCATTTGTTGAGCATAATGGTCAACATTTCTTGGACAGTAGGTAATTCATTACTAGTGTATATTTCAGTTATTTGATGGTTTTTTTTCAGACTCACAGATTTTGCTGCCTCAGTAACGTACAATATGAAAATGTCAACCATGTTTTTCCTTATTTAAAGATGATTCTCAAAAGAGTCCTATTTTTAAAATGATGCAAGCAAAACTAGAGGGAGAAACCATATCAGATATAATCTGGAGCAAGTGGTAACCATGACCCATCACTGTGTGAATATGAATCATATTCCATTGTGAGAGCTTTTTGCTTTCTTATTCCAAAGTGATAACAATATATTTAATTCATTACCAGGAAAGTCGAAGACAAATAATATTTTTTGTCTGTGTCAGACCCTGACTTAGCATATATGTTGGGAAAAAGAGCATATGTAAAAGGATAGAGATGTGACCACATTATCCTTTTCCCCCATGGCACATAGTCACCAAATACAGGCCTGATCTGGACATGTGAGAAAATTTTAACTTGAAGGGAGCCTCTAGTATGATTACCATCTTAGAGTGGACAATCTTAATTTTTTTTTTGAGATTTTATTTATTTATTTGACAGAGATCACAAGTAGGTAGAGAGGCAGGCAGAGAGTGAGAGGGAAGCAGGTTCCCCGCTGAGCAGAGAGCCCGATGCCAGGCTCAATCCCAGGACCTTGGGATCACGACCTGAGCCAAAGGCAGAGGCTTTAGCCCACTGAGCCATCCAGGTGCCCCTGGACAATCTTAATTTTTAAATGAAGTTTCCTTTATTATTTCAAAAGAGTATCTAAATGTGACCAGAAAATTCTTGAGACCTGACTAAACTCATACAGGGCAGGCAGCTTCTCCACTGAAAAAATATTAGCAGAAGAGTGGGATCAAATGATAGTTGAGCTTTTATTATGATATAATTATGCTTGTAAATTGGTATCTTATTAGTAAAAGCAAGTATGTTTTGTTTTAGCTATTTTACTCTCTTTATGCCAATGAATACATCCATGAATTTTATGAACAAATTGATTTTCTTTCAAATAGCATAGTTTCCATTAAATATTTCGTTTTGTCTCATTACTCACTTTACAGTTTGATTAGATTCATTACAGCACTGCTACTTAAAATACTTTTCATTCAAAGAATTGTTCATGATAAAAAATACAAAATAAATCGGTAAAATATTTACCAAAATACTTTCTTTGTTACAACATGCTTTTCTAGGAATCAGAACTGAGCAGAAATGAGTGTAATTTTATTAATAAATGTAGGACATTATTTAATATAAAATGAGATATTAATCTTTGTATTGTAGTGATTAAGACATTTAAATGTCTCATGTTATAGTATAAAGGCAAGAAGCCTAGAGTCTAAAACAAAGTCTGCACAAACTAGACATCCAACTCAATACTTCTTAATTTTGTCAGTCTTCACTTTGGCTCTGGGCAACTTGCTTAATCTCTCAGTGACTCATTTTTCTTATCACTAAATGCATTTGTGTGATATTATTTCTTTCACAATAGCTATGTAGTATCCCTAAGTCTATTCCTTTGCAGTTTCTTTTGTATTAGGTAAAGAGAGTTAAAATTCAGGTGTTTAATTTTATCACTATAGTTTACAAAAGGAGAATACCTTAGAATTCGCTGTATATAACAGAAAGATTTATGTATTTATGAAATTAAAGTCAGTGTTTTAGAGCTAACATTGATATAGTGTCAACCTAATTTAATTAAACCCAGAACTAGTGTGCTGGCTTTTGTTTATCTAATTATATGCCATTATAAAGAGTTCATATTCACTGTGAACAGAACACACTGGCAGATTAAGTGCAATAATAGAACTGCTTTGTATGATGGTGTCCATCTGTTCCATGACTCCTGTGAAATTCATTCCTGGAATATTTTATTAAAATATACTATTTATATTATTCTAAAGTGAAGTTAATGCATCTTTTTTCTGATGCACACATTGTATGCTAATTGTTAATGCATTTTCCCTTCCTAAATGTTATTAAGCTGTCATAGAATATTACTGCCTTCAAAAAATTCAGATATTGTCTTTAATCCTCATCAGAAGGGAGATACATCTATGCAACTGAAAACACACTATTACAGTATAAGAAAACCTGCAGCATTTATTTAAAAAACTGTCGGGCTTTAAAAAATGGTGCATATTTTTCCTGTGAGACTCATACTACTGGACTGAATATATCGTTTCTCATACCTATTTGTTTTTAGACATACAGCTGTTATTCTGCCCAAAATGCAGTCCATTTGTCCTTTTCACCTCATCAACATTTCCCCGCCGGCTAACTCCGAGGACTGTTTTAAGGTGGAGGCAGGCATCACCGTCTTCCTCCTCTCATTCAGGTGGAGCTGCTGTGCATCTATTCTCTCCCTCCGCTGTACTCTTGTCTCAGTCATGGCACGTACCACAATATGTAAAAAGACCTGATTTAGCTCATTGTCTTTTCATAACTTGACAAACTCTTTCAATTCAGGACCCATGCCTTACTCACGTTTATATCCTAGCACCTAGAACGATCTTTGCCATGGAAGTAGACACTCATTTAATGGATGTGAAAGGATGAACAAGTAAGTCAACATAGATTTTCATGGCGAGTTTACCTAGTCTCTGTAGCCAGATTTGGGAAGTGTCACATGAACTTTAGTATCAGGAGCTGAGAGTCAAAGCCTTTCCTAGATGGATTTAAAGTTTATGATATCAACATTTGATCTACCTTAGACTTTTTTACTGACTTAACTTGAACAAAAGAACAGCCTTCTTTTATGATTTAACCTAATTCTGTTATCCTCCTTTGAACTATCTTTCTCTACATGCTACTTGTTTTAAGGGAAAGCAAGGTTAATATATTTTTAAAACTTCATGGAAAGTAAGTCCTATGTGAATTAAAAATGCAAATAGAAATATTCGATTAGAGCTAAATTCTCTCTAAAATAAACTGTAATTTTATTTCTTCTGTACTTTCAAACTATTACATGGGATTAAACTTTACTTTTTTTTCAATTAATTTATTGAATTAGTACATATTTTTGAAATGTACAATTTTATCATATGTTTAAATTTTTTAAGTCAGTATAATTTTTAAATAATGCATTGAATCAGGAATTATGAAGTAATTCCTACCTATTTTATGTAAGTAATACATGCTATATTTTAATTTCTATATTATTTGCATGAAGCATCATGTGTAATAATGTATATCCAGGGAAAAAAATTCTCATTAAAAGTAAAAGCTTGCTTTGCAATAAAATCTAACATTATTCCTGCTAAAAAAAAATCTTGGTAATTTTATTGTCATTAGTGTTATAAATATTACATATTATGAGTTCCTATAGTAAAAAATATTACTTATGCAGCATTACAGACCCATACACACCCTGCATTGAAAATATGTAGTATATGAAACTTCATATTTGTATAACAAATTAAGAAGTATCTGCTTAACAAGAGGATTTTTTGCTTTAGAATCTATTTCCTACCTAAGTAGCTTTCTTAGTGTCTATAAATTTAAAAAAGATGTCTTAATCCTAAAACTTCAGAAATTCGTCTGTTACATCATACAGATGTATGTTTAAACATAGCCTAGGGGATTCATCCAGAATCATCTATTTTATAGCTTCCAAATAAATATGAATTAGAAAAAGGGAATGTATTTTAAGGTATAACCTAGAGAAATGAGAACTTCTGCACATAATTGTAAAATTAAACTGCATACTTAGATTTTTTTTTAATTCTACTTAACCAGATGTGAGAGTTAACTCTTTTTATTTTATTCTTTAGAAAAGTTTTATTTAAATTCAATTTAGTTAACATATACTATATTATTAGTTTCAGGGGGAGAAATAGCTCTTTTTAAATCATATTTTAATTTCAGAGATCCAGTAAGTCACAAGAGACTTAATCAAAGTCCAAATTTAAGCCTGGAAAATAGGAAATCTATCTTCTCCTTTCAAAAAAAAAATCGCTTTCATGTAAATTTTGGATAGTAAATAGACTGTGAAGGTATATTCCAGTATTAGGCACTTGATATCCACCTCTTTATTTTGAACATGGAAGAAAAAATTTATGGTTAAATTAGAGTGAGATCTCTGCCTATTTTTCTATCTGAAAATAATACATAATGTCTTAAAACTACCTATTTCTAATAGGAAAAGCAATACAAGTTTATTGTAATGAGTTTAGGAAGTACATGTAAACAAAGTGAATTAAATAAACGTATCTATAAAATTCAACATCCAAAAATGCCTATTAACCCTTCAATAAGTAAGAGAATACTTACTTTTTTCCTTTTTTACTTACACAAGAAAATTTAGAAGATGAAATATACCCCCCCATGAATGATTTATTCACTGTCCACATTTCAGTGTGTTTTCTTCTAAATATTTTATTTTTCTATTTTTGTATTAGGGCCCCAAATAGTTGTATTTTTGTATTTTATAAGGATAAGAATTCCTAAACATATGTCAGTTTTCATATTAAATTAACAAAAATATTTTAGTAGCTATTACCAAAAAATATCTTAAATAATCATAGGAGAACAATAGAAGCTTGCAAGCATGAGATTATATGGTTGTAAGGTAAGATGGAATATATGCCACTTTATTTACTAGGAGATAATAATATTATAGAATGATACAGTACTTTTAAAGTTATTTCACATATTGAGTTATAGGCAGACAAGATGCAAATGGACAATTTCATATGAATTTTATTGAAGAATGACTGAGACAATTGAGATTAGAGCAACCATTCTGTCACAAGTTTGTGATTATCAGATATGCTATACCGATTTACAAACTATGTAACACTATGTACTTCACAGCAAAGTATGTGACACCAATATGAATGCTTGTAAAGTAAAAAATAAATCTGATATTGAAGATATAGTGCCTGTATACAAAAACTTGAAGTGGATAAAATAGGTTTTTCAAGATATATTTTTGTTGTCACTCAGGAGGAAAATAGAGTCAGGAAAGCAAGAATCTCTAGGAAGATGCCTTACAACGAAAACCATTTATCCTCAGTTTGGAAAGAACTCTTTGTAATTGACTCAGTCCTTACTCTGCCTTCATCCCCTGGAGAGCAACAAGTTGAACCATGTGTCATCTCATACAAAGTACAATCAGAGGGTTGTGGGTTCCCCCCAAACTACAGTGGTTTCAAATCAGAATCTGCAAGTAATCCACAAATCCCTATGATTTCACTCCGAAATTACCAAGGACACTGCATGGATAAAATAAGTCCAGGTAAAATATGAAATAGAATTGAGAAATCCTGAAAAATATGAATTTAATCATTTCTATTCAGGAGTCTCTGCTTCTCCTATTTCAGAACAGGTTCCTGTAACCATCCTGACCATGTGCCAAATAATCCGCCTCCCCTCATTTGTCATTCTGCTGCAGGTGCATTTCCTCAAAAAAGGCCATGAGCTTAAGTATTATCATTCACACAGAGATCAATTTCTTTTGACAGCAAAGTGTTACAGGCACAGATTTGCATTTGCAGTGTGGTAGTTTTTAAAAATTCTACAAATTGGAGATTTTGAGTGCCCTTGCTACTTCTTTTACTACCTTTTATACTTATTGCTCCTAAAACAAACAAGCAAAAAACCTCTGCTCAGGTCTTTTATTGGGCATTATACAGTTGAATTTATTTTGTAAAATTATTTTGAAGTTCATATTTCCCAACTCAAGGTAGTTCTGCCTCATGACTGATGACTAAGGATGTACTTGAATGCTCATGGTTAATCAAAGAATTAGACAAATGTGTGTTGTTCATTCAAGCAAATAGTTATTGCATATCTACTAGGTATAAGGTATTGTTATAGATGCAAAAGAATATAGATGTGCCTCAGATGTCAACAATCATATTGGTTTTGGGCACATATAAGGTCACATTAACATAAATGTTCGAATTTCCCAATAGGAATTACAACACTCCCAGACCCTTAGCTATTCTGAAAAGTGCCCCAGTAAGATATTTCTGGCAAGTCCTAGAGAGTCTAACGCGTCCAACCATGAGTCTAATCCTGCTGTTTCTGTTACTGTTCTCCCAACTGAAGTTATGGGCCTCTGCTGTGTCTGTCATCTGGGCTTTGTTGCAAGAATGGTATTCACTGTCATCTTCTACTTAAGTCTGCTTTGACCCAGTCCCCATATTTTCTCCTGAGTCACTTCCTTCAGTTTCTGTCTCTCTAACTTATCCAGTTGCAGGGTCAACAAAAACAAAAACAAACACAAACCAACAAAATTCATTTCATCTTTTTATAATCCTTAGTGGTTCCTTTACTTCATTAGGCTATTAAATTCAATTCTGTTCTCTCCCTCAAGATAAAAAAAAAATCTGTACATTTTAACAAGATAAATAGATGTAAACTTCAATATTTCATTTGTCATTGCCTGAATTTTCTTTAGGCTTAACTGAAACCTGTCCCACTAAACACAAAGAATTTATACTTTAGTGTTCTAACTGGTGGAGTTACTAGATGCAAGCATGATGTGATTCCTGAGGTAAAACATAAGTAACCTGCTTTAGAGATTAAAAACAAAAGAAGCAGAAATTTTTATTTCTAATCCTAAGGGTCAAATAAGATTTGGCATTAGAGATAGTATAGAAACTGAGGATGGAAGAATGAGTCAGATTTTTAGGTTAATTTGGAGAGGGGAAAGTGGAGTGTCAAGCATTTTTCACTCAGGTTATAGTACAAAGGACACAAAGAAGTAAAAGTGCGTATAACTCCAAATTTCTAAATATTCCCTGAATGGCAGGCTAAGGGGAAAACAGTCCTGTGTATACAGAGTTACAGGAGAGCCAGATTGTGATAATTTAAGATGCTTTGAACTCATACCAAACATTCTGAATTTTCTCAGGTGGGTAATTAGAGCTCATCAGGAATTCTGAAGAGAATGAAGTATTTATGCATCAAATAATAGAGGAAGGCCTGACTGAGAGAAAAATTAGGACATTTATTAACTCACAAATAAGAAGGTGTAGAGACAAAGTAGACCTGGGGTGATGAATTCAGTCATTCAAGGAAAGCTTGACTTCAACTCCACTTCTTTGCCATTCTTTCCTCTCATTATTTCTGTGTGGCTGAATTAATTTCAAGCACCACATTCTCAAGTAAGTGTATCTATAAGTAAATGCTAAGTTTTTATTGTTTTCAGGTTTCTTGGTAAAGACTTTGTCAAGAAATTTTACCCAGTAGATTTCTTCTGTGTTGATAGCCAAAATCACTTCCACAAAGTGATCATTGATTATATGAATGGAGTTATCAGTTCTGAGGTACAGTATGATTTCCAGATCCCCCCAAATATGAAAACAGAAACAAATATGAAAACAAATATGAGATACCCAATATGGAACAAAGTCAGAGTTGTATTAGCAAGGAAGAAATTGGAAAAATGATGGGTGGATAACCAAGTACAACAAGGAAATAAGAAGGTGAAATTTTGCCTTTTAGACATCTAACTATGGAAGTAGAGTTTGGGATAAAAGGGTGTAGCTACAAGAAGCAAAGAAATCATAAGAGTTTAATGCAATAATGATGTAAGAGATAATGGAAATTTAAACTAAGGCATTAAATCAAAATTAAAGTGAGCACAGAGACTGGTTAAAGAATTTCATCAAAATAAAAACTTTTACACAGCAGAGGAAACAGTTGACAAAACTAAAAGACAACCTACAGAATGGGAGAAAATGCTTGCAAATGTCTTATCAGACAAAGGGGAATATCCAAAATCTGTAAAGAATTTATCAAACTCAACACCCAAAACCCAAATAATCCAGCCAAGAAATGGGCAGAAGACATGAACAGACATTTCTCTAAAGAAGATATCCAAATGGCCAACAGACACATGAAAAAATTCTTAACATCATTTGACATCAGGGAAATACAAATCAAAACTACAATGAGATACCACCTCACACCAGCAGAAGGACTAAAATTTACAAGTCAAGAAATGACAGATGTTGGTGAGGATGTGGAGAAAGGGGAACCCTCTTACACTGTTGGTGGGAATGCAAACTGGTATAGCTGCTCTGGAAAACAGTATGGAGGTTCCACAAAAACTTAAAAATAGAGCCACCCTATGACTCAGCAATTGCAACACTAGGTATTTATCCAAATGATACAAACAGTGATTCAAAGGGGCACCTGCTCACCAATGTTTATAGCAGCAATGTCCACAATAGCCAAACTATGGAAAGAGCCCAGAAGTCCATCGAAAGATGAATGGATAAAGAAGATGTAGTATGTGTGTATGTGTATGTATGTATGTATGTATGTGTATGTATGTGTGTACCTATATATATTTATAAATATATATATATTTAGAGAGAGAGAGAGAGGAATACTACTCAGCCATGAAAAATAAAGAAATCTTGCTCTTTACCATGACTTGGATGGAACTAGAGGATATTACGCTAAGTGAAATAACTCAATCAGAGGAAGACAATTATCATATGATCTCATTGATATATGGAATTTTAAAAAAAAAGGATCATAGGGGAAGAGAGGAAAAAATAAAACAAGGTGAAATCAGAGAGGGAGGCAAACTGTAAGAGACTCTTAATCACAGGGAACAAACTGAGGGTTCCTGGAGGGGAAGGAGGTGGGGGAATGGGGTAGGTTGTTGATAGACATTAAGAAGGGCATGTGTTGTAATGAGCACCAGGTATTATGTAAGTCGGAATTATAGAAGGTATTATGGAAGTCAGAATCACTGACCTCTACCTCTGAAAATAATAATATGTTATATGTTAAATAATTAAACTTAAATTTTAAAAAATGGAAGAGAAAGAAAAAGCTAGAGGGGATTGGGACAGGACAGGAGATTGCCAACATAATAGGACTGGTGGCTGTACGGGAGGCCATGCAGGTATAAGAGTAGACCAAGTGGAACCAGATAGAATGCCATGAATTTGTATTCAAATTTGTGGTAAGTTCTGTGAAGTCAGCTTGCTGACAGAATGTAATAATCTTAAGAATAGGATATACATCCCAAATGCCAAATCTGACTGACTAGGATGGTCCCACAGTAATGTTAAGGTTTCCAAGGCCAAGTCAACAGAAATGAGTGCTAGGATCAATTATCAGTGTTTGTCTTGAGTATGGAGAAGGGAAATGTCAACTCACATGCCCAGTGACCTGTAACCTCATTATAAGATTAAAAACAAAGAACTGTGTTTCATAACCTCAAGGGAAAAAAAAAAAGAACAACCTTTCAAGTAATGAGCACTGGGTGTTATATGCAACTGATGAATCACCTAACTCTAACTCTGAAACTAATTTAAAAAATTTTTTTCAAATGAAGTATGGACATAACCAGTGGTTTCTTCTATGTGAAGAGTGAGGGAAAGACAATAGATAACTCCAGGGTTAAAAATGGAAATTTAGGGATAACTGAGCTAATAAAGAAAACTAGAGTAGAATAGGGAGAAATAGTTACTATTCACATAATAATGTGCTGGTCTTTACTTTGAGAAAATTAATGAGTCAGTTCTGTTCTACTTATGTAGAGAAATATAGCTAGAGTGTGTACTGATTAAGAATTTTTAAGTTCTGGACATTAAGTTTTCCCTTAGAAGTTAATTTACTCTTTATTGATATGTTGTCTTTTTTTCAATATCTCTTCAAATTCAATTCAAGAAACATTTTATGAATAATATTTTAATAAACATTACTGACCATATAAATAGAGCTCTGATTCTTCTCAGGAATTTGGTTTAAACATATACTTTTGAATACTTATTATTTACAGAAGAAGCTAATATGCTAGCACACAAAAGAGAGAGAGACTGTAACTATGTCTGTGATATTCAAATTTAATTTCAATTGATTAAAAATATTATCAGACCTTATGTAAGCAGATTTGAAGAAAAATGTTTTATGAAGAACAAGCTCCAAATGGCTTATTTCTACTTATTGTTTGAAATACATTTTTAGTAACAAAGAATTGCTTTTTCAATCAAACCTTTATAAGTATAATTAATGAACATTCATGGTATTGTTCAACTTGAATTTACAACGCTCCAACCTACACCCAAATTCCACACTATGTGACAAGATAACAAAAGGAATTGTTTTATATTTGAAAAGGTCTTTGTCAGTTTTAAAGATTTATTATGGTCATTTTCTTTTCTCCTGTTCTTTGCAGTTCCTCCCCTTCTTGGTCCTCCTGGTCATTTCTCTTTCTCTCATATATAGGCTTTTATCTTTAGATTCTAATATATTTCATATAAATAACATTTTAAAATATATGTAATGCTATCAACAAAACTAATTTTGTATGTTTAATAATCTCAGTCCACAGATCTCTGATTCTTTGAAAGGCTTGCTTTGTATATGACTGAACGTCTGGTCAAAAAGAGCCTTGTTTATTGTAAGAGAAGCAATTACTATCCCCTATTGGGAAGGAAATAATCAATTGTCTTTTATAAATTGCCAGTATTAATAGCTAGTTAAATATCTGGAGATATTTAACCTTGTCATATTTAGTCTTAACATAAAACAAAGTTTGAGAAATTAGATAGCTCTCTCTCTTTTTTCTTTTTTAGTTAGGCATACCATTTAGGTTAAAACATTAATGTACCTAATTTTTTTCTCCATTGCTCTACCGAAAACTTTGAATAGAAGTTCATAAAAAGACTTACAAACATTCAAATTCTACATATAAAAGGAATAAAAACAAAAAAGAATAAAAACTCATGATTCTTACTGGTCTGTATATATTATATATAAGAAAAAACAAAAACAAAGTTCTTGTGAATTGAATATTTACACATACAGTTTTAAAGAAAACAGTGTTAAAGGCATGCTTATTATTTCTGTGCTGAAAAACAGTAGTATGAATGATAGAATATTATCTAATATGCCACCCATGTTCAAATTTTCCCGACTGTCCTCAAAATGTCATTCATAGCTCTTTTTATTTTTATTTTTTCAATAGAGGATCCAATTAAAACTCATGTATTACATTTAGTTTCCATGGTATTTTAGTCCCCCTTCATCTAGAATGTCCTCCATCCTTTTTTGTGTGTCTTCTAATGTTACTATTTTTAAAGATTCTAACTCTGATTGTGTATGGGACATTTCTCAGTCTGGCTTTGTCTAATAGTTTCTTCATTGTTTGATTCAGGTTAAATATTTGTGGCAAGAATACTGTGAATACTATCAGAATATAATTTCCTTGTCCTTAGGAGATACATGTTGAATTATTTAAGTGCAAAGTACGATTGTGTGTGCAACTACATTCAGATGGTTTAGCAAAAGAAAAAAAATTCTGTGTGCATATATGTCTCTATCTATACCTCTATATTATCTAGGGAGAATGTGAGAAAAAGAATCAGATACAGAGCAAGAGGCAAAGCAAGTGGGACAATTAGTGAATCTAGGTGAAGAGTGTATCAGTAGTGTTTGAACTAGCCTCTCAACTTTTCAGTAGGTTGAAACATTTCAGAATAAAAAAGCTAGGAAAACAATTGGGGTGAGATACTGAAAGGCATGTGATATGGAGTTGATACATTAAATTGAGTAGTCATTCAGCCACTTGCTGGCTGTGTGATTTTGGATAAACCATTGAAAGTATCTCAGCTCATACATCCCAACTTTAAAATGGATATGAAAATACTGAGTTTATATATTATTTTGAAGATTTAAAAAGAAAACTGATACTGGAGCTTTATACACATATACACAATATAGCTAGGTATATAATACCAAGACAAACTAGATTCCTTTCGGACTGCAAGCCCAATGTATTCTAATATCTTACTGAAAGACTTGGGAAATGAATAAGCAACATATTCATCATTTTGGAAAATGACAGAAGTTTAAATTTGTTTGTTGTTCTGTTAGAGAAATGAATTTTGCATAGTTCAAATGACCTTGGTGACTATAAATAAAATTAAGTTTAATGGTGAGTAGCATAGAGTTAATTAATTTAAGAAGTCAATAAATAAAACCCCACAAAAACACAAGATGAATAAGGTTCTTACAGTACACAAAAGGTCATAGAGGTCGTTAATGTAAGCGTGCGAATAATGTAGTGCTGAATCGGAATTAGGAAACCAATGTTGGGATATATAAGTACTAATATTATAGCAATAGAGAACTCCCTCTAACTTTAGACTGACTTCACCATTCATTCATTCTAATTTGAAACTAGAATGAGATCTGAAGAACTGATTCATTCATTCTGTGCATAGATATGTATGCAGCACATTTCTTTTCTCTTTCTAAGCCTCTCGTTAGTTTTATAACAGATGACCATTCCTGCCTTCAAAGATCTCACAGTCTAGTGGAGCAGATATATACAGGAAATTACAATAGGTCTTCCTTTGGATTAACTACTGGATTTGGGTGCTCATTTTGGGGATGTATCTAACCATTTCTTAGAGTACTGGGAGGGTTTTGTGAAAGTAATGATATTTAAATGGAGATAGAAATTTTAATTTAGGTGATTTAAGATGTGAAAGGGGAAAAAATAAAACTATTCCTGATCTTAAAATATATGACCTGTTAGGGACTTAGGTTCCTTCACTCTTAGTTTTTATAAGTTCCAGGTCAATAAGTAATAAGAAAGTATATACTGAAATATTTTTTTTCTTTCTAATAAACTTCAGATTTGTATTTTTGTGGGGTATAATCTCTGCTGCCTGATTTGGTTGGGGTTTATATTTGAAACAAATTCACTAATGTGTTGAAGATGAACTATACATTTTCAAATAGTATTTAAAATATAGAAGAGTCCTGGATGTTGTTACCTAAATCAAAGTTTTTGTTTTTAATTCTTCCTCTTCCTTGTCTTCTTCTTTCTTTCCTTTTTAAAAAAATATTAATTTTTTTTCTTTTTCTGTTATCGTTCCCTTCCCAGCTCTTTCTTATTTGTCCCTTCCTTTCTCTTACCTCTTCTTCCCTCCCTTTCCCATCTTTTGAGATAAGGTCTGATGAGCAAGGAACTGTGAGGACTAAGGGTTAAGAGGTACTATGGTCATCAGTGGGCCTAAGGAGTTATTGGCATGAGGAAGCAACTAATGGAGTCAGAGATTAATTACATAGGAAATGAGCAAATATGTAAACACACTAAAGATAATGGGCATCAATTTCTCATTGTAAGTTAAAAGGTTTGCAAATATGGATGTAGTGAAGGCAGATTGACATCTGTGGGCTGAATTGAACTTGGAGTCATTGGTGAACTTTTGAGTTTTAACATATAGAAAGAAATATAGAGACAGATGTCTTTTGAGAGGTCCAAGAAGCAATGTCATCCAGAAGAAGTTATTTCACCAAGCATACAGATCTTAAATACCATTCTCTACTCAAAGACATTAGGGCTCTTGAAGTAATGACTGCTTTTGAGGATGGGCTGTGAAAGTCCAAGATGAGCCACTACTATCCTGTTTTACAAGACAGTGTGCAAAAAATGGTGGGCTATTTCCTCTCCTCCCCCAAAAATGTAGAAGGCAACTTGAAGGGTCTTCACTAAGCAAATCTAGGACAATTTGAACTTTAAAATAAATACTAATAATAACAGATTACTACCTACTCAGTAAAATAAATCCTAATAATAACAGATTATTACCTATTCAGTAAAATAGAAACCCTTGAGTATCCCTATTGACATAAATGAATAAATATTAAACAAATGGAAGGAAGGGAAAGTTCTCCAATATAATAGAATGATAATAAATATAGAAGGAATTATGCATTAGAAAATCACCTTTTGGCATCCATTATAACAATAACTGATTTAGACAGATAATGCCATCAGATGCTAACTAGAAAGTTTGTTAAGGATAGCATATTTGCAGAGTCTTAAAGTTGGCCCCCCAGACACTTATTAATTACAAAAGGAAAAGTGTATCTTTGCAGGGATGGCTGAAGCCATCATTTTAACCAAAAGATCATTAGTAGTGGGACAAATCTACATTATTTTTGTAATATATCTAATAAAAGTACAGAATCTTCAAATAATCATAAAGAAATATCAAACCAGAATTGAGGGGCATTTTATAAACTAACTCGCCATACTCTTAAAGCATATTAAGTTCACAAAAGTAAAGGTAAGATTTAGGAATAGTTCCAGATTGAAGGAGACAAAGGATATATGACCAAAAAAGGGTAATATCTATTCTTGGATTAGATTCTAGGCCAGAAAGAAAAAAAAAATTAAAGAGGAAATTATTGGGGAAATTGTCAGACTTTGAATGAGATATATGTATTAAATTGCAGTCTAGTTGGTAGTATAGTTTCAATGTTAATTTGCCAATTTAGGTGGTTGTACTGGGTTATGTATGGAGTATCCTTTTAGGAAATTTACACTGAAATTTTTAGCAGTAATGGGATATTGTATCCCATTGATTACATTCCATTGATTCAGTAAGAAATATTGTACACACATACAAATACACAGGAATGAAAGAGAGAGAAGGAGGGAGGGAAAGAGGAAGAGAAGGAAGTAGGAGAAGGAGAAGGAAAAGTAAATAAGATATTTACAAGTGGGGGCTGTGGATGCTAGATGAAGGGAGTTATTTATATTATTTTCACAAATTTTCTGTAAGTTTATTTAAAAAACCTCTCCTAACTAAACTAAATTATTCTATATTTTATGGTCTTAGAAATCATGAGCATATTGGTTTAAGTGTGAATTCATAATTAAATTAACTTAAATGCTGAGGTAATAATATAATGCATTACATAGCAAGACATTGAGATTCCATCTTTATTGCCTATATTTATTGGTGTTCAAAAATATGTGATATGATGTTGATCATGAGGATTATTTTTTAGTTCCTCAATCCATATTATCTTGAGGATAAAATTTAAACATTTTGTCATCTAAGATCCCTCAAACCTTAATGTTTGTGAACTTTTCACCCCATTATCTACCTGTATCCCACATAAACTTCTTGCTGCAACTGCACTGAGCATCTCGCAGTCCACTAAGTAAGACATCATTCCTCACACCTCACACACTGTTAATACTTTTTCTTTTATCTACAACTTCCTCATCCTGTCTCCACTCATCTTCATCCTTCTTCATCTTGCTAATTCCTACAGTTCTTTCTTTTTTTTAAGATTTATTTATTCATTTAAGGTGAGAGAATGGGCACAAGTGAGGTGGGGGTAGGTGGAGGGAGAGAGAGAATGCAGATTCCTTGCTGAGCATGGAGCCTGCCATGGGGCTTGGTCCCAGGACCCTGAGCTCACGACATGAGCCTAAATCAAGTACCGGGCACTTAACCAATTGTTTTTGAGCCACTCAGGCGTCCCTCCTACTTTACTTTAGGGCTTAGTTCAAGAATCACTTCCTTCAGGAGGCAACTCTTTATTCTAGCTTTTGTTTGTGTTGTTTCTTTTTCCTGTGTGTCCAACCTGTGCTTACCTCTCTAAAAGTATTTACGGTCCTCTGTTCTAAATGAGTTAACTTGGCTTAGCTATTAGCAGTCTGTGAAATTCTTTAAAGTATTTTTTATCTCAGTTTCTGAATTCAACCTTCATCTCTTTAATCTAACTTCCCCGATCTACCATAGATGATCTAAAAATGTTTCTTTCAGTACATTATTTAATTTATAAGTATATATAAATAATAAGCTCCTTGCCATTAGAAAAATTCTCTTTTGTCCGTATTCTCTGGACATACTATTTTATTTTTAAAATATGAGGTAGTATTACATGGTTATATCTGGAAAAAATGTAAAGTATGTATCTATTAAAGCATACTCCCAGATGGGATACAAAAGGTAATAAAGATTTTATTTATTTAAGAACTATTTCTTCACTGAGTTTTGTGTTTTGCTTTTACAAAATTATGAGTGAATTTTGATTTTTATTTATTGTCACTGTCCATTTCAAATTATACAATATCACAAAAACTGAGTTTCCTTTTTCTATTTTTCCATTTTTACTGGCTATCATCCATAAATTTGTATTGAAATACCTTGATTTTTAACTAAAAAATTGGAATTAGTTTTCTCCCAAACTAAAAACTTAGATTAAGTAGAACATTCACAAAATTCATTTAAATGGTTGTGATGTAAGTGCTGATAGGAATCCTTCATCATGCATATTATTTCCTTGTTGTAAAAAAGTGATATTAACTTTCATTTTAGATATTTTGTGTGACATAAGTATTATTGGAAAGTTTAGAAAGAGTTTCAATTGAATACCTATGTTCTTAGAGGATTTAGGGATGCTTCATTGTTAGGCAACATTATTGAGCATTCTGCTGGAGATTTTAAGTTGTACACAACCTTTGCAATTTGGGAGTTTATTTTTAATTTTATTCTAGTCCATATTATAGGTGATTATTTTTCCACTCTCTAACCCACAGTTTTGCTGTTTATTTTGGGGTTAAAGCCCATTAAAACATAATGTTTTCTTCTATGACTGTCTTTAATATATTGATTTCCTCTCATTACTAACAAAATCTAAATATCCTCTACATTTGCTGATAAGACATCTCCTGGCATCTTCATAGAGTTCTAATATGTTCCAAATATTGAATTAGTAAAATTAGTAAGATTTTAGGAACAAAAAAAGAGAATAGGAGGAACTTTCCCTTTCCTTTTACTTCCTCTCATTTTTCTTCTCAACTTCCTTCTTTGTTCCTAAAATTTTTATATTAGGTCTTTCGTGCGATTTTATCCTGTTTGGTATGATTAGAATTAATCAAGATACATTTAAAAACATCAAATAAAATGCAAAACTGTTTTTGTTGCTAATTCCTAATTCCTTCCTTAAACATGTATCAGTACCTGTGCTTATATTTGTGTGTGTTCTAATATGACTACTGTCTGGGTATTCAAGGAAATTGAGATTGAGTTTTAATTCTGAATAATTCCCTCCATGTTATTTATTTTCCTTGTATTTTAGTTTCTAAAATTTCAGAATATAATTAAAAAATCTGATTCATTTCTCTCATAAAAATGGTCTTATTACATTGATGACTATGAACTTGTTATAAAATATAATCAGTTTTGATTGTGCACAGCAGTCATCACTTCATTATAAATGAATAAGATTAGGAAAGCATAATATTGGGGATCATAATTCCCAAATATTTGATAAATCCCCGTAATAGTCATGAGGCCAAATTTCAAAGAAGCCTCCAAAATTTCAGAGCCAAGCTCATTTGAATTCTGTGTGTTCATTAAGCTTTTCCACATTAAATTGCAAATTAATAGAAGTGGTACACAGGCAAACTCATCATGTCTAAGATTTAGTAGCAGATACCTGATTAGGTGTCTCTTCCTTTTTTCTATCCAATTTGCAAGGATCTGCTTCAAGAAAAAAATGTTTCACTATTTTATTAAATAAGTTAAATTCAAATAAACAAAAATTTTCATCATTTGGCAGTAGGTATTTCTACCTTGTACTATGAATCTGTTCAAATATATTTTACTATAAGTTTATTCTTTTAATTGTAATACTGTTGGAAGCACCTGCTAGGATACAAATATAAAAATTCATTTATGCCAAATTTGTATGTTAAATCACAAGTAATGCTGCTCTTATTTTTTACATTTAAAAATTAAAGCAATATTTTATAAAGCAATAGTTTTGGAAAAGAAAGTGGTTGGGAGAGAATGTGATAGGTAAAAAATACTGTTAAAAATGGGTCTGTTTAGGGGCGCCTGGGTGGCTCAGTGGGTTAAGCCGCTGCCTTCGGCTCAGGTCATGATCTCAGGGTCCTGGGATCAAGTCCCGCATCGGGCTCTCTGCTCTGCAGGGAGCCTGCTTCCTCCTCTCTCTCTCTCTGCCTGCCTCTCTGGCTACTTGTAATCTCTCTCTGTCAAATAAATAAATAAAATCTTTAAAAAAAAAATGGGTCTGTTTAAGTTTCCTATAAATCTACCTGTTATGTGGAGAAGACCTTAGGGAAAGTGGCCAGATGTATACCAAAAAAAGTTAGACTTTGGGATTAAATACAAACGTAAGGAAAATTTTTCCAAGCACTATTAATTGTCTATTTGTGCTAAGCATTGTAATACATACTTTCCTCAGAGCAACCATTTGAAAAGGATTTATTTTTCCAATTTGTGGAAGAAGGGAAGTTAGAATGAGAAATTTTAAGTCATGTTTCTAAGTGTTTTTTTCTGAGATTTGCATTTTTTTTTTTAGCATATATTGAACACTGAGAGTAAAAAGACAAGAGGAAGCAGAATCCAGAGACAGGTATAAATGTATTCTTTGTAGTGCAGATCTTAGTAAGAGTGGAGCATTGGAATCCCAAAGTGTTCTGATTAATAAAAGGTATCTTTCAACATGTCCAGCAAAATTCATATAGAAATATCAGAAACATTTGAGTTAACATTTAAGAGCAGAGTTGGTAAGTGCAACCTAGGAAATTATATTCAGGAAAGATATTAAACTAGACACATACCTAATGTTTAAAATAGATTTGTGGTAGGCAAGAACAGTGATTAAAACTAAGGGCATCACAATTGATTTCCTGAAACCCTTTTGTATAAATTTGCCAGCTACTGTTTTTCAGCTGGTCTACTGAGACTAGTTTGCTTTACAGCTTCTTGTTTTGAAAAAGGAGAAAGTTCTTGTTCATGAAAAAAGTTAGCTGAGGAAAAATTACATTTGCCCTGGGAATAAGTAAAATATTTCTTACTGAAGTTGGTAAAATGAAATGACTCTTAAGTAGTTCCTCCATATATGCACAGAAATAATGAAAAAGTGTGCTTTGTTTTTAATAAATAAATGGTTAGGTAGTGTATATGTATATATAAAATTTATTTTTTAATTTAGACATTGGGCTCTTTTTCATAATAGACAAATTATTTGCCTATTCTTTTTCATATTCTGAGATTCAGTTTCAATGTAGGGGAGCAAGGGTTTCACACACAACATCAAGCAATTCTCAACATGAAGATGTATGAGAATTCAACTGAATTCTGACACTATCTGGAGAATTAGATTCAGAATTCAACTGAATTCTGACACTATCTGGAGATAAATACTGGGGGTAAAGGTCTCAGTCCCACAAGACTACCCTTCACTTCAGATACCAGTTGCAGGTTCAGGTTGTCACTTGTGCTTCTGACCAACTGACTACAAATTGGAGGTTCGACAACCCTTTCCAACAATAGCAAGTTCAGGTTGTTACCTGTATATCTGATTGGCAGTAAATCAGAGGGTCCCATGACTCCTTCCTCAGGTTTGATTAATTTGCTAATATAGCTCACAGAAGTTGGGAAAACCTGTTTACTTACTAGATTACCAATTTATCACAAAAGATATGAAAGAATATAAGTCAATAGCCAGGTGAAGAGATAGGTAGTAGGAGGTCCCTAACAAAGGAGCTGTCTTCCTGGAGCTTGGGGCCCTATGTGGTAACAATGGGAGAATTCTGGTTTCCCAATGTGGAGGCTTCTCAATCCCTCTCTTTTGGGGATTTTATGGAGGATTTATTAACTCACTGGTCATTGGTGATTGATTCAACCTCCCCTCTCCTCTCTTCCCCAGAAATCAAGGGGTGGGACTGAAAGTTCCAACTCTTGGTTCCTTTGGTAACCAGCCCCTTTCCTTAGGTTCTTTGCAAAAGTGACCTCATTAACATAAACTCAGTTGGGCTTGTTATGAATAATAAGACATCCATTTCTCCTTGATGACTCTGAAGCATTTTTTTTCAGGAACTGAGGACTAAAGAAAAAATATTGTAAACAAAAGATGCTCCCATAGCTCTTATCACTCAGGAAACTCCAAGGTTTTGAGAGCTTGAGCCAGGAACTATGAATGAAGGTCAAATATGGGAGAAATATTTTTTTTTATCTGAGTGACCAATATAAGTATTTCTTAGAAGTCACAATATTATACTCCTTATACCATATCATTTGGTATTTGAAAATATAATAGTGAAGAAAAGATAATAGAGAAACAGAAAATTAAACAGTAACTTCTTTTATTTTTATTTTTAATTTTTAAAAAGCTTTTATTTATTTGCGAGAGAGAGCAAGAGAGAGTGCATGAGATGGGGGGACAGAGGAAGAGGGAGAAGCAGGCTCCTGGCCAAGTAGGGATCCCAATCTGGGGCTTCATCCCAGGACCCTGAGATCATAACCTGAGCAGAAGGTAGATGTTTAACTGACTGAGCTACCCAGGTGCCCCAAGAATAATTTATTTTATAGTAGCTTTATAGGCAATATTCAAAACATCAATATATTTGATTTAAACTATTAACTCAATTATATTATTTAATAATGAGCTTTTAGAACTCTAATAAAAAATATTTTCTAAGCTTTTATTTAGTTTTCCAGATTAGAATGACAATTTTTAAAAGCTATGGCTTGGAATTATACTATATTTTTGGTATCAGTATATATGTAATTGTATTACCTTTGAGTCAATCTAAAAAAATAAAATATTTACTTTTTGAGATTCAAATAATTATTAATCTACATGTTGATTAAAGAGAGGATTTTGAATATTGCATACAATGTCCACCTTTCTTCAAGTGAAAATTATTCAATTGGAGTGACAACAATTGTGGCAATAAAAGCTAGGGGCTACAGACCACATTTTTATATTGATTGCCTCTGATAACTGTACTCCTTTCCCACATGATGTTCCAATGTAGCTGTGTTAATTGAGGGGATATTTTAAAGTTTAACAGCTACAGTAAATTTCTAGGCAGAATACTTTCACATACAACTATTTTATTCCTTAAAACTTAAAATTTTCTAATACCATATATTTTCTTTAGTAGAGGTAGAATTTATTTGAGGATACAAACAAAAATATATCTACCTAGAATTCAGGTTTGTTTTAATTACATGCTTTACTCTTAGGGTAATGAGTAATATCACAGAATACAGAATTAAAAATGTCATTATCATTTTTTCATAATTTAAGTAAATTTATGGTAGTACAATGTACATAGAACAAAAATCTTTACCATGGTAACCCTTAGAGGTAATTCTTACATCACTGATGGAACACTCTACATCTTTTGAGGCAGTCTAATCCATCTTTATATATGTTTAATTGCTTGTTAAGCACAACAATTCAACTGAGTAAACGTAAAGATCAAATTGGCTTTATTCATCAGTTCATGAATTGGGCAACATTCTTTCTAGCAAATAAAAAGGAGTTCTAAAGAGCTACAGAAAAAGACTGACTTTTAAAGGCAAAAAGGTGGGGCACTTGGGTGGCTCAGTGGGTTAAGCCTCTGCCTTCAGCTCAGGTCATGGTCTCTGGGTCCTGGGATCAAGCCCTGCATGGGGCTCTCTGCTCAGCAGGGAGCCTGCGTCCCGCCCTCTCTCTGCCTGTGTCTCTGCTTACTTGTGATCTCATTCTCTGTGAAATAGATAAATAAAATCTTAAAAAAAAAAAAATAAAGGTAAAAAGGGTCAGAAAAAGGAAGTTCATTAGCAAAGAGTAGATTGTTTCAAGTTTGGGTTTCTTACCTACGGAGTTTAGAAAAGGTCTTATTGCGGAATACCTCACTAGTGCTGACTAGGTAGTTCCAAGTTGACTGGTTAAAGAATATATTCCTGGTTAGGTATTAAGTCTTGGTTTGTTGATATGGGGCTTAGCATAAGTGACTCCATTTTTGTCCAGTTGTTTCTTTTTAATAACCCACCTCCCCTTTAGGTCAGACTCTGAACTAAGAAATGTAACCAAGTATAAGATATTAGTGACATTCTCAGCTATCACTCTATAGTTCTTGCAGCTTTTTAAAAATGCTTTGTGTGGTTTTCAAGGTCAGGACATTTTTGCTTAATCTTTGTGATATGAATAAGCCACGACTTCAGGTTCACAATTTTTAAATCAGTCATTCTCTTTGTTCCTTTTCTAACATTCCAGTTTTAGGGAGATCATTTGCCTGATGATTAGCAGCTATTACATGAATTTAGAAGTCTTGAAAGAATATAACACACCAGGGAGATTATTCTGATTATTATTAAGTAGGATAATTTCCGATATTCTAGAGTACTTTGGAGCCATGGTCCCCAAGACCCAAAAGAATCAAAATCAAATAAATCAAAGATCCAATTGAAGGAGCCACCTTTTTAAGCCAAGTGGCTTGCTCAGTGATTTTATGTAACTGAGTTTTGGCTTTCACTGAAACGTTAATCCAGGTATAGCAGATGGTACTGGCCACAGCAGGGGCACCATCTTGCTCAGCTAAAAAATAAGGGCTATCTAATTACCAAGGACAACTTTGGCCAGAGAATCTAAGTATTCTTGGGGCAGTTATTGTCTTAGCAGTGGATTCTGTAATACTTCTAAGTCAAGGAGAAATTCCTTATTATAGCCTCATTTGCACTTACTCCTAGACACAGAAGCAATCATTTACCAAAGGAAGCTACTTTTGAATTATGAATGCTCCCTTGTAGATCTTTCTAACTCAACAATGTAAATTCAGGAGTGTTGACCAATAAGGTGTTGACGAGACACAGTTAGATAACCTAAGAGTCATTGCCTGGGTACATACCAGCCATCTAGGCATTCATTGGCATAAGGAGGATGATAACCACCACAGACAAAGATAAGCCCTGTTGGGCACAAGCCACTTCCACTGAGATGGCACTGTTAATGGATTCATTTGCAGGGATTGTTGTATTTATTCAATCAAACTAGGGGTCAGTTAGGTTTTCATGTGGCCTGGTACAGAAATTGTTCTCAGTTCCAGAGATTACTGCCTATTATCGGTGACCTGGGAGATAAAGATGATGGTGTTATCTTTCCTCCCACTAAAGGGAGGAAGGATTTCATGTTTAGTTCAAGTAAGAAATCTTCACCTGGCATCTTGGGAGGAAGCGGTCTACCTTGATGTCAGCTATTTCTCTTCCTAATTTGATTTGGAAGTCTCTAGTGTTTGCACAGGACCAGATGCCAGGTGGAGCTTTCTTCAGCCAAAAGGAAGGAAGTCCTTGTTTTTAGTGATTCCAAATCAGAAGGGTGACAGAAACTAGACGAATTTGGGGTCCAGTCCAACTTACAGGTATGTAAGAAAATCTCAAAGGCAATTAAGAGGACTAGAATCTAATATGTACAAAGGTACAAACCTAATTTTTCTTTCTATAACTAAAGCAGGAGAGTGAGGTTCTTGTCTCATAGAGTCAAATGATAAATCTAATGGACAAAGGAGAGTGAGTAAAGCAATAGAGTTTTATTAAGCAATGATAGAGAAAAAGCTCTCAGGAGTGAGAGTGGTCCTGACAGGGCTGCCAATGTGGGCCTCCTCTCACAGTCTTTCATTTAGAACTGACCAGGGAGCTTATGACCTTAATATTCTTTTGATGTCTTCGTTTGAGTGAGGACTGGTGATAACATCTTTAATGGTTTACTTCTCCTTTGGAGTCTGGCTATTCTTTGTTGTTCACAAGGTGACTATCATAAAAAAGTCCACCTCTAAAGCCCAGGGCAAGGTTTTCTGATTTGTTCCCTTATCTCTGGTTTCATTATACCCAGCATTTCTGGGATTTCTGTGAGTCCCCTACCTATCTCTCCCTACCTAGCCCCTCCTGTCCCTTACTCAATGAGCCTTTGGATATATATGGATGGGCCAAATACTTAGGGTATGATTACCAACATATATCTTATGGGGTAAAAATAAATGAAGTTTCCAATGGAATTTTTATATGTTAAAGTAGATTTATAGGATCCTGGGGGTCAGGTAAGATTGCCTTTTACCCTTAGCAAAGTGTTAACACCCGGGCAGTTGAGTTCTTAGGGGAAGGTCATTCTGTCTGTTTCAAGGACTTGTCATTGGGATGTAAGTAGTAAGTAAATTTAATAATTTTTTTTTTTTTTTTGCTGGCTTTGTTTCCCAAATCACAACTACTTCCACAGTAGAGGAAATTTTTTTGTGTTCAACTTGGCCTGATTATTTACGTAAGTGTGGTAAGACCAGTGATTGACCATCGAGGCTCTTTTAAAGACTGCTTTGCTGGCTCCTTATAAGTAAGGATGTGTGTCCTATTATAGAGAAAACATATTTTTAAAAAGATTTTATTTATTTACTTATTTTTGTCAGGAAGGGAGAGAGAGAAACAGAGAAAGAGGGCACAAGCAGAGGGAGTTGCCGGCAGAGGGAGAAGCAGGCTCCCGCTGAGCAGGGAGTCAGATGCGAGGAACATGACCTGAGCCAAAGGCAGACACTAAACCAGCTAAGCCATCTAGGCATCCTGAGAAAACAGATTCTTACTGAACTATGTAACTAACTATTTTGCCATGAAAAGAATATTCAAGAGTTTCTGAATTCTAGAGGTGTCAGGGAAGAAGGAAAAGTAAATGTTTCATCTTTGTTTTTTGCTTTTACCAAATTGTTGTATGTCATACATAGCTTAAAAGAGAAAGCTTACTTATATATGGAAAAACAAAACATTAAGGAACAAGCAAAGTTTCAAACAAGAGGTTATAAAAAATTATAATCATTCTCAATTCATGTAGTTCTGTGTAATTAGTACTTGATCTACTTGAATCTAGTTTTTCCATTAAGTCTAGAAACTCTTACCCACTTCAGTTTTGTGGTTTTAAAGTTATCATAGACTTGTGTTCTAGAGTACCCATCAGAGTCCTTTCCATGAGTCTCCCTGAAAAGTCACTTTGCAGGAACACTTTTGCAAAAGCATCATAGTAAAACAGTAACTTTTTGTCAATAATAAAGACTTAAAAATAGCCAGGGTTAAAAAAATCTGATGAGAGTTTGTTATGATACAGTTGACAAAGAAATTTAGTTATTTTGCTGACAAATATTTTAAGATAGCGTACCAGGATATTTCAGGGTGGTTTTTTTTAAAATTGGTTTTTTGTGGGTTTTTTTTTACTTGTTTGACAATGTTTCCCATGTAATTTAACATGTAAAATAAGTCTAGTTAGTATAACATCTCTCTTTTTATAAGGAGAGAGAACAAATCTTTTGAGATGTTCTAGAGGCCCTCTTGAATATTCCAAAGTTAGTTTGAGGTAAAAAATACTTCATTTAGAATATGATTTTGGGAAGTTTGTCAAAAATATCAAAAGGTTTTAAAATACTTTTTAAAATAAGGTCATAGGTCATTATGAAAGAGTTCTTGGTTATCCATTGAACTATAGTGATAATTAAGACATTGTAGGCAAATACAGAAAGTTAATTAGGTATCAAAAAACCTTTAGCTCTTATAATAAAATTCAGCTCTCTTAAGTAATCAAAGACCTGATGGTAAAGATAAAATAAAGCACAGAAATTTTAATAAAACACAAAAATTTTGCTTTCTAGGCAAATTACCTAAAAGGGCAAAGAAAATCTTTTATATTTTTTCACCAAGAGCAGACCATTAGTTTGAGTAAACTTTATCTTTTTAACAGAAAGAAAACCAGATTTTAATTTTGCACCAGCTTCTTTTGATATTAAAATTGATTTACTTAATTAAATTCATTCTAATCTTGGGCAGCCCTGAACATGTATAAAATCCTTTCTCAATGTCCCTTTTCCACAAACCTTCTACAACTTTCTTTTTCTTCAACAAAAATTATATCCATCCTCATACCTTCTTTTACTGAATACACATCTTTCTTCTCTTGCATATGGAGATGTTTCTCTTATTATTTCTAGTATCTTTAATTATAAATTATAATTTTAACACTAAGAAACTTAATTGTCAGTGACAATAAAAAAGTAAACAATTATGTACTGTCTCTATATTAGATTTCTATGGATTGCAAAATGTAAAAATACTTATAATTTTAGAAACATATACTTTCTCATAGTAAATTTCTCAGTATGACACAAAACACATTTAATAATAGACCCACATATCTTTTGTTCCTCTGTAAAAGGAAGCCAAAAGTGGCCAAACCTATATGCAGTATTTCAGTATTTTATCTTATCTGGAAATGATCTGGATATTTAATGTGTTTAACTTATTTAACTTGCAAAGCTTTAAGGCTTCAGGTTACCAAAAAAGACTTGGGGAAATGATTTAAAAAGTTTACCTACAGGCTTTTTATTCTGTTTATATCTATTTAGTTTACTTGTTCTTAAAAATTATGTTTTAACCACTCACAAAAATTTATGAGGCATTAGACAAAGTGAGCCATCATTTGAAGCTATTTTTCTTGCTGACAAATTTTGTGAGAGATAACATGAACTTATTTGACTAGTGTATCCAGGTAGAATAGAAGTTTATGTCTGCTTTATATTTAATGCTGGTAACTCTTAACACATGCCTATTTTAATTAAACCAAACTTAAACTAGCTTTTATTTGCCAAAGTTTATCCCAGATCAAATGAACCTGAAAAGTAGTTGTGTTAATTTCTATTATATTTTGAGAAGTTTTGTAAATACTTAATTCATACAAGCACTTGATTTTTTTTAAGCCAATTGAATAGAATTATTTAAAAATTAATTTTGGCAATACCATCTTGTAGTAGACAATTTCACATATCTACAATACATACATATATAGATATACATAAGCATACGGACAGATGTAAAGAGTAACCTTATAGCTTTCTTACACTTAAGATTTTCCATTAGCCTGGGGTACCTGGGTGGCTCAGTGGATTAAGTTTCAGAGTCTTGATTTCAGCTCAGGTCATGATCCCAGGGTTTTCACATAGAGCCCTGTGTAGGGCTCCATACTCACCTAGGACTCCCTGCTCAGTGGGGAGTCTGATCTAGGATTCTCCCTCTTTCTGCCTCTCTCCACAGCTTGAGGCTATAACTCTCTCTCTGTCTCTCCCTAAAATAAATAAATAAATCTTATTGCAGGGGGTGGGGGGAAATAATTTCACATTAGCCCAAATTCCAAATGGCATTTTCCTACCTCCCTGATATTTGTACTTTAACTTTTGCATCTCAAAGAGCCAGGAATAATGCAAATTATAAGTTTTTAAAGATAAATAGGGAACTAGTAAATATAAATAAATAGGTTTGGGGACGGGTAAAAAAGAACAGATGAACTGTGAATTGCCTATACAGCTGCATTTCTAGGTTTGCAAAAATTTGTTAAAAAAATAAATAAAAAGAAAAGAAAAGAAAAGGACAATTGCTCTTAATTTCTCAAAGAGTTGGATTGCAACCTAAGTGACATAGGTTCATCGAACCATCAATCCTTTTTATAAGAGCTTTAAAAGGTTTTTTGCCTTTCCTTCTAGGTGTATACTTTTATTTTAGTTTAGGGAAGAAGGCCTTAAATGAATTTCTATCAGGCTCTGCGATTATGACAGATTTCTGACCACAGAGCTAATTTGTAATTTTTAGCCAAGACAGTAAATTTCTCTGGCAGTACTGAACAACCCCTTGGACTTAAGAGATATCTTAAAGAGGGTGCAAAAGATATTTTATTTTCCCTTTTCTAGTAGGTATTACAGACGGAAATCCAGGAGAGCTGATTCTGGGGAAGCATTATTACCTTTAGCTAGTTTCTGCCAGTTTTTCTAGGATCCCATCTGTGTCTGTGGAATTCACCAGAATTTGACAAGAGTTTTCATTATTTTATTTTATCTTTTTAAAAAGATTTTATTTATTTATTTGACAGAGAGAGATCACAAGTAGGCAGAGAGGCAGACAGAATGAGAGTGGGGAAGCAGGCTCCCTGCTGAGCAGAGAGCCTGATGTGGGACTTGATCCTGGGATCAGGACCTGAGCTGAAGGCAGAGGCTTTAACCCACTGAACCACCCAAGTGCCGCTGAGTTTTCATTATTTTAAATTTTTGTTTCCTCTTCACTGTTTAAGAGAATAATGTAACAGTTTATCAAAAAATTCCTCAAGAATCTTACCAGTTCTGCGAGGGGCCCATTTAGCCCCTTTGAGGGTAGGCATAGGAATATCTATAAGGCCATTAACTCAGCAGACTTGTTTACAGTGTGAAGGCAATTAAGATTGAGGGCTACTAGAATGAGTACTCAAAGGAGAGTGAAGAGGGGCAGTAGAAATTGTGTCTGTTGTATAGTCTTTTGCTTTGGGTACTCCTGTATCTTTAATTTTTCATTATTCTTTTGCAACAAATCTTTGAATTAAGTTATTTTGGAATTTTGAAGTCTTATTGAGGCTCCCGGTTACCTTTTTTTTTTTTTTTAAAGATTTTATTTATTTATTTGACAGAGAGAAATCACAAGTAGATGGAGAGGCAGGCAGAGCGAGAGAGAGGGAAGCAGGCTCCCTGCTGAGCAGAGAGCCCGATGCGGGACTCGATCTCAGGACCCCGAGATCATGACCTGAGCTGAAGGCAGCGGCTTAACCCACTGAGTCACCCAGGCGCCCCCCGGTTACCTTTAAAATAGATTTCCATTCTGTTTGTTTAGAAGCTTTGCTTTTAAATGCACTTCCTAAGGGATCTTGTCTAATTGGAACATTCCTTACAATAACCATTATAGTTCTAGGTTGTAATTCTCCTGAGGGCTAGCAACAGTTTGGTAGGACCCTAGCCACAAAGGAAATTTAACCTACATTTTGTGTTTAGCCATATCTAGCCACAAATGAGGTATAACCCACATCTCTAGCTGGCCTTATTTTGATGTCCTCTGCCTAATGGTTACCAAAACAAATTCTCAGGACACAAAATAAATTAGTAAGAATTTGCTTTTTTTTTTTTTTTCCTTTTAAGTATTTGCTGATTCTGGAACCATAGTTCTTAGATATAAAATATGCAGAATATGCCAAAAGGTAGCATTCCTAACTCTTTAGACTTTTAAGGATCCCATTTTTATTATTCACTTGCTTTAGCTTATTATTTTATTAATTTATCAAATCATTATTTATACATTTTTTGATTTATTAATTTCATTTTATTTCCTATTTCCTGTTTTATTTTTGTTGCTCAGAGTCAAACTAATACCTAAAAGGAATGTGTTGCTGGGTTGGGGATTATGTGATGTTTTACAGTATATCTCATTTCATGAAAAATTTTTTGAGGTTGATAGGAGACCCAGAGTCAATCTGATATGTTTATCCTAACAAAGGAATCTTTGGGGCTAGGTGGTTAGTGCTCTAAAGTGATTAAGTGCTCAACCCCCTAATTTTTGTGGCTTTTGGCTTTTTAAAAAAATATTTTATTTATTTATTTCACAAAGAGAGACAGCGAGAGAGGGAACACAGCAGGGGGAGTGGGAAAGGGAGAAGCAGGGAAGCTCCCCGCCAAGCAGGGAGCCCAACGCAGGGCTCAATCCCAGGACCGCAGGATCATGACCTGAGCTGAAGGCAGACACTTAATGACTGGCCCACACAGGCACCTCTTGGCTTTTGACTTCTGAGAGTTTTATTATAACTTATAGATATAAGAATGTATATTGTTAGATCTTAATCTACATAAAATGAGATATACAAGCATATGTGCCTTAACACACCAGCAATAACCAGTTACAGTGGACTGGCCAAGTGAAGGCCCTGCATACACCACCACCAATTCCTATGTAATCTGGGACTGGGGAAAGGATTGAACGCAGTCCTCAATAAATGAGACTGTGGACTGAGGGCGCCACATAAAGAATTACAAACTGCCACTAATGGTTCTCTTGTGGATCCTGGGACAGAATCGAGGGTTGGGATTTCTAATCAAAATGGGAATTGTGGATTGAACCACAAGCTAGGGACTCAGGTTCTAGATGCAACTGTCTGAAGCTCAAGCTGACCTGCTCAGCCCTGACTGGACAGGAAGTAGATTGAAAGCTCAACACAAAGAAAGCAGAGTTCAAAACAAAGAGAAACTGACCCATGCATGCCCTTGGAAATGATGAGGAAGAGAATAAACTCAAAGGGTTTGTGCTGTACCATGCCTGTGTTTCTGTCTCAAATGCCGTCAGAAGTTTGCTTCAGATCCCAATTGCCACCAAATCTGCGAAACAACAACAACAACAACAAACGAAAATTAAATATTGGACTGTTTTTTTCAATGATTCATGAATTCGGCATCATCCCATCTAGCAAATAGAAACGCACTCTAAAGATCTACATAAAAAGAAAAGTGTAATGGCTGAGAGGGGGTGAAAAGACCTGGATATACTACCTAAGAAGGATGGTGCTGACCAAGGAATTCCAGGTTGATTAATTAAAGATTACCTTCCTGGGAGAGGTTTAAACTGCAATTAAGTTAGGTATGGCCTTGATTTGAGGGCTTAGCACAAGTGACTCCATTTTGGACCTTTTTTTTTTTTTAATCACTGTTAGTTCTCTTTTCAATTGAAACTTATTTTTTCATTGATCAAAGGTTTATTAAACTTTTGAGGGATTTCAGATACCATTCCAGAAGCTAGAATCCTATCAGTAAACCTGACAGACTGGGCTTTTGCTTTGAGGAGCTTGGCTTTGGTGGAAGCAGATTCTTTTTTTTTAATTACTTCTTTTTTTTTTTTTTAATTTATTTATTTTCAGAAAAACATTATTCATTATTTTTTTCTTTTAACCCATACTTCTCTAAAACCTTTTAAATGTATTATCAAAAACAAATTTTAAAAAATTAGAAATAAATAAACACATACACCCTAAGAAATAAATAATGAAAAGCACATTATAGAGAATTGAAATTGAGTGATGTAAACATATAGATGTCTAATGTTCCTTTAACATTGCTCTATGTCAGGCACCATTTTAACTGCTCATTTAATCTTTTTCACTGTGCTAGGTCCTAAGTTATCATCATCCCCAGTTTACAGATGAGGAAATAGGAGCAAAGAGAGGTATAAAACTTGCCTAAAATCATATAGCTATAAAGCAGAAAAGCTGGGATTTAAAACCAAATAGTTTTGTTCTAGAACTCATGTTTACTATTTAAGCTATGTATGCTTCCGTCGGTCTTTGTAGCCTTAAGAAAAGAGGGAGTAATCCCAAAACCTAGAGGCCTACAAAAACATACCATAATGCTAAGGGTTGGTCATGGTAAATTTGAGATACTTACCAGGTATCCATTTGGAGATGTCAAGAAGTTTGAAAATATGAGCTTGTATTTCTGTTGAGATAACACAGATGAAAATACAATTTGAGAGTCACACAGATGTAGAGAAGGCCAGCTTTCCTATGACTTTCATCTAGTGGTCTTAGTTTTATCTTATGGATTGATACAGAATAAAGCATCTCTGTCTTCTGTTTGCTAAGTCTTCATATATTTGAGTGTAATTATATCTCCCTTTATTCCATTGTCTCTTGCTGAAACTACTAAAAAATTGCTAAGGTAGAAAGTGGAACAGACCATTGAAGGGGAAAAAAACTATCGAAATTTAAAAAGCAACATACAGAGCTTGGAATGAGTGACAACTTCCAAAAAAGAACATTTATAAACAAGACCATATTTGGTTAGAAACATAGAGACTTGCACTTAAAAACATCCTTAAAAACTGAAAATTCTTATTAAAGATACTTTAATATTATTAAACTATGAATATTTTAAAGTTGTACATATTAAACTATTTCTTTTTAAGATTCTTATTTTTTAGAAATAATACTAAAATATTTATATATGCATTTATGTAATATTTGGTAGTATTTCAAAATAATATAAAGAGTAGATAGTTGGATATTGTTTATAACATTCATGAATTGTTAATTGTTGAAGCTGGGTGATGGCCAAATAGGAGTTCATTGTACTATTCTATGATTGCATATATTTGGAATTTACCATTATAAAAATTAAAAACAGATTGCAATACAAATAATATATTTAAGAACGAATAAATGCTATCCTTAGATGTTGTCCGGTCTGATCACCCACTAGATGCTTATACGTGCTCCCCAAGATCACTGTTACATCATTATTTACTCTATCCTTTACTTTCTCTAATAATAAAAAAATCCTTACTCTTCAGATTTTGGAAATTTATTTTTTCTCTGTACCATACTTGTAATCTCCCTTTAATTTCATATATTTGTAATATTTTAAAGGAATTTTTAGAGACATCAAAACATTTTAATTTTAGTAATTAATTAATTGATTAATTTTAGACATTTTAATTTTAGAAAATCTTTAAGATCTTCTGAAATATTGAACAATGGTAAGGGTCCAACTGAGAAGACTAACCATAAATAAAAGCTATAAAACAGCAACAACTTCTTTCTGAAGCCAAATCCATAAATCTATCTGCATTTGCACACATTTTCTGTCTTCCCTCCTGTTGTCCAGATAGTTTCTTCAGTTTTGCCCTAAATTTCATTTGCTGAGACCTTTCTGGGATATATTTCGATTTATTACCCCATCCTTCTACATCTTCATCCTATTCCTTCTATTGGCTTCTTCTCATTACGACGTGTATGTCTAATATTGAAAAAAAAAAGTTTTTCCACTTCTCTGTATTTTTTTCTGCATATTGATCTTCAACTTACTCTTACTCGCTGATCTATCTCCAGTTTCAAACTTTTATTACAGTGGACTTTAAAGGAAGAGTATGAAGGCCTTTATTACTTGTCCTGCCATACCTCCTCTCTCTTCTAGGCAACCCTAAATTTGTATTCCAGCTACTTGCAAATATATATCTACAGGCTTAATCTGTCTTCTGCAACACCCATTTGGTTTCTCTTGTTTAACTCAAAATTAACTTGATTGTCACTGAAATCTTGGCCTTTGCCCTCAAGTCTGTGTGCTTTTATTATAGTTTCTCTCCTATCAGTAGTACCTAATCATCTTCATATCCAATCTGTCATCAAGTCCTAGTCACATATAAAAAGGTGTATCTTAAATGTGTTTAATTTCCAACTCCTTGTCATTTTCACTACTCTTAATTCAAACTACCATCAATAACAGCTTCTTATTGACTACCATACTTGGAAGAACAGGCAGAGATCTTTTCAAAATACAAATCAAATGTTTAATACAGCTGCTGAAAACCCTTCACTAACTTCCCATTTTATTTAGCATAAAATCCAAATTAACAAAAAAAGAAAATTAATTTGCAGCATTAACCTTTATTTTTCCTTTAAGTTCCTTTTCAGGGAGCCTGTACTTATAATTGCCATTCATTGTTTATAATAATCAAATAAATTCTAATTATAGAAAACTGACTTTGTTCCTCATTTATTCACTACCTCCATTATGTAAAGTTACCCTTAGAAGAAAAAATTACACTGACCTTTAAAATTAACTTTTTGTTTAAAAAACTGTTTTTTTAATTTAGAGCATTTTGAGTCTTCAAGAAGAAATGCAAACCACTCTTAACATTTTTATTGTTAAAATGATGTTCCCTCTAGATCTTTAACTAAAAGAATAATATCTGAGTATAGTTTTTATCATTAAATTTTTAGATTAATTTTATAAATATCAATTTAATTGTTTTAAAATTACTTTTACTAGACTTATAGATGGATATAAGGGTAAAAAATACATCATATATCTAATTTCCTAATCTTAAAAACATAATATAAGTACAATTTCTCCAAGTCATCATTATATAGATAAAAATTACACAGATAAAAACTTATGTCAATACTAGCAAACGCCTATACAGGTCTTGCTATGCTAGGTACTATGCCACATGTTACATAAATTAATTTATTTAATCCTCATGGAACCCTTTGAGGGTGGTAAAAATTAATTCCATTTCATAGATTAGGAAACTGGGACAGATGTTTAAGTAACTTGCTTAAGGTAAGTGGCAGGGCAAAATTGAAGAGATATAGTTAGATTCTAAAATCTCTGCTCTTAACTGCTATAGTATCTGCTTCTCAGTAGGATGGTGATGACTGTGATTATTTTCATCATCTTTATTATTTCATATACCCTTGGCAATTTAATTTCTTTAACACTTTTCATATTTCCTTTTACTGTGTTAAGGTCTTCAGTATTTTATTTCCCTAATTTTAATCTAATATATTAGCTCCCATTTCTTCTCACTCAGCAGTCTTTACCTTCTGATTAAATTTTTTAATACTTAGCTTTCTTATTCCCATGCTGTTTCCTTCTACCTCCTGTGGGCCTTGTATTAGAAAATTTCTTATCACATTTCTTTATTATCTCTGGATTGAGATGTTGGTCATTATAGAGTCTCTAGAGAGGATGATAGTAGGTCCTTTATTTAGGAAATCAGGAATCATCTCTGATCTACAACAGGGGTCAGCAAACTATAGCCAGTGGGCCAGATGTAGCTAGGTGCCTGTTTTCTGTTTTTGTATGGTTCACAAGGCAAGAATATTTTTTTCTATTTTTAAATGGTTAAAAAATAAAGAAAAAATATTTATTTTATAACACAAAATTAAATAAAATTCAAGCTTTAGCATCCATAAGTAATATTTATTAAAACAAACCTGCCCGTTACAGATATTTACAAATTGTTTGTGACTACTCCCACATTCTTCCCATGACAGGGTAGTTATGGCAAACACTAGGTCCCACAAAGACTAAGATATTACTCTCCGTTTTTTTACAGATAAAGTCTGTCGATCTCAATTCTAGAATCTTTTACTTCTAATTGTGTTCACTCCTTCCTTTACACGAAGAGTTTAGTCTCTGCTAGAGAGGGTTTCTCATTTAATCTACCAAACAGCTCAGACCTTGCTCCTATTCAAACTTCCTCTAATTCTTGTATATCTTTGACTGATGGAAAATAAACCATGTTAGACAGAATAGTTCTATTTTTACCCTTGTTAATATTCTTGAGCAGCCAAAATTTTATTGTATTGTTCAGAACCAGATTTACGTTGCAGAACTTCAATACTAATAGTCATTTTAAGAAAATATCGAGAAAGAAAATGCTTACTACTATATGTTGAGATTAACAAGTAATAAAATACTTTTGGTTTTCCTCTTTTCACCTGAGTCCAGCAGCTCTATATTATAAGGCATTTATCTTTGTCTAATTATATATTATTATGTTGTATTTATTAGGGCTATAATCTTCCCAATAGTGATTTTGATTGATTTTCTGTTAGGATTTAAATATGTTATCTGATCTGCAATGATAACAGATACTTTCTTTTTGTTGTTTTTGACATTCAATATGCAGAAATCTTAAACTGTCTGAACACCAAATACAATTCAATACAACAGGTAATGGCATGCTTCATTTATATTTATATCTCCATCTATATGGTAATGTCAGGGACAGCACTTAGAGAACCTACTCCCACTTGGCTGGGTCTTGTCTTTCCAGCATTTGTAACTTTTATTGCAAATGAAATGTCAAACCCGATGGCCTAAATATGGCACCCAATCTGAGAACCCTATCTTTCCGGCATATGATTGTTCTTTACAGGTAGAATAATAAGCAGTCAAACATATTTTTGATTGTGTATGTTCCCTTTTCATAGTCTTCTTATGTTTAGTAGAGAGAGAATAAGGCAGAGAAGATCTCCAAGAGTTATTAGAAGAAACCATTTTCTTCTCAAACAATAGAAGGATCTTATTCTTTACTCATACTGAATTTGTGTCAAGTTATAGAACAGAGTTGAAAGTAATATATTCCACTTCTCAGAAAGCTAGATTTAGTAAGATGAACTGTAGATTCTGTTACTTAAATCTGCTGAGGTTACTGACTTTGTGAAATAAAAGGATTTATATTAGATCAAATGATCTTTCATTGTTAGATTTACGGGTACCAGTGTTGAATGCTTCTCACTTGAAGCAGCAAAGGAGCAATATTTTGCACTTACAAATCATCCGAATATCTATCAGTTAATATTATATGCTTCCTGATATATGCTATCTGAAATTGAAAATACACTGAATAACATTTTATGCTCTGCCTTGCTTAAGCATGTTATTACTCTGCGAGGGTTACCCTGGTTGGCACAGAGCACCCTGCAAGGCAAGAACTTTTCGCAGTTCAGCAGAGAGGGATAGTAATAGTGGGTTCCTTTTCAGAAAAATCAACAATCATTTTTTCTCTAGAACTGTGGTCTTCAAATTTATTCACTTTCTTCCTATTTTGCAAATTCCCACCCCCTTCTTATAACTAGAGAAAATTCTGCTTCATTATCATAATATTGTATACCACATCCTCTCTACCTAATAGCATGAGATAAAATTTTGTGTTCAGTTTACTGAAAATTTCCTACAATCTGTAATGGAAAAATTTGAAAATCTAGAAAATTTCTCTCCTCTTTCTCTCTGACACACACACACACACACACACACACACACACAGCTTTTTTTTTTTTTTTTTTTTTTTTTTTTAGTTTTGCTAGTGTCTCAGTAAGTTCCCTTTGTACCTCAAAGTTGATTGGTGGCTGCCTTATTCTTGGCTCCATGCAGTGATTTCCCACAAAGTAATAAATACCATTGAAACAATGAACAGGAGAGTCACAAGACAATTAGGACCTAGGAATTACTGGGAACAAAAGCTTGCTTTACTATCTCAAAAAACTCTCCCTTTCAACTTTTTGCCAGGACTATACCTTTTTAAGTTTTGCCATTGCTTCCTCCTCCTCTCACCATATACTTTTATGAGATTTAAGCCTCTTACAGTACAGCTCAGATAGTATTCCCCCCCTTCTCAAGACTCTTAGTGATTTCCTATTGGCTGTAAAACTAAGGATTTATCTGAATTTTAGCATTTAAGATATCACTCCTATGCCCTGGACTAGCTTTAAACTTGTCTTTTCTCTCATATGTTCCCTGAGCTTCAGCAACTTGTACTTTCCCACTTTGGGTAATACTATTTCCTCTGATTAGAAAGTGCCCTTTTTATAACTCTGTGTGTCAAAACGTCAACCATTCTTTAATGCCTATATTAAATCAGAGCTACGCCAAAAGCTTTTGACCCCAATGAAATGGAAAACCATATTAGCTCATTTCTATGTTCCACATTAACATTTGTGTTCTCCTGTATAATTTCATTATATATTTTGGTAGAAAGTACCTTCCAGAATTAGATAAAGGCTGATATTAAAGACAAAAGATATTATGCCTGCTGGTAGTACACATAATCTTCTAAAATAAATTTGACAACTGGAAATATTAGTTACTGAGTTCACATCTGAGAAGTACTATTTGTCCTCCAAGAGTGAGAAGGATTTCCTCCATGAATATTCTTTTCTAATTGGGAACAAATAAACTTCTCCCATTTTTCAGTAGATCATAAAGTCTGTGCAGCAGAGAATTAGTTTTACACTTGATCTTAGACAAAAGGCCGAAAAGCAACCAGAGAATTATTTTTAAAAATTAAAAGCTATACATATGTTAGAAGCTTTTTGTTCTGCATGGATAAAAATATAATTTTAAATGCAACTGGGAACATTTTTGAGGATATTTAAGTTCTAAAAGATTTTAAATATTATAAATTTATATTAAATAATCATGATCTTAAGACAATCATTCTAAAATTTTAAGATTTTTTTTATAGCTAATTTTTATTACTGAGGTCAGGTAAAGAACTAAGGCAGTCTTCAGTAATTAAACATAATAATGAAATTTGGCTGCATCTAAGTGATAAAATTATTACTATTATTATTTTTAAAGATTTTATTTATTCATTTGATAGACAGAGATCACAAGTTGGCAGAGAGGCAGGCAGAGAGAGAGGACGAAGCAGGCTCCCTGCTGAGCAGAGAGCCCGATACGGGGCTTGATCCCAGGACCCTGAGATCATGGCCTGAGTGGAACGCAGAGGCTTTAACCCACTAAGCCACCCAGGTGCCCCAATAAAATTATTTTTTATGGCCATACTGGCTTACACAAGGATTAACATACAATTTTATAAATTTAAATCTTACTGTATAAATTATGTCATTTATGACATTCATTTATAAACTCATTCTTTTTTTTTCCCAATTTATTTATTTTCAGAAAAACAGTATTCATTATTTTTTCACCACACCCAGTGCTCCATGCAAGCTGTGCCCTCTATAATACCCACCACCTGGTACCCCAACCTCCCACCCACCCCGCCACTTCAAACCCCTCAGATTGTTTTTCAGAGTCCATAGTCTCTCATGGTTCATCTTCCCTTCCAATTTACCCAAAAGCACATACCCTCCCCAATGTCCATAACCCTACCCCCCTTCTCCCAACCCCCCTCCCCCCAGCAACCCACAGTTTGTTTCGTGAGATTAAAAGTCACTTATGGTTTGTCTCCCTCCCTATCCCATCTTGAGTGGGTAGGAGAAGAATCCATGAAACAAGATGGTATAAACTCATTCTTTAATTCAGTAAATATTAGTTGTGCACTGACTACCTGCCAGACAAAAACTATGCTACATATTGTTGATAAGTGATCAAAATAGACCTCTATTTTGACATAATCAAAAGTTTATTTTAAAATGATGCTAGTGGGGCACCCGGGTGGCTCAGTGGGTTAAAGCCTCTGCCTTCGGCTCAGGTCATGATCCCAGGGTCCTGGGATCCAGCCCCGCATCGGGCTCTCTGCTCAGTGCAGAGCCTGCTTCTCTCTCTCTCTCTCTGCCTGCCTCTCTGCCTACTTGTGATCTCTGTCTGTCAAATAAATAAATAAAATCTTAAAAAAAATAATATAAAATGATGCTAGTTACTCTAATGAGGAATATTGCCCAGGAATTTAATTAGCTTTCAATTTGCCATGAGTAAATAATTTTTTGTGACATCTTAGAGCAATTGATTTTTTTTTTAATGAGTTAAGATGAAGTTTATAAAACAGGGTACCACACATACTTAATAATCATTCTAATTTATAAGTCATTTTTATATACAGAACTGTCAGAGTGACACCTTGAGTTATTTTTAACATTTTTTCTTTCTCCATTTTGTGGCACGTCACTAGCAATATTTTAGAGTTGGATGAGAAAATATTTTCAGTGAAAATGTAGTTTGTTTAATACATTTCTTGACATGAAACCAGTCTCATGTAAAGAGAACTTTGATTTACTGGAAATTTAATATGGAAATGTAAATTAATACTTTCATTTCTTTATTCTAATTCTTCATTTTTGTTGGTGTCACTTTTTCACTTACTGGGCCAGACAGAAATAATTAAGAAAAAACCTGAAAAACATTTCCTTGTAACAAATACCAAAATACACATGACTTTTCAGCTTGCTGGTTTTCACTAATTTTCTGTATGACTTTATGAAGACAAGATAAAATGTTAAAGCAAAGGAAATTATATAAAATGGTGCATATAAAAAACGACAATGAGATAGCAAAGTGTTAAAAATACCAATATGGTGTGTTAAGCTAGTTTTTCTCCCTAAGGTGCAAGTATGGATATCTATACAATATAAATTATTCCATCTATGAATATATTTCCTATTACATGTTAAGTGGAACCATCTTCTAATGCAGCTGTGGGTGCCATACAAGTTATCAGGCACGATAAAATTACGTGATTTTGAACTGAGTTCAGAAGGACAGCCCAGGCTCGGTACACTTGGATGCCATGCCCGAGCTGTTGACCACATGGCCTTTCTTCACTCATAAGTCTTTCTGAGCGCTTCCATACAAAACACTCACATGTTGTAGTTTTTGCAACAGTGAGCTTCCGATCTAATTCTAGGACAGATTTTTTCCCAAACAGGCAGAATAGAAACATCTTTGTAAAGTAATCAGCTTATTATCACATTCAAAACATGACTCTGAAGATTACAGTGTAAAGTAACTCTGAATATGAACATATATTGTATTAAATACATTTCATCCCTAAATATTTGCTCTTTTATCCGATAGGAAAATATTGCTGGATATTTAAGCTACAAAATTTTGTCTAGAGATCTAAAAATCTAAGTTATTGTTTACACAGATTTGACTAATTGTTTGATGTAAATAATTACTTAGCAGATGATATCAGCAGACATCTGTTTGCTTAATTTTAGAGAGGTTTCTCTTGAGTAGTCTATTTCATAAATTAATGCTGAGACTTGGCTGAGTCACAAAGTAAATAAAATAAACATTGTTTGTAGTCAGAAGACACAGAAATATTAAAAGCCACAGAAAAATTTCTGAAATGGACTTTTAACAAATTGTCAGCTGATTTTCTAGCTCCTCAACTTGCAAACAGAGTGTTCTGAAATTTCTGTTTTTAGAGTTTAGTCTAACCTATCATAGTACCCTAGGCCTAAATAATTTGATTCCCCTATGCTCAATTTTTCATTGTAAGAAATATGACACTTCTCTGTATTATTTTTACACTTGATCTTAGCCAAAAGGCCGAGAAGCGATCTCTGTATTATTTTTTACCTAAGTTATACATCTCATATAAAAGAGTGGAGTATCTAGGCAAAATTTGAATGTGATATTCACCTGACAATAGGATGTAATGAAATAATCTAATATACATAATTTTTTGTTAACCTATGAATCATAAAACTGTCACAGTGAAAAATAATTTTGGATAGGACACATTTAATGCATTTCAATTTTTTTTATTATTTTAATCCATTTAAGTTTTTATGATGTTATCCTTTTTGAGAAATTCAGGGTTAATCTTTGCTTCTTTATACCTGATTTTTCCCCTAAAGATAGTCTCATTTTCTTTTTGTTCAATAAAATAGAAATTCCTAGGTTCTGATATGTTTTAGAAGGCAATGTACCTTAAATTTTTTAACCTAACTTTTATAATGGTCCAATGATATAAATTGATATTTTAAAAATGTCATATGTAGTAGCAATATAAGAAAATCCATGACCTTCATAATGTCATAGTACATATTATTAATAGCTTTGAATTTAGAAATAGGAATTCTAGATTCTATTATCTGATTTCTCTTTTTAGTGACTTAAAGAGTCTAAATAAACCAGAATGTTAGGGACATACACATTGTTAAGTACAAATTTTGCTTATCTACACACATGGATAAAAACATATTAAACATATTGGTATCCCAAAATAGATCTAAATAATACAAAAGTTTAAAAAACTTATTTACTTCTGGCTCCAGAATGCACTTCACATATTTTAATAGCATATATTAGTTACTATTTTTTTTTGTCTATTTTAGTAATAAATTTCAGTTATTGAAAAAAAATAATGATTAAATAAAAAAGGGTATCTGATCTACATTTTTGTTTTTGCCTTGTTGATCTTCAAAATGAAATGTTCATGGAACCAATACATACTTATTGACTGATAACTATGTTTAAAGAGGCATGTTATGGGGTGCCTGTGTGCCTCAGTCCATTAAGCATCTGCCTTCAGCTCAGATGGTGATCCCAGTGTCCTGAGATCAAGTCCTACATTGGGCTCCCTGCTCAGAGGAGAGTCTGCTTCTCCCTCTCCCTCTACCCCTCCCCACTGTTCATGCTTTCTCTTTCTCTGTCAAATAAATAATAAATTAAATCTTAAAAGAAAGAGGCATGTTAGATAATTAGATATGAGGCTAAAATGAAAATTTTGGTAAATTTATTTTGTAAGCAGTTGAGTTAATGTTTACCCAGATTTCTCTAGCCTCATAGGAAATGGAAGTTAGTCAAGGCAAATCTCATAATAAATACATAAAAGTGATAGCAGATTTTCAGAGGAATTTGGAGGTCTATCTACATGTCAGTGCTCTCTCCAGGAAGCCTAGAATTGGTCTATTTTGTACCTCTGTTCCTGAAAGTAGGGGAAGTTATTTCTTTTACTTAAATTCCCTATTTTGCTTCTTCATTCCAAAAGGATTAAAAAAAAAAGAAAAGAAAAGTGGGATAATATAATTTAATATGTGTCTACTCAGTAAACTTATGTTTATTGACTTTTCTCCAACCAAATTTAAATGAATCAGAGTAAATTAGAGAAAACTAAGTTAAGCTGAATGTATGTTTCATTTTGTTACCTGTTCAATAGCTTTAAGATGGCAGTTCTTAATTATATATTTGAACAGAATTTATTTTCATAAGTTTGATATTTATTGAAAATAAATTAGAAAATAAGGATAAGCAAAAAGCCCTGCTTCTAATGCCAAATATGTCCTCTGTTAACTGGAAGACATTGATGGTTAAGAAACTGAAAGAGGTAAATACTAATGAGAATTCTCAGCATTTAAGCCACATCACTTTGAAAAATTGTTTAGAGAGGGATGCCTGGGTGGCTCATTCAATTAAGCATCTGCCTTCAGCTCAGGTCATGATCTCAGGGTCCTGGGATGGAGCCTCACATCAGACTCCCTGCTCAGTGGGGAGCCTGCTTCTCCCTCTCCCTCTGCCTGCCACTCTCCTTGCTTGTGCTCTCTGTCTCTGTCAAATAAATAAAATCTTTTTTTAAAAAAAAGAAAAGTTGTTTAAAGAGTTAAACTGACTCCTTAAACAGCATACTCTCCCCCCCTCTTTTTTAACATAGTTTAAAATTATGCTCTTCATATTGTAAGACATTTATTTTATCATCATTGTGCATCTTTAATATATCAGTATGGCATTACTGATTTATGATCTATATTTCTTTCAATGGAAGAAAATAATTCTTAAATGCAAAAGAGCATTTGATAAAATAAAACTTCTACCAAGATACTATACTTTATTATTTTCATAATTTGAGCTACTAAGTATGAATGTTTCAAAAATTATCTTACTGTCTAATGTTTAAAAAAATCTCATGCCTGTGATAAAATTAGATCATCCAAATTAATTTATGTTATGCTTTCTTAAATATTCACTCATATTAAACATTTATTGAGCACCTGCTGCAAGATTGGTCCCATTCTAGTTTTGTAACTAATATGTATCTATCAGATTATTTTTACCTTTGTGATATTAATCATAGATTTTTAAATATTAAGGAGATTTAAAAAATTATAGTTTATATCCATTTCTCATTTGAATATAAAAAAGTAACAAAATAACAAAGTCCTAGAGAATTTTAGAGGTTTCCCCAGGACTGATAAACAAACTCTCTGAAATAAGAGTAAATTATGAACATAGATATTAAGAAATTTAGCTATTTCTATAAAATCAAACTTTATTATTGGAGTAGGCAAGGAAAGGATACTTACATAAGAGATGGTTTTTAATCATGAAAACAGGTTTTTCCCTAATTTGTTTAAGGTTACTGTAATGGTTATCCTCATAATTTCTCAATAGATTTACCTTAATATAATTACAATAGTTCCAGAGAATAAAAGATTTAAAAAATATTTTTTAGCCAAGCTCAGGTAAGGAACATATATAAATAATACTTACAAAAATGCATAAATAAATGTCCATCATACATTTTCATCTGTAGTTGTTGACTAGTCTTGGCTTTGCAAAAAAGTCATCATGTAGGAAACTTACTTATTTTTTAGTTTAAATAAATTAAACAAAAACAAAACAAAACAAAACAAAAAAAAAAGAATACCTGGATGGCTCATTGGACACCTGCCTTCAGCCTGGATCATGATCCCAGGCACCTGGGATAGAACCCTGCATCCGGCTCTCTGCTCAGTGAGAAGTCTGCTTCTCCCTCTGCCCCTCCACCCACTCGTGCTTGTGCTGTCTCTTTCTCTCTTTCTAAAATAAATAAAATCTTTAAAAACAATTTCTTTTCAAGATTTTTATTAATATATTTGTCAGTGAGAGAGAGAGTTAGAGAGCACAAGCAGGGGGAGCAGCAGGCAGAAGAAGAGAAGCAGGATCCCTGCCAAGGGATTTTATATATATATATAAAATGAATTAAATTAAAATGCATTAAAAAATAAGCATTCACACAGATCTGAAAATACAATCAAAGTTAGTTTAAGTTGCAATAACAAGTAAGGGTTGGGGCAAAGTTATCAAATATCTGTCTTTAAATTTGCTCTATCATTTTTTTTTAAAGATTTTTTTTTTAATTTATTTATTTGACAGAGAGAGATCACAAGTAGGCAGAGAGGCAGGCAGAGAGAGAGAGAGGGGGAAGCAGGCTCCCTGCTGAGCAGAGAGCCCGATGCGGGACTCGATCCCAGGACCCCGAGATCATGACCTGAGCCAAAGGCAGCGGGTTAACCCACTGAGCCACCCAGGCGCCCTGCTCTATCATTTTTAAAGGTAACATTTCCTTTATGATATCTTGTAGTTGATATTAGAAACATCATATATAATTTGTGTTATTGCCCATTTTTTCTCTGTGTTAGAATGTACACATAATTTCTTTCAGAAGAGAATTTGTCTCTGCTAAATGGACATCTTAGTGGAAGTCCTTTTAAACTGTATTTTTTTAATTTAAATTCAGTTTATTAACATATAATATATTAAAGTTTCAGAGGTAGAGTTTAGTAATTCATCATTTGTATATATTACCCAGTGCTCATTACATCATGTGCCCTCCATATTGCCCATCACCTAGTTACCCCAGTTTGTTTTCTAAGATTAAGAGTCGCTTACGGTTTTTTCCCCCCTCTCTGATTTTGTCTGTTTTATTTTTCCCTCTGTTCTTCTATGCTCCTCTGTTTTATTTCTAAAATTCTGCATATGAGTGAAATCTTACAATTGTCTTTCTCTGATCAACTTACTTCACTTAGTATAATACCCTTTAGTTCCATCCACATCGGTAAATACGTAGTAGCGCAATTGCGGGGTCATAGAATAGCTCTACTTTCAGCTTTTTGAGGAGTCCCCATACTGTTTTCCAGAGTGGCTCTACCAGCTTGCATTCCCACCAACAGTGGAGGGAGGTTCCCCTTTCTCCATATCCTTGCCAACATTTGTTGTTTCCTGATTTGTTAATTTTAGCCATTCTGACTGGTGTAAGGTGGTATCTCATTGTGGTTTTGATTTGTATTTCCCTGATGCTGAGTGATGTTGAACATTTTTTCATGTGTTTGTTAGCCATTTGTAATGTTTCTTTGGAGAAATTTCTGCTCATATCTTCTGCCCATTTCTTAATTGGATTATTTGTTATTTGGGGTAAACCATAGTTTTCAAAAAAGGAAATTCATTCCACTCTTGCTCTGCAGTGAACTGGCTAACAGAACTTCTACCTCTTAGTAACCATTATCCTGAATTCTCTGTTGCTTAAGAACATTTACATAGCTTGCCTGTGGGAACATGCTCAATTCTTCCATTTCTTGACCTACTCTAACAATCTGGTAAAGGCTAATGATGCTTAGAGAAAAACTCCTTAGAGAAAAACACACCTACAAGGTACACAGGGTGTGCCTGTCCCCAGCTAATTGTCAGGAAGTTCACAGATTTTTCTGATGCTGAAACTACTCTAAAATCCTCTTGGATTAGGGCAGGCCACCCAGCTGGCACTGGTCTTCATCTTAATGGTGCTCTGTGAAATTCCCCTTACTGCATCACATTCTTGTAAGAAGCCATCAGCCTTTATTGAGGTGCCTTATAAGAAACAATCACAAAATTCATCATAGTGTTTTGCTGTTGTTGTTTTTATTTTATTCTATTTATTTATTTATTTATTAAAAGAGTTTTTATTTATTTGACAGAGATCACAAGTAGGCAGAGAGGCAGGCAGAGAGAGAGAGAGGAGGAAGCAGGCTCCCCGCTGAGCAGAGAGCCTGATGCGGGGCTCCATTTCAGGACCCTGGGATCATGACCTGAGCCGACGAAGGCAGAGGCTTTAACCCACTGAGCCACCCAGGTGCCCCGTTGTTGTTGTTGTTTTTAAAGATTTTATTTATTTATTTGAGAGAGAGACAGTGAGAGAGAGCATGAGGGGAGAAGGTCAGAGAGAGAAGCAGACACCCCTTAGAGTTGGGATCCCAAGGTGGGACTAGATCCTGGGACTCCAGGATCATGATCCAGGCTGAACGCAGTTGCTTAACCAACTGAGCCACTCAGGTGCCCCATCATAGTGTTTATTATAATGATGGTGTAGAGTGTTGTTTATTGCATTAACCAGTTAATGCCTATGAGGATCTACAGAAAAACTTCTCTCTCATATCAACATCAGGAATCATTAGACTTAGGCAATTTGTTTTACCTCATGGACCCTGGAGGGTTTCTTGGCCCCCTCTTATTTTCCTGTCACTATTTTCACACTGCTTCATGTTTTTAACCTTTGATTTATTTCTATATGTTATATTTTGCTTCAGAAGCTGTCTTAATTTCATTTTAGACAAGAAGGAATATGAATAAATAAAATACTATTTTTTTCCCTTTAATACTCTTTTTCTTTTGGGTAAGGAGGAAGAAGGTCTAGAAAATTTTTATGCTTCTCATATTTGTCTCCATTAACACCATTTAGAAGTGAAATGTCCAAGGTAAAGACATAGGAGTATATTCTATTTATAAAATTCAAGGGAAAGACCTACTAAAAAATAAAACAAAAATAAATACAATACTATACAAATTTACACAGGATGATATAAAACTGTTAATCAAGTATTTTCTATCTTTTAGTAACAAAACCTGAGGAAGTAGGCTTTGATTGCAGGAAGAGTGTAAATTGGACACACAGACAAGTTATTCATTTAACAAACATATTGAGTTCCAAATGCAAACGGAGCACTAGACTTTGTGAACAGAACAATGAGTGAGACACCATCCTTGTTCTCAGTAACGTGTGACCAGGTGATAATGCAGTGGAGTATGAGGAGCAAGGAAGTCTGTCTGGGTTTGAATCCATATGCTTATTGCTGTCTGACCTCTCTAAGCCCTTTCTAATAGAGTTGTGAAGTCAAATAACACATGTGTTGTGCTTAGAAGAGGAGGTAGTCACTAATTATTAAATTCTAGACCATTGGAACTAAGCAACAACACAACATTAGAGAGTGGAGAGAAATGACCTTGGGACAAAAAAAAAAAAAGGTACTGAAGTGCTATATATATATATCAGAGACCACAGAACCTCAGAACTGGTAGAAGGAACCAGGGTGGCCAATTTTGTACAGGATGGAACAGTTTACAAAGTGTTTTCACATACAGATTGTTCTATTTGTTTTTCACACAGCTCCATCTTCAGAATGAAAAACTGAGTCTCAAGGAATTTGATGCCTTTTGTACTTCACATTGTGTGGCCATTAGTCCTCCTGGCTGGAGATTTAGTGCTCTTCCCATTCAGCATGAGATCTTGGGGAACATGTAGTGTAACTGTCTCACTTTAAAATATTTGCTTCTTATGTGAATCAGATCAACCTCAGATCAAAACATAGCCCATAAAATATAATCCCATGCCATAAAAGTTGATTGAAACAACCATTTTTTTTTTTTTAAGGATTTTATTTTAGAGAGAGGGCATGAGTGGAGGGAGAGGCAAAAGGAGCGGAAGACAGACTCTTAAGCAGACTCTGTGGAGAGCGTGGAGCCCAAAATGTAGGGCTCCATCATATGACCCTGAGATCATGACCTGAGTCAAAACCAAGTCCAGTGCTCAATTGACTGAGCCACCCAGACACCCCAAAACAGCCATTTAAAAAAACAGATATTGGTGTATTTCCCCCAAAAGTCCCTGTATGACTGCCAAAAAGAAAAAAACCACACCTGCCTCTGATAGAAATGTTTTATAAAGCTTGATAAAATCAATTTTAATACTTACCAATGTTGATTTTCTTCTCACTTTTTGGAAAACATTGTCTGTAACAATACTAAATCAGGTTTATTAGTAGTGGTTATTTCTTAGTATTGATGTTATAGTGTTTTAGTCTTCTTGGACAGTTGTATACTAATTTGTATTTTAAACTTAAATTGTCCAATGCTACCCACTACTTTGATTATTTTGTTTGGCCACATATTTTTGAAGGCTGAAGGAAGTTCTTGCTTAGAAGTCTTAAGAGCTGATATGATAAGGTTCACCTGCTTTAAACATATATTTAGAGGAATAACTCTTGTTTAGTAAATTGCTATTATGATGCTTTTTTAAATTGCTGATAAATCTTTTAAAATATCTTTTAGTGTACCCTAGGCTTAGAATAGCAGTAGAGACTTGGTCTTTTTGCTGGTGTATGTTACCTGACATTGAATAGGCATGTGTAAATGTTCAATAAATATCATGTGAATGAATTAATAATATAACTGTTTGTGGCTTAATGTGTTTATGATTCAAGCATTATACTGAGAAACTGTAGCCCCAATAAGATATTAACTGGATTGTGTGCTAATCAGAATAATCATAATACACCTATAGTTGTTTACATTCTTAGAACTAGATCGGGCATTATTTATACATACTCCAGAAAGGGAGATTTGTCACTCTTACTGTGATAAACAAAGGCAAAAACAGCAATGACAACAGATAATCTCTATGAATTACCAGAGTGTTTGTCATAGTAAAATGTTATATTCCTACATCTAGCTATATAAAATGTTAAAATTTTACTTTTCTAGAAGGTATCTGCAAATCCCCCAAACTGTGTATATGGTGATATTAGATCTATATGTGGGAACTCTACAGTAACTTAAATATTGACTATTTTTTAATAGACTTCCTGGTTCTTAGGAGATAAAAGATAGCTCCTAAAACTTGCTATAGCCTTAATAGTCAAGTCATTACAATCTTGCTTTTATAAAAAAAAATGATTTATGATTGTAACTGTTTGCTATTCTTCATTTCACATAGGTAGAATCCAAGTATTTCAAGATCGATGGTGTCCTGGATTTAAAATCAGGTTTAGAGAACATAGATCTACTTATTTTGATGCTGCTGTATTCACTCTTAATTAGGACAGGAGATGCTGAAAACTTATTTAGTGATAAAGTTAATAATTCTCCTCCTGCAGCATCTGGTCTCCAGTGGCCTGGAGTCATTGTCTAACCTGAATTTGAGAATAGTTGAGAAAGGTGTTCTTTATGACCTCATTTGAATTTTAGGCATTGATATAGCAAGTTTCTTTAAATTTATCTGGAAATTATTTAAATATCTTGGTGTCCTTGACCCAGTATTTTTGTAAATCCAAATAAAATATTTGAGGACCACAAAGAAATACAATTTGGCTAGTTTTATTTTTTTTGGAAAAAATTCAGTTTATAATTTGTTTCTTCCCAGAGGATTATATATACACATATGCAAGCTTATGATTTATAGATATATGGATAAAAACACATAAAACATAAATTGAGCATTTGCTATTTCAATTTTTAAGTTTTGTTTGATAATTTATTAATGGTTGAATTGAAATGAGTGGTTTTATTTATTTTTTATTTAAATTATTTTAATTACTAAAAGTATTTTAAATCTTTAGAAATATCAGATCTAGGATAACTGAACAATTGAGTCTTTACATGCAGTTATATTCTAGATATAAAATACCTAGAAGTATAAATTCACTTGAAAGTGATAAATGCAAAAATTTTGCGTTCCAGATGGTTTGTTTCTGAGAGCAAGAAGATGTCATTTTAAAAACTTTATTTAACAATTTAACATCTGTTATGTGTTCAAATTTACTACATGGATTGAATTCGTTTAAAATTTAAGTGATAGACCCTCTTCTAGATTTTAAGTACCTTTTAGAAGCAGTTTATTCTTACCCATACAGGGTGAATTCACTAGGGCTAATTCACCTAGTCGCTACTTTAAATCTCTGTTCTCATTCTCTCAGACAAACTGCAGTCCTTTTCAATATCAACACTTAACTTGACCAGTTAAAGCTAAAGGTATGAATCATGCATTATCTCAATTTTTGCTTCTACCATCTCACCCACTCATTGAATCTCCTTTCCTCTACTCCAGTTTCTTTATCCCAGCATATTGTGTGGAAGTGTTTCTCATAGCAGCAGAAGAACCTGGTGTAAGTATTGTCCCCTTCTGTCCTGTGTGCAGGTCACTCAATAGCCCATATAGAAATCTACAGGATGCTGCAGTACCTCTCTGGTCTTGTGCATGTCCCCTTGGCACTCACCCTTGAAATCTGGGACCTCTGCTGTCATGTTTGTTTACTAAGGTGCCTGTACTCCATGGTTCCCTTGTCCTGAGCCAAGTCCCATTCATGCCCATTAGTTCAGGTGGAACATGTATTTCCTTCACCAAGATCTCTTACATAGCCAGAGTGAACAGAAGGCATACTCTCAGGGAAACCTCTCCTGTCTTATACAGTCATAGGTACATATTGGGTTTTACCCCCAATTATCAGGTTTCTTTGGAGAGTTTTAGTCACCTCAGGAACTCTAGCATTATCTTATCCCTACTCTGATCTCTTCCAAATGTGCAAGCTCCTTGAACACCAAAGTGGCTTTTACTTTTCCCATGTGGCAAAAATTTATATTTATATTATACTTCTTATATTTCATGTCTTCTATCCTTCCTATGCTGTGTCTTACAGCAAAACTATTAATAAAGACATCTAAGCCTTGCTCTTGATATGTAAAGGGAGGTGTTTGAACTTAAGAATTCTTTTTATCCCCTACAAAGTCTGACTTTCAAGACTATGTCTTTTAAGGGCTTGAAAAAAGAATCTAAATAGAAACTCAGAGCGAAGTGACGACCTCTCTGTTTGAGACTGTACACACATACACTCCAGACAGAATTGAATGTCATCAGTAAAGGGTGGGAAGCTGAAAGCCCATACGATTTACAAAAAGTAAAAAGTCCATTTGTTTCATGGCTTCAAAATATTATCCCCTTTCAATGTGCATTGCTTTTTCTTACCATTTTATCTTTCAAGGAAGTCTTGGAATCAGATAAAGCTTAGTTTGAATGCTAACTCCATGGATACTCCCTCATCTTAAAGATGTCAGTAACAGTGCTTTCCTGGGTGTTAGGAGAATTAAATGACTTAATTAGAATGACATCAGAAACACAATTGATACAATTGATGCTTTATAATATAGACTGTTGATATTACTACCAGGAGTGTATTTAATATCTAGTACTTAGTTATTGCTTGATGATTAAAGGTAAAAATACAGGTATATTCCAAGCATCGTATCTGGCTTTTAGAAAGCGCTACAGAAGTTAATTGCCTTTCTCCAGCTTTCCTTTTCTTTTTCAAGACTGACTCCCTTACCTCTACTCTGTGTATCATAGTTTTCTGCTTCCCAAACAGGCCTGTTGTCATGAAATTTCTATTTCTATTGTCTATTTAGTTTTTCTCTTTTCATCAACTTTTCTCATGTTTAAAACCCCTCTGTTCTAAAGAAATAACTAATTTCTACCTCAAGCTTTCTTCACTCTAGTGCCAAATTTCTTGGATACATAGTGAATATGTGTATTCCTGTGACTGCCCAGCCCTTGAAACTACTTACTAATTTTGTAGAATTTCCTTACTTTATGAATCTTGGTAAGAGAGCCTCTCTCACGAGAGAAGCTGAAAATGCCAGATATCCCTTCCCCCATTACTAGAAGAGTTGGAGGCATGACCCAAGTTCCATTAAACTAATAATTGTATTCCAAAGACACAGTCATAGCTAGTCACATTCAAGGCTGTCTGCTACAGTTTCAGGGAGACTGAGGCCCTAGGACAATAGTTATAGTAGTATTAATGGTACCATCATTTGTCCAGAGATGCTTTGGCTTGAAAGTGCAAACTTTACTATCTGGTAGTACGATGTGATGGCAGTGTGTGTTCTTGTTGGATCCTGACTACAGTGTGAACTTGGTTATCCAGTCCTTCTTTCAATTCTGATAGCTACCTAATATCCTTTAAATAAATTTGTTATCTGTTTCACTCAGCCAGAGTTGGTTTCTATAGCTTACAACCAAGAACCCTGACTGAAATAAAAGAGTAACCTATTTTTGCTACTTCATCTCCTTTCCTTCTGTTCGGCCTTTGACTCACTGCCAACTGGGTTTCATCTCCATGGAGGGTGATCTCTTCTATGGCAAAGAGACCCAACTATTGCCAAATAAAAAAGCTGCACTCCTAATCCTGCCAAGACTTACTGTACTGTAGGATAACATTGATCTTGCCTTCCCATGAAACATTGTCTTCCTCTCTTGATTCTTTTCCTTCCCTTGACTCTGGCCTTCCAGTATTAAAGCTTGTCTGCTTTCCATGAATTTGCATTTGAAATGTTGTTGTTGAAATGTTGTTGTGCTCCCTGATTTACTGTTTTCTCATCATATTCCTACATTTTTCCCTGGGAGAATTTTTTCTTCCTCCATAACCACAATTTCTCTTTAAGATCCCCCACTTCAGGGCGCCTGGGTGGCTCAGTGGGTTAAGCCACTGCCTTTGGCTCAGGTCATGATCTCAGGGTCCTGGGATTGAGTCCCACATCAGGCTCTCTGCTCAGCAGGGAGCCTGCTTCCTCCTTTCTCTCTCTGCCTGCCTCTCTGCCTACTTGTAATCTCTCTCTGTCAAATAAATAAATAAAATCTTTAAAAAAATAAAAAATAAGATCCCCCACTTCAAATCACAAGCCATACTTCTATTTTTAATTTTTTTTATTTTATTAAATGTCATGCCCAATATCATGCCCAGTTTTCAAAATGTTTGTGAATGACTGTCTACCACGCATATACCTCAGACTCAATATGTCCCAAATGTGACGTTCCCACCAAACCTGCCCCACCTAGGAGATTCTCTGTTTTATAGTTAATTGTGTGTTCACAGTTACAGAGATTTGTCAAACGCTCCTTTTCCCCTTTCCTTTTGTCCCTATTTCTTGTTAGCAACAAAACTAACCCTAAAATCTCTCATATCATTTAGTTTTTGCCCATCCCCCTGGCAGAACCTTGGTTTGGCTTTCATATTTTAATTGCCTTCTGTTGTCTTCAATTCTGTCTTTCTTGAATCCATTCCCACATTTTTGGCAGGATTATTTTCTTAAAATACAGCTGTGATGATGTTTCTTTCCTAGTCACAAAAATTTAGTTTTTACAAATAACATCTAAATTATTTGTTCTTAAATTTTTAACTTTAATCTTTCTGATAATATCCTGTATGGACAGTTGTCCCTGCTATACCGATAAAACGTATTCTCCTAAAAATGGATGTGCTAGCCCACATCTTTTGATTAAGCTGTTTCTTTCTGTCTGAAATGTCATTTCCCTCATATCAACCTTTCAGAGCCTTACACATCTTTAAAAGCTGAGCTGACTTTCTGTTTTTTCTAGAAGACTTCGTAAAATTAGACATTTAGAACTCATATTTTCTTTTCCTATATACTCATATAATTTATCATCAATATTTACATAATTTTTCTTAACTATGCTGTGTCTTATCTTTCCTATAATACCTAGACACAGCCTTTTACCTCAGTATCATTTGTTTATTTGAATATAAATAAATTTCTGTTCAGAGAAGCATATACTTCTTTTCCCTGTATGTCTTGTCTCTGCAAAAAGTTTTAATCCATGCAGACATCTCCACTTCCATGATAACAGTTTTCCTCAAAATTATGGAAGTAGGACTCGTGTTCTATAGCACTTATTCATAGGAAGTTAAAATCAACTTCATTTCTGCTCTTATTATTGTTACCATAAAGACTGATAGGGGAAAACCATCCAAAAAAATAAGTTCCTCTCTCCCATATGGAAAGAATCTTGGACCACTTCTAGCTCTGGACTCAGTTTCAACCTCAGATAAATCATTTAATCTCCCAAGCTTCAATTTATTTACAATAATAGGGGCAAAGTAGCGGAATTATTGTAAAAGTTCAAAAGGATACTGTAAGCAAGAGCACCAGGAAAGCTATAAAAATATGATATAAATAATTGCCATTGTCCCCAAAGCTTGTTGGTGTGTTCCTATCTAACTCCCTGTTTTGAACTCAATGTCACCTCTAAGATATCAGGACCCCTATATAGGAAACAATTTCCCCCTACTTTTATATTTTCTCTTATACTCCAAAATCATCTTCTTGGTTTTATTTATTTATTAATTTATTTTGGGACATCCTGACCTGATGTCCCTTATGGTTATTATGATTTTGATAAGAGAGGCTTTACAACTGTGTTTTAGAGTCAGTCTTACCTGACTCCACAAGAACCCAAACACTATGTTTCCTATTCTGATTTAAATGAGCGCTGAATCTAAGTCTGTTTAAACAATATATATTAAAATGAACAATGGTAAAGGTGCTGGTAATGTAGTGTAGATGACAGCTGCTTATACGGATGAGGGATAAATCAAGCCAAAGTATCGCTGCAATATGAAGAATTTAGTAAATGCCTATAAGAAATAAAAATAAAATGCTGTTAAGATTTAGAATAGAAGAAGATCAAATCTATGGCAATAATAACAGTCATAAAAATCCCTGTATAAAAGTGATGACATTTAGGATGGGTCTCAAAAATTGAGAAAAATTTTATTGATTGTCATAAGCATTTTTAGCCAGCAAATGACTTCACATAAATGTGAAAAAAGAGTATTTTTAATCAGCATTCTAAGTTTCCTTTGTTTCATTATCGCAAAGGTATATAGTGGAAAATACACACCCACACAGATAATAGGTGTCTGCAAATGAAGTGGAATTTTATTCAATTAGTTTATGATGCACCTAATGAAGTTTCATATTTGTCAGAATAAGGTCAAATATGCTATCTATGTAAAGACCTGGCTTACTTGTATTTGGGGAGATCATGGAGTCTACCACAGGAAAATCAGCACCACCCCCCGACCCAGGAAAATTTCTAAGTGTTTCATAGCTTTGAAAAAAAAAAAAAAAAGGCAGCTCACAGGCTCTATCTACAAAAAGTGATTTATTTATCTGAAAATTTACATTTGAGTGTCATTAAAGAAAAAAAGTGATACTGAAGCTGCTATTTGTCTTTATTTTCCTAATTATAAAAATTGAAACATTTTTAAATAAATTGTTGAGTGTTGAAGTACGTGGTTTTGAGTGTCAGTAAATGGTCAGTAGTTATAATAATTTTCCCTAATAGATGTAGATTATTTGTGCTAAGGAAACTATTAACACTGGACCCTGATGTGAATGTTTCAACTGGATCCTGATAGAACTTTTTTTTAAGCGTGTGGACAGGTGAGTTTTACTGGATGTGCTCTGTCAGAACCAATATGGCAGATACTAAAATGTTTTTAAGTATTCTAGATCTCTCCTGGGTTATTGCTCAAACTCTATGTTGTGCCAAAATCAAATGCATAAAGTACTGGTGTTTTAGCAGACACAACGCTAATTTTGAGATCGGCTAAAAGTAGGAGGTAAACAACATTTACTAACTTCATGGGAAGTTTTAGGGGACAGTGTTACAAATGACATTGCAGAATCTTTCTTGGGGTCTACTTGAGAATATTAATATAATCTATGAGTAGCAGATGGGAGAAATTGATTTCATGGGAAGCTATATTCTGAAATCAGAAGATGCCAAAAATTCTTATACCTACTGTGACTTAACTATGTGCTCTGTTGCTCAAGAGTTTTGTAATGCATACATTTTAGTTGTTACTCCTTATTTACAAAAATTACAATAATTTTAATTTTCATACTTAAGAAAAACATATTCAAAATGTCTCTTTTTCCTGTCTCTCAGATATATCCACGTGGATTATCAGGAGCATAGGTACCCGGAGTCTTCAGACTCTTCCACTTGGCAGTGTTTCTCCCTCCCTCTCTTACAACTCTGCAATGACTTCTCCTTGTTCTTAAGGCAGAGCCCTGATTCTTTAAACAGACCTCCAAAGACTTGGCATTTCTCTTTTCCCTTGTTTCTGGCCTATTAAGTCGAATGCAGCTGCAGGATGAATTTATGAATGTTCTGCATTGACTAAATTTGTTAATTTACCCAAAGCTTAGAAATATTCTTCCTGGATTATAGTCAATGATGTATTCAACATGGAAAATTGTGTGTGGGGGGGAAGTGTTCAACTGTAAAAAGCTAAGGTCAGAGATTAGATTTCTTTAAATACTCTTCTTTTTATGAATATATTCTTTGTTTTAAAAGCCTCCTTGAATGTGATCGTAAATATTCTTTATTAATGAATAGATCTCAAATCTTAGCATTTATTTTCAAATCTTAGCATTTAAAGAATACTTTAGATTGGGTTGGCCTCAGATCCCTGCTGTTTAGAGGAAATTAGAGAAGAGAGAGGACAGCGTCTGCCATTTAAAGAAACAGCAAAGCCTTGGCTGCTGGTGACAGAAGAGGCTGAATGGCTAAAGGTGGGATGTTGGAAAGATACAGAAAGGGAAGTCAGGCACAAGGGGAAAAGTGAAGGGTGATGACAGCCCATCCGTCCAACTCTGCTAATTCCTCTAAGCATCACTGTAAGCTTTACAAATTGGTAATATATAAATTTGATGAATTGATCATTTGGTGGATTGTTGCTTTCACTGAATTGCCCATTTTGTGAAGTGGCTTTCAGTGCATTGAGCCATCTGTTTGAAGGCAATCTCACATTTCCCCATATTATTCTAATGATATTCCCCTCCTCTGATTTCCTCTTATTAACATTCCCTCTTATTTAGCAGTATTTCTAAATATTTCCTATTGTCCAAAATCCACTTCCTCTTGTATTCTGCAGAATGAACTGTTATCCTTCGGAATACAGGCTTTGAAGTCTGTTCTCCGAGGCATCTTCCTTAGTCCCCATGTTGATCAAGGGTCCTGCTTCAGAAAAATCTCCTCTAACAATTTCCCACACACATGGATTTATTAGAATAATGCTAACTCTTGAAAATGTGGAATTGGATGAAATAGCAGACGCTAGGTTGATCTTTTAAGAGCAACGCCTGAAAACAAACCAGAGAACTATACTGCTAAGGGATCTGTGTCCTCTGTCAAGATCAAGAAGCTTCATTATCAGGAAGTTGCCACCGAAGCTCCTGGCCCCAGAACCATGCAACCCCTACCATGATCTGTGTCAGCAAAACATCTGCCATTTGCCCTTGCTTTCTCCCCACATAATTCATTTCTGAATCTAAGCCTTATGTGAATACATTTTGATCAGCAGGGCCCATCCTAGCTTCTGGGGAGACTTGGAAATAGAGTTGTAAGCTCTCCAGCCTCTGTTTTACAGGAAGACGTTCTGAAAAAGGGAGTTGACAGAGTCAATTAAAAGACTTTCCTGGGGGCGCCTGGGTGGCTCAGTTGGTTAACCATCTGCCTTTGGCTCAGGTCATGATCCCAGGATCCTGGGATCAAGCCCTGCATTGGGCTGTGTGCTCAGTGGGGAATCTGCTTCTTCCTTACCCTCTCCCTTACCCTCTCCTTGCATGCCACTCTCCTACTTGTGTGCGTGTGCTCACTCTCTCTCCCAAATTGATAAGATCTAAAAGAAAAAAAAAAAAAAGACTATCCTAAACTCACTCTTTGTTGTGGTCCCTGGCAACACATAGTAATGGACCCTTAAAATGTGGCTAGTGTGCCCAGGGAACTGAATTTCTTACTTAATTTAATGTAATCTTTTAAAATATTCAAATTATAAAATGGAAGTAGTACAGTATACTTTTCTATTCAACATGATTTTATTGTTTGGGGAAGACTGTGTTTCATTTTAGCTGTTGCATTATATAAGGTATTGCTGCTTAATCCTAGTGTGCATTTGTATTATACTTCTTTAATGTGGTTACTAGAAAATTTAAAATTATACATGTGCCTTACATTACATTTCCATTCATTTTCATTGGACAGTGCTACTCTAACCCCCTGGATGGGGCTAGGTCTGACTATGTGTCCATAGCATACCCATATATCCCAAATCTTGAGACCGTCATGTTTGTTCCTCTGCTTGTTTTTCATAATAATCACTACTATATGTATTACTACTACATGTTTTATCCCCTAGCTTGTAATATTCGTAAGTAGAAATACTACATTTTTTTGGTCACCATTATTTTCCCTAGTACTATGCCCACAAAAATAGACAATAAAATTATACCAAGTGATTGAATGAATAACTCTAAGAATGGATGTTAAGAGTTAGGAACCTTTGTAGCTCAAGGTAAACCCATGTTAATATTTTACTGTTTTTTAATCAGTACAGCTGTTACTTTAAAGCTACTACTTGAGATTAACTGTTAATCTCACAGTTGCTTAAATTCCAAATAACTAATAATTGAACATACTTTTTTTTTTTTTTAAACACATGATATAGCTTTCTGTTAGTTTCCCTTATAAGGAAGAGAAAGAGAAAGGAAAAAGGTCTTCTGGGATTTTTTGTTAGAGATGCAACACCAGGATTGTAATTTTAAAGATAGATTTCCATATAGATGCAACAATGTGACACAACCCAGTGCCACCTACAGAGTGAGCATCTCAGGGAGTTTAAAATAGCATTTTGCTTTTTCAGTATGAGGGAGAATTTATAGTGTTAATTTTTGTACAAATGAGAGATTAAAATAGTTATTTCAACAGTATTGCAAAGCATAAAGAAAAAAATGATTAGCTCTAACTGGAAGGTTTGTTGTTGTTGTTTTTTAATGAGGATGCCCTTTGAAAAACAGTATTTCCAAATTCTTGTGTTTTAATGAAAATGGAGGAGGAGACTGTTTGTTAGAACCTTAGGAAAGTATTAAATAGAGGGAGTAAAATCTTTGTCATCCCATATATAAACATAGATATGGAAGAGCCACAGAAATGAAACATCGTGGTGGGAACATCAGAAATCATGGGATAAATATGGGATTAATAGGAGTATCAATTTCTTTCAAAACAATTTTTGGAAGAGGTGGGGTGAAAAGAAATTTAAGTATAGGAAGTTCTCATCAGAAGACAGTTGAGGCCAAATTTTAAGTGAATCTACTTAAAATGATGTTTCACTAAGATTTTCAGTTTAAAAGAAACATAACTGGAGTTTAAGCAAAAGGACATTTATTTCCTGATGTAATAAAAATGTATCTGAGCCATTGAATTGTCTTCTTAATTTATGAAATATTAAGAAACTATTTTGCATTAAGTCACTTTAAAATGATTCAGTAATAGTAAGTGAGGACCGTATGTTCCAGTGAACATTACAGCAATAATCCTACAGGCAGAGTTACTTACTTAATTGGGCCCATGCATATTTTTCCTCCTCAGTGGTATTTTCAAAATGTTTGGACAATATGTATGATTATTATCCTTGTTGTTTTATTTAATATCTACTGTCATTCTTTCTGTCTAAAAAGACTATGTCTTTTTTGTTAATCTTAAATTTGCAGAAGAAAATATGTTTTCAAATTATTTTGTATTAAGGAAGTTCTATATCCCTGACTATTCAAATTAAGTATTTTTATAAGATATTTTTTGAAAGATAATCTTCATGAGGTATCTTTTGTCAAGTTAATAAAATACACTTCAGAAATGTCCATAAAAATGGAGTGAAATCATAAACATTGCAGTTGGGTGAGCTGCTTATAAATGATAAAAAAAAATAATCAAGTACTACAATGCTTGTTAGTAAATATACTGTTCAGTAATGGGGATGGGACAAGGGGAAAAAAAGAAGTGTGATTTTTGGTATGTCTCCAAGTTAAGCACAATGCAGAAGCATTCCCCTTTCTATCCAAAGCCATGTCCATCTTTTAAGTTCTCCCAAACATAAATGGCAGGAATAAATGAGAATAGACTTGAAGGGAGGACCATACCCTTGGATTCTTTAACGTTCTTGTGAGTTAATTAAAAGCTACAGTTATATTTAAAATTGTTGCTCATAACTCTGTACTCTAATGCTTAAGAGATAACCAATTATAAAAAAGTTAAGATTTTTTATTTTATAATTAGTATATAATCTATCAAAAACAATCTTACTAGCTTGACATGAAACAAGTAGGGTGGATGATTTTTTTAAAAGATTTTATTTGACACAGAGAGAGATCACAAGGAGGCAGAGAAGCAGGCAAAGAAAGAGCAGGAAGCAGGCTCCCTGCTAAAGCAGAGACTCTGATGTGGGGCTCAATCCCAGGACCCTGAGACCATGACCTGAGCTGAAGGCAGAGGCTTAACCCACTGAACCATCCAGGTACCCCAGGGTGGATGATTTTTATAAGTTTGGAACACAGGCATTGAATAAGCATTTCAGAAAGTCAAATGGCAGTATAAAAAGTAGTCTAGGTAAGAAATTATAAATTCACTTTCATACAGGTTCATATATTTACATATGTACATTAATTTTACTCATAAAATATATCTGATTAAATTTCATTTGATTAATAGACTAGTACACAGTTAATCTTATAAAGGTAATATATAGTAAACTTTAGGAAGTTATATCAGTTGTTAACCAACTACTATTCTGATTCTTATAAGATCTATTTAAAATAAACAACTTTAGGATATTAAAAAGTATTTGGTTGGTTGGGGCGCCTGGGTGGCTCAGTGGGTTAAGCCGCTGCCTTCGGCTCGGGTCATGATCTCAGGGTCCTGGGATCGAGTCCCGCATTGGGCTCTCTGCTCAGCGGGGAGCCTGCTTCCCTCTCTCTCTCTCTGCCTGCCTCTCCATCTACTTGTGATTTCTCTCTGTCAAGTAAATAAATAAAATCTTAAAAAAAAAAAGTATTTGGTTGGCTAACTGCAGTGGAAAAGTGTTAACAAGAACAGTTTACTGGCACCATTTTTTAAAAGTTTACTGTACACCTGATATTGTCTTAAACACTGTGTGTACCCGTCTCAGTGAATCTTTACAATACTCTGATGATGTAGCTACTTTCCAACATCCTTATAAATGATGGTGCTCCCCAAATAACTATTTCATTTTGGATAAGCTACATATTGTAAGGATCAGACTTATATATTTTTTCAGGGAGTTGCTAACCAAATCACTGTTTAGTAGTTCTGGAACTGGTTGGCTGAAGCCTGCATCTTGATTAAGGCACAGTGAGAATGGATCTTCCACTTTATATGTAGAAATGACTTAGAAGCTCAACTTCTATGAATAAATGAATTCCTGTTACTGTTGCTGAAGTATATAGGATACAAATACAAGGCTCAGTCACAAAATATACAACTCTTTCAGATGTCAATGAGAGAGATGAATTAATGAAGTTTCTGTTGCACATGGAAATACAAGCCGTCATTATCAATGTGAAGGTTTATATAGGCTGTAATCTCACATTTAAATTCATAGATTATACCAGGGAGTCAAATCTTGCAGTATCATACAGACTTTTTTTCACTGCATGAAATTTATGTCAACTTTCCTGTTAGTTGAACTATTGTTGTAAACTTCAGGTTGGTGATATTATGGGTTTGCAGATTTGATTACCTGTGATTTCATATGTTCTTAGTGTATTGGTTGGTGACATATGTATATAGGGGAGGGAGTATTCTTGAATATGGTCAAAAGTGCTATAATGCAGAGATTTTAGCATTTACTGCTAAAGTGACCTCAGTAGATGAAGTACTTTCTCTGGGATAGTGAAATTGTACTATGGTCATTATATCATAATAACTCATATATAAAAATAATAAAGCAGCAGGTATGATATTATTAACAATAGGATATTACAATTCATCAAATCTGGAATTCACAATTTTTTCCTTGTGATGCAAAGTCTCTTAAAACTTTCATATATGTCATGCAGCAGCATTAACTATAGTCATCATGTTGTACATTTTATCCCTAGTACTTCTTTATCCTCACAGTTATTAATGATGTATAACATCATGCTAAAATGGACAAAATTGCTCTTCTTAACTTAGGTTTCAAATTGCCCACTTAAGTTCTTTTGGTTCTTCAGGACAGAGTTCCAATTATGTACTAATCTTCTTTTTAGCACTTTTTGTGTGTTATAAATGCAATCAATAGAAATGTGTCTAATGTAAACATTAATCTCTATTGGTGCCTTGCTTGTATTAGTGAGGATATTAGTTGGCTGTTGTAATAGGAGTCCAAAATATTGTCAAAGGCGGGAGAGGCTCAAACGGTAAGGAGAGTCTGCCTACAGATTTCCAGGCTCCATATCTGTTTTATCTCACTCTGTCGGGCAAAGGGATTGCCTTCCTTTTCATGGTCTAAGGTGACTGTATATCACACTCATGCAAAATGGAAGTTGAACCATATATTTCCACTCTCCTCTTTTCATCCAGATCTTAGAATCATGGTCACACCTGACTGCAATGGAAGCTAAAAAATATTGCTTTTACTCTGTGTGGTTTTAAGCTTCTATGAAAAACTGCAGATTCCATAACTCAGGGGAGTATGGATGATGGGAAACAACCAGTATCTTTTGCCACAATGTCAAGGACATCTCTCTATTTTCTAAAGAGGCAGGACAGCAGTTTCTCTTTTTGTTAAAGAAGATTTCAAAGGCATAATGTCTACAAAGGGCAATGGGCCTTGAAATTTGGTGTTGAACTTCAAAAAAAATTATAATCACTCACCATGGATCCCGTAATTAAAAGGAAATGAGACTATGTTTGAAATATAATTCCTTGGTTTTACCCTTCTCCCTATGTAAGCTATAAAGTACCTGAGGTATTAGATATCCACAGGACATAAACAATAAACATTCAAATGAGAATCAAAGAAAATAGGGAGATAATGCAAGGTTTCTCTCTCTCTCTCTCTCTCATTCTATGTGTCTGTGTATGTGTGTTGTATTCCACAGGTTTTCATTTATCCATGAAGATAAACATTTTCTTGGAAAGAATGTGTGTCAAGAATAATGATTCAGGTCCCTGGTATTAGGACACTGAGTTACAGTAAACAATATCTTCAATTATAACTCCATAAAGATACGTGAGAATGTGGGGCAAATTCATAGACCTTTCTGCATAATCTTAGATTACTTGAGGCTTAAAGATCCTTGATTCAGACATTGTATGAGAAATTATTTTTAGTAATCAGTGGCCCTCAAACTGAAACAATTCTGCTACCCCAGGGACATTTGGCAATATCTGGAGGCTTTTGTTAAAATGAAGAGAGGGGTGCTATGGGCGTGGGTAGATAATCAAGGATGCTGCTTAACATCCTACAGTACCCATGACCACTTCCTTGGACAACAAAAAATTACCTAGTTTGAAATAGCAATTGTAATATTGTTGAGAAATCCTCCTCTAAATCACACATACAGCAATTTGAATTTGCTATTAGCATGGAAGAACACACGTTTTTTTGGTTAGATATAATCTATCTGTTTACTGTGTCCATAGAGGGACTGCAATATGTATCTGTTAGAAAATTATATGTTAAGGATAGTATGCTGTTACATTTGATGAGTTAGTAAAAAAAAAAAAAAAAGCAACATGTGATTATCTGAGAGTTGAGTGTTAAAATAGTCATTTCACACGAACCATTTCAATATTAGTAAAATCTCTACCACATATGTGGATAAGATTTGAAGTAAATCAGTTTCAGCTTTCAATTCTCCCAATAACTAGCGAAAATGTATACCTTAAGTAGTATCAATATTTATAGCTGTTTTTATGTTTTCTATATTTTGCTGTAACTACAGATTACTAACTTCTCTCTAATGGGACAATTTTGTCAAATAGAAAAGTTTTTTTCTACATGTTTCTGAAATAGAGCCCATTTGAAAAATAATTTAAATTTCATTGTATCTAATATTTATTCTTCAGCAAATGCATAGTGATTGCTTAGTACTATGCTTCTAAGTGTTGGAGCTATAGTAATATATGTTTTTGTGGAATTAGATAATAAGCCTACACACACACCCCCATATATATATAAATACATATATGTGTATATAAAGCACATACATTGATAAGGATATATCTGTATATGCATGCGCATATGTGCATATATATATACACACGTATGCTATGTTAAAATATGTGTGTATATGTTCTATGCCAAATATAAAAAAAGATAAGTGGAAAACCAAGTGCTTGTGTAGGAGAATAAAGACCTTTATGATAAAATGATATCTGAAAAGACATCTGATGAAAATATAAACACTTTGAATCAAGTGGCAGATTTGATCAGATTTTGATCAGGGATTAGTACTTGGTTATTTCTTTAATGTTATGACCATAAAATTACTGTCCTTTCATTAATTTTATGATCAGAAAATTACTGTCTTTGAACTAAAAGTTCATTAGATCTAAGGCTTTTATAGTGATTAGTGGTAAAGGATTACTAATTATAGGAAATGATTTATTTGAATAATAGAATTTGATAAATCTAAACTAGGCAGAAAACCTTATGAAAATATTATAAGAAATTATTATATGTTTAGTGCCTCTTGATGTCAAATTATTAACTGAAGTATATATTTTTTTATAACTGTGATTAGATAGCTAAAGATTTGAATAGGAGATAATGTGATTGCCGAAGCAAAGTTTATTATTATCCCAATTTATGATGTGAGCTAATTTAGTCATTTGTCCTTAATAAATATAAAGCCTAGGAATGGCCCCTGTTCTCAAGGGAGTACTTAAAAGTAAATAAATACAGTAAAGAATTGGGCATATCTATGGAGAATATAATCCTACCTAAGGGAAGCAATCAGAAACCTCTGAACTGATTTTTGAACTCATCAACAATCTTGCATTAAATCGTGAATGAGATTGATTTATACCACAGAAGACTATAAAGCATTTAACTTCAGCCTGCTTTGTGATAAAAGTCCTTAGGATTTCATTTAGATGTACTATTTCAGGAATACCCACATTTATATGTATGATACAATTCCTTTAACTGTCTTTTTATATGAAAACAGAATATGAAAATTTCAACTGGTATATAAAAAATCTACTGTGGCTAATTACATCTCAATCCCCTAAAACTTCACGCAAGATACTTACTAGCACACTCCCATGAAATTAAGGCATTGCGCTTTCTATAAAATACATCTTTAACACACAGACATCATAAACAATATGATTCTCCATTGAGCCCCACATGAGGCTCCCTGCTCAGTGGAAAGTCTGTTTTTCCCTCTCCTTCTGCTGCTTTCCCTGCTTGTGCTCTCTCGCTTGTGCACTTTCTCTCAAATAAATAGAAGCTTAAAAAAATATGCACTATCCAATAACATGCATTAGAGTTGTTAAAAATATATTGTTTAACAAATGTTTAGTATGAGGTGTTTTTTTTTTTTGCTTTTTAATTTTTTTATTTTTTATAAACATATAATATATTTTTATCCCCAGGGGTACACACCAGGTTTACACACTTCACAGCACTCTGAGGTGTTATTTTTGACATAAATCATAACTAAGGAAAAATATTGAAATTATATCATTATTAATATTTATTTGAAAATAACTTTTATTTATAAATAAAACATTGTATGATCTTTAAAATGAGAAGTGGGAGTAAAAAGCTGATATAAGGATACAGTGTTTCTTTATATTCTTTAATGTAGCATTCTTAATCCATTCCACACAGACAAATCAAAACAATGTTTATTATTGTATATAAAAAAATCTCTAAGTTACCTGTGATTTACAAGGCCATTTACTTTGAAATTGAATGTGCAGTCAAATACGTACCATTAATGAAATTTGAAAGCACTCAAGTTATTGAGATACTATGAATATACTTGAGATGATTTGGTAATTAAATTTTCCCTTCAGTATTAAATTAAAATTAAAATCTTTAGCTGACAGTTTTGCTCATTAAAAAGCACTTAAGCCACTTACTGTGTATGGAATGTACACAGACATTGTTTCAGGAAGAAATTCATGGTCTTGGTTATTAATAATATTCCTTTCTTTATTTGATACATTTCAAGCATTTCTAGGAACACTTAAGATACTGTGTTTAACCTGTGGTCAGTAAATATAAGTATATTTTATGCTAGTGATGTTGAAAACAGCTAGAGGCAAGAATTCTCATGAATTTCATATAAACTGATGGTAGGGTACAGAGGGTAATGTAGTTTTACTCCTAAATTTTCACATTTTCACTGATGTTTTCTTGTATCAAAATTCTTCCTCCCTCCCTCCTTCCTTCCTTCCTTCTATTCCTTCTCCCTCTACATTTTCCTCTTTCTTTCAACCAACTACTCTTAGGTTTTCTTTATTCCTCTATTTTGTCATTGCTATGATCTGGAAATACAGCAATATTTTTAAAAGATTATTAGGCATTCAATAATGCATTCATTCAACAAACATTTATTGAGCAGAGTTTCAAGCCAGGCATTGTGAAAAGTACTAGGAATAGAGCAAAGACCAAGATCAATGTGAACTCTAGCAAGAGGGATAGTCTTTAAATAAAGAATAAAGTAAAGTAACATGATATGAGAAATACAAAGAATGAAGGGAAAATAGAGCAAAGATACCCAGCATAATGTAAGTATACAGATAAGACACTCTGCAGAAGTTATGCTTAAACTGAAATTTAAAGGAATGGATAGATCAGTCGGGAATGTTCTGGGGGAAAGGAATAATATATGGAAAGCATGGATGAAAGAGAGATTTGTTCATTGAAAACACTGAAGAAATTTGCTATGGCTTTGTAACAGAATGTCTCTTGAAGGTTTAATTTTATATATTTGTGTTTTTTCTATGAAGAGAAGAAAAAAACTCATAAATTTATAGCCACATCCACCCAGGGGTGTCAGTAATCTTTCCTGTATATTTAAAAACACCCTACCTCTAATGAGTAAATAGGTTTTCGTGTTTGAAAGATGAAATTAGCCTCCTATATGCAAAAGGTGCTGAAAGGAAAAAAAGAAATAGTGCTCTTCAGAGATGGGATTTTTGTAGAGTAAAAGAAACCTTCAGTTTGAGGCCAAAACTCATTCCTAGGACCTCAATCAATATAAAGATGTTTGTTTATTTTCAACAATATATCTTGAATACAGGCACAAAAATACAGCCATGGCCTTGCTTCTTTGGAACAGAAATTCTAATGGGAAAACAGTGTAAAGGGCCAGAAAGACTGGAAACTAAGGAGTGTAACTTTGACAGATTAAGTAAGAAAAATTCTAAAGGATTTTGTTTTCTGCTTAAGGAATAGGCCACCTATGGAGATGTGAACCAGCAGTCAACAGCAGTGACTGCTGAGGCAAGAAAACATTGGGTCAATGGCTCTAGCATATACCCAGGTTGTCCTGTTCCATAATGGACATCAGAAGGACCTCTCTTTTGCTCTGTACTTTAGGATACTTTATACTTTAGGATATACTTTAGGATATTGTTGAGTCCTTCTTGATTTAATGTACCTTTGGAGCAACATGCATAAAAGCATGGAGACATACTAAGTATTAGGAATATAAATAAATACATAGCTGGGTGGAAGGAGATAGGACTGTATTGACTCAGTTATTTAGGGAAGAAGGTACTATTGAGAGTTTCCAGCACAACTGAAAGATGCACATTTGATTGATAAGCAAAAATGAATAATGCTCTGGGAAATGAATGACATGAATTTAAATGAATGCAATGCTATGTGGTGATAAAAATGAATCTGGTAAGTAGTTAGAGGCTAAAAATAGAAAGACTATATCATTCAATTTGTGTCAGCAAATTTAGTGCAAAGAAAAGACATAAAAAAACATTTCTGATAATTTTTACATAATTGCTTTACTCTACAAATCTTAATGGTGCATTTACTATGCCAGGCAGTCCCCTAAACACTAGTGTTAATGCCAAGTAAAATAGATATTTTCCTTTCCTTTCCATTAACTGATTAGTCTTTATTATTTAATGTTAAGTAATATTTAAAAGTATTTAAAATGTTCACCGCAATGACTGAAATTAAAAAGACTGACAACATCTATGGTTGGATCAAGACATAGACCAATCAGAACCAGAATTCTCATACATTGTTGGTGGGAATGTAAAATGGCACAGCCTGTTTGGAAAAATGTTATAATAGTTTTGTGTAAAACAAAACATATATCTCCATGGTGACTAAACAAACCTGTAGCTGTATTTTAGATATTACTTCATTATAGATATTTACCCCTAAAAAATATAAAAAAAAACCAACAAAATTCTTATGTATCCAAATAAGTATGTACCAGAATGTTTACAGTAGCCTTAGTTATAATAGTCCAAAACTGGAAGTCAACTAGATGTCATTCAGCAGGAGAATGGAAAATAAATTATGGCATAATCATATGAAATACCACTCAACAACAAAAAATAATAAAAATTGGGCACCTGGGTGGCTCAGTGGGTTAAAGCCTCTGCCTTCTGCTCAGGTCATAATCCCAGGGTCCTGAGATCGAGTCTTGCATCGGGCTCTGTGCTCAGCAGGGAGCCTACTTCCTCCTTTCTCTCTGCCTGCCTCTCTGCCTACTTGTGATCTCTGTCTGTCAAATAAATAAATAAAATCTTTAAAAAATTTTTTTAAAATAATAAAAATGCTGATATAAGTAGCAACATGAATGAATTACATTATTCTGAATGAAAGGAGCTTTAAAAATCTACACGCTGTATTATTCCATTTATATTAAAATCTAGAAGAATTAAAACTTATTTATTATGACAAAAAATTAGAACAGTAGTGATATCTGGGGGTAGAGGCAATGGAAGAAGCATGAGAAAACTTACTGGGATAATAATAATGTTCTATTATTTAATGTTCTATGATAGTAGTTTGGTTTCCAGATACTTTTTTTTTTTTTTTCCCCCAATTTATTTATTTTCAGAAAAACAGTATTCATTATTTTTTCACCACACCCAGTGCTCCATGCAAGCTGTGCCCTCTATAATACCCACCACCTGGTACCCCAACCTCCCACCCCCCCGCCACTTCAAACCCCTCAGACTGTTTTTCAGAGTCCATAGTCTCTCATGGTTCACCTCCCCTTCTATTTACCCAAATTCCCTACTCCTCTCTAACGCCCCTTGTCCTCCATGCTATTGGTTATGCTCCACAAATGAGTGAAACCATATGATAATTGACTCTCTCTGCTTGACTGATTTCACTCAGCATAATCTCTTCCAGTCCCGTCCATGTTGCTACAAAAGTTGGATATTCGTCCTTTCTGATGGAGGCATAATACTCCATAGTGTATATGGACCACATCTTCCTTATCCATTCATCCGTTGAAGGGCATCTTGGTTCTTTCCATAGTTTGGCGACTGTGGCCATTGCTGCTATAAACATTGGGGTACAGATGGCCCTTCTTTTCACGACATCTGTATCTTTGGGGTAAATACCCAGGAGTGCAATTGCAGGGTCGTAGGGAAGCTCTATTTTTAATTTCTTGAGGAATCTCCACACTGTTCTCCAAAGAGGCTGCACCAACTTGCATTCCCACCAACAGTGTAAGAGGGTTCCCCTTTCTCCACATCCTCTCCAACACATGTTGTTTCCTGTTTTGTTAATTTTGGCCATTCTAACTGGTGTAAGGTGATATCTCAATGTGGTTTTAATTTGAATCTCCCTGAGGGCTAATGATGATGAGCATTTTTTCATGTGTCTGATAGCCATTTGTATTTCTTGATTGGAGAAGTGTCTGTTCATATCTTCTGCCCATTTTTTGATGTGTTTGTCTGTTTCGTGTGGGTTGAGTTTGAGGAGTTCATTATAGATCCTGGATATCAACCTTTTGTCTGTACTGTCATTTGCAAATATCTTCTCCCATTCCGTGGGTTGCCTCTTTGTTTTTTTGACTGTTTCCTTTGCTGTGCAGAAGCTTTTGATTTTGATGAAGTCCCAGAAGTCTATTTTCGCTTTTGTTTCCTTTGCCTTTGGAGACGTATCTTGAAAGAAGTTGCTGTGGCTGATATCGAAGAGATTACTGCCTATGTTCTCCTCTAAGATTCTGATAGATTCCTGTCTCACGTTGAGGTCTTTTATCCATTTTGAGTTGATCTTTGTGTACGGTGTAAGAGAATGGTCGAGTTTCATTCTTCTACATATAGCTGTCCAGCTTTCCCAGCACCATTTATTGAAGAGACTGTCTTTTTTCCACTGTATATTTTTTCCTGTTTTGTCGAAGATTAATTGACCATAGAGTTGAGGGTCCATATCAGGGCTCTCTACTCTGTTCCACTGGTCTATGTGTCTGTTTTTATGCCAGTACCATGCTGTCTTGGTGATCACAGCTTTGTAATAAAGCTTGAAATCAGGTAAGGTGATGCCGCCAGCTTTATTTTTGTTTTTCAACGTTTCCTTAGCGATTCGGGGTCTCTTCTGATTCCATACAAATTTTTGGATTATTTGCTCCAGCTCTTTGAAGAATGCCGGTGGAATTTTGATCGGAATGGCATTAAAAGTATAGATTGCTCTAGGCAGTATAGACATTTTAACGATGTTTATTCTTCCGATCCAAGAGCATGGAATGGTCTTCCATCTTTTTGTGTCTTCTTCAATTTCTTTCATGAGTGTTCTATAGTTCCTCAAGTATAGATCCTTTACCTCTTTAGTTAGGTTTATTCCCAGGTATCTTATGGTTCTTGGTGCTATAGTAAATGGAATCGATTCTCTAATTTCCCTTTCTGTATTTTCATTGTTAGTGTATAAGAAAGCCACTGATTTCTGCACATTGACTTTGTATCCTGCCACGCTGCTGAATTGCTGTATGAGTTCTAGTAGTTTGGGGGTGGAGTCTTTTGGGTTTTCCATATAAAGAATCATGTCATCTGCGAAGAGAGAGAGTTTGACTTCTTCATTACCAATTTGGATACCTTTTATTTCTCTCTGTTGTATGATTGCTGTTGCTAGGACTTCTAATACTATGTTGAACAAGAGTGGTGAAAGTGGGCATCCTTGTCTTGTTCCTGATCTCAACGGGAAGGCTGCAAGCTTTTTCCCATTGAGGATGATATTTGCTGTGGGTCTTTCATAGATAGATTTGATGAGGTTCAGGAATGTTCCCTCTATCCCTATACTTTGAAGCGTTTTAATCAGGAACGGATGTTGGATTTTGTCAAATGCTTTTTCTGCATCAATTGAGAGGACCATGTGGTTCTTCTCTCTTCTCATATTAATTTGTTGTATCACATTGATTGATTTACGAATGTTGAACCATCCTTGTAGCCCAGGGATGAATCCCACCTGATCATGGTGGATAATCTTTTTAATGTGTTGTTGGATCCTGTTGGCTAGGATCTTGTTGAGAATCTTAGCATCCATATTCATCAGTGATATTGGTCTGAAATTCTCCTTTTTGGTATGGTCCTTGCCTGGTTTGGGGATCAGGGTAATGCTGGCTTCATAGAAAGAGTCTGGAAGTTTTCCTTCTGCTTCAATTTTTTGAAACAGCTTCAGGAGAATAGGTGTTATTTCTTCTTGGAAGGTTTGGTAGAATTCCCCAGGGAATCCGTCAGGTCCTGGGCTCTTGTTTTTTGGGAGATTTTTGATCACTGCTTCAATCTCGTTATTAGATATCGGTCTATTCAGGTTGTCGATTTCTTCCTGGTTCAATTTTGGTAGTTTATATTTTTCCAGGAATGCATCCATTTCATCTAGGTTGCTAAGCTTATTGGCATATAACTGTTCGTAGTAACTTCTGATGATTGTTTCTACTTCCTTGGTGTTAGTTGTGATCTCTCCCCTTTCATTCAAAATTTTATGAATTTGGGATTTCTCTCTTTTCTTTTGGATTAGTGTAGCCAGTGGCTTATCGATCTTATTGATTCTTTCAAAAAACCAGCTTCTAGTTTCATTGATACGTTCTACTGTATCTCTGGTTTCTCCCTCATTGATCTCAGCTCTAATCTTGATGATTTCCCTTCTTATGTGTGGAGTTGGTTTGATTTGTTGTTGATCCTCCAGTTCTTTAAGGTGTAAAGACAGCTGGTGTGTTCTGGATTTTTCAATTTTTTTGAGCAAGGCTTGGATGGCTATATATTTTCCCCTTAGGACCGCCTTTGCTGTATCCCATAGGTTTTGGACCGAAGTGTCTTCATTCTCATTGGTTTCCATGAATTGTTTCAGTTCTTCTTTGATCTCCTGGTTGATCCAAGCATTCTTAAGCAAGGTGGTCTTTAGCTTCCAGGTGTTTGAGTTCCTTCGGAACTTTTCCTTGTGATTGAGCTCCAGTTTCAAAGCATTGTGATCTGAGAATATGCAGGGAATAATCTCAGTCTTTTGGTATCGGCTGAGTCCTGATTTGTGACCCAGTATGTGGTCTATTCTGGAGAAGGTTCCGTGTGCACTTGAGAAGAATGAGTATTCTGCTGTTTTAGGGTGGAATGTTCTGTATATATCTATGAGGTCCATCTGGTCCAATGTGTCATTCAATGCTCTTGTTTCTTTATTGATTTTCTGCTTCGATGATCTGTCTAATTCTGAAAGAGGCGTGTTAAGATCACCTACGATTAGTGTATTCATATCAATATGACTCTTTATCTTGATTAACAGTTTTCTTAAGTAATTGGCTGCTCCCATATTGGGAGCATAGATATTTACAATTGTTAGATCATCTTGGTGGATAGTCCCTTTAAGGATTATGTAGTGTCCTTCTGTATCTCTGACTACAGTCTTTAGTTTGAAGTCTAATTTATCTGATATGAGAATCGCTACCCCAGCCTTCTTTTGAGTCCCATTGGCATGAAAGATGCTTCTCCACCCCTTCACTTTCAGTCTGCGTGTATCTTTAGGTTCAAAATGGGTCTCTTGTAGACAGCATATGGATGGGTCCTGTCGTTTTATCCAATCTGCAACCCTGTGCCGTTTTATGGGTGCATTTAGGCCATTCACATTGAGAGTGATCATTGATAGATACGTTTTCATTGACATCGAGCCACCTTTGAAGTCTTTCTTCCCGTAGACTGTCTCCATATTTCCGTTCAATGCCATTCCTGGGACCCTTCCTCTTTTATAGAACCCCCCCCAATATTTCCTGCAGTATCGGCTTGGTGGTTGCATAGTCTTTTAAGTCTTGCCGGTCTTGGAAACTCTTTATCTCTCCATCCATTTTGAATGTCAGTCTTGCTGGATAAAGTATTCTTGGCTGCATGTTCTTCTCACTTAGTGCCCTGAATATATCTTGCCAGCCTCTTCTGGCTTGCCAGGTCTCCGTGGACAGGTCTGAAGTTATTCTGATGGGCTTCCCTCTGTAAGCAAGGAGCCTCTTTGCCCTGGCAGCCTTCAAGAGACTATACCTACAATTATAATTTCTCAATTTGACTATCAGGTGTCGCGATGTTCCCTTGGAGTGTATAATCTTGGGTGGAGACCGTTCAGCCTCCAGTACATGAACGCTGGTTTCACTCGCGAGATTCGGAAAGTTTTCATGAAGGACCTGTTCCACGACATCCTCTAGACTTCCTTCCTTCTCCTCCCCTTCGGGAATTCCAATAATTCTGACGTTGGAACGCTTCATGGCATCACTTAATTCCCTAATTCTGCTTTCGTGGGATCTAAGCTGTTTGTTCCAGGCTTCCTCCTGATCCTTTCTCTCTATCTGTTTGTCTTCCAGATCACTAATTCTATCTTCTGTCTCAGTTACCCTAGCTCTGAGAGAGTCCAGATTGGATTGGAACTCATTGAGAGCATCGTGGACCTCCTCCCTGGCAGCTCTAAGCTCCGCCCTAACATTGTGAACATCCTGTCTGGTCGCTTTCAGTTCGGCTCTAATCAATTCTGTTTGGTCATCCATGGCTTTCTCCAACCTAGCTATTGCCTGGATAATTGTTAGCCTGAATTCTCTTTCCGACATATTGTCTATGTTGATAGCCGTTAGCTCTGTTGCAGAAGGTCCATCCTCTGTATTTTTCTTCTGTTGGGCATTCCTCCTCCTAGTCATTTTGGTGGGAGAAGACTGAACAGATGTAGCTGGATGTATCAACTCTGGTGCAGTCAAGGTGCACCCTGGAGCACTTCCTGATCTCCGTCTCAGAAGCCTCAGTCTGGGTGCAGAAGCTGAATAAATTCCCCCTTGGACGCTGGCAGTGCAGGTTCCAAGTTAAAGACCCTGGGGGCGCAGGATCCCCCGCCCGTCCCCAAAGCCAAGGCAGTGGCGGCTGTCCGGGAGCTCCTGACCGCCAGAGAGGCTCCAAGCAGCGACCGCACACCGAGACCTTGCCGCCGGCCGGGGCTGGGAGTGCCCGGCCCGCGCGCACCTCCCTCCAGAGGCGGCTGTGGGTCGGGCGCGCGTCTGGGGCACTGAGAACGGGGCGCCGGTCCGCAAGCCGCAGGCTGGGCCCCTGCCTACTTTTTTTTTTTTAATCAGTATAACAAGAAATTCCATCTTTGTTCTTTTTGTGAGGCTTCTCACATATTATTTCAATGTTCAAGTAATTCTATGATACTGAAAGGATGAGAGAGAGTCCTAGTTCCAGCAGCTCTGTGGTTTATAATATTTGATGTGGGCACTATACTACTGTGAAATTTAGTCCTCCATCTTCTTTTGGGTTTTGTTGGGTGAACTGGATGGATTCTTAAATGCCAAACCATATGTGATTGTACTAGTTAACCTTCAAAGACACCTTGTAACTATGGTCCTATTTTCAAAGTGGAGAGGGGATAAGATATATAACATTTCATGAAATTTCTACATCCTTATCCTCTTCCTGGTAGCAGCAAAACTTACTTCCTGCCTTCAAAAACTAGCTACTTACACCTTCTCCTTTTACAATATCAGCTTTTTGCCCCTCACCAGCAAGTGCCTAGTAACTTTTGTCTTTAATTCTAAAAGGAAAAAAAAAAGTCATTAATAACCCTCCGAAGCAAGGGCTTCCATACTCATTGAAACAAGACTCAGTCAACTTTTTTGTATTGAGGAAGGAAAAATAGCTTTAATTATTTCAGTTCCCTTATAACAAGAGATCAAAACATGAACCAATATATTAACAAACTATCCTGCTAAACAATGTGTTTGTGAAGTCATGAGATATACACAAACAAAATGCACATCCCAAGAAATGACTAAGTTTCCTTTGGTAATAGGAGTCTTTCTAAGCTTAACCCAACTCATACTCTGAACATATCACCTAACTTGTCCTTTTTGATTAAGAATGGGAGAAAATACTGTCAGAAGAAGAACATTTTTTACAAGATTATCATCACTGGTATCCCAACTCTGGTATCTAAATAATATGACATATATCAAGGAACTATGTAAAAGGGCAAGAATATCACTTACCTTTATTTACTAGTAAGATTAGGCTTCTTAACATTGATTCTTAGAATTACCAAACTTACCTACATAGTTGTTGGCAAACCTAAGTTTGGGAGAACTTTCCCTCCATGGGAGGGATCAATAGATCCCAAAAAGAAGCATAATACCGAGCTGTGTATAACTGCTGTACCTTTCCTAAATTTATGGCTCATGTAACTGGACACTTCCTCTTAGGAAGAAAAAACAAAGGGCAGAAGGAGGCCAGGTGCTGCACTAATGGATGTCCTGTATAAGGAGAGATATGACAAGTGGGAAGGAAGCATTTCCTTGTCACAGTTCTAATGAGGTTCTAGTAAATGCTAACTGATCATTTTGGCATTAATCTGTGCCCAAAGTGACCATCTGAGAGGAGAATGAAGTAGTGCTTAATCTAAGAAGATTATAAGATTTTCAACATATGTTCATCTGTTTCTGATAAATACTGCAGTGGTATGCATAAATGAGAATATGGAAATTTTCCAAACATAATATTGAAATCAGTGAATGGAATATTGGAAAGATAATGAAAGAAACATGCATGTAAATTATTTAGCAATAACTGTTCTATGCCTGCCGTTGTAGCTGAATTCATCAGCTCTGTGAGGATGAAAATGAGATTGGGTTGTCCAAGGATAGATGATACAGGTTGTTCTAGAATCTGAAGTCTGAAGTCCAGTAACCCAGTTCAGCCAAGCAGGCCTTGACAGACACAGATGTAATGCCAGAATAAGGAAGAACTAGTTGCTGTAAATCAATAGCAAGTGAAATGGATAAACAAAGGCACAAGGCAATAGGTCAAAGATGAAAACCCTTTGGCAGGCAAAGCCAGGGACGAAGGTACCAAGTGTCACCTATTTATTCAAACAATGTATTAAGAAATTACACATTTGTACCAAACCTTCTGGTAATGAGAATTCAGCACTGAGTAACACACACACACACACACACACACACACACACACATCCCTGTGACATTCAGCTTCAAGGGAATAGACTATAAAATAACAAAATAACATGGTATACTGAAGTAGAAGGTACAACCATTCAGTCAAGGTCGGTTGATGGAGTGTAGCTGGGTGTGGGAAGGGCTAAAAGAACCCTTGAGATACATGTTCCAGGTAGAGGAAATACCTGCACAGATGGGAGACAGGCTTGTGCTTGCTATGCTCAAGGAACAAGAGCTTCAAGGCCAAGGGATAAGAGAGAGTAAGATGGTATTGGAAGTTAGATATTGTCTAGTGTAAGGAGGACTTTGTAGGTCCAGGTAAAAGTGTTGTCCTTTATTCACATCATTATCTAAAGAGCTCCCTCTTCCTCTTCTTTCTCTCTTTCATTTCAGACCCAGAGCCATTACACAGGGCAGAGTGAGGTAGGCATACACACTTGGAGGACAGGCCAGTGTGGATCAGTGCAGGTGTAAAAGCTTGAATAAGATTAAGAGAATGTCTCCATTTGAGTACTTAATAACATGGGCTATTAGAATCCAATCTAAAGGGATAAGGGGGGGTTTCCAAATGAAGCAAGAGTTCCATGTGGGATGTTAGAGCCCAGAGTCGTATGGAGGGTACAGCTGAGGTGAAGACAGATTCATTTCAAAGAGGGGATTGATAAAATAAGTAAATATATTAAGGATAATAAGAGTCAGATTTCTGTCTACTGGAAATAGAGATATAGGTGTGACTTCATGATTTTTAGTACATACATTCATCCATACACACACATACATAAACTGTGTGTGCATAAAAATATCTACATATATATATTATCTACTTCTGTCCACTCAGAATGTCTGGGAGCAGTAATAGCTGAATATGAATGGGTATACCCAGTACTCAGATCTTAGCTACTAAATACCATTCCTCACTAAAAGAAATCAGGACCCATTACAAGAGTTGATTCTACAGGTGGGTCAGAGAAAGTACAAGATGCATCCAGAATAACTTGTGACAAAAAGCAAAGAAATACTCAAAGGATGAGGGTGGCATGTCAAAATGACACAAAAATTGCTTGGAAGGACTACCACTTGCCAAATATAGAACAAACTAGATACTCAAATAAATGCTATTTATATACTATAACCCACTGAATAAATAGGAAACCATGAATCCATATTTCTATAAATAGAGAAGAATTGAAGGTTTGTTGAGGGATGGTGTATTTAAATAACTTTGAAGTATTTTCCCATAAAATACTTAATACTTTCCTTTAAAATACTTAATACATAAAATTAGAAGAGAAACAGAGTATTTACTTGAAGAAGCTGATCAAATAATCAGAGTAACATCACTGGCAATGGGACAATTCAAAATTTTATATCATTATTGGTGTATAGAAATGTAACAGGTTTCTGCATATAGATTTTGCATCCCGTGACTTTATTAAATTTGTTTTGAAGATGACACAAAGAAATAGAAAAAAACATTCCATGCTTATGGATTGTTAAGAACAAATATTGTTAAAGTATCTATACAACCCAAAGCAATCTACACATTTAATGAAACCCCTATCAAAATACCAACAGCAATATGCTATGGTGAGTGCTGTGAAGTGTGTAAACCTGGCGATTCACAGACCTGTACCCCTGGGGCTAATAATACATTATATGTTAATTAAAAAAATTAAAAAAATACCAAGAGCATTTTTCACAGAGCTAGAACAAGCAATCGTAAAAACTGTATGCAACCACAAAAGACTGAATAGCCAAAGCAACCTTGAAAAAGGAAAGCAAAACTGGAGACATCCCAATTCTGGACTTCAAATTATATTACAAAACTATAGTAATCAAAACATTATGGTAGGGGCGTCTGGGTGGCTCAGTGGGTTAAGCCGCTGCCTTCGGCTCAGGTCATGATCTCAGGGTCCTGGGATCGAGTCCCACATCGGGCTCTCTGCTCAGCAGGGAGCCTGCTTCCTCCTCTCTCTCTGCCTGCCTCTCTGCCTACTTGTGATCTCTCTCTGTCAAATAAATAAATAAAATCTTTAAAAAAAAAAACATTATGGTATTAGCACAAAGGCAGGCACAGAAATAAATGGAACAGAATAGAAAACCCAGAAACAAACTCACAACTATAGGTCATTTAATCTTCGACAAAGCAGGAAAGAATATCCACTGGGAAAAAGAGTCTCTTCAACAAATGGTGTTGGCAAAACTGGACAGTGACATGCAAAAGAATGAAATTGGACCATTTTATTACACCAAACACAAAAATAAATTCAAAGTGGATTATAGAGTTAAATGTGAGACAGGAAACCATCAAAATTCTAGAGGACAAAACAGGCAGTAACCTCTTTAACATCACTTATAGCAACTTCTTACTAGATACATCTCCAGAGGCAAGAGAAACAAAAACAAAAATGAACTATTGGGACTTCATCAAGTTAAAAAGCTTCTGCATAGTGAAGGACACAATCAGCAAAACTACAAGACAACCTGTGGGAAGGGAGGAGATATTTGCAAATGACATATCCAGTATAGGGCTAGTATCCAAAATGTATAAAAGCTTATCCAACTCAACACCCCCAAAATGAATAATCTAATTAAAAAATGGGCAGAAGACATGAACAGCCCCATTTTGCCAAAAAAGACATACAGGTGGCCAATAGAACATGAAAAGATGCTCAATATCAGTGATCATCAGGAAAATACAAATCAAAACTACAATAAGATGGAATGCCTGGGGGACTCAGTCAGTTAAGTGTCTGCCTTCAGTTCAGGTCATGATCCCAGGGTCCTGGCAACAAGTCCCACAGCAGGCTTCTTGTTCAGTGGGGAGCCTGCTCCTCCCTCTGCCTGCTGCTCACCTTGCTTGTGCTCTCCCCCTCTCTCTGACAAATAAATAAATGACTTTAAAAAAAAAAACTATAGTGAGGTATTACCTCATACCTGTCATAATGGGTAAAATTAACAACACAGGTGGGAATGTGGAGAAAAGGGAACCCTCTTGCACTATTGGTGGGAATGCAAACTGGTACAACCATTGTGGGAAACAGTATGGAGTTTCCTCAAAAAGTTCAAAATAGAAATACCATATGACTCAGCAATTGCACTACTATTTACTCAAAGGATACAAAAATACTGATTTAGAGGGATACGTGCACTTGGATGTTTATAGCAGCATTATCTACAATAGCCAGATTATGGAAACAGCTCAAATGTGCATTGACTAATGAATGCCTAAAGAAGAAGTGGTACACACACACATACACAGAGCACACACTGGAATGTTACTCGCCATAAAAAAGAATGAAATCTTGCCATTTGCAATGACATGGTGGTACTAGAGGGTATTATGCTAAGTGAAATATATCAGAGAAAGACAGACACCATATGATTGCATTCATATACAGAATTAAAGAAACAAAACAAATGAGCAAAGGGGGAAAAAAAAAGGGGAAAGAAAGAGGCAAACAAAGAAACAGACTCTTCAACTATAGAGAACAAAGTGATGGTTACCAGAGGGGAGATGGTTGGGGAGAGGGGTAAAACAGGTGATGGGGATTAAGGAGTGCACTTGGTGTAATGAGCACGGGTACTGTATGGAAGTGTTGAATCACTGTATTGTACACCTGAAACTAACATTACAATGAATGTTAACCAACTGGAATTTAATAAGACTTAAAAAAAAAAATCACATATCACCTTATAGGATATAGTTGAAAGCACATTATTACTTTAAATAATACTTTAAATATAATATATATAATATAATATGTACTATATAATATATTATATAATAATATAATATAATATATAATATAAATAAAATATAATAATACTTTAAATATTTATATTTTTAATTATTTAAATATTTATATTTTTATGTATATATTTATTCATTCACTCATTCATTCATTTATTTATTTTTAAAGATTTTATCTATTTAAGACAGAAAGAGGGAGAAAGAGCACAAGCAGGGGGAAGGGGCAAAGGGGAAGGGACAAGCAGACTCCGTGCTGAGCAGGAAGCCAAACATGGGGTTAAATCCCAGGACCCTGAGATCATGACCTGAGAGAAAGGCAGATGCTTAACTGACTTAAGCCATGCAGGTGCCCAACATTGTCACTTTTATAATATTCCTCCAAAATGAGTGTAATCTGAGTACAAGAAAAACATAATTCAATCCCAAATATAGAAACATTTTATAAAATAACTTCAAATTCTTCAAAAATGTTGAGTGCCGCCTCCTGCTGGCGCAGGGGAGAAGAATGAAGCACAAACAAGTCAGATGGAAGAGAATGGGAGCAGGGGGCGCCAGCAGAAAAGACTCGCCCCAGACAACTTCTCAGTCTCCTATTTATTAGAAAGTGGGTAACAACCAACAAAGAAACCAGAGTAGATTACACATTGACCATGAGTCTTGTAGATATGTAAAAAGAAAGGCAAAATATGTCTGGTCACTTAGTACATGACCTATAGTGAGCAAGTCCAAACTAAAGGATTACCTAACTGCTGATGCTGTCCGGGGAAGGGGAGAGAACAGAAAAATGAAGCAGGTGGCATTCTGCCCTGAGTGAGCCGGGCATCCCCAGCTGCTTGGCCTCAAGGTCGTCTATCGCCCTTTCCCCCAGAGGCCTGTTGCCAGTACGTGTTTTTCTTAAAGTTTTATCTAAGCATGCTTGGTAAATAGTATAATTTCTCATAGGTTATATTTTAAGCAGTACGTTGTTCTAAGGGACTGTTACAGTTGAGGACATGAAAGGCAAGAAAAATCTGAAGAACTTCAGTAAACTGAAGAAGATAAAAAGAGGCATCACCAAATGGAATATATTCTGAACTGAATTCATTTGCTATGAAGTACATTATTTGAACAATAGGTGACATTTGACGGAGGTCTGAGGATTAGATTGTAGTCATGTCAATGTCAGATAAAGTCCATTATTAGTGATTGTATTGTGGATTCCCCCTTTTTTGCGGAAAATACACACTAAGTATTCAGATGTGATGGGGCATCAGGTTGGCCATTTATTCCAAAATGTTTTGTAATAATATTACTCCTAGTATTGAACATTTTATGTAATTTTAACTTACTAGAAATTGAGTAAAAAAGTGCAAATTGTGATAAGAAGTCTTTGGTGATTTTATTCAGGGGTGATATGATGTTCCTAACTTTTTTTTTTTAATCTTTTTGCTAGTTTTATTATACTATAAGATTTGTATATTCCTAACTTTTGAAAAGAAACATCAAGCCTGCTGTGTAGATGGCAGGGTTAGGGATGGAGAGGAGGAAGGTATTAAAAAAAAGAAACAAACTGAGATGGCATTTTAGTAATTTAAAGGAAGATAGCTTGAACTAGGGATACACAGAGTTTCTGGTAAGCATCAAGTATATTTCAGTTAACTTTTGGAATAATGATCTACAAAATTTGCTGGATGTACAGTATGGAAGACAAACAAAGGTCTAAGATGACTTCAGAGTTAGACAAAGGTTCTTAGACTCTGATGCATTGATTGCCTTTAGCCTATTCATTTTCCCCCAGCTTGTACTATTGCTCATATGTCTTAAAGGTGCGGTAACACTGCAACAATATTCTGAAACTAATTTAAATCACTGAGAGGGGCGCCTGGGTGGCTCAGTGGGTTAAGCCTCTGCCTTCGGCTCAGGTCATGATCCCAGGATCCTGGGATCGAGCCCCATATCGGGCTTTCTGCTCTGCAGGGAGCCTGTTTCCACCCCTCTCCCCCACCTGCCTCTCTGCCTACTTGTGATCTCTGTCTGTAAATAAATAAATACAATCTTAAAAAAAAAGATGTTTAAATCACTGAGAAATAAAATAGTCATGAGTTATAGAACTATGGTGTTTACAAAAGCCTCAATGAAGAAATTACTGTTTATATTTTATCAACAAGAATGTGAGAAGACATGTAGCATAGTGATTGGAATACATAAGAAATGTAATTTTGGACAAGTTGCTTAAACTCTAGAAGAAATTCAATGTTCTCATATGTAAACTGAGGTATTATATCTGCTTTATAAAGTTGTATAAGGATTCTCTGATAATGTAAAGTGGTTAGGACTGAGCTGAACATACTTTTAGTTACTATTAGTGACAGTAGTGGTAGAAGTTGCATTGTGTCCTATATCCAAAGACTGAATAGATTCTCTCTTTAGTTTGAGGTAAATATTAGGTTTAAAAATATGTGGAAGGAATGTGGAAGGAACATAGTAATTGTTATCAAGGATTATCTTTGAAATTTATGACAATGGTTAATCATGTTTTCAAATCTCTTAAATCATGCACATTTCTCATTGTCTTATATTTAAAGAATGAAAAAAAATTTTTTTAGATCTTAATACTATGTTCATCCAGGAAAATTGTCTTCAATTATATCAGTGTATCTAAAAATTTAGATACAAGCATTTGGTACGATATTCACTCTAGATAGAGTTCCTGTTGCTTAGCATAGAACATACTTCTTTTAGGCATTCCTTCCCAACCCAATTTTGTATTCTCTATTTACTATGCCTAATCATTATGCTAAGGCTCGTTTGAAAACAGTTGTTCTTAATTGTAAAATTGAACTGCGCCCCATTAAGCTCTTGCCTAGCTGCTTTTGAGATCCTTGGTGGTTTGCGGTGTGGGGATGCATCCGCATTTTCTCTCTGCCAGTTCTTTTATCTTTTCTCTCTAATGCTATCCCTTCAGTGTTTTGGCTGCTAAGTGGTTCTAACGTATGCCTGATACAATTTCCTAATGATGGATGCCTTGTTCTCACTACTGATCTGTCAGCGGGAATGCCACCTGTGTCTGAGAATCTGGGACCAGAAGCGTTGTGTATTTTACTGAAGCAAGAGGGAAAATGTAGAATTAAATAGAAAGAAGCATTCCCGTCTGTCCATGAACTTCTGATGTCAAATTTTGCACCAACTATAACGTAAAGAGAAAAACAGTAGGAATTATGTGGGCTTTATAAATTAATCCACAAAGAGATTTGAAATCTTTTTGACTGTTTTTACAAAAATTGCAGTATTTCAACTTTTTATATGGATGCATGTACATTTATTTATTCAGTATTTGTGAATGCCTGCTCTATGCCAAGCATTTGTTCGGGTGCTAGGGATAATGTAGATATAGTCTCACTGTCATAGAACCTAGAGTCTACTTTGCAGCAAAAATTTTACCCCAGATTCAAAAATACCAAGTTGTTTTATTGTGATATTAGAACTATTGCTGTTACCTAAATTCTTGTTAAAACTGGGTAAAATTCTTGCTACCTGTATAACCTTTGTAAATTACTTAGCCATTGTGAATTCAAGAATGACAAATAAAAAACCGTGTGTGCTGGTCCACCCTCCCAAATAAACACTGAATCCTAGGCGGACCTCTAGATGTCCACAGGCTTTTATGAAAAGGGGAGGGGCCCTGTGAATAAATCTGATCCAAGAGTCAACGTGCACAATCAAGGCAGTGTGAAGCTTGAAGGCTGGGTTTATAATTTGGGTTTCACAAACTCCATTTATTTGATACCAAAATAAGTGCAGCAATGAAAGCACATGGTCCTTAAAATCCATTGAGGTCAGGAACTCAAGTTTCTACACCTGATTTTGGGCTTTACACTGATTCTGTTTCTTGGGGTTGGGTTGGTATATCATGCCATCTCTACCCTCTGAACCAACCACATTGTTACAGATTCTTTCTTGCAGAAGCTGTTTACCACAGCACCTATTAGCTTGTCTCACATAGTAGCCTTCCTATTTCCATGGAGATGCCAGAGAGGGTTTGTTTGAGTTATAAACAAGACCTTTCTAGGACTCAGCTGGATCTTGTATTTGGGTTCACTGGGAGTCTTTGGGGTCAGGAAAGAGAAGAGAAATTCTACTCTTTTATTGTTTGCCTTACAACTGTCAGCAAAAGAATACCAGCGGTATCAAAGAAAAGCATGCAACAAGAAATCAGGAATCCTATATAAGTTTCGTTTTAGTCAAATTATCCTATCCATTTTAACAATATATTAAAGAATAGTTGTCTTCAGTTCCATAATCTTCATTCCCATGGAGATAAAAGTGTCCATTTATGTTTTTGATTAAGCCACAGTAGATTTTATATGTGTGTTTTGATTGTACATTTTGTATTTTTTGTCATTTGAGATTAAATAACAAGTAAAACTATATTCCAGCATGCTGAGATATTCCTGAGCATTCAGTTAATTTCAGTACCTTTCCTCTATAAAGAGATTGTCACTCAATTAAAGTGGTTCCTACTCACCTCTATTACTCCTGAATAAACTATCCTGTTTTATACCAAGTCCTCTAATTCCTGTTGAAATGATCTTATTTCTCTATTTGTTTATTGTTCATTTTCCTTAACAGTTTTCACTAGAGAAGAAGTTACTTGTCTTTCATTAGAACAACTGTGGTAATAACAGTGCCTAAAAGGCAGTGTACTTACTATTTTAAATGAATAGTCAGTTTTTAAATAAAATGAGACTATCTGGTTTAAACATGATTGTTTTCAAAAGAAAGTGAGAAATTTCTTTACCTACCATTTGCTTTAAAGAAGGCTTATTAGAGAGAGAGAAAAAATATGCATAAAAATAATTATTTTATTAGATTTAAAATGTGTTTTTATTTCAATCATTTCAGTTAAATCCTAGTTTATTTGCAATTTAATTAACCAAGATGTTCAGTTAGGTAGAACTTCATATATATATATATATATATATATATATATATATATATATAATGTTTATTTAAATTCACAATGGAAGGACTGGTAAATCACAAGATCCTGAAATATTTTCTTGCCTACAGAAAATGAAAAATTATTTAATACAGTTTTAGAGGTAAGGGGAGTATTGAAATTTTTCATCATTGGTTATCAGCAACCCATTTATATATGAAGGGTACTCAGTGTCCTTTAAATAGAATATTTAATTGGTACATCCAATTTATTATGGTGAAATATAACAGTGCCTCATATTTGGTAAGCCTTGTTAAAAATGACCGATTTTCTAAAATCATTGTTATTCAAACACTAAAAATCAGACCACTTTGAACTAGGTCATCACAGCTGACAAATAGTATTTGTATTTCTATTTCCCTTGAAAAACCCCATTGGCAGTGATAAGTGAAATGTGACTTTAAAAAAGATATTATAAAAAAGGATGTTTTATGTTTATTAAATAGTTTAGCTAGGCAAAGCCCAAGAGAAATCTATGCAATTTTTAAGTTCTTCTGATAAATCACAAGCACAGGTGGTCATTATTCTCCTGCAGATTTCCCGAGATGCTAGAACTCTCTGAGGACCTGTAAACTACTTAATTCTTCTACCCCTAAGCCTTCAAATATAACTTCATCTGTCCCTTTCCATTTTATAATAAAATTGGCCTGTATTTTGAGTCCCCTCATCTCTCTTGCAACGAATTTTTCATCTTGGGTTAGTAACTTTCTCTTGAGTCCAAGCCATTCCCTGATTCTTTGCTCAAACACTTCAATGAGATATCCACACCCAAGCTTCTCAATTGATGTGACTCTTCAGACCTGCTAGTGTTCAAGGGAACCTTCCATGTCTGCCATCTCCAGGCTTGTCTCTGACTGTTGGCTCTGCTTTGAGTTTATCTCAGTGAGCACATAAGGTTTTCTATGAGCAACATGATGTGATTAAGTAGGGAAGCACTAATTTTACCTGATGTCTAGAGTATATGGATCCTATTGTCGTTTTTTATGTTCCAGACAGGTTTTTTTCCCTTTAGTACTCTTCCCTAAACACATGAAAGAGTACATCCCTGTATTATTTTCCCTGTTGCTTTTTCAAAGTGCTTTTTTACACACTTAAATACAATTAATTAATTAAATACAAATTAAATACAAATATGTTAGTTTATTCACTTGTCTGTCTCACCAGTGATTGAATGAAAGGGGCAAATACACACATTTGATATGCTTCACTTTCATCTCTTGTTTTTCACCTTCTTACTGTTTGGAACATATACAATATTGTTATGAAAAAGAGAAAAAAAGATATAATAAGGCAGGATTGAAGAAGTATGACTAAAAGTTGATCAACATAATTTTTATAAAATCTTAATATATATGAGAAGTTAATATGTTATCACTGTTGGGCCTTGTAGAAATTTCATTCAACTGTTGGGTCTATCTCTCACTTTTGTATATGTAACATTCCTTCCCCTCTTTTCTGAAGACAACCCTTCTGTTCCTTTGGGACACTGCACTCTTGCCCTCCAGATAAAAATGTGAATTATCTTGCTTCACTTGTATTACCATGAATGAGCAAGGTTCATTCCTCAGATTATTGAACTTTGAGATCTGTGAATGATCTAGGACTGACAGGTACACTAAGCAGACCCAGTTACAATCCTTTTCTTAGCGATTGGCATGATGTCAGCACTAAATACTTTATAAGCCTTAAGCTACCACAGGTCATTTTGCCACCACAAGAACACCCAAGAATTCAGCAAACACAGGGTAAAAACATGAGTTGTGCAAGGAAAAACTGCTCCAAATGACCTCTTTCCAACTCCAGATCCAATCTAAGCCTAAATATTCCTAGACTTTTCAGTTATATAAATTAATCATATTAGCTTAACAAGGTTTCTTAAATGTATTCCAATGATTGCTTAAAACCCATCTCAAAAGTATAATTTTTGATCAAATATAATTATCACCAAAGCCAGTATGAATCCCATGTCACAGATGATCTCTTCATTGGCCAATTTTTTAGGGCAATTGAAAGCAAATGGTAAATGTTTAGACATTGACATTCAATAGTAATATTTACTCTTTTGATGAAAAGGGAAAATAAGAATGATCCATAAGGGCATCTGGGTGGCTCAGTGGGTTAAAGCCTCTGTCTTTGGCTCAGGTCATGATTCCAGGATTCTGGGATCGAGCCCCGCATAGAGCTCTCTGCTCAGTGGGGAGGCTGCTTCCTCCTCTCTCTCTTTCTGCCTGCCTCTCTGCCTACTTGTGATCTCTGTCTGTCAAATAAATAAATAAAAATCTTAAAAAAAAAAAAGAATGATCCATGATAATTTTCCCTTAGTGACATCAGCTTAGGACAAGAGATTTCTGTTGGTAGCATGTTATTTTTATCAGGACTGCTGCTTCTAAAATAATATAATATATTTATCAAAATTGTGGAGAATATACATTTCCACCAACCAGAATCCATTAATTTTAGTCACAAGCCTATGCTTGCCAGCATTAGTATTTGTCATTCACCTCTGTCTTATAGGAAGAAATTCATATGTAGAGCCAATTCCCATACTTTTGCTTGACCATTGTTTTCATTTGTTAATAACTTAACTTTTAAGCCAAAAGAACCTTTCTTAACATGTAAACTTAGCCAGAAGACCATATATAAATTGTTAGTTTATTACTATAAATGATTATTCCAGTTAAGCCTGGGATAGTTCTTTTTTGTTGTTGTTTATTTGTTTGTTTGTTTTTAAAAGATTTTATTTATTTATTTGACAAAGAGATCACAAGTAGGCAGAGGGGCAGGCAGAGAGAGAGAGAGAGAAGGAGGAAGAAGCAGGCTCTCCGCCAAGCAAAGAGCCTGATGCAGGGCTCGATCCCAGGACCCTGGGATCATGACCCGAGCTAAAGGCAGAGGCTTTAACCCACTGAGCCACCCAGGCGCCCCAAGGCTGGGATAGTTCTGATTGAGGTGAGAGTGGTAGATTAAGAGTTTGGCTTTTTATATGTCTTCACCCCATGCCACTTTTGGGAATTGCAAAGGTCTAATAAAGCTGTTTGAAATCCACTGGGATTTTTTAAAATGTGGATCAAAGTGAAAAGGTGACAAGTAGATTAGTATTGCACCAAGGTAGTATATTTTTTTATCATCATCACATCTTTTGTTAAAGATTGTCTGTTTAATGTCATAAATCTAGGGGCATATCTTTTATTTGTTTTGTTTGTTTTTCCACAAACAGTTGCCTGTGGAAATGTATGCTTGTTTCTTGCATGCTGGTCTGCTCACTGAAAAGGTGGCAATGACCTGACAGATATGACAAGGCATTTATTTTGCCTGAGTGATCACATAGGTAATGGAACATTAACAATTTGATTCTTATGATTAGGTGATTAACAAGAATAATTTCTTAGAAAATACTGTTTGCTAAGAGCAAGAATACAATAGAGGTTTGGAAGAGTTGCCTTATGTGTCAAAACAGAGTAATAATTCAGAAACATCCAAAATAAATGAAATGAATTGGAATAGCATATGAAAATTCCTATTGGAAAGTAGTTTCCTGTTGGGTTAAGCAATGTGTTAGTATCACAGCTGCCATAGCATGTCTCTCTGTTTTGTTTTCGGTCTACTTCACATTACCCCACAAGCAGTCTCCCTAAAGAATATGCTGAAGATAAAAAGACACTGAAGAAATTATGCTTTAGATCAGAGTATTCAGTGCCTGGGAGGCTCTATATCTGCTAGTGGCCCTGATCTATAATAGAAGAGGGGCTAATTTGGCAAGAAATTTTGTGTTTCTTCTACAGGTCTACAGCTTCCATTCTTTTCTAACAATTAACCCATGCAGATATGAAGCACCTGGGTGTTGATTATTATAAATGCTAACTAGGTGAGTTATCATCACTCCTTATCATAAACCATGTTCCCACATAAGCTTCAGTCTCTTTCTGGGCTCTCTGTTTCATTGATTCTTATATCTATACCTCCAGCAATACTATAATGTTTGAATTATAAAACAGATAAGATAAATGAAACAGTTCTATGTCAACCTGATAGACCTTAACCTGCATACTGGTTTACACAGCACAGTGCAGCTTAAGTAAATTTAAATTTATGCAAAGAAATAATTACATACTATTTATAAATAAACATATATAATTAAATAAGTCATTTTCAAAGTATGGTCCAAGAACTCTTGGAACTTTCATGATCTTTTTCAGAGGTCTGAGAAACCCGTCCTTTCCCATCTTCGTATCTGTGCCATATCAGATTTTCTTCATGTAGGGGCACTTGGATGGCTCAATGGGTTAAAGCCTCTGCCTTCAGCTAGGTCATGATCTCAGGGCCCTGGGATCAAGCCCTGCCTTGGGCCCTCTGCTCAGCAGGGAGACTGCCCCCCCCCACCCTGCCTGCCTCTCTGCCTACTGGTGATCTCTCAAATAAATAAAATCTTAAAAAAAAATTTTTCTTCATGTATTTCAAATAAGTCCTCATATCCCAGTAGATTTAATACAGAAACAGATATGGATCCTGCTTTCTTCCATCTAGCCGACCTTAAAAAATGCTTCCAAAAAGGTTTAAAAAACTACTCAGCACTATTTTCTTCTCTTGAAAAATTTATTTTTCATGATGATGCTACTCATGATAACAAGTCATGAATTTATTCATTTATTTAAGATCTATTAATAAGTACACTTTCTCAATTTTTTAAAAAGATTTTATTTATTTATTTGAGAGAGAGTATAAGAAGGGGGTGGTCAGAGGGAGAAGCAGACTCCCTGCCATGCAGGGAGGCCAATGCGGGACTCGATCCAGGGACTCCAGGATCATGACCTGAGCCGAAGGCAGTTGCTTAACCAACTGAACCACCCAGGCGCCCATAAACTTTCTCAATTTTAATTTCTAGTGTGATGACTATAAATAACTAACATAAAGTAAATTTTGGGGGGTTCCTTAGTAATCTTAAATGAGTAAAGAGGTCCTGGGAGCAAAGCATATGAGAACTGCTGAGTTAAAAATAAAAATGTAGATGTGAAGGATACACACCAAAATCTTTGATGATGATATATATTTTTTTTCTTTAGAAGGGAGAGAATTATGGATACTGGGAAGGAAAATAAAAGGGAAAACTCAACTTTATCAATTTTGTTCCATTTCTTTATGAAAAAATTAAAGATACAGTGACAAAATACAAATATTTGCTATTCCAACTCATTTTGGGGGGAATTTGCTCTATTATTTTCTTGACTGTTTAATTTGTTTTTCTTTTGTAAAATTGGTATGAGGAATAGTTCCTTTCTCTAAAGTACTCATGACTTACATGGTATATATTCTTGTCAATATTCTTTTTCTCAAACACTCTGTAGACCATCCACATGTTCCTAATGCATGTGTGTCTGGGAGTAAATGGTTCAAGGGATCATAGCACTACAGCCAAAGGTAACCAATGATGATCTGTGTTCACAAGTCAACATTCTTTCCTTTTTTTTTTCTTTTTGTTTCTTCATATTAATAATATGTTTCCTGTTTAAAGACTACTCTGTTTTAAGATAAGAAGCCATCAGCAATATCCAATATTAAAGCAACATAAATTACTTATCAAATAAAAATCACATTTTATTTTCTGGTGCAGCACTCTGAAAAGATGTGAACAAAGTTGATTTTTTAGTAGCCTAGCAATAGCATGTTGGTTTGAGTGAGATAATTTTTATCTAGAATATTATTTGTATTTCACGCAATGAAATTATATCAGGAATCAAACTTTTATATATATATATATATATATATATATATATATATATATATATATATTTGGATAGTGTCCTCATGAATGTATTTTTAACAAAGCTTATGATATTGTCTGATTCTGAAACATTTCAGAGTGGAGGATCAGACATACAACATCCTATGTTTTGGTTACATAGGAAAAAATATCTAACCAGGAGAATGTTAATAGGGTGAGAGCCCAGGTTCTTTTCTCAGGTCTTCCTCCAATGAAAACTTGTTTTTGTCAAATCTCTTAAGTTGGAAGAATCACAAAGGTACTCTAACTAGCTCATACAGGAAGGACCTACAGTCAAGATTCAGTAGGGTAATCTCAGTAAACATAGAAAATGAGGTAGGCCTCATGGAACTAGGACCTGGAAATGGAAATTAAGAAAAAAGAAGTTGATTATATTTCTCTTTCTAGAGATTCAACTGTCTTTTGGCCTCTTCCTCTCTCTCTCTGTCTGACTCATTGTCTCCTCTCAGGACCACCTTCCTCTACTTGTTCACAACATGAAACTTTTTTATTTCACATGGCTTTGACACCCATGTTACTTACGTTAGCTTTGACCCGATATGTTTGGTCCATTTAAGAGTAAGGTGACTGGGATTGTTGGGTGGCTCCTATTCTTACCATGAATCATTGTATAAGAAAATAACCCATCTCTAAAGTCATTGGCAAGCAATGTAGATAACTATGGAGAAGGACATATTGGACTCTACACAGTTAACTTAGTTGGATGTTCTCATTAGATACTATAGTTATTTCCCCAAAGTTCTCAGCCACCTAATTCTGGGACTCTTTTTTTATTTTTCTCCCTTCTGTCCACCAAACAACTTCTAACATTCTCTCTAGTTTTCAGATCTCAGCATAGCACAAAAGTTCTGTTTCCTTCAAATTGCTTATCACACACACACATACACACACAGAGAGACATAGTAAAATTAATATTGACCATGCATTATTCTTCAAGCATGTCATCCTTCAATAGAGGACAAAAAGCTGATCTTGGTTCACTTTGTCAGTTATATTCACAGAAGGTATTTATCACTTAATTCCATTTTGTTGAAGAGGTGGTACTTTGGGATGAATTTATGCTATGGATGAGCTTCACTTGAGGAAAAAAACGGGACCTCAGTATAGGGTCAGTATATAAAGCATGTAGGAGAAATTGAGTGTGGCTGGAAATGAACTGATATATTCAAGGCAGATATAAGAACTTGGGTAAGTAAATTCACATCTCAAAGGATTTAAGCTATCCCCTGTGATAACTTAGAATCTTAAAATTCTGTAAGATAAAAATGTATAAATATATGTAATAACATCATTTTATTTTACAGAGCATCTTATATAATCTGTCAAATCAGTGCCAATTTTTTAGTAATTATATTTTTAGTGTTTTTAGTAATTTTTTAGTAATTTCTATTTTTTAACTATTTTCACAGTTATTCATAATACAGTTATTTCTTTCAACATCTCAGTAATCATAACATAAAGTCAATTCATTTTTATTATATATAAGAAATAAGCTTTTGCTATCTTAGTAACATTTTTTTAGATAAATGTTTATGAATTTCTTTGCTGAAAAGTCTAAGTATTGAAGTGCAACTCCTTTGTTTGGCTGACCATCATCTGTAACTGGCAATCTCTGTCTCCATTCCTAGAACACATAGACAGTATTGATCAAACCACATATTTACTAAACAAATTTATAATATCAAAGACTCCAAATGATAGGTTATATGCATTTTCTTAATACAATTAATATTTAAGTAGTATCAGTGAAATGAAAAATCCCTAAGCATGAATTGCAAAATAAAATTCAATAATATGTTTATCAGGTAATAAAAATACAATAACTTCATCCTTTCCTTATTATTATAATATTCTATTAGGTCAAATATCTATAGTTTAAACATCTTGAAAGTAATTACAGGTATTTTAGTCATAAACTTAAAATTGAGGTAAAAAATATTCAAGTTCACCATCAATCATTGTATATATAGAAATCACCAAGTCATACAACCGTTGAACTTACCGTATATAGGCTATAATGGTAGAAACTGACTATCAACAAACAGCTAGAGCACAATGCAGTAAGTATATGGTCAGAGATACACATTATTTATAAGAGCAAATTTGGAATAAACACACTGTTTATTTTTTATTTTTTTAAAGATTTTATTTATTTATTTGACAGAGAGAGAAATCATAAGTAGACAGAGGCAGGAAGAGAGAGAGGGGGAAGCAGACTCCCACTGAGCAGGGAGCCCGAGTGGGGCTCGATTCCAGGACCCCGAGATCGTGACCCAAGCCGAAGGTAGAGGCTCAACCACTGAGCCATCCAGGCACCCCATAAACACACAGTTTATTAATAAAACTTTGTCCACCACCAGGCTCACCAGGTGGTGGGTATTATGGAGGGCATGTATTGCATGGAGCACTGGGTGTGGTACGTAAACAATGAATTCTGGAACACTGAAAAGAAACAAAATTTTTAAAAAATTGTCCAGAAATTACTCATTTGTAATTTTACTCATTTGTTTACTCATTTGTTATTATACTTCACTGTAACTAAATATTCTGGATCTATTCAGTATGTCTCCTAATGTGTGTACTATGAAGAAAATGCACACAATAAAGTTATGAAGAAAAGACAAAATAAGTTAAGACTATATTATCTCAGTCACACACACACACGTATATAAACAGAGAGTGAGTAAAGATGTGGGGGAGGGAAGGCATAGCAGCTTTTGTGGGCTGGCTGTTGAGATCTTGTGAGTGGAGAAGCACAGAATACTGCTCCGCTATGCTCCAGAAATAAGGCAGCAGATGCATGAAGAAGCACAGAGCAGTGAGGGGTGTCACTACAGACTGGCTGAGAGCATAATACCAGCTTTGATTCCAAATGCGTGGATCTTCAGCTGTTAATTACCATCCCTGAATTCTATAAAACCTCCCTGAATTATTAAAATGCTCCCCTTAAAAAAAGTTCCCCTTTTACGCAAACTGGTTGCATTTATTTACTATTACTTGTAGTCAAAAGACCTTTAACTGAAGTAAAATTTTTCATTAAGTAGATAAAGAATGGAAATCAATAGTTTTTTCGGTGCTTATATGCTTGTACTACAACTTTTGATACCCAAGAGTAGCTTGCAGATAATTTTGCTTAATAACCTCAAACAACTCTTCTATCATAATATTTATAGTGCTATCAAGTGCAGGGAGTACATTTCTAAATTCAACTTGAAACCAGACTGCTACTTTTCAGCTTCTAAGAAGACTGACCTTATAGAAGAAACGACCTTGAATTGAAGAACACATTCCTTGAGCATGCTGTCCATTGGAAATTTCTGTGATGATGGAAATCTTCATTCTGTTCTGTGCAGTGTGGTAGTTGGTAAACATAGGTAATTAGTGAGAATTTGAAAGGTATATACTGTGATTGGAGAATTAATTTTTAAATTTTATTTAATTTTAATGAATATAAAAGCAAATAGCAAATAGCTGCATATGGCTAGCTTATGTCAGACAGCATAACCTTTGAGTGTACCTAGGAAAAGTAGAAATATAATTAATGCTATATTAGTGTCAAAATCTCAAATCTCTCTTATATTATTGTGCACATTGGCTGTCTCCTTATTTATGATATTTTTAGCAGATACATTACAAATAGAATCTTTAAAATAATGTCTTTTTTTCTTTAGCTTATCATATATCTAAAAATATGGAAAACTTAAAAGAAATCCAGAGTAGGCTTCCTACTTCAAATAATATTAGTCCTATTAAACAAAACAAAACAAAAGGTAGAGGGAAAAAAACACAAGCAAGTGGGAAACAGCAAAAGCATATTAAATAAGCAATAGATAACAAGTGCCTACTATTTTCTAAGAAAGTAGTGATTATTTAGAAAATCACATAAATTTTGAAAACGTGTCTGAAAAGCACTTTGTGGCTAGAAAACCATTGCAGTCAAATATAACTCATAAACATTGTTAGACAGTATTTCTGATCTTCAGTTAGTTAAGAAAGGACTTAGAATAAATAAAACAAATCATAATTATAGCTTATGATAGGAGAAATTGGATGAGATTTAAAAACCAGTTGTGTGCTATAATAATTATAAAGAAGGAAATATCACTCTGGCACAATTGGACTAGAAAAGTATAAACAAAATTTAGGTGAGACCTAGATGATTGGCAATGTGAAAAAAAGAGTGTGTCCAGAAGGGAAAATATAGTAGAGAATGGCTAGTGAGTAGATCCATAAGGCTATGCAGGTGCAGTGGTAGAAATGTTGCGGAAGGAGTGCAGATACTTACTGGATGGACTGAGGAGCACTGAGGAATTTAGCCTTTATTGCAAAAGTGATATATGTCCCAGAAAGTGTTACACTTAACACATGGATCTACGGTTGTCCATTTAACACATGTAAACAGGACTAGCATCTCTATATGGGTTTCTTAAGGATTTTTTCTTGAACCCAGCCAGACATACTCTGTTCTATAAATATCTATAAATAATAAAGTTGATTCATTTAAAAATAAAATATTTATTGACTATAAAAAATTAATGACCAAGCTACTTTTTTAATAACTAAAAAATGCTTTCCAAACAATTTTCATATTTGAAACCTGAAATGCAGCCACTTGAGATTTTGGTTAAATTTGTTTTTTGTTTAGTTTAGTTTAGTTTTGTTTTGGTGGAAGGTGGGGTTCAGATATTTGAGCTGTTCCTGAAAATAAATTTTTTACTAAATTTGAGAGAAAAAGCAAACAAAAACCTTATCTGGCTTAGAAAGCAAATGATCTAAAACATTGGGAGTTAACAATGGTTCAGATTCATTCACATCAGTCTACATTTATCTTTGGTGATGCTTATATACATTCAGCTAAATGGTAGTTTTATACAAAAGCATGCAGAAGTCCAAACAGAAGAGCAAAATCAAATTTAAGTACACCAGGAGGCAAAAAGATAAAGCCCATGTTTTAATGTTCATTCTAAGATAAGTTTGTGACTAAATAGTAAAAACCAAAAGGGTTTTTCATGTTCTTCTTAAACTTGTCCAGTTGAAGTTATATTATATTTAAAATATTTTGTGTCTGCATTATCCATAGCTACTAATCACTGGTGACTGTTGAACATTTGAAATGTGACTAGTGTGACTGAGAGACTGAATTTTTAATTTTATTTAAATTTATTTAGCTTAAATTTAAATAGTGTAGTTATACATTTTTTCTACGTTAACAGCCAATTCCTGTCACATAAGCCAAAAATATCAAGAATTAGAAAATCTGAAAGGCCAAATGTAAGGTTTGAAATTAGTAGCATCATATTCCCTATACCCAATAGTATATTCCCCTTTAATTGTATCCCCATCGATGCTAAAATAGTTTGGGCATTAAATATAGAGAATATTTCCCGTCTAAACTCCTAGCCCATTTTTCCAGTTGTAACTTTCTTAAAACAATTTAGATCCTTCAAACTATAAGGAGAGACTATAAGGAGAAAGCAAATTTAACAATAGACTTGATGTTGACTCTCAGAATTAAGAATTAAACATATCTTTATCAGACAAATATTAGAAGAGGTAATATCAGATATTTGCATTTATCCATTGAGTTCTATTTGGCTACCACTAAAAGGCTTCCCTCTTAAAAATGATGTTTATGTTAAATCAGAATATTTTTAAGCATCTATAAAATTTCTTAACATTATTTGTAAAAATAACAATGTTTTTGGAAGTTCATATCATGATAAGATAGAAGTCTTAAAATAAGATGTTATCAAGACAGGATTTTATCTTGAGGAAACAGATATAAACACACATGTTGACCCTTGAACAACACGGGTTTGAAATGTGTGGGTCCACTTACACATGGATCTTTGTTCAATATAGTAAAGTACTGTAAATGTATTTTCTCTTCCTTATAATTTTTTAAATAACATTTCTCTAGCTTGATTTTAAGAATACAATATAGGCTATATATAACACAAAAAATGTGTGTCCATTGACTGTTTATGTTATAAGGAAGGCTTCTGGTAAAGAGTGGACTCCTAATAATTAAGTTTTTGGGGTGTCAAATATTATACATGGATTTTTAACTGTGCAGGGAGTTGGCACCCCTGAATCCTGTGCTGTTCAAGGGCCAACAGCATATTTTAAAATTAAAAAAAAAAACCTCCGGTGTAATCATAATGGATATACACCTAGGTTTTTTTCTTTTACTTAGAAATAAATAAAAAAAAAACACCAAAGGTTTATTTGGTCAAGAGGATAAATAAAATACTCAGTTTTTAAAATGTGTTCTGACATAGATAACAATATTTTAGCTAAATACTGGCAAGAACCCAGGCTAGAAGACACAAGTTCTGAACCCTCTTTCATTGACATGTATGGTTATTGGTGGCTACTTTTAAATCTCTTGTGCATTCATGTACAGGTTTTATAGTCAGAATATAGTTTAAATCCTAATCCTGATACTTTTAATCTGCATGATATTGGGTACATTGTGTTACATTGTATACTCAGAGAAAAATTTTGAATGAGATTGGAAGGAGCCATGAATAAGTAATTATTTTGGCAGAGTCTAAGTACCTGACCATTTGAGGTTTAGATACTGATACTGCAAGCACAGAGCAAAAAAGAGATAATATATAGTCCAGATAAGGGAAGTGGAGATAATTTGTAACATGACAGATGAAAAATATAAGCAGGAAAAAAATCACTAAAGTGAATGAATAAGGAGAGTAAAGGAATAAATGAAAATAGATAATAGGAGATACATTAAAGAAGTGACCAAGGAAAAGATGCACGGCAGGAAATAATGGTGTCTCAGAAACAGATGTCACAAAACATATGGCAGGGTGGACTAGTTAATTTGAAAGAATTAATCTATATACATTAATATAAGTTAATATATATCAGTGTATATTAATATTTAATATGTATTGGTACTAAGTTTGAATTTTTGATGTAGTTATTTTTGTGACAGCTATGGTAAATCCTTGGAGTTTGCAAAAGAGAAAAATTAAGTTTTAAAAATGTTAAACTAAAATAAAAAATGTTATCCCAGCCATTTAAATTAAAGATTATGTTATTGAATACAAATCGGTCAGATTACTACACAATTTAGTATTTGGGGGTTGAGCAGGGGATGATGTGAATGATTAGATCTAAGTATAACTGAGCTATACTACTAATAGAATGCTCCTTATTAGGGTCATCAATGATAAATAATTTTGTAGTATAGTGATTAAGGGCAAGGATGCACTCTGAAATAAGACCTCAAATATGACTAACACTGGCTTTGTGACTTTAAACAATTCAATGAATTTTTTTCTTCCTCTTGTTACTGGTGTCAAGTAGTCAGATAAATCTAAGTACGTATGAATTGCACATCGGAGCTCACTGTTTAAATAAAACAAATGGTGTGGTCCAACAATTTGGAGCATTACCTACTCTAGATCAAGACTATCTCAGTTGGGAATATCAGTTCAGCAGTTCTAGTCATGTGACATTGAGCAAGTATGTCTCAGCCTCAGCTACATCTTCTGTAAAATGGTCATAATAATCATAATACACAGAGTTAGCACACAAATATGAGGATTAAATGAAATAATCCACATAACACTTTTGCTAAAGTGCCTGGTATGCCTGCATACTCAAAATTTACTCCCTATTGTTTTACAGATTATAACTTGTAAATTATATAGTGACCCATTATTTTATTTTTGTAGGCATAAATTCCATTTCATATGGAACCTCAACTTACTAATGGGCTATTTTCTATAATTAATTTTTAGTTATTTATCTAAAACATAAATAAATGCTAGTTTTATGTAGTAGTTCACAGTTTTTATTACCATAAAAGAGTTGCAAATACCTATAATTTAAACAGTGGGTAATATTTAATAAATGAAGAAAACCAGCAGATTCATCAACAAATAGAGTAAACAATAACACTTAGTGATTTCTCCTAACTGGAGTCTACTTATTAACTCAGAGAAGCACTTGAAAACATTTATTTGTAAGTGTGTGTGTGTCTTGGTTTTCATAGTGTTTTGTTATGTATGTCCATGAAGACAAAATTTCTGTTTTGCAAAAGAAAACTATTTCATAAAATATTTAGTTAAATTACAGACTCTCAAAATAGTGCCTACGAAATTGTTTGCTTTTTTAAAATATACCATATATTTAGTCAATTTTGAGAATCAATCCCAAATTGATGCAAACTCCCTAGTTCAGTTGGTTAAGGATTATGTATTTTACAGTGGGATCAGTTTGAATAAGACAGGTTGTGTACATAAGCAGAAAAAAAATAACAAGAGAATATGTAGAGTCATCATTTATTTGTTCTATTTTTAGTATATATTTCAGCCAGTCAGCATTTTCTTCTGGGCAGGCAGTTCTGTGATATTTTTCTTTATTATTATTATTATTTTCTTTTTTCTTTTTTTTTTTCCGTATCTGTCCCTAACCAGATTCGCTCAATTCCAGAGAACTTTCCACCTCCTTCTCCCATAATTAAAGGATCCCTATACTGAATAGGGAAAGGAACAGAAAATACTTGGAGAAAATAGTAATATTACCACAATTTGAGTAAGTTTAGTTGGAGGATTCTCTACTTGGTTTCTTTAAGTAAGGTATAATTTTAAATAGCATAATTAGCCTTTATTATTGTAAACTAACAAACACTTTTTAAAAAATAGATATATTTTTTAAAATTCCTATTTTTTTAAAAGCAAACACCTGTTTCTTTGGTTAAAAAAAACAGGTTTCCAGGATTGTTTACAAAAGAAACACACACACATATATAGACTAAAAATTCAAGTATTTTCAGCTTCTTACATAAAGTATACCAATATTAAATTTTACATAAGCATAGTTAATCTCACTAAATGTAACAATCTGAAAATAAATATATTTTTTAAAGATTTTATTTATTTATTTGATAGAGAGAGATCACAAGCAGGCAGAGAGGCAGGCAGAGAGAGAGAGAGAGAAGGATGCAGGCTCCCGGCTGAGCAGAGAGCCCGATGCAGGGCTCGATCCCAGGACCCTGCGATCATGACCTGAGCTGAAGGCAGCGGCTTAACCCACTGAGCCACCCAGGCGCCCCTGAAAATAAATAATTTTTAAAGAAATATAGTTCATTGTTTTTAAATACATTCTTTTGGAGGTTTATCCCCAGTGTATATCATATATATAGTCTGTTAAACAGCAAAAAGCATGAGATATTTTTACATTTATATTACAAAAAATATTTTCATCTTTACTAATATATTTTATTAACTAGCAGCATGGCCTATAGAAACCCTTTCATTGTTGTTTTTTTTAATTTGTTGTAAATTGAATAAAGATAGAATCAATCCCCTTTACCTCATGGCCAAAAAATAAGAAAAAATAAATACAAATATGTGGGAAAAAAGTTGATATGTATCAATGAACCAAAACAAATGATGAACAGGTAAGAAATGCCTTGACAATAAAATGGGATTTATGAAGATACTGTTAAGCTGGGCTGACCAGCGAAAAGTAGCAAAGCACAGTTTTTTAATGTTTCTTCCAAGTCTTAGGCAGGAAAGATAATAGTCCTTTACCTGGAATGCCAGGAAGCTGAACAGGGTAGCTTTGAGAGCTTTCTATAACCGATTTAGTAGCGAGACGCCTAGTGGAATAGACTAGTGATAAGACATGTTGAGATACCGTTGGTATGGCAGACACACAACGTCTGCAGTGTCAGCAACATGCAGCTGCCCATCTCTGATGGCTGAGTAAAAATAAATATTAAAAGAACATGTTCACACACAAAGCCCTGTGTTACCTGAAGCTTCAGAGTGAACTAGGAAGGATTATTGCTAATGACCACTGCAACCCTGGCCTTAGCACCTCTCTCAAAGAAACAAAATAAAAGCATGCAAAAGAGAGCTCAAATAATGGAATTTTAAAAAGTAAGTAAATAACATAGAGAACTCTTTTGAGCATCTGGGGAAAATTTTCCAGTCATTTGAGTGTACAAAAATTATGTTAGTCTCAAACTTCTTTCTAATGGCATTCAGTTTTAGAATTTTGAGGATCAACTACAAATTTCTGAAAGTTTGATCTGGTTATTTTATGCACAGACAAACATTCATTCAAGTACTAAAGCAACAAACAAAAGTTTTCAAACATTCAAAAATGCAAACAGATATTTCCCATGAGCTGATAAGAAAGTTCTAGAGAATAAACTTCAGTCAACAGAGTGATGGGGAAAGAAACTACACCAAACAAATCAGAAAATGATTGGATCCTTTAAGTATAGAGCAGGAATTATAATAAATATGTGATTATAGAATACTCATAAACACATGAATTCTTATGTGAAATAAATCATATAGCTTATACTTATGGGATAAGGTAAGTGGAGATAGTTCTTTTTCTATAGTCAGAATAAACAAAATATTAGCTATAAAGCAAACACTGAGAAAAATTATTATGTCTAAAGGCAAATGGTTAATGGATATAGAACAGTGTAGAATAATTGGAAATACACTGACACTAATTGAAAATATCCTAATTGCTCATTCTATTGATTAAAAAATTATTTCTTAAGAAAAAGAATTGTAGGGGTGCCTGGGTAGCTCAGTCAGTTAAGAGTTTGCCTTCAGCTGAGGTCATGTTCCTGGGTTCCTGGGATGGAACCCCATATCGGGCTCCCTGCTCAGTGGGGAGCTTGCTTCTCCCTCTCCCTCTACCCAACCCCCTACATGTTTTCTCTCTCCCAAATAAATAAAATCTTAAAAAAGAAAAAAAGCAGAATTGTAAAATAATGGCCAAAACCAAAAGTATATATGTATAATTTTCAACTTTATATATATACCTATATATGTACGCATATGAAAGAGAGAGGTAGAGAGATGAGCAAGGAATGAATATGCTTGAGAAATACCTTAAAAAATACAATATAGAGAGAAGTATGACAGCAGAGTAGTAGAGGGTCTTAGATTTCCCTCATTCCTCACACACAGGTAAAAATCAAATCATTCTGAATACCCAAGGAGTTGATCTGAGGGCTGACAGAACAAAATGTCCAACTAGAGGGTGAGAAAGGGCCACATCACAGAAGGTGTTCTTTTCTAGGGCAAGTGTACCTGAGAACCAGAGCAGTGGGCCCCTCCCTTAGAAGACCAGCACAAACTCCCCTATATACAACAGGTATATTGACCATACAGTTTTGCAAAGATTCACCTTCAATGGAAATAGCATCAGGTCTCTTTTAACTAGCAAACAAGCAGAGCTAGTTAAAAGTCATCACACTCTGGCCAAGGTCCAAACAGTCCCCACTTCAGCCAAGGAAAAACTCTGCAGAGGACTGACCTGAAAGGATAGCCAAAACACAGCAGCAGAGTGCACAGAGCATACACCAGAGGCACTTCCTGAAGCTCAAGGCCCTGAACAGTGTATGAAATCTTCTTTATAAAGTCATTACTCTCAGGGGCAAGAAACATAACAGGCTTTCCTAACACATAGAAGGCAGAGACCTACACAAAATGCCAAGAAGGAAGAATTCATCCCAAAAGAAGGAATATGATAAAGTCATGGCTCAGATCTAATAGAAATAAGGTGTAAGTAATGCTCTATCCAGAGCTTAAAGCAACAATCATAAGGATATTAGCTGGGCTTGAGAAAAGTGTAAAGACACTTAATGGAGGGACGTACTTACTGTTGGGTCAAAATAGAAAATGCTATAATGGAGATGTGAAACCAACTGGATATACTGGCCACAGGTATGGAAGAAGCAGAGGAACAAATAAGTTATATAAAAGATAAAATTATGTAAAATGATGAAGTTGAAAAGAAGAGCGAAAGAAAAGTATTGGATCACAAATGTAGACTTAGGGAACACAGTGATTCTATAAAGCATGTTAACATTCATGTCATAGGAGTCCCAGAAGAAGAGAGGGAAAAGGGGCAGAAGGTTTATCTGAGCAAATTATATAACTGAAAACTTCCCTAATCTGGGGAAGGAAATAGACATCCGAATACAGGAGGCACAGAAAACTCCTATCAAAATCACCAAAAGCAGGCCAACACCAAGACATATCATAGTTAAAGTTGCAAAAAGAAAGAGAGAGGGAGAAAGAGAAAGAGAGAGAGAGAGAGAGAAATAATAAAAGCAGCAAGAGAAAAGGAGACCCTAACATACAAGAGAAGACAAATCAGGTTAGCAGCAGATCTTTCCACAGAAACTTGCAGGCCAGCAGAGAGTGGCATATTATATTCAACATGCCAAATGGGAAAATATGCAGCCAAGAATACTCTGTCCAGCAAGGCTGACATTCAGAATAGAAGTAGAGATAAACAGTTTTCCAGAAAAACAAAATTAAAGGAGTTTGTAAACACGAAACCAGCTGGAAAGAAATATTAACGAAGACTCTTTGAGTGGAAGAGAAAGACCAAAACCAACAAAGATTAAATAGAAGGGAACAGACAAAATCTCCGGAAACAGTGACTTACAAGTAATACAATGACACTGATGTCATATCTGTCAATAATGACTCTGAATGTAAATGGACTAAACACTCTAATCAAAAGACATAGTGTATCAGAGTGCATTAAAAAAAAAAAACAGACCCATCTGTATGCTCCCTACAAAGGACTCATTTTAGACCTACAGACACTTGCAGATTGAAAGTGAGGGGATAGAAAATAATTTATCATGCTAATGGACATCAAAAGAAAGCTGGAGTAGCCATACTTATGCCAAACTAGATTTTAAAGCAAAGACTATAACAAGAGATGAAGAAGGGCACTATATCGTAATGAAGGAATCTATCCAACAAGATTGAACAATTGTTAATATTTATGCCTCCAGCTTTGAAGCACCCAAATATATTAATCAATTAATAACAAACATAAAGTCATTGATAACAATACAATAATAGTAGGGGACTTGAACACCCCACTTACAGCAGTGGACAGATCATCTAAACAGAAAATCAACAAGGAAACAATGGCTTTGAATGACCCACTGGACCAGATAGATTTAACAGATATATTCAGAACAGTACATCCTAAAGCAGCAGAACACACTTTCTATTCAAGTGCACATAGGACAGTCTCCAGAGAAAATAATTTACTGGGTCACAAATCAAGCCTAAGCAAGTCCAAAAAGATTGGGATCATACCATGCATATTTTCTAACTACAATTGTATGAAACCACAGGAAAAAAAATTGGAAAAGACCCCAAATACATGTAGATTAAAGAACATCCTACTAAAGAATGAATGGGTTAATCAAGAAATTAAAGAAGAAATAAAACAATACATGGAAAATATGATAATGAAAACATAACAGCCCAATACCTTTGGGATGTAGCAAAAGCAGTCATAAGAGGGAAGCATGTAGTAATATAGATCTACATCAAGAAACAAGAAAATATTACATACAACTAATAGTAAACCTAAAGAAACTGGAAAAAGAACAGCAAATGAACCCTAAAGCCAGCAGAAGAAGGGAATTAATAAGATTAGAGTAGAAATAAATGATATGAAACAAAAATACCAATAGAAAAGATTGATGAAATCAGAAGATGGCTCTTTGAAAGAATTAATAAAATTGATCAGCCCCTAGCCAGACTTATCACAAAGGAAAGAGAAAGGACCCAAATAAATAAAATCACAAATGAGAAAGGACAGATCACAACCGACATCACAGAAATACAATTATAAGTTAATACTATGAAGAATTATATGTCAGCAAATTAGGCAATCCAGAAGAAATGGATAAATTTCTAGAAACATGTATACTACCAATACTGAAACAGAAAGGAGTAGAAAATTTGAACAGATTGACCAGTAAAGAAATTGATTCAGGATCAAAAATCTCCCAACAAACAAAAGTCCAGGACCAGATGGCTTCCCAGGGGAATTCTATCAAACATTTAAAGAGTTAGTACCTGTTCTTAAAGAATTCCAAAAAATGGAAATGGAAGGAAAACTTCTAACTTCATTCTATGAGGCAAGCATTATCTTGATTCCAAAACCAGAGAAAGACCCCAAAAAGAGTGAATTTCAAGCCAATATTTCTGATGAAAATGGATGCAGAAGTTCTCAACAAAACACTAGCATATTGAATCCAACAATACATTAAAAGAATCATTCACTATGAACACATAGGATTTATTCCTGGGCTAGAGGGTGGTTCAAAATTTGCAAATCAATCAATATGATACACCACATTAATGAAAGAAAGGCTAAGACACATAAGATCCCCTCAATAGAAGCACAAAGCACAGCACCCATTCTTAATAAAAACCTTCAACAAACTAGGGATAGTGGAAACATATCTCAACATCAAAAAGGATATATATGGAAAAACCCCTAGCTAATATAATCCTCAGTGGGGAGAACTGAGAGCTTTTCCTCTATGGTCAAGAACAAGACAGAATGTCCACTCTCTAAAAATAATCCTGGAAGTCCTAGTCTCAGCAATCAGAAAATGAAAAGAAATAAAAGACATCCAAAACCACAAGGAAGAAGTCCAACTTTCATCACAGATGACATAATACTCTATGTACAAAATCTGAAAGACTCCACCAAAAAATTGCTAGCACTGATACCTGAATTCAGCAAAGTAGCAGGATACAAAGTCAACACACAGAAATCTGTTGCATTTCTATTCACCAATAGTGAAGCAGCAGAAAGAGAAATGAAGGAATTGATACCATTTACAATTGTATCAAAAAACTATAAGGTACCTTGGGATAAACCTAACCAAAGAGGTAAAATCTCTGTTCTCTGAGAACTATAAAGCATGGATGAAAGAAATTGAAGAGGACACAAAGGAATGGGAAAACATCCCATGCTCATGGATTGGAAGAGAAAAGGAAGTTAATTATTTAATTATTAATTATTTAACTTATTGTTAAAATGTCAATAGTACTGAAAGCAATCTACACATTAAATACAATACCTATCAAAGGAACACTAGCATTTTTCACAGATCTAGAACAAACAATCCTAAGATTTGTCTGGAACCACAAAGGACCCCAAATAGTCAAAGCAACCTTGAAAAAGAAAAACAAAGCTGGAGGCATCACAATTCCAAACTTCAAGTTAAATTACAAAGCTGTAGTCATCAAGACAGTATGGTACTGGCACAAAAGCACACATAGATCAATGGAGCAGAATAGAAAACACAGAAATGGACCCAAAAGTATATGGTCAACTAATTTTCAACAAGGAAGGAAAGAATATCCAATGGAAAAAGGACAATTTCTTTAATAAACGATATTGGGAAAACTGGAGAGAAACATCCAAAAAAATGAAATTGGACCAGTTTATTACACCAGACACAAAAATAAATTCAAAATGGATTATAGACATAAATGTGGGAGAGGAAACCATCAGTATCCTAGAGGAGAATACAGGCAGTAACCTATTTGACATCAGCCATACCAGCTTCTTACTAGATAGGTCTTCAGAGGCAAGGGAAACAAAAGCAAAACTAAACTATTGGGAATTGATGAAGATAAAAAGCTTCTGCACAGCAAAGAAAACAATCATCAAAGCTAAAAGGCAACCTTTGAAATGGGAGATGATAGTTGTAAATGTCATATTTGATAAAGACTTCGTATGCAAAATCTATGAAGAACTTTTCTAAATTCACATCCAAAAACCAAATTATCCAATTAAAAAATGGCAGAAGACACGAATAGACATTTTTCCAAAGAAGGCATGCAAATGGTTCATGGACACGTGAAAAGATGCTCAGTATCACTCATAAGGAAATACAAATCAAAACTACAAATAGCTATCATCTCACACCTGTCAGAATGGCTAAAATTAACAACAGAGGTGTTGGTGAGGCTGTGAGGAAAGGGGAACCCTCTTACACTGTTGGTGGGATTGCAACCCAGTATGGCCACTGTGGAAAACAGTGTGGAGGTTCCTCAAAAAGTTAAAAATAGAACCACCCTATTACAGAGCAATTGCACTACTAGGTATTTACCCAAATAACACAAAAATACAAAAATACTAATTCAAAGGGATAAATGCATCCTGATGTTTATAGCACCATTATCAACAGTGGCTAAATGATGTAAAGAACCTAAATGTCAATTTGGGTTCAGCTGATGAATGGATAAAGAAGATGTGGGTTGTGTGTGTGTGTGTGTGTGTGTGTGTGTGTGTGTGTATGGTGAACATTGCTCAGCCATCAAAAGGAATGAAACCTTGCCATTTGCAATGACATGGATGGAACTATAGTGTATAATGCTACACAAAATATCAGTTAGAGGAAGAGAAATACCATATGATTTCACTCATATGTGGAATTTAAGAAATGGAACACATATACATAGAGGGACAAAACGAGATAGGCAAACCATAAAACAGACTCTTAACTATAGAAAACAAACTGAGGGTTGCTGGAGGGCACATTGGTGCGGGGATGGGCTAGATGAGTACTGAGTATTAAGGAGGGCACTTGTGATGAGCACTGGATGTTGTATATAAGTGATGAATCCCTAAATTCTACTCTTGAAACCAATATTACACTATATGTTAACTAACTAGAATTTAAATAAAAAGTTCTAATAAGAAAAGAACAAAACAAAATAAATACATTATTATTTACATTAAAAAATGAAAAGAAAGTACAGGGTACATATAGGTTATTCACTTGTGTGACCTGGTGAGGGGTGGAGAAGTTGTTGTAGATGAAATTTATTGTGGGAGAAGGATAAATGACAGAGGATGCAATCAAAAAGGGAAAAAAAAAAGATTAAGATTGCAAAGATTGCCTGCAGGGATCGTTTGTATGATACAATCCAATTTATGATATCATGCAAAGTTTTATATATATATCTGCATTTAATTATTAAAATCCTAATGATAACTGGGTAGTCAAAGTTATGATAAGCTAATATGACCAAACAAACAAAAAAGCCAGGCCTTCTTACTTCGATATCAGATACTCTTTAATTTAGAGCAAATGCCCTTGGGACTTTAAAAATGGATCTTAAGTATGTCAAAAGTTAGCTAACCTCTCTTATAATTAAAAATAAAATGACAGGGACGCCTGGGTGGCTCAGTTGGTTAAGCAGCTGCCTTCGGCTCAGGTCATGATCCCAGCGTCCTGGGATCGAGTCCCACATCGGGCTCCTTGCTCCGCGGGGAACCTGCTCCTCCCTCTGACTCTGCCTGCCATTCTGTCTGCCTGTGCTTGCTCTCTCCCCCTCTTTCTCTCTGATAAATAAATAAAATCTTTTAAAAAAAATAAAAAAATAAAATGGCAGTTAAGTTGAGAGAGAAATAAAATTTTAGCTCAGATTATTGAACACTAAAAAGTTTTGTAATTCACTGTTTTGGCAGAAATATGGGAAATTTTTATGGAACTTCAGATTGGTATAACTTCTATAGAGCATAATTTAATAAAATCTTTCAAAATTAAGAATGTGCCACCCTTCAACTCAGCAATTCTACTTCTAAGAACTTACCCATCAGGTACAGCTTTACACCTGTGAAATAATGTATGTATAAAAATGTTTAGTGTAGTGTTTGCAATAGAAGGAGTTTGGAAACAATCTCAGTGTCCACTGACAGAGGGATAGTTCAATAAATTATGTTAACATCCATATAGTAGAATGCCCTGCATTCTTAGACCAAATCAGATGGGTCATATGTAGTGATATGGAACTATCTCTGAGACATATTAAATGCAAAAAGTGCAGAAAAATGTGTAATGTAATATCATTTTGGCAGAAAGCAAATATTAATAATACAAATATGTTTGTAATAGCCAGTTCCTCTGGGAACCATGTAGCTAGGAAATCAGAGTAGGAAGGAAGCCCATTTTTCATGGTATATATTTTATAACAACTGAATTTTATATCATGAATATTTATTAACTTAAATAAGATGATGAATGTATATGTATAAAATTTACAAGAAGAGTACTCGAAGTATTAACAGTGGCAAGCTCTGGAGAGTGGAACTCTTTGCTACTTAGGGTTCAGGGGATTGGAAAGAGACACTTTTTGGTTACTGTATATCCTGTTGTGTTTGAATTTTCAAAATTAGGGACATGTTTTTCTTTTATGAAAGAAAGAAGAAAGGCAGGCAGGCAGGCAGGCAGGCAGGCAGTGAATTATCCTACTTCAAAACAGTGAGACCAAACTTCTCTTCTTCAAGAAACCAAACTTTTGAATGTGCCTAATTTGTGCTCACTAGTTGATCAAGCCCTCTCAGGCCGTCTTTGTTAAAGAAAACAACACTATCTTATTTTATGAACTATGTTATCTTAAAAATAACACCTTTGGAAGGTGAAATGAAAGACATAATGAACTAATAATTTGCAGAAAGCATCCTCACTATAGGACGTCTTGTTGGAATTCAAAAAGAATTGCTGAGCATGGATTTTATTCTTGTTATTCAATAGAATGTATTCTTCAAATCTCTCAAGCACAAAACCTAATGCCTAATTTAAACAAGTTTGTGTAAAATGCTGATTAGGTCATTATCAGAATACACTATCAAATGCTATTAAGGTTTTTCTCTTTGCTAACTTTCCCTTTTACTAATGTGAAACATTGGACAATACTGTGTAATAGAAAGGTTGATAATTTGAACCTCAGCTTTTCACTCAAGTACTGAAATCAGAGTCCAGCTTACAACCTAAAGAAAGGAAAACTGTAAACATATATTCTGGTCCCAACAGATGGTCTGTTTAACCTATGAATTTAGTTTAATTGCCAGTAAGTATCATCTAATGTACATTTTAAGATTGTTTTTTTGTTTGTTTGTTTTAACCTTTTTCTGTTAGATGCAACATCTGACCTCTATAAATGAATTTTAAAAAATACATCCTCAAAAATACCTTGTAACTTAGTGCAATACATTTTACACTCACATGTTCAAAATAAACTGTCCGTGCCTACATTTTGAGTTTATCCCTTTCTACTATCAGACATTCAATGAACTTTTCTAAGAATGCAAATATATTATGTTTTCTCATTTTATATTCCTAAAAAATATTTTCTAACAGTAGAAAAAAAGTACAAACATTGGAGACACTATTTAAGAAAGCAATAGGAGAATGGAGATTCCAAAGAAAATGGGCAATACCTGTAATTTTCAATTATGTAAAAATCCACCTGTCAGAAGTACCTTGAGAATTTCAGCTTAATATTAGTTCTCCAGTCAGGTCTCTGTTCACTCCAATCTCATTCTCCTTCTTCTATTAACTATTATAAACAAGAATTGTAAACCTTTAAAATTCAATCTCACCATTCAACATTTACTCTGATTCTAATTTAATTCTTTAAAGATACCCATCAGTTTGCTTTTTTTTTCTTCTTCTGCCATTGCTCTAATAGATGTTTCAATTAAAAATAAATCCTGGGGTCTGAGCTCATAGCTCAATTAGAGGTTAACTAACAAAACCCAACACTCTTAACCCCAGAACAGAGTTTGTAGAATGACCTAAAAGCCAGAAATAGTTATATTTTGGAAGGGGTAGGCTGGATTTTATCTAATTAGCATAAACTAAATTTGAACACTGTAAAATAATTTGTGGAATATGAGACTACACACACAGTTATGCAGGCATAACATGTACAGGTCCATATGGAATTTTGAGAGTTTACAGGAAGCAAATTTAAATATTTTAGTGATATTATATTTTGAGTATATCTAATCTCTCTTCTGCCATTCTATCCTTCAAATCTGTGAAAACTTTAAATGTTTTTACCTTGCATTTTCCGTTTTAAAATCTGGCTGTTCCCAGTTCCTCCAAAATCCAGTTGACATGGCTTCTAGACTTTTTATTATGTATCTGAAAAATTATCATGTAATTAATCAGTGTTCCAGTGAAATTATGGCAAATGGAATTCAACAATCGTTAGTGGTATCATTAGTTCACAATTTTGTGGAGTGAGGGTAAAATCTTTTGAGAAGTAACATAGACTTGTGGCTAAGAGCACAAACTCTGGAGTCAGATTGACAGGCTTTGAATTTCAGTTCCATCATTTTCTGTTTCCTTAACAAAATGGGAAAACAAAGAAACAAAAATAATGCTTTTCTCATAGAGTGATGTAAAAATTGAGTGACTTGACATGAATCAAGTACTTAGAATAGTATTTAGTGCCTAACAAGCAGTATATTAGCCTTTATTTTATTCTTTGTCTTGGATATTTTATCCTTAAAATCTAGGCTAAAATCATAGTTGTTTACCTCCTGTTTGAAGGGAGGTATACACTCAAATTCATATTGACTCAGGATACATTTATAAGAAAAAAGCTAAAATTTTTAGCATATTTTTATGTGAGTTACTGGTAAGCCAGGACTCTTACGTAAGAGCTCTTGAAAGTGCAATGAAATTGTGTGTAATTCTTGATGTACTCAAAGGAATGCAACACTTTGGATCTGCATTCACTTGGAATCTTTCTGGTATTTTTGTTCCAGTCTAGGTTTGATAACTACACATTCTTGAAATTGAGGAAAAATATGGAACAGACTAAGTTTTATTTGATCTTATTTGTCTACCACTGTTCTAGCTTTGTGATAGATTGGATTTAAATTGGGACAAAAATCAATGTATCTATTTATAGTTTAAAGTAAAGGTTCATGTCCTGTACTTCTCCAAAGTAGGGCAGCCTCATTTTTTCTTAATAGGAGACTGGCCTGCTGTAGAAACTCTATTGAGGTTATTTGGGAGTAATCAGGTCAAATAGTAGAAGACATTCTTTTGAACTCTGCATGAGTGTTTATTCATTTTTGATTTGATAATATTTAATTATAAGAAATAAATATAACTCTGTTTTCCCTAAGTGTAGAATGATCAGAAATATTGGGAGATTGTTTCACGTGCTGCTAGTTCAAAATAAAGTTGCATTTTATGATGGATGAGTCATAATTACTATTCAAAGGAAGATGAAAAGTTGCCATGGCAATAATTGTCTTCGTTAAGTGAGTTAGACACATTTTAAATGGCATATTAAACCAAGAATCAAAACTTTTAAAGTGGGCTGAATGTGTTCTCTAAATGATGTGTAGAGGTGATGAGAATGATGCAGTTGCTCCCAAAGTAACGTGCAATCTCACGTTAACTCACAAATATCCCACATGCTGAATTACCATATTTCATCTAATTTCTACTTTGCCTAAGTGGTTACTGTCATCAATCATATCCTCATCCTCTATAAAAAATGACTTTCACCTGGTAACTTTGTAGGTAAATGTTAGCCTGTCTCTCCCTATAATTTCTCTTTCCTTCTGTCTCTTACCACTATCCCTTTATTATTATTGTTTTTTTACTATCATTTTGTCTTCTCCTATTTTACCATTTCTTGTTTAATCAGTTCTACCTCAGGAAATTTGCTTCATACATGAAGATAAAATCTGTTCAAGAGGCAAACTTTTTCTTTGTCAAAATCTTGAAGTAGACCGTGGCACTAGCATATGGATTGTTTTCATTGAGGAAGCTAAAGTGATATAATTATCTAAAATGGAAATGTCAGTCTCTGGCATTCAGTACTAGACTTCTAGAGTTATTTTAAACATTATGGAGTGCATAAAAATCACTTTGAGAACAGGTTACAATGCAACTACCCTAAGTGACTTGGGTTCTAACAATTTGGGAAGATCTGGCAATCTTTATTCTAAACAAGATATCGCTTGTCATCAATCATATCCTCATCCTCTACTAAAAAAAACTGGGTGGGGAAATATTATCCTGTTACACAGGTAGCTCTGGACCTAAGGAAAAGTGGCCTGAGACAACCAAGACTTTGATCTAGCTCTAGCTGGAGTAGCTGGCTGTCACATGGAATAACCACCAAGGAAATGCAGAGATTATGCAAGAGCAGGGTCTTTGGGCACGAGGGCAGTGTGACTCTGATTCTTTAAACTCTTGGATCTTTATTGATTAGGATTATTCAGCAGTTGAGTCAGAAAGTTGGGAAATTGAGGTCATTGTAGTTCTGGAAATTGCTCCATATATTTCATAGACTCTCAGTCTGCTTGTACACAGAAATTTGCTGAGTAATCTATTTTTGATCTAAGGAGGTTGGGGTGATGGAAGTTTCCATCCTTACAATTATGTAAGTATTTCACCCTTAATAACAAGATTGTTACACAATAGAAAAATGAAGCTTCTGAAGAGAACACTCCAACTGATGAGTTTAGTGAAATCCCAAACTTAGTGCATTTCCTGGCACAAAGTCTGGATGTCTTTTCAGCAATATACATGATATATCTTTCCCTGAATAGCTGGACAATATAGAACATATAAGAATGTGCTTTTCAGGACGCCTGGGTGGCTCAGTGAGTTAAGCCGCTGCCTCTGGCTCAGGTTATGATCTCAGGGTCCTGGGATCGAGTCCCACATAGAGTTCTCTGCTCAGCAGGGAGCCTGCTTCTCTCTATCTCTCTCTCTGCCTGCCTCTCTGTCTACTTGTGATCTCTCTCTGTCAAATAAATAAATAAAATCTTTAAAAAAAAAAAAAGAATGTGCTTTTCAGGAGGCTGACATGAGTCACCATTGATGTGAACCAACAATGAATCCGAAGTATTTGTAATTCAGCTTATAATTAATTTCTTGGAAGACAAAGGGGTAGAGTGCTTTCATGGGGTTCTTTGTTAAGGGATATAGATTCTGCCTGAAGATAATTTCATGTGAGCATGAAAATTAGGACAAATTTGTAAGTTGAAAATAAGAAGACATCAGTCAAGAAGGAAATAAGGTTGGATTTATCTGGGTGAAAAGCAAGCCAACTACTAGCATATCATAACAAAATAGGTACTTAAAATACAGTGTCTAAAAATGAAATAAAATATTTCCAGAATCCCAAAAGTCAGGTTGTCAGCATAAAGCCAGCAACCACAATATAGAAGTGAATCTGGTAACCTATAGTTTGTCTGAAAAGTTATTTGTATTTCTTTCTGACTTTAAGGACTATTGACCAGGTATGCACACTTCTGAGCCTATATGTGTAAAAGGAAAAAATAACAGATTTTGCACAGTAAAAGAACAGTGCCAATAACTGTTTTTATGCTTAGTAGGGTAAGGGTAAGAGAGAACATGGGAAGTTGAGTAGATCTGTATACTGACATATGTGTCAAATTAAAACAGGTTCATTTAGGGAGATAAACCATAAGTGACTCTTAATCCACAAAACAAACTGAAGGTTGCTGGGGGGAGGGGGATTGGGAGAAGGGGTGGGGTTATGGACATTGGGGAGGGTATGTGCTATGGTGAGTGCTGTGCAATGTGTAAACCTGACAATTCATAGACCTGTACCCCTGGGGCTAATAATACATTATATGTTTACAAAAATAAAAAATAAATAAAACATATTCATTTAATAAAAAATTAAAATTATAGGGGTATAGCAAAGGCTTACTTGGAAAATTGCCTTAATAGAGTCTGATTGTCCCATACAAATCTTCCAGTTTGTAAGGATTCTCAGCTCTGTCATACTCTTCTCTACAGAAAAGCCTAAACCCAGTGTATAACTGGGTCTCAAGAAGAAGTAATTGGATAAAATTGGGTGAAATTAAAGGCTAGTACTTTGTACTACAAAAAACTCATGACTCCATCTCCACTGCAGGGATATAATTGCAAAGTAAACTAGAATCATCTTGTCAGCTACCCTGGAGCCCTTCCCTGTCACCGGTATTCTTATGTGATTTCCCTTTTTCTAGTTTCCAGTCAGGTGGTTATTGAAATCTTTTTTTTTTTTTTCTTTCTTTTTGGAATATCGGCATGTAATAGATTTTTTTTTTTTTCTTTTCCAGGAGTCATTCTTCTCACTTTTTAGATTGGATTCATTAGGGAGCTTGTTTCAGATTTGGTTGTTCTGGTGAGAGGACCAGAGACAATGTTCTGAGAAATGCTACCCTAAGAAATTCTGTAGATAATTAATCTTATCCACAATATGTGATTTTACAACTTGAAGTCTGAGATTTGTCAACATGTCTCTGAAGGCTGTCCTGCCAGTGAAATTAAAAGAAAAAAAATGACATTTACTCATGGATAAGAATGGCTTAAATGAAGCCAGAACTTCAAAGTTTAAACAAACTACCTGATTACTTTTGTCTGCAGACAAGTAAAAAATCCAAGTCAATCAAATACCTTCTCTCTGGCTATGAACATAGGGTATATTTAATCTTAGCCTGGAACTGTGTTAATATCATTAAATCAGCTTTACAATTTGGGGACTAATCTTATAAACCATTGAGTTCAAAGCATTTCTCTTACAGGCGAGGGAACTAGTTGATTTTCCCATAGTGACACAATTATCAGACCTGGGTTTGAATCCAAAGCTCATGATATTTAACTTTGTCATTTTTCAAATGTGGCACATTAAGGAGCCAGAGGGGAAAATTTAGAAAATGCAAAACTGTTGTCACAGCTAAATGTAGTTTTAAACTGACACAACATCAGAGGTTTGCATTGACCCTTTTTTTTAAGAAAATTTCAGCATGGGCAATACTAAATGTATTTTTACATCTAATTTTTTTAGGAATCTTGTCCTCAGAAACAATTATAGTATATTTCACTTAAGACAGAGAATTTTACAAACACGAATAAATGGTAAAATGACTAAGGGAAACTAAAAGTTGTTATATATTAGATTGAGTTATTTGAGTTTTATAGGAATTATTATATTTACTGCAATCCTATATTAAAAAATTACAGAAGTTAATCCAAAAATAACTTACCTACATGTTGCTTATTTATCTGTGATGTTTAATAAGTCAATTAAAATTATTTACTGAGTGTTTACAAAGTATTATACTGTATGTTTTGGGAATAGGTATTTTGAGCCCAAAGAAGTGGGATAGTATGTTTCAAATTATATTCCTACCCAATATATTATAGCTCCTCTGTATATATTTATTTAATGAATGCTTATATAAAGTTATAGGGTGCACTCCCTAGTTTTTAAAGTTTATTCTTTAAGTTATAAAGAGATACATATGTAAAGAAAATATATACAAATTTTTAAATTTTAAAAATCAATATATGATACTTGTTGAGAAAAATAGACAATAGTGAATATTGTCTATAAATATTTTTTAAAATATTTAAAAGAGTTGGGGCACCTGGGTGGCTCAGTCACTTATGTGGTCTACTCTGGATTTTTGGCTCTGGTCATGACCTCAGGGTCCTGGGATCAAACCCAATCTTGGGCTTCGTGCTCAGCAGGGAGTCTGCTTGGGATTCTCTCTCTTCTTCCCTGTCTGCCTCTCCCCCACCACTCATGGATATGCTCTCTCTCTCTCTGACTTTCTAAAATAAATAACTGAAATCTTTAAAAAAATTTTTTTAAAGGGACCAACTACATTTGAAATAATTTTTATACAATCAAAAAAATACCTCTTGAACATGTATTATTGCTGGGCACTCTCTGAAGGATAAGGACAATTAAAATGGACAAGGAGCTTCTCTTGCATAGTGTTGTAGCCACAATTCAGAGATGACCCAGTGAGTCTCTTGAGTGTGGGTGAGACCTGTGAATATGATGTGAGATCAGTCCCATGATTGAGTTACTAATCACTTGACTGTGAGGTAATCCAAAGGAAACTTATTCTGGATGGCCCTCACCTAGTAAGTAACCCCGAGGTCCTTGGTTAAACTGAATGACATTCAAAGAATGAGAATGTCTGTGGAGGGGGCCATTTAACAGGAACCTGAAAGTGGCCTCTAGTTGCTGAGAAGGTCCTCAGGCAACAGATAGTAAGTCTTCTGACTGCAAAGAAATAAATTTTTCCAAAAATTTAAGGAAGCTTGGAAGTCTACAGCTGCAGATATACCAGCTGACACCTTGATTTCAGCCTTAGGAGACTCTGAACAAAGAATTCAGACTCCTGGCCCACAAAATCTGCGAGATAACAACATTTTAAATTTTTAAAAAAGTTTTTATTTTATTTATTTATTTTAGAGAGGGGGGAGAGTGGGAGGGGCTGAGAGAGAAAGAGAGGGAGAGAATCTTAAGCAGGCTCCATGCTGGCATAGAGCCCCACTCGGCCTCCATCTCGCATCTGGCTCCATCTCCATCCTGAGGTCATAACCTGAGCTGAAATCAAAACTTGAGTGGTTCATTGATGGAGCCACCCAGGCACCACAATAGCATTCTTTTTAAGTTGCTCAAATTGTAGCAATTAGTTTCAAAGGAATCAAAATCTAATAGGCACTTTTGCTGCCTTCTCTGTATCTTTCCCTTTCTCTGTGTTGTTTTTATTATTCAATTTGAAATCATCAAATGAGAGCATCTACTTGGTTGTCCAATAATGGTTCAATACTGAGTACTATTAATGGTCCCCTCTACGCATGCCATTTCAAAATCTGGTTAAGCATACCCCATTATTTATTTATTTATTTTTAGATTTTATTTTATTTGAGAAAGAGACAGAGACAGAAAGAAAGCACAAGTTGGGGGAGCAGCAGAGGGAAAGGGAGAAGCCGACTCCCCACTGGGCTGGGAGCCCAATGTGGAGTGCAGTCCTAGGATTCTAGGATCATGACCTCAGCTGAAGGCAGATACTTAACCAACGGAGCCACCCAGGCACCCCTACCACATGATTAATAATAACAACACTTATTGAATACTTACTACATGTTAGATATTGTCGGAACTGTGTTTTGTTTTTTTTTAATGTATTGACTTAACTAATCATCACAAACATTATAATTAACCTTCACTTTATTGATGAGGCAACTGAAACACAGAGAAGTTAAGTAATACTCCCAAGGTCGGGTCATTTTCTAGTAAGTGGCAAACCCAGGTTTGAAAATATAGGCAGGAGGGCTTTACAGTGTGTGAGTTTAATTTTACATTTTGCCTCTCCTGTTGTATTAGAGAATGTTATTTGAACAAATCCTAGCCACCTTTAGGTATGTCATTTTCTGAAGTCAGAAGCCCTTTAAGTTTTCTGGAAAGTGGCAAAGGTTGCCCTCTGAGGAATTTTCTCACTACTTAGGGAATATTTTATAAGCCTCAAATTGATAATAATTCTGAGAAGCAATACCTACAGTAAAAATGACAGCTCTTAGCAAAGCTTTAGAGATGCAGGTAGAAATCACTGCTTCTGAAAATGTGTGTTTATAAATGAGTATTATTAAAAATAATAAGATCTTAAATTCTGAATGAGCATCATCTAAAATGTCACATAGGAAGAAATTCTTCCTTCCAACAAGAAGAAAATTATTCAAAATTCAGATGGAATAGCATTTCACCAGATTTTCAATTTGGGAAATTTTTTCATAAGTAAAATCTAATATTAATACATATGCAATTCATTATTGCTCTTATTTTAGAACTTTCTAATCTGTCATTATGTAATATTGTTATCTGTCTTGCAACCATGGTTTCCTATTCTAAAGCACCTCACTGACTATAAATTAATGAACATAAAAAATCAATTTGTAAAGAGAGGACACACACAGAGAATAATTTTTGTTAATATTATCTTCATGATAGCATGTCAATTTGATCATAATAAAGCAGTGTGGCCTTGTCACTGAGTTAGAAAATATTTGGAGAGTATTGATTTTTTCTCTCTCTGCTAATAGTTAATGTAATGCACCTGTTCTAGAATGGCAGTACACTTACATGAGCCTGGATAGCTCAGTTGGCAGAGCATTAGAATGGCAGTACACTTAAATCTCTACTTATAAAATACCTTTCCTATATTTTTGGTATAATTACTATTTTAACTGTACATATTTTCTTACTGGTTTTAATTTAATCCTTCTAATATGTTGCTGTATTTTGCTTTTTTATTTTATTTAAACATTTATGCTCCTTATACATTTTAAAATGGGGTAGGAATTAACTCAAGTATATATATAAATATATAAATGTATAAAATATATATTTTATATAAATATATAAAATGTATTGAAGCTCTAAAATGTGTTAGATATTGTGCTAGACAATAGATAAATTTTAATAAAAATATATTATTGATAGCATCATGGAGATTTTAGTCTAGAAGAAAACTGTATGTGTGGAGGTTATAAATATATGCAGGAAGTGTATGTGTGTATGCCATTATATATCTTCATAAGTGATACAGTGGAAAAGAACCAATTTGATTTTAAAAGTATTAATAGAGGGAAACTACTTTAGATTAAATAGTGGGTCATTAGAGTAGATTTTCAGGCAAAGGTAAAATTTAGGATGAGAAGAATCATTTGAAAAGCAGAGAAATGTGTTTGAAACAGAAGAAATGGAAGGTATCAAAATTCTGAAGGTATCAAGAAATTCTTGATATTTAGAAAGGTGTCCAGTGAGGTTGATTGAAGTGTAGTAGTGACCAAGCTAGTGAATACCAGGAAATTGATCTGGAGAGGGAAGCAAGCTCCTTTCACAGAGAACTCAGTGTACCTTCCTCTTACATAACATAAGGTTTTGGATATTTTCTTCTTAATACTGCAGAAGACAAACACTAAAATAACTTCAAGTTGGTCATCTAGCCAATAATTGTCTTCATCTGGGTATACTTTTAAAATTCAGTTTTACAAGGTTCTATACAAACCTTGCACTTTTCACAAAAATTAACTTGAAGTGGATTATATATTGCAATGTAACATGAGAACTTTAAAATTTCTAGAAGTAAACATATGGGAAAATCTGTATGACCTATGACCTTAGGTTTGCTGATGAGTTACAGATAAAACACTGAAAGGGTGGTTTGTGGGAGAAAAAAAATGATATTTATTAAAATTTAAAACTTCTCTGCATAATATACTAATAAGATAAAAATACAACTTGCAGACTGGGAGAAAATATTTGCAAAACACTTATCTGATAAAATATTTATATCCAAAGTATACCCAAACTCTTTAAACTTAATAGTAAGAAAACAAACAACCCAATTGAAAAATAGGCAACATGTTTGAAGACACTTCATCAAAGAAGATATGCTAATGGCAAGTAAACATATGGAAAGGCACTCATCCTCATTTGGCATGAGGGCAATGCAAATTAAACAACAGTGGCAAACTTCTGTGCACCTATTAGGATGGCTGTGTTCCAGAACTTAATAATAAAAATTGTTGACAAAGTTGTGGAGGTTAACAATTCTGAAAAACAGAATTAAACAATTGGGTAAATGGATGGATAAGGATGAAAGCCAGGATTCTCACTACTGGAATAGGAGCTAACAGAGGAGGAAAAGGGGGTTCTGAAATGATCCATGTAGTAATGGATTAGAGTTGGAAACATAGGTCTGAATTCATGGTTAGCTAGATGGCTTACTATATATCCATGTGTTTGCTTGTTTCTTCAGCAAAGAAGAGGACCTAAGAGCAGCAACACTCTGACAAGTAGTCCTAGAGCACAGGCCTTGGTTTCTAACAGAGTTCCCCAGTAAGAGGAAGCAGGTTTTCTGGGCATTATAGCTGATTCTAGGACTGAGGAAGGAACTCTCTAAGAGAAATCTGGAACATTTGTATAGTAGCACCAGAAGAAAGGACGTTCTCAGAAAACAACAACAAAACAAAAGCACACATTAATGGGAGTGTGTCCAAAGGGCACAGTAGCCAACCGAAAGAACTCCCAGTGGCAGTGCTGGAGCAATTTGAACAATAAAATACACAAAGTAGCATTGGCTTATAACCCAATGTATAAAGCAAATATCTCTAAGTGAGTAAGTGAATACTTTAATAAACAAACAAATAGGGGGACAGCTCCATGAAGAAGAATTCCAAATAATTATTGTAGCCACTCCTCCCACAAGAAGGTGGGGTATAATCCCTGCACCTTGGGTTTAAATGTGGGCTGTAATAGGGACTCTCTCCTAAAAAAGCTCAGTCAAGAAAGGAGGGAGAAAAGATTCACTTTCCAGTGGAGAAACTGGAAAACAGAGCCTCAGGCAGGTGACGAAGGTCAACATCCAAAGTGGTAAGTCACATTTTATAGTTTGGACCCTTGTATATGAGGTGATAAGACTGGTTCTTCACCTCTATGGTTTTTCTCCAAGAAACCCATAACCTCAGTCTAATCATGAAAACATTACACAAATCCCAACTAAGATACAATCCACAATACACCTGATTAGTCCTCCTCAAAACTATCAAAGTCATTAAAAAACAAGGGATAGCTGAGAAACTGCCACAGCCAAAGAGGAGCCTAAAGAGACATTATGAGTATGTGTACTGTGGCATCCTGGATGAGATCTTGGAACAACAACAACAAAAAGACATTAGGGTGAAAACTAAAGAAGAATAAACTGGAGTTTGTTAATAATGTATTAATACTGGTTTACTAATTGTTAAAAATATACTAAAGTAAGATGTCAGTAATGGGGCAATCTGACAAATGGGAATTCTGTATTATCTTCATAACTCTTTTGTAAATCTAAAACTATCCTAAAATCAAAATTTCTTTAAAAATATCTCTGTGCTTAATGAACATGAAAAGATTTCTACACATATTCATTCCCTGACCTGCTCTAGGATAGGATGCTTTTTGTATCTTCTCTTTTGCCCTTGCTTCTGATTACCCTGTAGAATTTATTTTATCTTGCTTTTTTTTTTTTACTCTGTAGAATTTTAAAAGCTGTATTGAATTTAATTAATTACAGTTTAAATCACATAAACTAAGTTGACACTAACTTCAAAAACTTTTCTGTAGGTCCAAAACTATTTTAAAACAAAATGTTTATCTTAGTTCATGATTGTAGTTTTATATTTTTTTTTCCAAATTTGAAAACTAAAGCTGGTTGACATTTTACGCCATTTCCACAATTTAGGTATCACATGTTTTGGAAGACTATGACAGTACCATGACTGTAGCCAGGAAAATAAAATGTCTTTTACTTTTCTCTTTTTCTCATGAGGTTGTGGAATTTGTGACTAAAAAAAGAAAATACATTCGACTTTAATCTTAGAAAGTCTCAAAGTATAAAAGCTGGCAAAACCCCAGAGGTGTAAGGTTTACTTTCTGTGGCCATTTCTTGAAAGTTGGTTTTTTAGGACACTGGCCTTCAATATTGTCCCACGTTTTGTTTCTAAAGGTGTATTGTCTTTATTTTACCTCACATTTAACAGTGTAATAAAACTTATCAGATCCGTCAGATTATTCTAGGTTTTGTGTTCCAGACTTTTACTTAAGTTGTTCCTTCAGTCTGAAGCTTCTCTTTTCCTCAGTTTTCATCTTTGCCAGAAAGTCTTTCCTGAGTCCAAGGGTTATAAATTTTTCTGCTGTCTTGGTAGTTTCCATATAACCAACATTCATTAAGTAAGCAAATATTTATTGAGCTTTGACTGAGTATCAGTTACTTAATATGCTGGGTTCTTGGCTTCTCAGTTGGAACTGTTATCTCCTGAAGTAGGAGAACATGTCCTATTAATCTTAACCCTTAGGACTTGGCAGAGTTCTTGGCATATAGTATGTATTCTGGGGGAAAAAAAAGAAAAAGAAAAAGAAAAAAGAAATTGTAATTCTAAATGCAAACTGGTTCTCATGAAATGCAAGATTTTCAAAAGTGAATTTTTTGGGGGAATTTATTCATTTTTGTGACTATCTGACACATAATTTTCTCTCAGACTATGATTTTCCTTAAACTCCTAGTTTTCAACAATGATCCGTTTTTGCTCCTAAAAGTCCAAGAGATGAAATTGCTTCACATAATAGCAAAATAAAATGGTTGCCCAAACCTTTCACATATTGAGAATTAATCTGGAGTTTCTCCCATTATTTTTTCAGATGGCTTGAGAAAAAATTGGAAATCCTTCCTCCCCTTTATTAAATAGGTTGGATATTCTGTTTCTTACAGTTAGTTTACAACAAACTTCACTCTGTGTTTGATTGTTTGGAGCACTTCTATTACATATGTGTGGATGGGTGTGTGTGTATGTACTTATCCCTGTGCACTCTCAGTGGAGTTTAAACAGGATTATAAATAAAATAAAAATGTATGGATATTATCATTTTCTTAATATTCCCTATTTAATTTCATAGATGTGTGTGTGTGTGTGAGAGAGAGAGAGAGAGAAATTGAGAAATAATTAGACAAGTGGGAATATTTCATTCACTTGAATTCTCCAAAATTCAGAAGTGTGTTTTAGGGATGCATGCAGATTTAAAACCAATTCTTGATATTGTGTCATCTGGCTCTGTAATAGGTCACTTCTGGTATATGGCAATCTGGACATTGGTCACATCCTACTCATGTAAATGATACTTTTTTTTTTTTCTTTTTCAGTTGTCAGTGTATCTTCTAAAGTGATACCATTGAGCTTGAGGAAGTAAAAATATAAAAGTAATACAAACTTACCTTGGATGAATAGTATTAAAATTCCTACTGTATTCTTCCTTTCAAATCCCTGGCAATTCTAGGCCATTGTGGTTAAAAGAAAATAAAATAAAAAAGAAGTATCAATTGAAGCATCTGCAGAATACTCCAAAATAACCTTTATAACTTGGAAAAAAAAAAAACACAGAAATCTGTAAAACTCATTAGTGATAACCATGGTAACATGTATAGAAAACTAGTTGTGTACTGAGCAGTACAGATGGATCTGCTCCTTAAATTTTCCCAACAAACCTAGGAAGTAGACATACCCATTATCTTCATAGTGGCAGAGAGAACACTGAACCAGAGAGAATTTGTCAATGCACACAGCTAAAATTATGAAGGCAAAATTCCACCTTCAAAGTCTGACACCCGAGAAACCATGCTTCAAGAGATTAAAAGAATCCTGTTATATGTTATGTAATTTTAAGATAAGTATGATCTGGGGCACCTGGGTGGCTCAGTGGGTTAAGCCTCTGCCTTCGGCTCAGGTCATGATCTTAGGGTCCTGGGATGGAGCCCCGCATGGGCTCTCTGCTCAGCAGGGAGCCTCCTTCCGCCTCTCTCTCTCTCTGCCTACCTGTGATCTCTTTCTCTGTCAAATAAATAAATTTTAAAAAAATCTTTAAAAAGATAAATATGACCCAATGTTTGATATATCATTAAGTAATCTACTTAATATGCTTATGCATTCTCACATAAATGTTTATAATTGAAATTAGAGATTAAGTTCTATTATTTAATGCAAGCATGTGTTTGCATACATTTCTCAGTTATCTTTGTTCATTTAGTTAAAATTATGGGATATCATATACATGTATAAATAATATAGCCAGACATAACAACATAATATCCAAACATAACAGACAAAATTTCAATTGTAATTTATCACTCAGTAGTTCCCATCAATTTAGGTTTTCATTCTGATTGTTTTCCTACTAATGACAATAAAACTTTCAAGTCACTGAGGTCCAAACTTCAAAATTATCTTGGATTTCATCTTTTCTTTGCCACCAAATCCAACAAATCGCAGAATCTTATTAATTCCATCTTCTGAAATATACATATTTATCCCCTTTCCTACTGCCACTGTTGAATTTTAGGTCCTTATACATCCAACTCATTTCAACTTCCCCTCTCAGCCTCACCTTCCCTTACTTTTTATGCATACACTACACTTCAGCCAAATAATATCCCAATTCCTGAATATTGCCCTTATTTTTCATTATCCTAGCTTTATTCATGCCATAATGTCTTACAATTTCTTTTTCTTACCATTCTTTACTCTGTCCTTCAAGATTTTGCTTAAGTTACATTTTATAAAAACGCAAAAGTGAAACTCTGCTTTATAAGAAGGACTATAATTAGCCATTCTTAATCTGCTGTTAATCCCTCAACTAGATAAACTTCCCTGTAAACAATCCTTGTAGAAATCATTTTCTGGGGTGCCTGGGTGGCTCAGTGGGTTAAGCCGCTGCCTTCGGCTCAGGGTCATGATCTCAGGGTCCTGGGATCGAGTCCCGCATCGGGCTCTCTGCTCAGCAGGGAGCCTGCTTCCTCCTCTCTCTCTCTCTCTCTGCCTGCCTCTCTGCCTACTTGTGATCTCTCTCTGTCAAATAAATAAATAAATAAATCTTTAAAAAAAATCATTTTCTGATTTCATTGGGTTCTCTTCTCTTTCCTGACTATCCTACTTAAGAGGCAAATACCTATCACTTCCTTACACATTATATATTTGATAATATTCATCCTTTCTCCTCTCACTAGAATCTACAATAGATCCATGAGAGCAAAGCCTTTTTCTTTTTACCACTGAAGCCCCAGTCCTCCCAAACTATATCTGGCATAAAGTAGCACACAAAATTTGTGTTCAGTAAATGTGTCCAGTCAGAAATAGTCCCCTTTTTGTAGTACTTCTTGTAGTACTTCCTATATCCTAGCTGTTTTAATGTTATTTTTGACATTTTTGTTATTTTGTTATTTTTATTATACTTTTTTATAAGAGATTAGAAGAGAAGATTTTAATCATTTATTCTGTACCTGTCATAGTGCATAACATGTATCAGGCATGCCCTGGGAATTTTAAGATTTTTCTCTAGATGAATTTATTACAAGCAAATATTTGTAAGAATTATTTCAAGATTGTGCAGCATTAAAGATTTACTGATTTATCCATTTATTTTATCCATTAATCTTAAAAAGAAAGCATGTTAATATGGATCTCCTCTCATGTAGCGGCAGTGATTAATAATAGATCTATGATTTCAGTTTCATAAAGTCCAACTTTCCTATAGAAAGTGCTGTAGAAGTGCATGGAAGAATGGATGAGGACTTTATTTTAAAAACTCTTATAAAAATACCATAGTTTCCTTTCTTGAATTTTCTGCATCTCCTTTAAAATGTTTTAGGTCAATCATTCCCAAAATATATTGTTTTAAGATTTTATTTATTTATTTAAGAGAGAGAGGGAGAGAGAGCATGAGAGGGGAGAAGCAGACTCCCCGCAGCGCTGGGAGCCCGACATAGGACTCAATCCCGGGACTCCGGGATCATGACCCAAGCCAAAGGCGTGGCCCAACCAACTGAGCCACCCCAGGTGCCCTCCCAGAATACTTTTTTTTGTTTCCCTCCCAGAATACTTTTAAATGTATTTCTATTCTAGAATAATTCCAATATTTGAATGGAAGTAGCATATTGTAGGATCTTTAAAACCAATATACATTACTAAGTAATTACAAAAATAAGATTTTAATTTCTACTTCCTCATTATAAAATTGAATCAAGAAGTGCCTGGATGGCTTAGTCGGTTATGTCCATCTCTTGATTTCAGCTCAGGTCATGATTTCAGGGACCTACGAATGAGCCCCGCATGGGGCTCTGTGCTCAACACAGAGTCTTCTTGAGATTCTCTTTCTCCTCTCCCTCTGCCCCAACCTGCTGATGGTGGATGCGCATGCTGTCTCTTTCTCTCTCAAATAAATAAATAAAAATCTAAACAAAAGAAAGCAGGAAGGGGCACCTGGGTGGTTCATCTGGTTAAGCATCAGCATTGGGCTCAGGTCACGATCTTAGGGTCCTGGGATCCAACTGCTTCTTGGGCTCCCAGCCAGTGGGGGGGCTGCTTTTCCCTCTCGCCCCAATCTGTGCTCTCTCAAATAAATAATGAAAATCTTAAAATCAATAAAGGACTGCACTGAACTTTATGGAATTTTTAAGAAAACCTCAAGGCAGAAAGACAAATTAAGCAGTGATACCAATGTTGATATTAACAAAGCTTCTAGAATCTTAATATTCATATTAATAAGTATTCTAGAAGTACTCTGCACAGTTTCTGGAACCAGACATCTGAGTTTGATGCCTTCCTCTACTGTTTACTTCTCTGATTCAATTTTTTCATATATAAAAAAAAAAGGACTGTAACAAAAATATTTAACCCAAAGATTTTTTTTTTTTATGAAATAGAATGTATTTGTATATCTAAAGAACTTACAACAGTGTCTCACTTGACATACCTACGTGTCTGCTAACTTTATCATCATTATTGGGGGAATGTCACAGTTGATGGTAATTTTTCAGAAGTTCAAGTGTCTAAACATCAGCCAGCAGAATGATAAACTCTTTTTAGCACTTCCAGAGCAGATTCATCACTCATAAGAAGACAGATTCACAAAAACTGAGCTCATGAGATTGATGTATAAATTCAGAATTCTAATTTATCCACATGCAGTAAGAATGCTAACTATACCACAGAAGCAGATAAATTATCCAATCTTGTGGGTAGCACAAAGGAAGCCAAATTATGATCAAAATGTCTTAGTGGGAATGTGAATTAAAGAAGAAACCAGTTGTTTGATTTTGATGTTAAGTGGTATTATGTTAAAGAATAAGCCTGCCCGGCAGAATTCTTGGAACCAAACATCTTTCCCTATGAGAATTTCATATTCACCCCTGTGCTATGCTTCTTGGCCAAAAAAAAATCCTCTTTTCTAGGTGACACAACTTTTAGTAAGTCAATCATGTTATATTCCTAAAAGCCTAGAAATATTTTTGGTCATTTTATGGAGACTTTTCAACATTTCAAGGTGTATGTACATCTTAAGAGAGAAATCTTATTTTACTCTAAATTCTTATGCAGGTAAAAGTATCACCTTAGCCCCAAATACTAACACCATTTGTTATGGATAACGTAATGAAAAACATTATTGCTAAAAACATACAATAGAGGGATATGCTTAGGAATATTCTGTTAGAGTAAACAACCTCTTATTAGCTTTTATTTTATTCTAATAAATTTTAACATGTCTCAAAGTAAGCCCAGTGTTGCAGTAGAATTAATAGAAGACAGACCCAAATATTTGTTTCATTAAAAAAGAAACAAAACACAGAAAACAAAACAAAACAAAAAATCAAACCTCATGCAGTAATTACACCTAAGTTTTTTAACATTAAACTGAGCTCGACATGAAAAGTGTTTTTTAAATATTTATGGCTCAACTTGCCTATTCTGTTTGAATTATGTAGATTCAGTAAGTTTGAATACACTCATGCATGCACATGCACACATAGACATACGCACACATTTCTGCACCTCTCGAACCATATTCTAATGGAAAGCAGATTACCAAGCGTATTTACTCCAAAGAGGCTAACTGGCCTCTTCAAAATAAAACAAACCAAATTTTTGCAAAAAATATAAAGAATTAAAAAAGCCTCTAGAGATCTGCTCTAAAACATTGTACCTATGGTAAACAATAGCATATAGTACACTTAATTTTTTTTTAAAGAAGTAGATCTCATAGTGTTTTTACCACAATAAATTAAAATTATTTACCACAATAAATTTACCACAATAAATTAAAAATTATTAAAATAAAGCACATAATAAAAATAAGCTTTTTGTGTGTGCTTAAATTTAAGTTTGGAAATTCATGAAGAAAACATTCAACTTATTCTGAACAGAATGGTTCACCATTGTGTTAAATGCTCACTGTGAAAAATGCGTATGTTTCTTCTATATGAGCTGCTAATGTGCCAAGAGACCACAAGTAAAATATTTAGTGCTAACTTTAAGATGGAAATATGTCTTCCTTATTGAGCTATAACTTTAAGAAAAATTTCTGGAAAGAAAAGATTTATTTTAATATTTCTGCATTTAACTGGTGGCTGTTCACGATTAATGATCTTGCTTTAGTAGGGCATTATTTTCCAAAAGAAAAACAGGAAAGAAATAGGTAAGATAATCAGTTGGAAGGGAGATATGATGCCTACTATTTTAAACTACATAAATGTGTATTATTACCCTTTTTACACTGGATAAATTCTATGCTTTTTTAAAAAAAATAATTTTACTACTCTAGATGTCAGTAATTCAAAATTTGTGACCATTTTGAGTCAGCTGAGTAGAAATACACTTTTCTCAGAATGTGTGTGAAAGGCAAAGGGATACCATACATAAAATTGTAATGCACTAGATACTACTTAAGATAATCATTTTTAAACATTTAGATAGCTAACATTTTGTGTGTAATAAACTGACATAAATCATAATTTAAAACAGTTCTGTCAGCAATATTTCCTGGTTATACCCTTGGGACAAGATATCATCTCCCTGGGAGAGGATCTCAACCAGCTCTTTCCCAATGCTGTGTTTCCTGGATTAAGCCAACTCCCTTCCGCTTGGCACATGAAAATACATTATAGACCAGTTGAGCTAATATTAATATTTAATAACTTGCATTTGTAAAGCACTTTAGCCTTTTTCTTATTTTTAAGATTTTATTTATTTATTTACGAGAGGGAGAGAGAGATCACGATAGGGGAGAAGGTCAGAGGGAGAAGCAAACTCCACCTAGAGCTGGGAGCCTGATGTAGGACTTGATCCCAGGACTCCGGGATAATGACCTGAGCCAAAAGCAGTCGCTTAACCAACTGAGCCACCCAGGCACCTAGCACTTTAGTTTTTAAATTAGTTTCTTATATAACAACATTTGACTAATTGTCATAGCAATCCTGTGATGCAAAATAGGTATTATAATCCTTGTGTTTAAGGTAAAGTTGTTGAAGCTCAAGATTATTTCATATGACACAAATAATTTGTTGTAGATATAAGTGATGTCAAATTTATTCATTGACCACTTAGTGTATGTCAAGCCCTGGGCTAATATGCAAAAACAAAAACAAATTCATGGTGCTTATTTATATAGTTCTTAGTAAAACCAGACAATACTCTATGTGCTTTACACATATAATTCATTTTATCAATTTACAGGTGAGAAAATGAGGCAGAGAGAGGTTAAGTTGTCTAGAATTGCAAATGTTTTGAGAGGTAGAACCAGGATAAGAGCCCATGTGTCCTTAATTACAATATTATGTTTCTTGTCTATAAAGCAGGAACCTGAAAGCAACTACACAAAGCGATTTAAAATGTCAAGATAGGATGCAAATGAATATAAATTAAGGTTGCTACAAAACAACGGTACATTGTAAGTGAGAAAGATGTTTGGGAAAGTAAAGAAAAACCTTTTTAAAAGAAATTTTAAAAATTAAAATGAAGCTAATTGGAAAAAAACAGTATGATTTAAAATAGTCTAGGTAGAAGCAGTATTCAAAAGCATCATGATGGAAGATAAAATATTAATGTCATCTTAAAGATACATATTGAGGGGACTTGGTGAATTCATTGACCTGTTTTTTACTTTAAAAACAAAAAGATTTTGTATTAAATCCTTTGTATTGGGGGCGCCTGGGTGGCTCAGTAGGTTAAAGCCTCTGCCTTCCGCTCAGGTCATGATCCTAGGGTCCTGGGATCGAGCCCCGCATCGGGCTCTCTGCTCAGCAGGGAGCCTGCTTCCTCCTCTCTCTCTCTGCCTGCCTCTCTGCCTACTTGTGATCTCTGTCTGTCAAATAAATAAACAAAATCTTAAAAAAAAAAGGAATAAACTATTAAAAAAATCCTTTGTATTGGAATGAAATGGGATGCCTGTTCTCAAAGCATTTATGTAAGTTTTCTGACATTTCTTTTCCTTGTAGTTCTCAAAGAGGCTGTGATATTCATGAAAGAATATGAGCTAATACAAACATGATAAGGACCTTGGTATTACAAAAAAGTGTGTTCAACTTAGAAACACTTGGGAAAGGAAGCAGTTGCAAGATTAAAAACAAAGAGCAAGGGTAGTTGAGCATTAAATATGTTTATATTTTCATGTGTACAATTTGTCAGATTCACATGGGCACAGACTTCAAAATTAATTCAGTTTATTGCTAAATTAAAGTCTAGAGTTGCTGAAGATGTATAACTGATTGCTTATGTCCTCACATCCTATGTACTGCTACTTTTAATCACCTTGGCGAGCTTACATTCACCGTAAAAGTAACAGGACACCAAGTAAGCTTGAAGAGTTTGAAAAATATGCAGTAGAAAACTTTGGAGGAGAGGACGTCAATAATTATCCAACAGCCTAACACACTATCCCCTCTATTAATCACCATGCCTCCCCCAGTATACACAAATATCCCCATGCATGAGCTGGGGAAAGAAAAATAGAGTTCTTCCTACCTTGCTGGAATTAATCGTACAAGTAATAACTACTAATTGCATAGATTTTGTGATAGATCTTACATTAATCCTCTTAACCGTTCCATAAGGGGATAGCTGTGAGTATCTCACTGTGTAGATGAAGCAACCAAGTCTTGGAGAGAAGACTCCACTGTGTGATTTCAAACATGTGCCCAAAACTTTTATACTATGGAAATGGGTCCCTTCTTAAAAACCTGTGTTTAAAACTGTTGTTGTTTGTGGTCCTACTGAATGGTTCATGCTTTGAGTCATTTTATGGCATTGTCCAAAAGACTCTCAAGTGATACCCTACCAAGTTTTGCTAAATGTTAGAACCAATTACCTGGGAAGTTTTAAAAGATCCCCATGCCTTTGTTAATGTCCCATACCATTTAAATCACCATCACTGGAGATGGTACTGAGGCGTACATACTATACTTTGTAGTTTTCCAGATGATTCCGATTATAGACAGACTTGACAGCTGGTATTCTGGATAGCTCAGTCTCTAGCATTACTGCTTACATAATCTTTACATCACGTCAACATCCAGTCTCTATCCAAACATTTTTGTTAATAGTTTAGACTGTCATTAAAACTCTTAGGTTAATTCAAACTTCACCCATCTTTTGTTGATAGTCCTGCCTCATTGGAATAATACAATTTTTTATCTGTTTATAGTCCCCTAATTGTTCTCTTTTCCAAGATAATTATTTCTTTCAATTGCTTGTCTTACGACATGATTTCCAATCTTCTGATTTATTCTCTAGGATAAACTAGTTGTCAGTATGTCATCTGTGAAAGAACTTGGATTCTGGAGTCACAATACTTTTAGTTTATATTCCATATCTGCTACTAATTAATCTTGTAAACTTGAACAAGTTACTGAGTTTTTTTCAGCTTCCCTTTTGTCACAAATAATGCCACTTCATGCAACTTTTATGAATATAAAATGAGTTATGTAGAGTAGGAGTAAAACTATTAGAAGTTCTGAGCACCGAAAATCGTAGTGTCTTATTATGGCCCACTTCACTCCCCACATAAATAATTCAAATGAAAATAACACTAACTCAGAGCATAAGAACAAAGGAACCCAATTCATTTCAAGGTTTGTTTTTGTTTTTTTTTTCTGTGCATTGGTAGCTCTGTAAATTTTTTAAATTATTAAACAAGGGATATACAAATTATTAAATACATATGTTCATTTCTTTCTATTTTTATTTTGCTGCTGTTCCAAAGATACGCATAACCAGCCCGACTAATATAGTACTAAAGTGCTTGAAGATGACTCTGCTTAGTAGATCTGAGAGGAGAACAGACATGTATGACTTTAAGTATGTCATTTAACCTCTTCCACAAAGAGGTTTCCTGATTTGTAAATTGAAGATAATACTTGCTTGAGAGAATTATTGTGAGAATTGTGAAGATCTCTGAGGATTAAAATAAATGATGTATAAGAAGTGCTTATAAGTGATCAAAACTGGTAAATATAGTGGTTAAGAGCTTGGGCTCTGATATGGAGCTATTTAGGCTCAAATCTCAAGTTAGTGTTTGCTGGCTTTGAAAACCCTCAGAAAATTATGTAATCTGAATCTCATTTTCCTTCATGAAAAATGGGGATAAAAATATCACCTAGTAAGGTTATTGTAAATTTTAAATAACTAATTTCTCTTAATGTGTTTAAGACAAAATAAGGACTGGATTTGTGTTAACTATTATTAAAATAATAGTTTGTATTAGACATGAACACATCTGGCAGTTGGTAGGCATTGAAGGTAGAGTAATACAATGTTTTCTTTCTTTTTTTAAATTTTTATTTATTTGACAGAGAAAGATCACAAGTAGGCAGAGAGGCAGGCAGAGAGAGAGGGAGGGAAGCAGGCCCCCTGCCGAGCAGAGAGTCCGATGCAGGACTCAATCCCAGGACCCTGAGATCATGACCCGAGCCGAAGGCAGCGGCTTAACCCATTGAGCCACCCAGGTGCCCTAATGTTTTCTTTCTAAGTGAGATACCCATACTTGAACATATTACTGAAATACAGAATAATATCTGCATGTTGTAGGTCCTCAATGAATATATGCTGAAGAATGAGTATGTGAAAGTGGTTCAACCACAAAGTATAGAAAGGATTCTATCTTTTATAACTTTCTTCATTGTAAATATAGATTGATCTGATTTGTGTAACTGAAAAATAGATTTTTATTTCATTCTCTCCAAATGACCTAAATTCCAACTAAATTTAAATTTTTGTTTTAAATTGTCGCCCTCAACCCGCAAGGACGACAAGAAGCCCCGGTTCAGATGTATCTTCTCTCTCTTTATTTCCACTAGTCTACACACTTATATATGTTTACATGACCAATCAGTAAACAAGGTGACCAATAAGGGGCCAAACAATGGGGAGAGCCAATAAGAGTCCTGTTACTATGCTGATTAAATTTGAAACAGCCAATGACTATGTCCTCCTTTAGGCAAGCTTCACCAGTTCCTTATTTACTTGCAGCATATTTTGCTGGCAGTGAGCCAAGCGCCATCTTGTAATGGCGGGGACTTTCCCGGCCAGAGGCGGTCCCCGACATTAAATTACAAACCTCTTCACTGATCTTTTATGATTTTCTAGTCGTATTTATGGTATTCTTAATATGCCTACATATGACAAAACCATAAGAGAAAACTTTAAAAATATTTCTAATCTAACTCATCATGATGTAACAGTATGATACTACATTTCAATCCCTGTGACTCAAGCTTGAGATACTTATTACCTGAAAAAACAAAAGGAAACAATTTCTCATTCTAGCTCAGCTTAGTGTGGTCGGATCCCTTTACCTTCAAGCTTATCCTCTCTAGCAGTGATTAACAGCTATACCTATTCCAAGTCATTTAAGCACTCTGGACCTTGGCATTATCATCACTTAATTGGAAGTAATGTAGGGACACCTGGGTGGGTCAGTCTGTTAAGTGTCTGCCTTCAGTTCAGGTCATGATCTCAGGGTCCTAGAATCAAGCCCGCTGCTCAGGCTCCCCACTCAAAGAGGAGTCTGCTTTTCCCTCCCCCTCTGCCTCTGTCCCCTCCCCACTAGTTCTCTCTCTCTCAAATAAATAAATAAAATCTTTAAAAAATGGGAATAATATTACTTAGTTTGTAAAGTTTTTTTAAGAAACAAATGAAGTGGCATATGTGAAAATATCCTGAAATATATAATAAAATACATATATGACTGCTACATGTATGTGTTTGTATATGTATATATGTATACATATATATATGAAGAGAGAAACAGAAATTTGCTGCTTATTCAGGCACATCCTGGAGAAAAGGCAATCAAAGTAGCTATGCCTGAAGTTCACAGACTTACCTCAATGTTTTGAGTGATCTGACAGTCACTATTTTAGAATGCTTATTTTGCTGAAAATAAAACTGGTATGGGAATAAATTGTTTACATTTTCTCCTTGCAACAGGTCAGAGGAGGTTATTTTTAATTATGACATTCTGCATTTAGATTTTTATAGCCTATTGCCAAATTTTAAAATTCAAGCTTATATATTTTATCTGCCTAAGATCTAAAATTACTGATTTTCCTAAATACATATCACTTGAAAGTTGTATTACAAAATAAGCACCCAGACTGCACATTATTTCAGAGGGCACTGAGCTCTGTGAAATAACTTACCTACATTGTCCTAGCTGTTATCCTAGTGCACATCTCTGACAGAGTCCCTTAGCTACCTAACTTTGCTTTTACTTTTCTACTTTATAAGCCACAATGTCATTTGATATATGTCAAAATGGTGCTAAATATTAGACATTAGAAGATTTGAAAGATCAATATCTCTAAGAAGAGAATAGAAAATTTAAAGTAGTTTAGTCTGAAAAGCAAAGTTGGGTGGAAAAATGGTAATGATCATTAAAATTGGAAAACCTTTTTAAAAATAAATAATACTGGAAAAATTCTCCTGGTTCCATTCTAGAAGTTTCTCAAAATGAAAGCTCCTTTTTTTTTTTTTTTTTTTTTTACTTTAAGATATAGAAAATAGAGCACGATGATATATTTTTTAAAAAGTCTGTGCTGTTTGTCAAAATGAAAAGACCAGTGGAGATCT